>NW_026526710.1:56801482-57428982 GCF_024362965.1 Panthera pardus
AAACTGGTTATCTAGTGCATGCTGAAAAGAGAACAGTCCAATAAAGGGAGTATCTAATGACCTCCCCAGTTGATGAATCTCCAAATTTTCAATATGGCATTTGAACAAAGTCACATTTATACTCTGCAGATTTTCCCAAGTCCAGATTCCGATTCATGGGTCAATGAAGCAGGTTTACTGGGTCTCAAATCTCTCCTGTACTTTCCCGTTTTTTTCAAATACTTTATAATCGTTAATTTTACATAGTGACACCATGTATTTTCTGAACGACCAATGAAAGAAAATTCCTACAGCAAGTTACTACAACTATTTCTCCCAATCTTCTACTTTGACGTCCAAAGGACTGAGGTGGTTTAGGGCAGGTGCCATTGGCTAAATAATTCTGAAACCTTAATTGATTTATTTCCAAGCCAGCTGTCACATCTTCCTTTGTTGGTCAATATCTTAAATTTTCTTCACACTCTTCCTGCCCTAAAGAGGAATGAGAGGGATTTATGTATATCAAAATTAGCTTTTAATTAGAAAAGCAATGGGGATCTATCTATCTATCTATCTATCCATCTGTTTTATTTATTTATTTACTAGTGGATATTAAATGCAGGGGATTTTTTTATTCCTTTCCATGTTGTTTAATTCATTATCTCTCCACTTTTAAAATTAAGCATTAAATGCATTTGGGATACTAGTTTCTTTTTCATTTTAGCAGTTTTCCCACCTAGAAAGATCTATTCCTTTTCTCCCAACTGTGATGGAGAAAACATCAAAATAATCTTCAGTAGTCAACCTTCTTGGATGATTTGAGAATAAACCACATTTTTAAAAATAATAGTTCTTTCCAAGATATATAATACTAGTCATGAGTCCTAATAGTCTACGTGGATGGACTTTGTACCTATGTGAATTCATGACTAATAGTGACATGGCCATACACCTCAATTACGAAAATGAACCCCAAATCTCCACAGATAATGGTAATCTTTTTTTTTTAATTTTTTTTTAAAGTTTATTTATTTTTGAGACAGAGAGAGACAGAGCATGAATGGGGGAGGGGCAGAGAGAGAGGGAGACACAGAATCGGAAGCAGGCTCCAGGCTCGGAGCCATCAGCCCAGAGCCCGATGCGGGGCTCGAACTCACGGACCGCGAGATCGTGACCTGAGGTGAAGTCGGACGCTTAACCGACTGAGCCACCCAGGCGCCCCAGTGGTAATCTTAATATAATATGAATCTGGGCCTGACCTCCACTGCAGGCTATCACAGATCTGCTGCCCAAAAGGGCATCCAGGCCTTCTGCTCTAGTTTCAAAACTCAAGGTTCCCTGATACCAACTACCTTTGTGTGGCATTGACACCAAACTGTATGCAATACACTGCTCCTCCAACACTTCTAAGCACCCTACAGCACCTTCTACACTTACCACCCTATCTGTCACATCTTTGCCATGTTGAACTCTCCCTTAATTCTGGAATGCTCTAAGGTTGTTTCAGATAACTAGTGATAGTGCAGTGTGTTGTATTTTTCTGATTTATGGTTTCTTACTAAACAAAAGTGAAACATAATGCCATGCGCTTTTGCATTAAGAAATATTGAAAGCCTGTTTTTTGTATAAAGTTGAAGTTTCTGTATCAAATGGATCTATAATTCACAAAGTAAACCCTTAGTAAAAAGTTTTCGAATACAAAACTCAAATGTTTTTTCAGATCACAGCTTTCAAAAGTCACAAAAATAATCAGATGAAATATCATTAAATAAGTATTTCTTCTGTATATCAATGTGCTAAATTTAGTACAGAAATCCCAGAATCCAAAATAAAAGGCATGGTGTGTGCCCTCAAAAATCTGACAGTCAAGCTGAGATGCAACCCTCATTTATTACCACATTATAAAATGGCTTACATGAAGTGCTAAATGAAATAAATGTACCAATGAATGAAATAAACAATGTATGCAGATGGAAAAAGTAGAAAAGAATTTGAACAATGCAGAATCAAAGAATGCCACCATCACATGATCTGAAGCATTCTCTGGTAGCCTTTTTGAGGGAAGGTATGGCTAGGGAAGATGAGTTTAGGATTTCATTCTAACTAAACAGAGGGCTTATGTTGGAAAATGGCGATGGTAAGGTTGGAAAGCAGAAACGTGATTGTTCCTGTTTATTTCATGCACTGACTACTCATATTTTCATATAAATAAGGCACTCAACAACTCAATATGATTTGTGATCCACTTTTGTCCAACTTTGATGCTAAAGTTCACTTTCCCACATAATTGTTTAGACATGTAGCAATTGCATGTTCATCAGCTAATGACTAGGCTTCATCTGACCATCCATAAGGGTGAAGTTCATTATGACTAAGCAATGTGAAGGGCTTAACCATCAGAGCATAACAGCTTAGGAAGAAGAAAATGTCAACAACCTTTGATGTTTGCATTTTTATTCTCCACTTTGAGGTTAACTTACTTTGTCATTAGTTTCCCAAAATTAATACACTTTCAAAATGTATACTTCCATCAGCCATATATTTCAAGTCCACTTCTTCCCTTGTTGGCTAACACATTTCATTTCTCCACTTTGGAAACTTCCAGGTTAAGATAGAACAAACATATATTGGAAACATATATACTCAGCTATGACTACATACAAGAAAAAGAAAGTCTTGCAAAAACTTAACTTAGAATCAGAAGACCTCTATGACCTAAATATAATTAAATCTGAGTAATATATAATTTTGTTTTTCTGCAAATATTGACATCTAATAATCTTTAGCTACCCTAAAAACACAGATTAAATACAGAGATGGTAAAAGTCAGTAACTATGTGATGGTATCCATGATCTGAATTACGGTTTAAATTAGTAGCTTCATATTCCAGGATTAGACTAAGAATAGGAAACTATCCATAAGGTCCTAGTATCTTTAAAGTTCAAGTTACATAAAAATGGTCTTAGTTTCTAACATTACTTTTTTTGTTGCTCTGATATCCTTTAAAAATAAAATTTATATTTTAAGACATTAAATTTAAAATTGACTTCTCAAAGTTTATAGAAGTTGAGCAAAGAGATAGGACTCTTGGAATATTCTTTCCATTACCCTACTTTCCATTTTCCAGGGCTATTTCACATTTCTGCTCCTTATGATTTCTTTTCAAAATATTTCAAACTATATATCTGATTATGGGTTAATATCCAAAATATATAAAGACATCATAAAATCAATAACAAAGAAACAAACAAACAAAAAACAAATAACCTAATTAAGAAATGGGTAAAGAATTCGAACAGACATTTCTCCTACAAAGATATATAGAAGGCCAATGGGTACATTAAATAATGTTCAACACCTCACTAGTCATTAGGGAAATGCAAATTAAAACCACAATGAGATATCAGCTCATGCCTGTTAAAATGGCCATCATCAAAAAGACAAGAGATAACAAATGCTGACAAAGAGATGGAAAAATAGAAACCTATGTGCACTATTGGTGGCATGTAAACTGGTACAGCCACTATAAAAACAGTATGAAGGAACCTCAAAAAATTACAAATGATATGAACTATCACACGATCCAGCAATTTCACTTTCTGGAATATATCTAAAGGTGATGAAAATACTAACTCAAAAATATATCTGCATTCCCATATTCACAGTAGCATTATTTACAATCACAAAAACATGAAAACTGTCTAAGTGTTTTTAATAGATGAATGGATAAAGAAGTTATGGTGTATGGTATATGTGTGTGTGTGTGTGTGTGTGTGTGTGTCTACACACACACACACACACACACACACACACACACACACAAAATGGAATATTATTCAGCCATAAGAACAAGGAAATTCTATCATTTATGACAACCTGGATGGACTTTGAAGACATTATGCTAAATGAAATAAGGCAGAAACAGAAAGATAAATATGCAAGATAAGTATGATCTCACTTATATGTAAAATCTATAAAACAAACAAACTCATAGAAGAGATCACATTTATAGTAACTAGAGACAGGGAGTGGGGGGAGGAGAGATTGGAGGAAAGTGGTCAAAAGATACAAACTTACAGTTATAAAATAAATAAACATTAGGGATATAGTGTACAACATGATGACTACAGCTAACACTGTGGTATAATATATACAAAAGTTGTTAAGAGAGTAAATCCTAAGAGTTCTCACCACAAGGAGAGATTTTTTTCCCTTATTCTTTTCTTCTTTTTTCTTTTTATTGTATCTATATGAGAAGATGGATGTTAGCGGAACATACTGTGATAGTCATTTCACAATATATGTAAATCAAACCATCATGCTGTATGCCTTAAACTTATACAGTGATGCATGTCAATTATTTCTCAATAAAACTGGGAAGAAAAAGATTCCTTTTCAGTATATACTAGAAAGACATTCTTGAACTTGTCCACAGCTATTTCTAATTTGTCTGATCTTCATCAGTCAGTTTAAAGGAGCATAAAATGTCATCTGCCTCATCCGTCACTGTGTGTGTGTGTTAATGTATTTATCTGATTCACTTCCTCTGACTCGTCTAAGCTTGATGGAGTTCTGAATCTTTTCCATCTCCTAATTTATTTCAGTCACTCCTCGGGTGTACTGGAGCTGAATTTCTCAGGTAGACTTGTCTGAAAAGATGCTATGCTCTAGCAATTCTATAAGCAATTATCATCCTAATAGCCTGCAAGTCCTGCTTTGTATATTCACTGTTGGTCTAGTGCCAGACAGAGGTCCATTTACCCCTAAGTCCCTGACTTAGTACTTTCAGGAGCCTTTCAATAGAGAAATGTTTTTTTGACTCCTTTCGAATGTATGGAAATGGTTAATGATGCTGTGTCAGCTTGCAGGACGGGTATGGACAGTAATACTAACATTTGATGGCAGTATGACCACAGTTGCTGCTATTAAAAACTTCAGCCCGGGGGCACCTGGGTGGTTCAGTCAGTTAAGCATCCGACATAGGCTCAGGTCATGATCTCATGGTTTGTGAGTTTGAGCCCCACACTGGGCTCTCTGCGGTCAGCACACAGCCCGCTTCAGATCCTCTGTCCCTCTGCCCCTCCCCTGCTCACATGAGTGCTCTCTCTCAAAAAAATAAACAAAAACAAACAAACAAAACCCAGCCCAGCCTCTTGTTGCAACTGACATGGTGGAAGGGAGTGGTCCTACTCTGTTCTCAGTAGCTCAGTACAGTGTCAGGAGACCTTTCTTGTTTGTCACCACCACCATCACCACCATCACAATTATGACTGCTTCAGAATCTAACATTTACTGCATGCTTATTACGTTAGGTATTATGCATATGAAGAGACAGAATGATATAACATAAATATCAACATAGATAGCAGATGATGTTTCTCAGATGAATAATACAGATAGTAAATGCCACAGAATTCCAGAGCAGGAATAGGACAGTCAGAAAAGACACCAAGATACAGTAAGATACAGCTGGTGGAACATTAGGTCGACCACAAAGGAAAGGCATGAGCACGTGTAGAGAAGCTGGAGAATGATGTGGGCAATGATGTGGCGGTCATTCTGTGTTGGGAATAACCTATAAGCAAACCACTGATGATATGAAGGACTTAGAAAGGAGAACATCAAATAAGTTCTAACTAACTAACACAGAGTAAGTGAAAATTCAGATCATAGGGGGTTTTGAATTGGGGAGTTTAGGCCAGAAGAAAGTAAGAGACATAAGCACTCAACACTGGCCCCTTGACCTGGGACTATTATGTCCTTGGAATGAAAGACTTCCTGGGACACCTGGGTGACTCAGTTGGTTAAGCATCTAACTTTGGCTCAGGTCATGACCTCACAGTTCGTGGGTCTGAGACCTGCGTCGGGCTCTGTGCTGACAGCTTAGAACCTAGATATGCTTCAGATTCTGTGTCTCCTTCTCTCTCTGCCTCTTCCCCGCTCACAGTCTGTCTCTCTCTCTTTCTCAAAAAGAGAGATTAAAAAAATTTGAAAGACTTCCTAGCATGTGCCTCATTCAGTCTTTTATTTACTCACTAAGCGAAGGGTTTTTGAGTGCTTACTGTGTGTCAAGAACTTTTCTAGGTGTCTGGCATACAGCTAGTAGAGATGGTGTCCTCTGAGGTCTCCTTCTTTGTCTTGCACATGACTGCCCTCTTTCTGCCTCATCACATGGTTGTGCCTGTGCTGCATGCACACCCTCTGGTGTTCCTTCCTCTCATGGTAAGGACACCAGCCATACCGGAGTAGAGCCCCACCCTAAGGGCCTCATTTTAATAATATTTTTATGTTTATCTTGAGAGAGAGAGAGAGAGAGAGCGAGAGAGAGCAAGTGGGGGAGGGGTAGAGAGAGTGGGGGACAGAGAATCCCAAGCAGGCTCCACATTGTCAGCGCAGAACCCTGATGCAGGGCTCGAATCCACAAACCGTGAGATCATGACCTGAGCCAAAACCAAGAGGGGGGAAGCTAAACCAACTGAGCCACCCACGTGCCACTACCTCATTTTAATTTAATCACCCTTTTAGAGCTTATGTCCAAATATGGTTATAGTCTGAGGTACCAGGAGTTGGGACTTCAATATATGAATTTGAGAGGAGACAAAATTCAGCCCATAACATTTTTTTCACTGTACGCTGGAAATGTATTTATATTTTTACTTGAAAACAAATGTATTTATATTTTTATTTGACAAATGATTAGAGTATATAAATTTGATTTTGTTATAAAGATTTCCATCATTGATTTTTCATGACAAGGGTTTACAAGCCTGAAGGGAGACACTTTCGCACACAAGTGTGTATCTTACATGTAGGGTAACATGGAGTAACATTCGAGCGGTAGAAATAGCCACATAAAAATGAACTTCCTGGGGAACTCTCCCAAGGTTGCTCCATTACACCTAACATGCTGGAACCCAGGAGTCCATACAACAGATGCTCAGGTTGAGCTCCTTCTTACTACCTACTATGAACCTTCTCCTCCATTACCAGCACCATCCAAGCAAAGTGTCTGTTGTAACTTTTATTCTCTTCAAGGATTTTCTTGATATCCACCATAACCTGAGATCTCTTGAGAGTGATGGGGATAAAGGACTAACAGTGTGATTTGGCCTTGGATCCACACACCCAAGGGATATCCCTGATCACAAGGCTCACATAAGAGTATATTAAGAGATGAAAATGCTTTGAAAACAAATATGCTATGTGTAACCTGAATTTCCTAGTCTCAGCAGTCTGTGGGTAAAATGAGGTCACATTAATATTAATAATAAAGATTTCCTGGCCTGCAGCCACACCTGAAGAGCTGCAGATTCTCATTCTTCATTCCCCTGGCCTACACCCCAAGGTCTTTGATCATCTCCCAGTTATTTCTGTGAGGCCTTAGGGTGAGTCTCAGCTCATGCTTGTTCAAGAATAAATGCACATTTGTCCTCTCAGCTCCTTGAAGAGACCACTGACTGGGACATTTGGGGCAGCATCTCTCTACCACCAAAACCAATGATGTCTTCTGAGAGAGCACTGTGTTCCTGCCACACTGCCTTGCCAATCCCCAGTTTCCGCCAAACTTGGCTATGCCACCTCTCAAAAGCTCTCCAACTCAGCTTGCTTGTCCTCATCTAGGCACCCAGGCAGCACAGTGGGTGCTCCAAGTCTCACACATAGTTTGCTAGTGTCCCCTGGAAATAGAGAGGAGTATGCTTCCCACTCCAGCCTCCTCCTTGATCCCCAAATACAAGCCCTCAAGCACACCAACTCATAAAACAGATGGCTGCAGGAAGGAGTGAAAGTGTGGGATCAAGCATAATTTGCCCTTACACACCCAATTTCACTTTGGCTTACCTGATCTTAACCATACTGCTATATATAGGAAAATATATTTTCACCATTTGTGATAACGTGACAACTTTCGTATCATGTATTTTACTATTTAGACACTGGTTACTTAATTTCTGCCACATATTATCTATCAGGAGAAAGAAAACAATACTTATTCTAACATGTTTCTATAGGCAAATTGGACTATCTCAATCATTAAATATTTTTGAGCATGGACTGTAGGCAAGGTATTTTTCTAGCAGAGCTCATTGGTCATGTGCTGCAGGTAAGACAACTCTCTTTTCTTTTTAAATCAAATATTAATTTTTCTTCTCTTTTTCCTAAGGATTTAGTGGCAACTGATTCTGTATATTTTCTTAAACATAAGGAATAACTCTTCTTTTGCCTCAAAGTTAGTAGAATCAAGGATAAATGAAGTACATAAACCTTATAGGAAGACTCAACAAGTCACATGTCTTGATGAAAAGATGAAGGGACAGACATCCAGCCTGTTATCACCTAAACCCTAGACCCAAGTGAGCCAGTCAACTTTACAAACCAAGGGACTAGTTCCTTCCTTTTTCCTCTTGTCTGAACATATTTGAGATAAAGCATCTATTCAATCTATCTCATACAGGGAGTCTCATAAAAATGAATTATCAAATCAGTAGTATCAGGTAGATGATTGAATGAACATTGTTTCTCACTTTTTGCTGTATATGATACAGGCAAAATCTGATTTTCCAAAATGTTTCCTACACATGGAATAGTAGGCTGGTTTCTATATATACCTATATTTGAAAGACATTTCAAAATATACTTTTTTTATCTCCAAAAATAAACTCTTCCAAAAAAGTCAACAGTGGTCCAGAAGAAGATTCAAACAAATAATCCTAAATAGTCTTCCATTTATAACAAGGACTCTAATATTTCCCTAGGGTTCCTCTAGACAAACTATTTCCAGTCTTCCATATAGTAGTGATCATTATCTGAAATCAATGGAAAAAACAATAAGTGTGTGACTTTTTCAGATACTACACATAATAAGATTTAATTTTTGTACAGCTTCAGAATTATACTATATTCTACCTTCCCTACCTCATTTGAATCTCCTACAATCTTTAATGACATGTATATAAGTATTACTAGAACCATCTGTGAGTTGGGCAAGAATTAGAAACAAGACTTAGAAAAGTTATTTGCCCTCCCAGAGTTATTAGATCAGGAGAGACTATAGGTAAGGTTTTCTGAGTCTTGGTTTCTTTCTGCACACCCATTATTGTCTCATCACTAAAAGCCATAATTGTACACCTACCCACACCCCTAATTTTTCTGCTCCTTCCTCCTTTCAGAATTTTACAGCCATACAGACATCAGTAATCACTGAAGTATTTGTAACATTTTTATGTCAGCAGACACCCTTAAACAACAGTCTTAATTCTATGCAAGGACATTCCTAGAATAAACTGTTCCCCCTTATTTTCCTCCCTTCCCACACAAATCCTTAAATATGATTTATTGCAGCCATCTTTGTAGCTTTTGACAAAATTTACCTTAAACATGAGAGTATGCCCACCTACCATAAACTATTATAAATCTGATCAAAATATATAAATCCATTGTTTTCAAGTAATGTATAAAAGAAAAAGCAGTACCTAAATGTTTCCACCCAAAAAAAAAGAAAGAAAAAAAAAAGGTAAATGTGTGAGGTGATGGATATGTTAATTAAATGAGGGAGGGAATCCTGTCACAATGTGTGTGTGTGTGTGTGTGTGTGTGTGTGTGTGTGTGTGTGTGTGTAAAATCATATGCACCCTTTAAATATTTTACAATTTTATTTGTCAATTATACAAAAATAAAGGTTTACATGTTCAAGGAATTAAGAGATGGTCATCTTGAGTGAATGAATCTTCAAGGAATAAAAAATAAAACAGATGGTGATTCTGGAACTGGTAAATAAAAACTGTAAAATGATAACATCACTGAGTGAGTTGTGTATTATGTATTGGAGACAGTAGAAGAAAGAGTTAGAAAACTTGAAGATAGATCAATAGAAATGATTAAACCTAAAAATCAGAGACAAAAATATTCTGAAATAAATGAATAGTCTTTGAAATCTGTAAGTCAAAATCAAGAGATCTAACTTTTATGTAGCCGAAATCACTAAAAAAGAAAAAACAGAAAATGGGGCAGAGAAATATTTGAAGAATAATGTCAAAATTCATGAAAAATATCAACTTACAGATCTCAGAATCTATGTGAATCCCAAGCAGGAAAAATGTAAAAAGAACCACACCTAGGCACATCAGAGTCAAATTGCTGGAAACAGAAAATAATCATAAAAGCAGCCAATGAAAAAAGGCACATTCATACAGGAGAGCAGCAAAACAAAATGACAGCTAACTTATTATCAAGAACAAAGAAACCCAGAAGACAATGAAATGACATCTTTAAAGTGCTTTAAAAACATAAGAGTCAATCCAGAATTATATATTTGTGGGAAATATCTATTAAAAATAATAAATTTAAGACATCTTCAGATTTATAAAAGATGAAAGAACTGTTGTCAGCACACTTATGCAACAAACAATGCCAAAGAATTATTCATCCTGAGGCAAATGACAACAGATGGAAACACAGATTTATAGAAAGGCAGTGGGAATGATAAATATGTGGGTAAATATAAAATAGTGCCATTTTTTCCCCTCAATTTTTTTTGAGACAACTGACCGCTTACAGTAAAAGTAGTAGAGTTTGATTGTGAGGTTTACGATACATGTAGATGTATTAATATTTGACAGTAACAGCACAGAGCAGGGAATGCAGAGAGAATAAGTGAAATAATACAGAGGCACCTGGCTGGCTTGGTAAGTGAAGCATGGACTCTTGATCTCAGGGTCATGAGTTCAAGCACCATGTTGGGCACAAAGCTTACTTAAAAAAAAAAAAAAAGAAAAGAAAAGAAATAATATTGATGTAAGGTTTCTACACTTTACTTGAAGCAGTACAATATTAATTCTAAGTAGATTGTGACAAGTTGAAGAAACATAAACCCCATCAATAATTTTTAATACAGAGATAGAGCTAAAAAGCTGACAATTTAAAAAAGAGAAATACTAAAATTATATTCTATCTGCCTTAAGAGAAGGCAGGAAAAGAAAAAACCAAAGAACAACAACAGATTGGACCAACAGAAAATAGTCAATCCATACCAATAATCACAGCATAGTGGGTTCCAGCCTCACATTTACGGTTAACTGATTTTTTTTACAAAGTCTTGGAGGCAATTCAGTGGAATCGTCTCAACAAATGGTACTGAGACAACTGGATATTCATGTGACCTTCCTACACCCCCAAGAAAATAACCTTATACCACGTTCAAAAATTAACCAAAAATACATCATAAACCTAAATATAAAATGAGGGCACCTGGGTGGCTCAGTCAGTTAAGCAACCAACTCTTGGTTTCAGCTCAGGTCATGATCTTATGGCTTTGTGAGTTCAAGCCCCATATCAGGCTCCATGCTGATAATGTGCAGCCTGCTAAGGATTCTCTCTTTCCCTCTCTCTCTCTGCCCCTCCCCCACTCGCACTGTCTCTCTGTCTCTCAAAATAAAAAATAAATAAACTTTAAATAAATAGAGTGATAAATTATGTATTATAACTATACAACTTCTACAAGAACTCTTAGGAGAAAAATCTTTGTGACCTCAGTTGAAACAAAGATGTCTTTGCTTACAACACCAAATGCACTACTCATTCAAAAAAAGAAAAAAGAAAAAAAAAAGAAAAGAAAAAGTAGGGGCACCTGGGTGGCTGAGTTTGTTGAGCATCCAACTTTGGCTCAGGTCATGGTCTCGCAGGTCCCGAGTTCAAGCCCCACATCGGGCTTGCTGCTGTCAGTACAAAGCCCGCTTTGGATCCTCTGTCTCCTTCTCTGTCTCTGTCCCTCCCCTACTTTCATGCACTCTTTCTCAAAAATAAATAAACATTTAAAAAAAAATCTTTTTGAAAAAAGCAATGGATTAATTTCGCTACATTAAAATTCAAAACTTCTCCCCTTTTTGAAAGACACCTTTAAGAAAATGAAAAGACATGCCACAAACGAAGATAATATCTGCAAATCACATATCTAGATAAAAGATCTGAATCAAAATTAAGTAATGAGATATAAGACAACCCAATAAAAAGGAAGGGCAACTGATGTGTGATATTTTAATTTTTGAACTGAGTGGTGGCCAACCTATATATTTCTTATAGCTATTCTTTGTAGTGTAGACATGTTTTTTTTTTAAGTTTCCCTTTTTATTTACTCAGTATTTAATAAAATATGTTATGAAGTCTTAGAACTTAAACACTCAATTTAATAGGTACAGATTGCCAGACTGGAGAAACAAAGCATGACCTCCATACACTGTCTAGAAATGATGCAATTAAAATAAAAAGAACAGAAAGGTTGAAAATACAAGGATGTAACAAAAATAAACCGTGAAGACAATAAGCATAAAAGAGAAAGTACTGTTATATTAGTAGTAGTCTACGTACACTTCCAGATGGCAGTGCCACCAGCAATAAAGAGGAACATTTCATAATGATCAAAGGGTCAGTTTGACAAAGTAATGGGGAAGGAGTGAAATAATTATCTGCAAACACCACGACCAACTAATTGGATAATGAGAATTTACAGAGTCCTTCTTGGTCTCTCTGGAGAACAGAGTTGTGACCTGGAAGGACTATGGCTCTGTCAACTTCACTGACCCCACTATTCCAGCTCTGAACTTGCCTTCCTCCAGATTTCTTTTACGTCATATTTGTAAACCTCTACCCTGTCCCAAAGAGAAGGAGGGGGCAACCCATCACCACCACCAACAACAACAAAAAAGAAAGAATGTAGGGGGTATTCATAAAGAAATCAATATTGTAACTATTAACATTCAATAACTCATTATAATACCTGAACATCAGCTCAAATTCTAAAAATAGGTTGTTTACACTATAAACTTTTTGATTCTACCTCTATATGCAACTTGTTCTTTTGCTTGAATGTTTTTTCTCTCCTTGATTTTATGTTTGCACTTAAATCAGGAATACAAATATTGAACTTAAAAATGAATTGATACGTAGTTGGGCCCATGTGTGATCAGAAAAATCGAAATCATTTTTCTTTTCAGACAAAAGTATTAAAATGAATTGCTATGCTGGCTAAGTGGAGACATTACAGTGACATGAGTAATATTCCAAGTCGCTGCAAAAAGCTGCAGTATTTGCTGATTGCTCTATGGTAACTGTGTCAGAAACAGGGCTTGGGGACAGATTTCATCTTCTAAAATTATTTTCAGGGACGAGGAGAAGCTGGCACCTGATGACTGTTGGAGAATAAACAAAACAAAATAACTCAGGCAACTGACATAGGCTGGGGACCAGTACAAACTACCAACTTCACTGGCCCCTGTCCATCTAGTCTTCTCTCTTAATTTACTTGTTGACTTATATGGAGGATGGATTTATTCTCTTCTTTTCCCCAGCTTACACTTCAGATTTTCAGAGTTGGATTATTTTTCCTCATTCCCACTCTCTGGAGAAAGAGGTACAGATCCATATAACCTAGGGTGCAGTCACAGAGAGGTATCTGTATCGGCAGAAATCTTCTTTCTTCTAGCTGCCACAACCATGACAATCTGAATGGCTATAAACCACCCAGAGGGTGGTCAGAGCTGAACATACTAGCAACACATTATTTCTAATATGAAAATATAGTTATGCAGGCAGTATGTAACCATTGTTCAAATATATTCTGTCGATTGGGATGTATGTGTATACATTTGTGGGATTTGTATAAACCATACACAAAAAACCCGTATCATGATTTAGTGTTAGTACACACATTTGCTCATATATAGAGAGGGAGGTCAGCAATACAAATATTTTCCCCATCAATCATTTCAACAAATACTTATTCATTAAGTATTTTGGGGAACTGATGATGTACCAGGCCATGAATTCAACACTATGGGAGCTACAAAGAAAAATTAGTCATAGACTCTCCCCTAAGTGTCATAACCCAGGGGCAGAGATAACCAAAAATTCAAAAACCTTACTTCCAAGTAAAGAGTGATATATACGACAAGAAGGCAAGTAAAAAGCACCTAGAGAGTCTAAAAGGAGGGAAGACTAACTCTGAGGGTACAGACTATACAGAAGACACATCAAGGAATGCTTTATGGATGAAGTATTTTTTGAAATGGGCCAGACAGTCTGCTCAGATTTCAACAGGGGCAGCTGGGGAAGACATTTCCATTAAAGCAAACTGCATGTACAGAGCTGTAAAAACAAGAAAGTGAGGTGCATTATCAAGCATGTGGATTTGTCTAATTTGAGTAGAGTGTAAGTTTACAAGAGAGTCCTGGGAGATGAAGCCTGGGCTACAGGGGTTTAGAATAAATGTGCAAAGAACCTGAGTGTGGAGATGACATGCACTGAGATGTGAGTTTCTTCTCAAAGTTATTTCTCTACCTCTGAATACACAGCAGAAATCCATGCATTTAGTGGATATCCGATGAAAAATAATGTTTATAGCTTGCATTTATTGAGCTTGTATTATGTGACTGATCCTGTTTTAAAGACTTCACACATAGAAGCTCATTTAATCTTCACAGCAACCTGATGAGGTTTTGGAACATAATCTCTATTCCATAGATGAAATAACTGAGATGTTGTGTTTAAGTTAAAATTTTAACCAAAGTAGATGTGTTTCCCAGGCAAAATAAATTCCTTATTTTCTAGGGGGGATAACAAACATAACCAAAGTCACACCGTTTTTGATAACAGAACAAGGACATCAGCCAAAGTCTTAACTAGTTTTCCCTATTACTACTCAACAAACTAATATCTACTAAATAAACCAATGAAGACCTTCATACCCTGAAGAACAAAACATTATACTCTTACATCTCATAATTAGATGACAGATAAAATTAGACCCAACCTACTGGACTAAGTCATAGCCTTAGCTGTCACATTCTCAATGTCAGAACACAGGAATTACTGGTTTGGGTCAGATTCTTGATGTCATCAGGAGAATGTGATGTCTCATTGTTTTGTTTTGTTTTGTCACTGAATCCTACAATATGTTCAAAAATAGCTCCCACGTGCTGCCAAACAGTAGCCATCAAACACTGACCATCCATTATGACATGGCTACAGTATGTGGCCTCCCAAGCTAGGCACTGTGTGGCCAAGAGAAAGGCATGAAAGAATCTTCAAATGGCCTGTGTGGAAAGGAAGATAGGCACAGAACCCTTAAGGGTCCTAGGGATATGTGAAATTGCCTCCTCTTCCACAGCTGAATCAGAATGTTTCTCACACTGGGATAATAAAACTATTCTGCAGTTGGTTGACAAAGGGGGAAGGAAGAGGACTGGGCTATACAGTTATTTGAGGTTGGTCTACACAAGCTAAGGAAAGGGAAAACAAGCATCTGTTCTTTATAATTATAAAGATGTCTTAGTTTGAAAATTGTAAGTTCCAAAAGTCATCTTTGCTTTTGAGATTTCTTTTTGTTCTTTCCAAATAAGATAAATCTCTTAAATCTTTCTAGAAAGGCATGGCCTTAGGGTTTCTGAAAACAGGCACCACTCCAGTCATGTCTGGAAGTACACACCTAGTGCTTATTATGAACCATTCAGGTCCACTGTGTTCGGAATTAGAAGACCCTGAAGCAGTGTGGTAAAGGGAAGAGAGCATGAACTTTGACACCAAATCAAATCCCCCTCCAGCTCTTGTAGCTAAGAGTCCAGGCTCAAGGCATTCCGATGCTCTAATCCCATTACTGCATCTCTAACTGAAGACAACAATAGCATCTACATGATAGGGTGGTGGTGGAGTTCAAAGAAGGTGAGGTAGATGAAAGGGTTTTGTAAACATTAAAAGTACTGGATGAATCTATGTGTGCTTGTATGTCTGTGCATATGTGCATGTGTCTAAGAAGTGGTCAAAATGTATTTCAGGTCAGTGATTGCTGAAAAATTGTCTCGCTCACATTCCTGAGACCAGAGAGCCAGGTTATTAGGACTCCATATACTTCCAGACACAGCCAGCCATCTGTCCCAGCTTTATCAGTGGGACGAACTTTTGTTAAATTTTAACAGAGTCAAAACAATCAGTGTGTCAACCGTTCCTCTACTTTTACTTCCTGTTTTGGGGTCCATTAGAGATAAACCAGAGGCTTAAGGAAGGTATTAACATAAAGTTTTAGAATTAATCCTGATGAAACTACACAATATGTTGGCAAAGTGATGCCACAGTCTAGATACATTTTCCTTCCATAAGCGTGTATCAGTTTCCTATATACATTCCTATATGTAGTCCTAAATATACAAATATAGTGGCTTAAACATCACAAATTTATTATTTTACAGTTCAGGTCAGAAGTCTTACTGGGCTAAAATCACAATGGAGGCAGAGCCTCCAGTGTTTCTTCTAGAGGCTCTGGGAGAGAATCCATTACTTGCCTTTCCCATCTTCTAGAGCTGGCCTATGTTCCTTGGCTGGTAATTCTCTTGCATCTTCAAATACAGTAATCACATGAATCCAACCTCTGCTTCTGTCATCACATCTCTGACTTTCCTGTTTCACTGTATCCCTTACAAGAATCTATGTGATTTCAGTGTGTCCTCATCTCAAAAATCCTTAACTTGACCACATCTACAAAGTGCAAAATCCACTTTGTAATATAATATAATATAATTACATTATAATGCAATATATCTACACATCCAGGGATTAACTAGTTTTCTCTAGTGTCTCCTAACAAATAAATTTTTATTAAAGAAATAGATATATGGATGTCTTTTAGGGCCGCTATTCTGTCTACCAGTTTTGTTTATGTTTTTTTTTTTTTTCTTATCTCCACCCCCAGCCCAGCATGGTCACTACACCTCAGAGATATCACAGTGGTCTTTGAAAGAACTCTCACCTTGGACAGAGTTGCTTACCTAGTGAGGGAAATACTCATTCAAGAGCAGACTTTGATAGCATTGATCCAGGCATACACTTTGGTAGAGCTTCCCCCACTTTAGACTCCAGCTTGGCAGAACTTCACAATGGCTCTTTGAAAACAGCCCAATTCAAGTAAACAAATTTTAATTATTTGGTTTGAAAATGTAACCTCCCCAAAAGGCAATGACCTTCTGTCTTTCCAGTATTTGGGCCTTGTATTTAACACCATTTTGTGCATATGAAATGAGATTACTTATGTTTCTGTCACACATATTCGTACAACGATACTCAAGGAAAAATAGTGTTGAAGAAAAGATTATTATCTTTCATTTAATTACCCTCTAAAATCTAATTTACAGCATGGGAAGAAATGCCCACACAAAACCAAATTTCATGTTCATTAACGTAACTGGACATTAGTGCCGATGCTACCTCCTTCCACTCCACAGTGAAGACCACCCTCTACCCATATTATCATCAATAATGGCACAGTGATGGCCAGGCTGGAACTGACCAGACTATAACTGAGCTCTTGGTCCCTTGGGCAACAGAGTGATTTTTATTTACAGTGACAAGATGATCTTTACACTTGTTTCTCTTTGGACTCTACACACACAGCTCTATCCATAAGCCAAAATACAGCCGGGCTGGCTCTTTCCGCTCTGCACTTTACTTAGCTGACTAGGTGTCAGCATTAATTTCTTGACTATGGGGAAGTTTCATCTCTCTTGCCCTAGGGATGTTTTCTTGACCTCTCCAGTCCTGTGATTGGGAGCAGTTTGGTCTTTTCTCATAAGCTCCAAACATTTTCTTTCTTTTCCATTGCAATTATTATCTCCTGTGACATTTACAAGGACCCGTTCCGCTGTAGCTAGAGCCATAAACATGCAAGGAGCCTCAGCAACTCAGAATTCTTTTCCCTTCAACATGCCAGTTAATAACCATGGGGGCTTTCCACATGAATTTGTGATTTGAGCCCCCCTCCAAAGCAACATACCAACAGGGCCTTTCTCAGTTCAACCCTTCAAAAATATGTTTGAAAAGATTACAGCTAAGCATGATTATATAAACAGAACAATTAAATGTTCAACCCTACAAAAACCATCATATATATGTATACATATATATATTTTTTTTAATTGTAAGTAAATTAGGTTCATACATGGATGAAAAAAAAAGTTTGCATTAAGGCTGGATTCAAAAATCAAGGCAACAGTGAGAATACCACTGGGATAAATATGAACTGAACTCAAACCACTAATGAGTTGTAGCATCTCTGACAAGTAGTTCATTTCCTGAGAACCCTATTTTCCTAATTTTCAAAAGAAAGTTATTATCCTAGCTCATCTCTAAGATCTGTTTTATCTCTGGTATTCTGGAAATAAATAACCACCCATACACAACTGTCAGTGGGTTGGACACCTGAAACTAATATAACATTGTATGTCAACCTTATTTCAATAATATAAATAAATAAATAGCATCCAGAAGCTTTCAATGTTTATGCATATTTTCTGTGGAATGTTGCTTGCCTATTACAGTTGAAGAATTAAACAACAGACTGCCCATTCTGTTTCCAGTGCTGCTGACCTCAATGCTCACATATTTTCACTGCCTAACTGAAGGCAAGAACAAGCTAGAGCCAGCAGGTGTTTGCCCTTATCCATGTAGTGATGCATGCAAAGGCCCAGAGGTGTTGAAGGGGAGTGACAAGAATACGCAGTTCATCTCCATTTGCTAAGGTGCATTCTCCAAGGTGCAATGACTTTGGTTAACCATTAGACAATTTTAGTTATCCTACAGACATTTTGATTAAAAAATGTTATCTTTGGAGAGTGAAACTTTGCTTTCAAGCCAGATAAACACTATTTATCAAGGGCAAAATAGCTATCCACTTTCAGAAAGTCTACTGAATTTTCCTGTCACTGCTTTTTCTCTTCTAGATTCTCTTGAAGTTAAAGCAGAAATTTTCTCTTATCCTCTATAGAGAGTTTGTATTCAAAGAGTTTACTTTGTCCCTTGGCCGTCTGCTTCTGAGTGGTAATACTTGCTATGTCTCCCATTCCTCAGGCAATGTGTCCTGTCCATTATGCAAAGCCCAATGAGTTCCTGGCCTATCTCCACTCTGATTCCAGGCTTCTGAGAACTCTGTGCTTTTACTTACATTAGGAGGATATGCACCATGCAATTTAACTTCTGATTTTTTTTAATGTCACATTTTTTTTTTAAATGTGTCTTCTCAATTAGCATATGAGACTACTGAGAACAGGAAACAGGCTGTACTTCATTTACTTTGGAAATAGTTCGTGATCAATGAATATTTAATGAATGCTACATAATGTCCATCATATAAGATAGATAATCACAGATAAATAATGGTCTCGAAGTCCTTGAACCAGAAGCATTAGCATCATCTGGGACCTTAGAAACGCAAATTCTCAGGCCCCATCCCAGACTTACGGAATCTTTGATTCCAGAGGTGTGACCTGGGTGTGTTTCAAGGATCCTCCCCGGTGATTCTAATGCTTGTTAATGTTTGGGGATCATGGTCACAGACCACTTTATTTTTTATTTACTTATTTATTTATTTTTAGAGGGAAAGCATGCCTGTGCATGCAGCAGGGGAGGGGCACAGAGAGATGGAGACAGAGAATCCCAAGTAGGCTCTTCACTGTCAGCAAAGGACCCCACAGGGGCCTCAAACTCAGGAACCATGAGATCATGACCTGAGCTGAAATCAAGTCAGACACTTAACCAACTGTGCCACCCAGGCACCTCAGTCACGGATCAATTTCTGAATCCTTGAAGGTATAGGAAGTCTCTCATCACTAATGCAAACATAGAAACACTCTGTTACTTATATTGTAATGGAAATATGCAATGAATTAACTTATGGCTCCATTCATTCATTCATTCATTCATTTTGGTGGTTCATTCATAAAGATAAAATATTTGCCACCCAGGCCCTCACCTGCCAGTACAGTGTACAGAGCAGGTTTCAGTAAGAGTTTTCCAAGGAAAATTTTCATTGATTTTTATCAATGAAAAACTTTACATAAATTATTATCTTACTATAAATTAATCTTTAGTTGTTTCTATTAAATGTTATTAAAGCACCAGGTTCTGAAGCTATTTTGTAGGTCAGTGTATGGACACTAGATATGGTCTGACTTATTCTAGTCCTGACATTTCCTCCAAACTGCACATTTTGGAGAGAAGACATTAAGTGTGCTAACCTATGAAAAATCTCCATATATGATCAAAATCCATTGTAACAGAATACTGGATTCTCAAGATCCATCCCAAAGAGGGGCTATATGTAACCTATATTGCTTTTTAAAATTTATTTATTTTGGGGTAGCCTGTGTGGCTCAGTCTGTTAAATGTCCAACTCTTGATTTTGCCTGACTCTGTGCTGTCAGCACAGAGTCTGCTTAGGGTTCTCTCTCCCTCTCTCTCTGCTCATTCCATGCTTGCATGCACTCTCTCTCTCAAAATAAATAAATAAATTTTAAAACAATAAATAAAATAAAATTTACTTATGTTTGCTTTTATTGTTTTAAAGCACAGATGATCTGGTTTCTGTCAGTGAATCTTTGCATATATGTTCTTTTAGTCAGTGACCCTGAATAATGAATACAGTTATAAACAAAGAGGCCCTGAAAAAATGTGGATTTGTGTTATGTGTGTGTTTATGCATGGACAAACACTATTACAGGAGTGAGTGAAGAGAAAGATTTGTTCTCCTAAGTTACATCACCACAATCCCTCAGAGTTAATTACTTCTTTTGAGAAATTAGCCCTGATCTGTCACTGGCTTACTGACAGTGATTTCATCCGATAAACACCTAGAAGCAATTGCCTTCAGCTGCTTACCTGTGATTCAGGTATATATAGGAGCACATGCACTGTAGGAATGGAAGTTTTTATTTAAACTTATGCAAATGCATGGGCAAGGTGTGGCACAGAATGCCCAAGAGATATGAGAGGTTCCTAAGAAAAACTCAATTCAGTAAATCAATCCAAGAGGTTTAAATACCTCTTCTCTACTCATCCCATGTTAGGCAGACAACAAACACCTTTCCTGTTGCTTTGGGAGCATGACATCTAAACTGTGAGTTCAGACACATGATGGGAAGGAAGGAGGGAGGAAGGGAAGTAGATAAGGGAGGAAAGAAGGAAGGGGGAAGAGAGGAAGGGAGAGAGGAAAGAAGGAAGGAGAAGGAAGGGAAGGGGGGAGGAGAGGAGAATAAAGACAGGGAGGAGAAAAACGAAATTAAAGGCAATACCGGATCATAAGGAAAGGATTATATATATACAGGAATTCAGAGAAAAAAAAAAGTTTGCATGATGTGAATAAACAGGTAAAGCCTCCTGGGAAAGTAAGACTTGAATAGGCAGGCCCTAAAGGAAGAAGAGATGGCAAAAAGTTTCCTACCAAACAGTGACTTCTCTAAGAATTAATTCTTTTCTGATTAGGCCAGAAAATGAGGAAAGCAGATACAAGCCTATTTTGCTTGAAACATCCTGACTATTTAGCTCCTGTCAGTGAACAGATAAATTATATTGCCACTTATCCCCAATCTCACAGTGGCCTTCGATACTGCAGAAGGGACATTTTTACCACAGGCAAATTAATCCATTCCTTTTTTAAAAAATAATGGATTTCTATTGATATATTTAAAGCATCTGTCAATCCCTGTGCAAACTGCCAAATCATGTGTTAAATTTAAAAATACAGCTGAGCACTTAAAACTCATCAGACTGTAATAATTGAGCTTAGACTTGAAGACAGAAATATGAATGAATGCAAGGCATAGGAACTAAGTTAACTAGATCTCTACAATTTTGTGGAATCTAGACATATCCCAGACATTTTATGGAATGGAAACAAACCATTGCTCTTCACTGGGGAGGGATACCATAACTGGTACGCTACACAGTCAATAGGAAAATCATATTGTCTTAATAATTCTGAAATAGGTAGACATTGCAAATAAGAAGTCAAACAAAATTCTCTTCTATAGTACTAGGGAACTGTGATAATCTACTTCAAAGAAACCGATGTTGCAATATTTCCAAGATCCTGTGGAATATAACTTAGTAAATTAGACTTCTGGACCATCCACTGTAAAATTTTAACTTGAAGTCCACAAGTTGGTCAATATTGTGTATCTTTCTTCTATCCTAGTTAACTCACTCCTCGTTAACTGGTTAATAAGACAGCAAAAAAGGTTAGTATTTTAACTTAGAGTCTTGGTTCTTCAAGAAACAATAACCTATATTTCTTTATAATCAGTTACTAGTATCTATTTATCAGATCAACTATCATAGTTATTAGGTGCCTACTTTTGTGCAAGTCAGAGAATTATTAGACAAAATTTCCATCTTCATGGTATTTAAAATCTTGTGTTGGAAAGAAGGGGAATACCCATGAGACATTACAAATCAAAGCAAAATTCAATAATAATTCATGAGTTATAATTTTTACCATAGATTAAAAAGTTAAGTGACAATACAAGAGATCTTTTTTTTAATATGAAATTTATCGTCAAATTGGTTTCCATACAACACTCAGTGCTCATCCCAACAGGTGACCTCCTCAATAAGGAGATCTTTTTTAAATCATCTTGTATACGGCTTTGAACACAGTATGCACTCACTAAACATGAGCTGAATGATAAACAATACTAACAAAGACAATAGTACAGAGGATGTCAACTTTCCAAGTGAGCTAAAATGGTCAAAAGAAGACCTCATCAAGGGAAAATAACTCAGACTCAAGAAGAACAGTTTTTAGGGACACCTGGGTGGCTCAGTCAGTTAAGTGTCCAACTCTTGACTTTGGCTCAGGTCATGATCTCACAGTTGGTGAGTTCAAGCCCCACATCGGACTCGGCACTGACAGTGTCAAGCCTGCTTGGGATTCTCCCTCTCTCCCTCTCTCTCCCTGCCCCTCCCCTGCTCTCTCTCTCTCTCTCTCTCTCTCTGTCTCAAAATAAATAAATAAACTTAAAAAAAAAAGAGGGCGGTTTTTAATGGGATAAATTTAGAAAGACAAAAGGGAATAAGTAACATAGGTGAAAGAGGCTAAGTAAAATCTTAGACCTGTACTATCCAGCATCATAGCGACTAGCCACATGTGGCTAATTTCCTAGCCATGTTTCAAATACTCAATAGCCACTTATCGTTAATGGTGACCATACTGGACTGAGAAGATATAGAATACATCCATCATCATAAAAGTTTCCACTGGACAGCACTAGCTTAGACTCTCAAAAATACACTGACAGTATGTGTGTGTTTGCACACACACGTGTGTTGAGGGGGTAGAAAGTTTGGCCAGCTTTATTTCCCCATCTATAAAATGAGGAAGGACACAATATGGATTGTGTCTCTCCCAGCTTTAAAATTCTGTCTGTGCAGGGGCTCCTGGGTGGCTCAGTTGGTTAAGCGTCTGACCTCAGCTCAGGCCATGATCTCGTGGTTCATGAGTTTGAGCCCCGCATTGGGCTCTGTGCTGACAGCTCAGAGCCTGGAGCTTGCTTTGGACTCTGTGTCTCCCCCTCTCTCTGCCCCTCCCCTTCTCGCACTCTGTCTCTCTCTCTCAAAAATAAACAAACATTAAAAAAAAAAACTCTTTTAAAATTCTGCCTGTATCTATATAGTCAAGTCAGTAGAGCAGTTGGTTTGTATATAGTAGAGTAGAAGAGAAATTTTGGAAAGAAAAATGGAAAGAGGTAACAAAGGAACTTAATGGGACTTGTACCTATGCTGTGGGCAATGGTGAGCCACTGGCAGTCTTTGAAGAAGAAACTAATATGGTCAATATTGCTGTCATTTGCAGTTTGAAATGTCCCTTTTATTTATGTAACACTTTTCCCCCATTTCCCAGCTATCATTGGGAAATCACATCTCCTTCCTTTGAACAATCTATGTTCCTAATGTCTAGATGTGTCAAACTTGGTCTTCCGGGAAGCAGCAACTTAGATGGAATTAGGGGTTCAAATGATTGATTGGGAACTAAATCAGTAAAAGACAAAAGAGTGAAGGAAACAGAATTAGGCAGGGGAAGCCTTAGTTGTGCAGAATTGACTCCAATAAAGAAAAATAGTACAGGAAGCAGGTCTAGGCAGGGACAGCCTCAGATCATGATTCAAGTCTAACAAATTCTCAGCTAACCCAATGGGGAGAGCTCAGAGCAAAGATGGCCCATTAGAGGAGTCTTTCACTGGACAGAAATAGCTAGACCCGGGGTGCCTGGGTGGCTCAGTCGGTTAAGCATCTGACTCTTGGTTGTGACTTAGGTCAAGATCTCACAGTTCATGGGTTCAAGCCCCACACTGGGTTCTACACTGGTGGTGTGGAGCCTGCTTGGGATTCTCTCTCTCCCTCTCTCTCTTCCCCTGCCCTGTTCACTCTGTCTCTCAAAATGGATAAATAAACTAAAAAAAAAAATTTTAATAAAAAAAAAAAATAAAAATATATAGCTAGGCCCTAGGAAAAGTGTGGCCTTCATGCAAAAGCTGAGGCAGGTCCTGAAGGCTCTGCCTCACCTTCAGCTGAATGACATCCAATGACTGTATTCCTTGCACCTAAATGATGAGAACTGTCTTACAGTAAGATCTAAGCAGCACACACCCATGGCTAACACTCCAGCTTGCAACTCTAACACTCCTACCACCATTTCTCCATGTTACAACCTCCCATTTGGTTTCGGTTTTGGCTCACTCCCATTCCTCCAGACCAGCATGGAGCAAGTGAGACTGAAAATGAACCTGTTATTAATAAAAGGATGAGACAACAAAGAAGGAAAGAATCTCATGGAGAGTTTCCATCCCTCTGGTCCTTAAACTATTCTTGTTGAATTGTGGGAAGCCAAAAATCTGTACCTATACCCTTGGCTCTGCTGCAGGCAAGTCCTGAGCTGGATTGTTGTAAGGAAAAAACAGGACAGTGGAGGAGAAAAAGGCTTTCAGTTTAGTTATATAAAGGCACAGGTCTTCCCTATTCACATCTATGTTAATGAACCCTTTGATGTCCAGAAAAACCGGAGCTGCCAAATATCCACCTTATGTGGGCTGCTTCTTAGATAATTGCAAATGTCTCTTTCAATTGTAAAAGAGAGAAAAATGTCACAAATGTACATCGCTAACATTAAGCGAAGAGTTGAACCTGGGCAATTTAATGCCATGCTGACATTGGGCTCTTTAGACATTGCCCCAAAGAGAATTTATTCATTTCCCTTGAAAAAAGGGCTGCACTAAATGACATGAATTTTCACCAAATGTCAGATTTTTACCATATGGATAAAGCGATTAGTCCTAAAGAAGCTTATAGTAGGTTGAAGATGCAAAGTTGGTTATGCACATAAACACAAATTTAAACTTAGGCTGGGTGTGGGGTGGATTCTATATCACTGCTTAATGCTCAAGGCCAGTGATTACCAGACTGTGATCCTCAAAACCAATAGCATCAGCATCACTTGAAACCTGTTAACAAGCTCACATGCCCCTCAACAAGATATTTATATTGAATCAGAAACTCTGGGGATAAGACCAGCAATCTGCAGTTTACAAGCCCTCATGGTGACTGTGCTGCTTAAGACTGAGAGCCAGTAGTCTAGTTCAGGATGACACTGAAATGCACTGTTACTATAACTTAAGTTCAGGTGTCCTGGCTGGAGGATTAGACAAGGGAAGCTGGAATGGGGTCATATGCCATAAATAAGGTTGGACTGAGAAAACTGAAGTCACAATAGTAAAGAACAGGTTTTATTTAAATGAAGGTGTTAGCAAGGAAGAGACCAACAGACAATTCAGTGTATATAATTGATGAGGTTTTGAGTGATGGGGGAGTTCATGGGGTCTGAAGCTGATGACCAAGAAACAATTCTTGAAGACATCTTTAGTGCAAAAAGGTGATTTTATTACAGCACGGGGACAGGCTATGGGCAGAAAGAGCTGCCCTGGGACCATGAGGAGAGGCTGGTTATATAGTTGGGAGCTGGGGGAGGTAAAGCCCAGGGAAGTTTGCAATGAGATTTTCATATGCTAAAGAAGATTCACAGGATACTGGAGGCCTACCTTTTGTCAAGCTAAGGTTGTTTTTCCCTCTAGTGAAGCATTAACATTAGGACAGTAGAGGGTTCCTACTGAGGAACTTGTCCCATATGTTAGGGCATTTGAGTTTTAAATTCCTGCTCTTAGGACAATGCTGAAAAAAAAAAATCCTAGCACATATATCATTTAGCACACATGCTAGTCTATCTGTAGAAGAAAAACCTAGAAATCCTGTTCTGGCTTAAGTGGAGTGTGATTTTTTTAATTGAATAATATTCCCAAAATGTCTTCCATAAAGGCCCTAATTCCAACCAAAGTGGAAAGACAGTGCTTTTTCCTCACAATAATTAATATTTAGGGTTATATATCTTTATAAGTTTTTTTCATTTATTATATGGAAAGTGGTAAGCATTATAACTTTACTTTGTACTTCCCTTATTTCAGTGGAGTTGAGCATATTTGTTAAAAATCTGTTTCTTTCTTTATGAACTGTATATTAATCTCTTTTCCCATGTTTTCTATCAGGTTATTTGTCTTTTTTATTGATCTGTAGAAACTCTTTATATATTAAATAACAAACCTTTTCATCTATCATATACATTTATTAAATTTTATATTTATATTTAATTTAAAATTAAATTAAATTTTCTAGTTATCTTTTACCTAACGAATACCTTATGTTTTTATGTAGTATTCCATTTTGTTATATTCTATTGACTATATCAATGTTTTCATGATAAAACATTTGAAGGTGATGATTATGTTCACTATCTTGATTGTGGTGATTGTTTTATGCATGTGTGTATATATATATATATGTGTGTGTGTGTGTGCATATATATATATATATGTGCATATATATATGTCAAACTTACCAAATTATACATTTTTATATATGCAACTTATTGTATGTCAAATATACCTCAAAAATTGTTTAAAATTACTATTATAGAGGCACCTAGCAGCTCAGTTGGTTAAGCATCTGCCTTTTGATTTCAGCTCAGGTCATTATCTCATGGTCATGAGATTGAGCCCCATGTTGGGCTCCACACTGGGTGTGGAGTCTGCTTAAGATTCTCTTCCTCTGCCCCTGCCTCCCCCTCAAAAAATAAAATAAAATAAAAAATAAAAAATACTATTATATATCTTTCCACTATATATTCTAATTTCATGTTTATATGTATGTATATTTTTGAACTAATATATAAAAATTATTCATTTCTATGTACTATTTTGGTATTCAGCCACTTTATTCTCTTATCTTTTAAAATCAATTTTCAGTTGACTTTCTTTAGTTTTCCAGGTAAAACTTGGAATTTTTCCCTTTCCTCAATTTTTCACCTCCCTTTTATTTATCCTCTTATCTTCACATCCACAGCTTCCATAATGCTCCAATATTTAACACTCAGAGCTGGGTTTAGAAGCACACACAGACAATGATTTCCCATTCAGACACAGATTGGGCTCGGTTCTCTAGGTATGGCTGAGTGGCAACTAAGCCTGCCCTGAGGGGAAGCCAACAATATGATCTCACATGAGTGGGACAATGTCCCTGGTTTTTGTGAGGTTCAGAACAAAGGTAACGAAAGTAAAAGTAACAAGAAGAGATTTAAAAAAACCACTGTGAAGGTAGGGTGTTGTAATGCCAGTCAATAATGAGATGGAAGAATCCAAAACTTCAAGCTCAACTGAGTCAGATAATAATAATAAATGCATGAAGAGTGTAGTGGAGAATTTAAAAGCTCATGCCCAACCTAAAAGCATTCCAACATGCAGTTTTAAAGCACTCACCTGGTGAAAAGAAAACACCTCTAATGGCTCACAGCCAAGGTCAGAATTGAAAATAAATAAGAAACTCCTGGGTGGCTCAATCGGTTTAGCATTCCACTCTTGATTTTAGCTCAGGTCATGATCTCACCATTCCTGAGATCGAGCCCCATGTCAGGCTATTGCTAACAGCACGGAACCTGCTTGGGATTATCTCCCCCTCTCTCTGTTCCATGCATGTGTGCCCTCTCACTCACTCTCTCTCTCAAAAGAAATAAATAAAAACTTAAAAAAAAAAAATAAAAAGAAAATAAACGGGCAATGAATCTGGTCAGGATTTTCTACCATTCATTTATTCAATCAGCAGATATTTGTTAAGCAAGAAGTGTGAAAAGCACTGGGGATATAACATTAAATAAGACCCAACTTCTAATTATAAATAGTTTATAATTTACAGGGAAGATAAAACATCTGTCTGAGAAAGTCAAGTGAGACTCCTAGATGAGAGGCCACTTGATAAGGTTTTACATAACTGGGCTTGGTCAAACACAGCACAGAATTAAAGAGCAGGTATGAGACCCATTTCACAGATGATGGCTATGAGTTGGCACTGTCTCATTCCGATGGATGTCCCTATACTGCTTGTTTTGCTACAGAAACGTACTCAGTAATAAACATTTGAACCCACTAAATTTCTAGATTCAATTAAAAATGGAACAATGTAACAAACTTTGTCTTTTTCATAAATTCACTAAGAGTTAACCCGATGTCCCCTTAAAAACGTGAACGTCAAGAATGTAAGATGTTTCTCCTCTGGCACCGTCCAGAATCCAGGTATGACAAGGATTCGTGGATATCCTGGATATTCATATTTCTGAATAAAATGTAGAATCAAAATTCAGTATGGTCTGAAAGCAGATGATATAAACTGGACCTGGCTTTCTCTTATTCTTTTCATCCTTCTGTGCCTTGGGTGTCCCATGCCATGCGAAATGCTTCTGGAGCCACTCCACTGAGAACAGAAACACAGAAGTGTGCCTGGACACTGATGTTGGATAGTGAGATGTCACTGCCTTTCTATTCACTGTCTGCGGCAGTGAGAGGAGTAGACTCACCTAAGGACTTATTTTGTCATTGGCGTTGTCCAACACACAACTAAGAATCAATGGTCTCCTCGGTAATCTCAGAAGGAATTGAGAAAATATAACCCTCATTCCCCTCTTCTGCCTCATGTCCACATGGATTTAAAGCAAACTTTTTCCTCTTGCCCTCCACTCTGGTAAAGCCTTGGCAACAATTCTGCCCTCTGCCAACTCTTCACTTTGATTTGGGGCCAGGGAACAGACATTATAAGGACGGGTAGAAACAGAGCATGGCACATTAGCATTTCCAGTCTACCACATCGGGAATCTCGGCATTTTCAATATATATTTAAAATAACGGAGTGAGACAAGCGGCTGCCTTCCCTCAAAATTGCCAACGTATGCTCCAAGATCTCCTGCATTTTGCATTGTGTCAGTCTGTGTCAGAGGTTTCAGGAAAGGTAATATAGAAGATGAATGAAAGTCTATCATTGCAGTGCCAAGATGAAAAAGTGACAGCTCATAATGAAAAGAAAAATAGTTTCCATTTTGGGCCTCTGTAAGTAAGAAAGTGACAGAGTCTTGGGAACTGTGAGCCTGAAAAATGGTCCCTTTGACAGACATGCCTGTAAGTGAGAAGGCCCCGGATATAATACCACCTATAATAGAGGGAATAATGATTATTTTAGGCATTGCATGATTTTGAATAAATCCTTGACTACTCCCTAGAAAATGGAGTTGAAAGGAATCTAGGAAGAGTGGTGGGTTAATTTAAGGAATAAATGACCACATTTTTTTAGTCTTTTAAACCAAAGTTGGCTAAATTTATTCCCGTCAGAAATGACCAAAAGCCAATAGTATTAGTAAAAAAATTTTGCCTCAGCAGTGATAAGAAAAAATGTAACTCTAGAATTTTCCTTCAGGATTTTGTTCTTTCGGTGTCCAAACCTTTTGGAATTAAGTTCTAGATTGGCTATAATAATTCAGTGTTTTTTAATTAATTAAAATCTAAATTCAAGTTGACACAGCAGTATAAAATACTGATGCTTTTTAATTAAGTACCACATTTCAAGATGCTTGGGATTCTTTGAGAAACTATTTTCACTTTTCTTTAATAGATGGTATTGTTTGGATGCAGCCTCAGATGTTAGCCATTTCTCAGTGTGTAGAATTTCTTACTCTGCATAATTCCTTTATCCACCTTGATGCACACACAATCAGGAACACACTACTCACATATTTAACAAATGCTAGGTCAGTGGTGCTTTCCTTGTGCGTTTGCTTTCCTGAGAACACATGCTAGTGCATTGATTTTCTTAAACGAGGCTACACAAAATCTATCTAGGAATTGGGGCTCATAGAGTTTCCACTCTCTTGGCTCTAACCATAAGCTACAAGAAATAAATGATCACTAAAAGGAGTGACTGCTACCCGTTGAGAGCTGAATTGTGGAGCCTGAGGGAGAATCCAAAATTATTTATCACAGAGTCATAGGGCTGGAAGGGACATAGAGGTCTGGGCTCTGCTGGCAGGGAGAGCTGGATGCTCCTCAATTCCATTTCAAGCAGATAAAATTATCAAATGCACTTCCTGATTCTAAGTCAATACCAATTTTCCTCTGACAGGCATTCTTTGGTTCCATCTGGACCTGGAAATACAGGGAAAGGATCTATAGCTTCCCTTTAAATGATAGCCCTGCACCTGGTTGTAACCAGCTACTTTGTTGCCTTTGGACAACCTTCTTCTCAATCTTTTCTCTGAAGGAAGGTTGAGTTATAAAGACCATTGAGAAGACCCATGAAGGAAAAAGGCCTCAGGGGAACCCACAGCTCATCTGCTTCCTCAATGTTCTCCCAGGGTGCTGCTGCCTACAGCATTTATCTTCCTGTGCAGTGACCACGTGCTTATCCCTGCATTGGCTCTGAATACAGAAGAGTGGAAAACACAGGCTTTGGGAAGACCTGCATTTGAGTATGGCTCAGCCTTTCGCAGCCTATGTCATCATAGGCCAATCATTTCACTTTCCAAGTTTCATCTGCAGAATGGCCCAATTCCTTTTTGGCCCAATTGTTGTGAAAATTGAGTAAACATGTATAAAGCTACTGGAAAATAATAGATATTCAATAAATACTGAATATTTAAATATCTTGTTCCCTCCAGGCTTATGGCTGAATTTTGGTTGCCTTTGTTTCTTGGATAAATGTCACATAAAAGGTATTCTGAAAATATGTGGGGAGATAAGAAGGGAGGAAGAAATGAGGAAATGGGCATTTCAATTCATTTTACAATGCGGATTGGAGAGACAGGGAAAAAGTAGGAGTATATGAACTGGGTTCTTTTTTTTTTTTTTTTTTCCTTTCATTTTTGAACACACAATGTCCCTAAGCTATAGCGGTGTTGGGTGCTGGAACACAGCACCCAAGGCAATCACTGCCATCCACCTTTCCGGAAAATATTCTTCAGCAAAAACCAAAATAGGAAAGATAATGAATAATGCTGGAGAAAGTACATTTTGGTATAATCAGTCCCAGGTAAATAAAGACTAAAATTCTGGGTGAGTACAAAGAAGCAGGTCCTGATGATGAGATTTATTAGTCAGGGACAATCTGTCTAACTAAGCACAGAGAGCTTCCGCTCTCTCAAAAAAAAAAAAAAAAAAGGGAATGGACAAAAGGCAGGGGAAGAGACCATATTGTGCTCGGAACAATGCAGCTCTGAAAAGATAGTGAAGAGATGCCCTGATAGATCTTCCATCTCTCACACTCGCTCAGCAAGGACAATCAGTACCAAGAGGACCAGCATTTTCTCAGAATTCTACGGATAATAAAACAATTTCCTGAATGGAGATTACTGCTTATTAACTGGGGTGTTGTATGCACCCCTGAATTCATCAATATGCAAAGGCACTGGACAAGGATTTTGAGATGGAAGAAGGGACAAGAATATTTATCTCATGCTTGCTTTCTTCCCTGGACTCCCCTGTCTGCTTCCTGTTTGCTGATCTTCAGCCCAATGTTTAGGGTCTATGTTGTCCATCATGCAGTCTGCTTCTGTTGTTTAGGAAAGAGACTCATCTCACCATCATAGCCAACACACATACGCACAATCCTACCGTTGTTCATGTGCATGCTTTCTCACACGCAAAAACTCCTTCCCATTTCTCAAAATTCAAATTATCTGCAAGGTGTGAGTCAGGCCTAAGTATCATACCCACTGCATAAACCTCCCCTAGATTCAGTAAATTCACAAGGTACAGACTGCCTGTCCCAGTGAGCTTGACTATTACTAGACAAGGTGCTTCCTGTCAAAGAAATCAAGGAATTGACAATCCGATTGGGGAGACAAGGTTTACTAAATACACACACACACACACACACACACACACACACACACACCCCTCACAAACACACAACTAGGCTTTTTCAAATGTATGATGTTGAATAAAAACACCATAAAAAAGATTTGTGTTGAGGAAGAGATGATGTCAGCTGGTCAGGGGGATGGGACTTCAACTGAACCTTGAAGCAAGGATCTGACTTAGATAAGCAAGGAGGAAAGAGAAGCAATTTCCTAAGTTTTTACTATAGCATTCTTCCCACAGACAGGGGAATTTCCTCTTGTTGATTCAATCAAGATAGACTCCATATTTAGCAGCCTTTCAATGTAATGAATCACACCTGGTGGAAGCCTTTAAGACACATATAGACTACCTAAAGCCACACTCATGGCTGCCTATAGTTCCAGCCTTAATCAAATATACGGATTTGAGTTTGTCTTGAAATTTACCCCTGGTATAATTGTTTAAAAAGCAAAGTGGAAAGACAAACTTGGTCAATGAACATTTGGCAGGTGTGCCAGTTATTAATTTATTGCTTCTTAACTTGAACCACGCCTTCTTTTTTTTTTTGGTCCTACTTTGTGATATTCCAGCTGGGACACTGCCATGGACATTTGCTTCTTTGTCAGATAGGTAGTGGGCTGAATCTTAGCATCAAGGGTCTTCCTCCAAGATCCCAAGTTCCTTCTTATTCACTTTGATTTTTCAACCTTAAGGGTAATGTTGCTTTCCCTAGTTGCTACCTTTGTTAACTTCTATAGCTCCCACTTATCCCTTTTAGCAGATAACCACCTTTTACCTAGTAATCAGTTATTAATATTTAATTTACCTTCTAACAGCACAATATTATATATTTGAAACTTACTAAGAAAGTAGAGTTTAAAAGTTCTCCCCACAAGGGAAAAAAATGTAACTATGAGAGGTGACAGACATCAACTGCATTTATTATGTAATCATTTTGCACTGTATATATATATAATATATATATATATTATATATATATATAGTTAAAAAGATTATATATATATATTATATATATATAGTTAAAAGGATTATATATATATATTATATATATATAGTTAAAAGGATTATATATATATATTATATATATATATAGTTAAAAAGATTATATATATAATATATATATATATATATTATATATATATATATATAAAATCATGCAATACACCTTAAATTTAAATAATGCTATATGTCAGTTATATCTCAATAAAAAAAATTGGGGGGAAATTTTACCCCATTCAAAACAATTGATACAGTTTCTGTCTCCTGACTAGACCCTAACTAATAGGAAGGATTTGTTTTTCTTTAACAGGAGAGCACATTTCCTTTAATCTGTGAGACTGAGGTAGACAGAGACATAAAACTGGACGTGGAGATAGAGACAGAGATGGAGACAGAGATGGAGAGATACCTTTAGCCATTAGTCTAGCCCCCTGGACTAGGGCATCTTATCGACTGCCATTTATAGAAATTGTGTTAATGATTCTTGCTGTGCAATCAATTCACCTGTTTGTTCTCAGATCCATTCCCTGCCCTTCCCCTTCTCTGCTTTGTATCACAAGGGCTGATTCACATTTTTTTTTCTTGCCAAATAATTTCTGGCTAAGCTCAGCCAGTGGTGGAAAATGAAGAGGAGGAAAATAGAAGAATAGGCATCCTTCCTCACTCCCTAGGGGGGGCATCTTGAACAGTGCTGCCCCTCCTCCTTGGTTGTAGTGACCAAAATAGTTTCAATCCCTTCAAGGCAGCCTGGCCCTAGGTCTCTAGTAATGCCACCATTCCTGTGCTCCCTCCAGTCAGTAGCATCTTCCTACTGTTGCTAATAACTGGTTTTCCTATCTTTTTAAGACCTTTTTAACTAGTTGCCCAAAATAAATTCCTACAATTGAATAACCTGGTGGAGGCTCTGTTTTCCTAATTAGACTCATCTGAGGTACCTGTAGAGGTACCTCTCACATAATCTTCATCAGTTCATTTATTTCAATGTTCTCTAATACTGTCAAATTATTCTATGCCTTATTTAGTTTTTGTAGATAGTATCATGGCTGCTTCAGAAGGAATGTCACTTAATTCCTCAATAAGCACACATATTCTGTGGGTTTCTTTTCTCCTTCTTGGTTATTTTTAGCAAGAATCATGAAAATGAGTAAATAATAAAGCCAACCAGGGTTTCTTTTTTGCAATTCTACATCACTATAGAGCACCTCCGTATCTCAAAGAAAGGAACAATGAATAAAAGTCTCATTTAAAGCCACTTTTCCCCTAAAATGTCTAGGTAATTGAGGAAAATATGCTTCTTCCCCTTTGATTTATAAATCACTGGTCTAAATCCCCATCCAAGATAATAAGCCAAAAGAAAAGAAGAAGGACACTGGAGGAAGAGGATAATAATAGCAACTTCAATTGAGTATTATTAATACATGTTTTTCCATTAATTCTCATAACAGTTCATGAGTTGGATATAATCCTTATCCCTATTTTACAGATAAGATAATTGAGGTTCAGAGAAGTTGAATAACTTCCCCAAAGTCATTCCACTGGGCCAGCATGTTAGACCTGGGGTTTGAACACAGGTCTCCCAAACTTAAGGCCCAGTTGACATGCTTTGATAGGGCACCAGGGAGTGGGAATAGCCTGGAGTTTGAAATAGAACTCCACAATGAAGACATCAGGACCCCACTGTAGGCCACTATGAAAGCCCAAAGAAAGGTGAAATTTAGAAAGGAGAGTCCAGTAGGAGACTGGGAAAGAGCAAACCCCACTTCTGATCTTTGTTGGGCAGCAAGTGGCAGAGAGAGAAGGGGCACAGTGGCAGCATTCACACAGAAAACATTCTGGAGGGAGAAGTGGCCACATGTGAGAAATGAGCTTGAACTCCACAATGGCATCCACAAGGCCAAAGTGTCTTTTTAGCATATGCCATTCCCCTAATAGGCAGGTAATTGCTTTAGTACCGTGGTAGAGAGCAGCCTTTGGTTTGGGGTACCTTATTAAGATGTCGACAGACTCTGGAGAGTTCAGAGAGGAGCAGGGAGATGATTACAGGGGCTGGAGGGGTTGATTTATGAGGCAAGATGGAAAGACTGGTGCTGTTACCGCTTGGATAAATGATAGCTAAGGGAGGCATAATGATATCTATAAATATTTGTAGGGCGGAAGCAGTGTGAAGAGAAGGGATTCATGTGCTACTGATGGAATACAATACCCTCCGTTTCCCTTTGCTGAACTGCCAGGAAAAACTTTCTGACAGCAGTGTCATCAGAACTGGAGAAAAATCAGCCACAGGGGAAAGGGTGAAAGTGACAGCCCAGGATCACTTAAGACCAAGCTCCAGGAAAAATGACAAAGTGTGTTGAAGGGCATCCTCTGCCCCAACTTAGGAGTGGACTGGAGAGGCCCTCATAGCTGCTGTGGGCACAAGGGGGGCTCTTGCTCCCAGCCTTACCCTTCACCTTCCTCTCTGCACCAGCCAGCTTCATTCACTGTGTCTTTGTTCAGACTTTCTCTTTACATTAAAATCCCCCCTACCAGTTGGTATCAACCCATTCTACACTCACAACAAATGAGAACCTCCAGGAGGCCAGGCACCTAGCTGGCTATGGATACAAAAGCAAGGAGACACTCATTGTTTCCAAACTGATGGCTAACTGGAAATCAGCCAAGTCAACACCTATGTAAATGCAGTGTAATGAGTGTGGTGATAGACTCGGATCTAGGGAGCAAAGAGGAGCAAAGAGAAGAAGCCCCTAATCCAGACTGGGGGAACTGGGAGATAACTCCCAATGTTGACCTTTACCTGAGCCATGAAAACAGCATGGTTAAGAAATCGCCCCGCCACACACACCCTTCTGTGTTCTGGGGAGTGGCTTGCCATAAGATTCACACTTCCACTATGACTTACAGAAGAATGCTGGTCTGTTCTTTCTCACAACTTCCAAGAAGAGTCACAGATGCCTCCTCTGTTTACCTGTGACAAAGCCCAACACAGTCCTTGCCTCTTTTGCCTGAACTCTAAAAAGCCAGGCACAGACCCTCCAACTCCCCACTCTTAGACTCATGAATTAGTAACAGATTAGAAATTGTCCTCCTGGGGCACCACCTAGGTGGCTCAGCCGTTTGAGCATCCAACTCTTGGTTTCAGCTCAGGTCATGACCTCATGGTTCATGAGTTCGAGACCCGAGTCAGGCTCTTTGCTGACGGTACAGAGCCTGCTTGGGATTCTCTCTCTCTCCCTCTCTCTCTGCCTCTCCCTGATATTCTCTCTCTCTCTCTCTCTCTCTCTCTCTCTCTCTCTCTCTCTCTCTCAAAAATAAACTTAAAAAAAAAAGAAAAAGAATTGTCCTCCTAAAATTAACTACATGCAGTTCCTGTTCAGCTGAGACTTGTGATTTCAAAACCAATCCCAAAGGTAAAATCACCCTACCTGTAATTTGTCCTGTCCTTTCTATAAAAATCTAAGGCAAAGCCATCCTGCTGAGACACCCTGATCTTCAGATTTCCAGGGTTCTCCCTATTGCAATACCTAAATAAAGTAAGTTTCCTTACTTGCTCTGTATTTGTCATCAGCAAAGTAATCTTGAAGAGTGAACTGCAGTTAAAGAAAGGGAAAAGGATGCATATGAAAAGAAGTTGCATGAAAAGAAAATACCTCATATACAGAATATGTTAGTGGAACTGCCATGGTTGAAGGGTCGTATCTAAGGTGGGAAGGAGGTGGGGAATTTGTCTGGAAAGGCTTCATTTATTAAAGGACCTGACCATAGCCAAGTATCTTTTCTGACTCAGTTTCCTTACCATAAAAATGGAGGTGGGGCACATAGGTGGCTCAGTTGGTTAAGCATCCAACTTTGGCTCAGGTCATGATCTTGTGGTTCGTGAGTTCAAGCCCCGCATCAGGCTCTCTGCTGTCAGCACAGAGCCCACTTCCAAATCCTCCACCTCCCTCTCTCTCTGCCCCTCCCCCACTCACATGTGTTCCCTCTCCCTCTCTGTCTCTCAAAATAAATAAATAAACATTTTTTTAAATGGAGGAAAAGATCATAACAACCCCATCAAGGAGGTCACATGGCAAGCTTCTGACCCTTGGAAGATGCTGAGTAACTGAGCAGTGTCTCCAGGACAGGGCACTGCATATGGTAGACAGACAAGAAATTATGTCATATAAGTGGTTGGTAAACACATGTTCCCACATCAGCCACTACACCCAAAGTGAGTTAGCATAGCCAGGTCTGTTGCCACATGGATCAGAAGCCAGCACAGACTGACCCTAATGTCTCAGGCTATGTGCTGAGAGAGCCCACCCTGGCTTAGGGTGCACCACTGTGGTTCAAGCCCCTCAGAATGCAAACAAAAGCAGACCGCATTTCCCTCGAGAACACAAACCCACCTGAATTCCCAGAGCAGGTTGGCCAGACTGTGTACCCTAGAACGTGAACAGCATCAGCCTGATGTGCAGATACACATGGCTCACATTGGACATCCACAGTATGGGCAGCCTAACTCTGATTCGGGTCTCAGCCCCCGCCCAATGTGCTGCCACTTGTGGCAGCTGCAGTTAGTATGGACGATTGGCTAGGAGGGATAAAAACAGATTTCCCAAACCAACTGTATTCAATGCAACATATTTTTCATATGTTTAATGGAACAGAAATTTTTATTTTAACCGACATTTATGGGCATTACTAGTGTTCTGTGGAGGGAGCAGAAACCTGGTGGGGAGAGATAGCAGGTATAGGAATCATATTATTTTTATCATAAGATTAGGGCACTCTGTGTTTTCCTCCCCCAAGGCTCCCTTCTCCTCCTCCCAGCCTAGAAAAACAAGAGATTATAGATGGAGGCTCCCGCTGTACAAAGCCCCAGCTCGGTTAACCCTTCCTCCATTGCAGTCCGGGTACCAGAGATCCCATTATTTAATGCTAATGTATTGTTTTTCCACTGCCTGGCTCTGGGAGATCCAGATTCTTGGCGCCACAGACTCAAGCATCAGCCAAAGCAATAAAGAGAAGACAATTCTTCATTATCATCCCTGGAAGCTACTCAGTGACAATGAGGGAACTGGGGTTTGGGTTGTTTGTGTGTCTGTATATATTCAGAAAGCATGTCCTGAAGTTGTGGTTTTAGTGACAATCAGCTTTATCTACTCTAACCATCCTCCTCCCTTACTCCGCTTTTAAAAAAAATTGCAGCTTCCACGAGATCAAAAGAGACGACAAACTTGGGAAGGAAGGACTCTGAGACAAGTATGTCCTCTGCTTAGTTCCTTCCTCTGCTCTGATTCCCACCACATCCTTGATAACCTCTCCCTTGGCTCCTCTTTCCCCCCATCCCTGTCTCAACTATTGTATTTCTTCACACAGAAAGAAAACGCTGGCTACGAATCAGCATTCTAATCCTCGCTGTAACCTTACAAAGCTGTGTAAACATAAGCGAAGTCAATCAAGCACAACTGCAGTTTTGTCTCCTGTGGAAGTGGCCCTGAGGCCTTTCCAGCTCCTCCACAGAACATGGAAATACAAGTCTACAGGCTTCCTCTGTGGCCTCTGCCACCACAGGTTTAGAAGCGAGTGGGACACTGAGTAAGGAACCGTTATTGCATCATTTTACCCCTGATGAAACAAGGCAAAGTCGCATCCAAGTTTCTGGTGGCGGCATCATCTTTATAAATCACGTAATCTAGTATAAACCTCAGAGTACAATTTCTAAATAGTGTGTAGTCTTTGCATAGCATCATTTGCTGTCCTTCTATGCAGCTGGCCAAACACACTTAGCTGACCACTCTCCTGGACACTGTGGATAAATGAATACTGTGGATCAAAGAAAATGTGGACCAATACTAGAAAAGCCAAGGGCAATCCCGTGAGAATAGTCTCATGTTTGTAGCGAAATCCAGATAAACTTTCCCTGCGGCAGAGTGAACAAGGACGTTTGTAGGATTAGGTTGGCAGACAAGACGAAGTCTAGTGACTATTCCAGCCTCCAATCTCTGCTCCCCATCATATTCTTCTCTTTGTGTATGAGTTTTAATCAGGATTTGGAGCCATGAAACATACTCCCTGGCTCAGAAAACTGCACTAAAGTGGCCTCAGTTCTTTTCAGCCTGGCTCTGATGCTGAAAGCCATACCTCTTGGAACTTACGAGCATATCACAGATGCTGAGCAGGTGAGCTTTAAAAAATGGGGTTCCATGTGAATAATCTGTCAGGCTACTGATGACAAAAAGCTATTTCTGACTCTAGCCGGAATGAGTGATTACTTTGATAACAAATTAAAACAAGCTTGGAAATTGGAAATTACCAGAATTAAGCTATCTCCAATGAATGACTAAGCTCCCCCCTTCAGTACATTTTCTTCTATATTAGCCATAAACATGAGCTCTTCATTAATAGAAATTGGTTCATTGCTACCGGCCACAAGGGGAATCTATTGGATGTGTGGCACTAACTTCCAACCTGATCAAAAAGACAACTTGCTCTTGATGTGAGTGCTTTCTTGGGAACTTAAAAATTCTTTATGTCCCTTTTGGCTTCTTGCATACAAAGCCAATTGTAATGTTCAACTTTAAATGTTCGAATATTTTCTCTGTATGGGATGTTTATGGCACCAAATAATTTCTAGATGATTACTGTTTTTAATAACTAGCTAATTACAGTATTAATCAGAAATGTCCTTTTGGCTTATAGAAGGTACCAAGGGACAGAGGTAAGAAACAAACACATTCCTGTTGAAACCACTTGCACAAAACTTCTGAGCTTCCTATTCAGAAGATAAGACGTGTTGCTAAATGGAAGGCTCAATCCTTAGTGAAGAGAAAACAATTCAGCTTCCCAGCTAAGTGTTCAAAGCTTTCAAAGTGAAATGGGCATCCTGTGACCTCCCAAATTCCCATATATCCTGAACACATAATTGAATCACCCTTTTATACTTTAACTTTGCATGGTGGGAAATGTTGTCATTGAGTCTCAATTGTATTCAAACATTTTCTGTTATTGCTTTGTTTCTTGATCCCTGATCTATAAGCAGTGACCTTATGCAATGATGAACTAGAGGGGTTAATATTCCAAAGAGGCTGTTATTTTTCTTCCTATTTGTCCTAGCCTTACGGAGCTTCCATTTCATCAGGTGACCCCTGCCATCTATTTAAGCTAGCAAGTTTTGTCTAAATCACAATAGCTATATTCCCTGCTGTTCCTCCTACCCCCATCTCCCTGTGGCGGTTTTCGTGGATAGGTCAGATATGGAAGTGACAATGACATCTGTTCTAGCTCCCTCTCTCTCATTCTTATGGCAAGAATGTATGTGTGTGTGTATCTAAAGAAATAATGAAAAATAGTCAGTGAAAATTTTGCAAAGTATTGTTTCATTAGTGGAACTGTACCAATATATTCTGTGTCTGATGAGATGCTGATTTTCCTGCTTCTCTTTCATACTGAGCTTGATGGACAAGCCCTTCTTTAATGTACAAATAATCTTTATGACCCTTGTAAGCAGGTCTGATGATACTCAGCTGAGTAATGTACCAGAACTGAAATTTCCATCTACTTGATGTTTTGCACAGAGGTTTTGATGAAGTCACTGTCACCTGCTATTAACTTAATATCAATTCTTAATAGGGTCCCTCTCTCACCATCTCCACGCTGTTGGGGTCCAAATTAATTACTAAGTAAAAATTCTGCCACATAAATAAATCCCCACTTCCCAGAGAGGGGGGAAAAAAGTTTTTAACCTCATTGGAGAGCTCAGAGAACAGCCTGTGGAAGAAGATTCACCTTCAAGACACATCTAAGTCTGTGCATCAATGAGAAAACCAGAGTTCCCTGAAAAGTGAGGCTCACTTCTTCATGCTGAAGCCCCATATCTTCTTTTTCAGAATCTTCATGTTTATTCTCAAAAATCACTAGACTCTTCACCTAGTACTCTCTGGTACTAAGGTATGGCTAAGGTTAACAAAATGCTCCTTAAAAATAACCTGTTCAGGGGTGCCTGGGTGGCTCAGTTGGTTAAGTATCCGGCTCTTGGTTTCGACTCGGGTCATGATCTCACAGTTTGTGAGTTCAAGCCCCACATTGGACTCTGCACTGACAGTGGTGAGCCTGCTTGGGATTCTCTCTCTCCCTCTCTCTCTGCCCCTCCACCACATGCTTGTGTGCTCTTTCTCTCTCTCTCTCTCAAAATAAATAAATAAACTTTCAAAAAAAAGTGTTCATTAGGTATCACATGTATCAAAAATCCCAAATAGGGTGTGGGATGCGATTAACTAAATCTCTTACAATCTTGATATTCTATAAAAAGTTGTGAACCATAAAAACATAAGAATTTTAACAATCTGCTCAATAGTCATTTGGTGTTACCTAAATTTCACCATCAGAAATAAGTCTGTTATTAAATGATAATATCCCTAAAGGGTCAGGGGATGGGAGGAAAAGAATAAGAGGATAAAAAGAGCTTAATCTCTATTAGGCACACATAACTTCCTGGGAATTTGGTTAGAATACTGCTGGTAGAGAAGACAGAGTTCTTGGGATGTTAAAGAGACTCTGGGCCAGTGGGATAACCTATAATGGTTGAGAAGATGGTAAAGGGTCTTTCCAAACATTTGGTAGAGCACTGAGAACAACTTTGTCTAAGTCACAATTCTTACATTGCAGATACCCAAGGATAAGGCAGGGGGCGGGGGGGGGGGGGGCAGAAGACAAGGGTAGGAAGTAATTTAGGGCCTACAAATTAAAAATCTTTGCTAAAAGTGAGAATAATAAAAAGCTCAGAGATACCTGAAACCCCATTAACATGTAGACACCTTGATTTTAATTGCTTATCAGAAGCTAACAAAACAGATTTCTTATTTCACCCTTTCTCCAAAAATTTAAAATTACCCTTTTGAGGCTTTCAGATCCCAGTGGATCCCTTTTGCTGTCTCTCTCTTTCATTTTGTTTGGTTCTAACTATCTACACCTGCAACTCTTCTTTAGCTGGATTTCTACCCTTGGCTCTTAGAGCCCATTTACCAGCTCAGGTAAAGCACACAAGGCACCTGGAAGTTTGTACTGCCAGGCCTTTGGGCAACAACTGACCACAATGGCCATGGGAGTATGACAGCCTTGCTCCCTTGCCTTAGGCAAGATGAACCCTGAAGCACGACTTACATCGCAGAGCTGTCCAGGGTCAGACTGAGTTACACTCCCCAGGTCTTTGCCTGAAATCTCAGCCTCCCTTGGCTTCTTCCCTTTTCCTAAATTTGCTTCACCCCCTTCGCTCACTAGATTCTTCCTTACAAATCACTTGCACACTGTTCATCATCTTAGGGCTACCTTCTAGGGAACCCAGCTAAGATACAGTCCTGGCTGGATACATCTATCTGAAGATCTGGATGAAAACTCCACAACTTATTGTGACCAAAGCCAATGGATCACCATGCCCCACCTATCCCTCCCTCCTACCATTTCTGTTAGGAATGACAACATTCTCCTGGTTACCCAGACACAAAGCTTTGGAGCAAACTTTAAATACTGCTTTTTTACTTAATGACTTACTATGATTTTACTGTCTACAAAACATTTTGATTTATTTATTATAATTTGGTTCTCAAACTACACTTTAGAAATGTATAGGCCAAATTTGATCATTTCAGTCTTAGAGTGAGGCAACAAAGAATAAAGAAAATTAAACAGCTAGTAAATTGAGTAATTAGAACCAGGACCTGTGCCTTTGACTTTGATTGACTACTTTTCTACAAAGCCAGATGTTCTTCCTTCAGGATATCTCTTAAATGCTTCCTTTTTTTTTCTGTTTCATCCATACAACTCTGGTTTAGACCCTTGATATTCTTTCTCAGGTTATGGCAATTATCTACACGGTTACTTTGCCTCTATTTCTCCATATTGCATTCCTGAGTGCCACTGCCAGATTACAATCCCTACTTCACCTCTAATTCTCTTCCTTGTGATCTGGATCCTGCAGACATTTCTAGTTTTAACTCTCATTCTTCCCTTCAGTCTAACTCTAGGGTTTATTTGTTACTGAATCACAGCACAGTTATGCTTATAACAGTAAAGAAATGGGTATCTTGCAGTGGGGTGCTGCAGTAACACACGCCTATAATGCGTGCCACTGACATAGGAACCAAGCAATGAGACAGCATAAAGCTGATGTAAGAGGCTGAAAAGACTGCTGTGCAGGTATGCACTGAATACAGTACTAAAGTTCTTAGTAGAACTGTTGTCTACTATATAGCTGGGAAGGCAGATCACATGCCTAATAAGCTTATGGCACTAGAGGAAGAGGTTGGAAAACTTAAAGTTAATAGTGTGTTTTGGAAAGCTGATTTGTTTCTAGTCTAACAGGATGGCCACAGAAGCAATAAAGCCACCCCTAGGTCTGCACATGAAATCTACCCTATGCAATCCTGTAGCTCTCTGTCCCTCCACAGGGACCTTGGAAGCCTTATGTGGAAGATGGCAAAATCTTGAGATGGAGAGATCCTAGACCCTAACAAATGCTGGAAGACTTGTCTCCAAGGAAAACTTCCAGGACCTACACTCGACTCAAATGAAAGGTAAAAAACATGTGCCTGTGTTAAATCCTGAGATGCTGCAATTTGTTTTGATAGCAAAGCATGTCCTAAGGGCACCCTGTTTGAGAGCCCACAATGCCTACATCTTCCATTCCAACACCAAGCAGGATGCTATGTATAGAGCTGAATGTTCAGTGCTTCTGAAATTAAATAGAAACAAAACCTCATATCATAAACTGATTTAAATGAATAAAAAATACACAGCCATTAACGGATACTAGTACACACTAACTACATAAGAAATAAACATCAAGGAAGAAAATGGTGATTATGTTTAATATCTCAAAATAATTATTCTTAACAGCTATGAGTCAAATTATTCAATTATAACAAAGTGAATAGAAAACAATAATTAGTTGAGACATTTTCAGAAAATACTCATCATAATCCCCAAATTATTTTTATTTATGCAAATCATTAAGTAAATGGATGAAATATATAAGCTACACTCTTTATAACATATTTATTATTTTCTTACTTAATGCAATAAAAATATCCTAGCAGTGATTTATTCCCTTAAAGGGGTAGAAAATATTAGTAAACAATTCTAGCAAACAGCTCAGAGCAAGGGAAGTCAGGCTTGCTGGATCTGTGACATCCACAGCACTCAGGACTGTGTTCATAAAACTGCTTCTTCAGTGACTCTGCTTTTCAGTATCTGGTTCTGGTGGCCCTATCCTACTGCATCAGTCAAGGTGAGTTCCCCAAACATGACAAAACCTGACACAGTGACATGTTACAAGCCAGCAGACACCACGGTTCACAAACTATTAAAGTGACTTTCAGAAACACAGCCTTCCCCCACCCAACTGGCCTCCACAGCTGCCAGATTGGTCTCAGCAGAATTTAACAGCCTCCTTCTCCAAGTCCCACTGCTGAGAATTCAAGGATCAGTCATAGTAAACCCAACCTAGCTCATTCCAGGTCACTATCATTTAAGCTCCTTCCACTCACACCCTCTGAGTGCCTTCTTCTCGTTCTACCCATATCCCAATGTCTGGTTCATTAACACCTATATAATGAGATCATGGCTTTTGTCACAAGAGTTTTTTCTGGCTTCTCTTCTAGTTCTTCTGCTCCACTTCTCATACTTCTTGCTAGAGTCCACCCTCACCCTGCTTCCACCCATCTCAGCCTTCAATGTACCTTGCCTCTGATCAATACCGCAGCTCCCCCAGCAATGAGTTATCTGGTACCAGCATGGACTCCAGAATGCTGGCTCTACCTCTGTTCAGACCTCCATTTCATTCCCTAACATTAGAACTTTTCACAGGAACACACCTGAACCTCACACTAGCTTCTTCTGGATGCAGCTAAAGCAAATCCTTAAAATGTGGACTAGCGAAGTTAGTCAAAAGCAACAGATGGGTGTGCTCTTGGGTTGTCCTTCTCAGTGCCCCAAAGCAGGGTCACTGAGGCATACAGGGTCTCTGATGCTCACCTAAGATATGTCCAAATACAGGAAACCACAGCCTCAAAGTCTTGCCACATGGCCCCCAACCCCAATTCCTGTCCCGTAAGAGACTGTGTGGATCTCATGTAAATGGCATGGAATAGGTCACAAGGCAGAAACTATCTCAACATTAACTACTGGTAATATAACATACACATGAATGTTGGCAGAGAGAAAAGAGTGATGGTATGCCAGCTGCAATGTGAAGCATTATTTATTTCAAGACTATAGGGGATAAAGGGGTGATTGTTTTCCAGAATTTCTGGGAAAGTATCTCCATAAACAGTAGGGCATCTTGTATCTGGGCAATTTGCCTAGGGGATTAGCCTCAGTGGGAATACATTCCTAAAGCTACAAGATGGTCTCAGATTTGTTCAGTTGTGCTTCCCATCTGTAAAAAGTTTTAAAGCACTTACCTCTTTTATATTTATAAATCGTATCTATATGCTATTGTACAAATGCATTATTTTCACTATAAAACATCTTCAATACAAAATTTAAAAGATGAGATGGGACAGAGAAAAAAAGAAGGAAAAAAATAAATGAGCTCTCATACTTTCCCCACTCCCAGTGAACAGTCTTATATACTCCCTGACAAACAGGAATATCACTTTGGCGATGGCTATTCTAACAAAAGTACCGTAAGCCACAGATGTGACATTAAAAGAGTCGGTGATATGACCAACATCATTCAGCAAGGAATAGACACAGGTGGACAGGACTTTAAAATGCTATTTCTAAACTCTTGCTCTACAGCTCAAAGTAAAAGTTTTCTCTGCAGCTGGAATACGCCTATGTGTCTCTCTTTTATTGATAGAAATTGTACTATATGTGTTATGGATGCTCTGGGTAAACTTCTCACCATCTCATCATAAATAAACTTATGGGATATTCAACATTTTCCAGTCATCTTTGTCGCCTGGTTCTCTTTCCCAAATTTCCAATTTGGATTGCTTCTTTGGGGATTCATGCCTCCCATTCTTTGCAAGACTTTTTTCTTGTGCATTCATCTACCAGACCCTTCTATGGAAAGATGTGAAGGTGCTGGTGGGGAAAGAGGATCCAGGTACCTTGGCATTTCTGTTTCCATATAATAGGCACCTACTGAAACCAGCTAAAGGGCATTGTGAGCTGTCCTTGACTCTCCAGAGCACAAATAGCATTTATCTCTGGGCAGCGGGCAGCTCCAACGCGGGTTTTTGTCAACCTGTCAATTTTTTTTTTCTTAAACAGAAAGCAGAGTTCAGTAAATAAAGATAAATGATTGTGCTCCTTCTCTGCAGACCCTGGAGCTAAACTGAACAGGCCTCTTATGGTTTGGCCCTGCTTCATTGACTGTTCAGACAGCCCAGTAATACGACAGATGTACCCAGCCGTTCCCTCTTCCCCGCTGTCCATTAGATTATGTTCATTTTGTCTGAGATGCCATTAGAAGTCTCAAGGTCAAAGAAGTCACAGCGAAGAAGAGAGGATGACTAATTTTTTCCTGCAGTCCTTCATTGCCCAAAGAGCCTCCAGACAGGTGGGCTCCTGCTTTGTGAGGGGCACAAATGGGGGTGGGGGGATCCATGCAATTTACTTGAAATAAAATGCAGGTGTGCAATTAACCCAGACACTTCTGGCAACCAACACAGCCCGACACTGGAAGTTTTATTTGAATCAGGGGAGAATACCATTTGGGATATTTTCCTAAATGACAAATGAATGATTTGCCTGCAACAACATGTTGAAGAATAGCCCGGGGAGAAGAGGGGGCTTACATTTCTTTCTTTCTTCCTTCCTTTTTCTTTCTTTCTTTCTTTCTTTCTTTCTTTCTTTCTTTCTTTCTTTCTCTTCTTTCTTTCTTTCTTTCTTTCTTTCTTAAGAAAAAAGGTAATTTTGTTTTTAGGTCTCAAATAGCATTTCCCTTGGGATTTCTTGAAGATATCATGCAAATAGGGAATTTGTCCATGCTTAGCAACTGTGATTATGCACGTAATGGTCCTTGAATTTATATAGTGCATTATTCCTGGGCTCAAAGCACTTAACACACATGGTCACATCATTAACACTTAGAATCATAGAATGTGAAACCTGGAGGAGACTAAAGATCACCTGCTTCAACTCCTCCACAGACAGAAAAATAGGCAGTGCCATCATATGGGGGCCTTCACTTGCTTCGTGCATAAGAGGAAGATTATCTTTCTAAACAATGACAGGGGTTACATTTTCTTCATCTCTAAAAGTCCCCACAGCATTTAGCATAAGCCTGGATACAAGAGAAACAGAGAGGAGTCACAGCATTGACAGCCAACAGTTGAAAAGTAAAAGACCACCTAATCTCTCCAGAATTCCAAGAGATCTGCCCAAATGTCCAGAAAGGGGTTGAACAAAGGGGATATTACAAAGAGGGTGCCAGGTTCCATCACTATTTCAACCAGATCCAGTATCACATAATTTTTTTAAAATATTTTGTAAGATTATATGAGATTACTGATTGAAGTTCTCCACTGGTTTAAAAAAAAAAAAGAAATCCTCATATAGCATCTCAGAGTGATTATCATCTGACTTGACCTTAAGCACGTATGGGAAAAACAGCAGACTTTAAGTTCTGTTCCATAATATCTTGCTGAGTTGGGGGTGTACGAGGTAAAGGCAAATGTAACAAAATGTACAGAGTTATCATATGCATTTTTCTGATGTTCTTGTTCCTATCCAACTTTCATTCAGCAAATTGAGCTGTATTTATTGAGCATCTTGTATTGCCACTGCACTAAGATGAAGGCTATGTGGAATACCAGAAAATAAACTCTTTACGAGCTTTGAATGTATTTGAGAAGAAAAAAATCATATATAAATAACTACACATTTAAGAATGTAAGTACCAATGTGCATTGTTCAAAACATAAGGGAATAAACCAAAGATAAGTGAGGTCAAAATAGGGAAAACTTACTTAGAAGGGATCTTAGATATTGTTTCTTTATCAGGTGGGTAAGCAGGATAGGAAGTAACATGATATGCTCAAGATTACCCAACTTAGAAGAAACACAGCTAACACTGTTCTACACATCTTCTCACCTCCAATTTAGTTTCCTTTTGTACTATGATGTCTTTTTTAAACTATGAAGAACTGGACTAAAAAGAAATCAGGGTTTAAACAGCAAAGGAGACAGCAGAGTTTTTTCAGTGCAGGAAGAACACAGATGCAAGGCTCAGTGGCCCACAGCCAGCTTGGCCCGCAACAGAAGTTAGATGATCACACAAAACAACTGTAGCTAGCAAACAGTCATCAAGTAAGATCTTCTGTAAAGCACTGTATACTGTGGGAATACCAAAAAAAAAAAAAAAAAAGGCAGGGGGCAATACAGTTTCTGCCCTTAAGGAACCCTCTCTAGAGTAGAAGGAACCCTCTCTAGAATAGAAAGATGGGAATATTCACAGATACTGTATTTCAAAATGAGGTGAGTGCCATAGTAGAGGGGCAATCACACTGCTTTGCAGATTGAGAGTATCTACATACTAATGACTGTCAAGTCTCATCCAGATTTAGCTCCTGCATTCCAGACTACATCCAGCTGCCTATTCACATCTCCACCTGGATGTCTTCAGCTCTCCCCAGTTTTGAAAGTCCAAAACGGAATTCATCACTGTCTCCTCCCTTCCTGTATCTTCCACTCCCAATCCTCCTTCTGAGTTCCTCATCTGAGCGATGGACATCAGCTGTCCATCCTAATAAGGGGACAAACCACCCTACCCCACTCCATCGATACAGTTACTCAAAGCCAGAAACCTGGGGGTCAGCCTTGACTCCTTCTTCTCCTTCACTTCTTATATCAACCAATTCCTGGTAGTTTCGTCTCTGAAATAGCTCTAAATCTTGTCCATTTTTCTCAAGACTCACTGCCAATATCCTAGTCTAAGATGTCATTATCTCTTGAACCCTGGTCTTCCTGCTTCCTAGCTTCTCACCTCCAATCCAAGATGCACATTAGAACCTTAAATGATCATCTTTAATTCACGTCTGATTGTATACTTCCTCTTACCACTGCTCTTATGAATTAAGTACAAAACTGCTTAATGTGTTACAAAGTTTCTCCCTATTTCCCCCTGACCTATCTCCCCTTATTTCCCACCAATTTCTTTCCCTCTTATGCTCTCCCATCTTAATTTCCCATTAATAATAGGCTCTGCTAGATTCCTTGATATTGTCATACTTTATTCCCTTTGCCCACTCTGTTTCCCTATTTGAATCCCTGTTTACCCTCTCACACAAAGTCACACAGCCACAGACACAAAAACAATAAAGACATACACACACTTCACAAAGTTAGTTTCAATTCATCTTCAGATTTCAGTTTCAATCTCATTACTCCAGAATTTCCCTGACCCTAGACAGAGGACAGACCCTGTCTCCATAGCATCTTCTTTCCTCAGACTCTGTTTCCATATCATCTTACTGCTCTATCATAATATGCACCACACTATGTAGTAATTTTTTTAATGTCTGTCTTTTTCATAGGACTGTAAAGTCAAGTCTGATGTGTGCCCTGCTTCATCCCTAGTGCTTGGAACAACAAATGCACATAGTACTTAATAAATTTTAAACAAATGATTCCTCAGGTGATATACAGAGCATTTAATCTCAGGTAAGCAAGTCTCCAAAGGTTTAAAGAAGGACACTCTTTAAGTGAAAATTAGGTATATCAGAAACAATTTAAAAGGTTCTTATCCCAGCAGGCTGGTGCTGTGCCTGGATTAGACCACGGCTGACATCGTCATTTTACTGAGCATTAAATTCATTCACAAATGTTAATGGGTCTGAAAAAAAATAATTACAATGGTAACAAATTAGGGGTCTGTTACACTAACTAACTTTTCTCTATTAACACAGAATTTACTTTGAAGAGCAGAAAGAGCCAAGTGAGCAGATTTCATAATTGCAGAACTTTATTTTCACTTTGCTCTAACTTTCCCAGTGAAACAGAACATAAAGAAAGCCTTTTGCAAATGGATAATTACACACTACATCTCAGGATTATGAGATACTGTGTAACCTTTTCTCCTCCTTTTCTAATATGACTGAGCACCATCACAGAGCTATTCTTGCCCTTATGGGGGAAAAAAGGCACTTCAAGTCACTCTTCATATCTAATAGCATGATTTCATGTTTATTAACATATACCCATAAAATGAATAATTTTTCAGCACCTGAAGGGACCATACGGATCAGCTAACCCAAACTTCTATCTTAAAAAGCTGAAACTAAGGTCAAGAAAAGTTAAATGATTCTTTGTAACACAAAAATTCTGGAATAAGAGAAACTTCTATCAAATGAATGGTAATGGCTGCATTTTTGGAGCAGCGAAATGGAGGGTCATCCTTGGGTGTGGGAGGAGAAGATGGAGTGGAAACATGTGTTAAATTAAAGGAAAATCAAAATTTATTCAGAGGTCTGCTCGCTTAGCTCATATGGTTTAAGATAAATTATCTGACATTTATCCCCTGCACATCAAGGAAGGTAAGAGCTATCAGGTTAGGAGCACAGAATGTGGAGTCACACAGACTTACCTCCAAACCAAAATGAATCCCAACCTACCACTACAGCCTTTCTTTGATGGATGTTCCAGTTGCTTTATCACACAAAGTTTCACCTACACATTATGTTTGGCTAACTTCGGCAACTCTCTCCATTATCACAAAGTATCCAGAATTAATCAGGTGTGTAAGCAAACTCCCAGAGAGCTCTGTAACAATGATCTTTTACATGGTTTCTCTTCCACTTACCTGTTAGGAAAAATTTGATTAACTTCAATTTTTTAGACTTAAAACCCTGTCTCTCAGGCCTTCAATTTTTATCTGCGTGATGCCTCTCTTGATGCTTATTGTGGGTAACTTTGCAGTTCAGCTGGCCATTTGGAGTAACACAAACCAAACAACAGCTTGAGCGCATCTTATCTTTTCATCATGTTGTATCTGACTTTTCCCATTTAGAAGTTTTCCAGTCAAGCAAATTAGTTCATTTTTCTTACTAAACACAAAAACTTAAATCCCTCATAAAGAATCAAGGTGTCAGAAGATCTATCAGTAGAATTCAAGGAATGAAAGTTTCATAAGATCTCTTCTTCACTAAGAAAGTAATGTTTTATCTTTACAAATAAGAATTCAACTTTGGAAACCTTTGATAAATCCACCAAAACAACTCTAGTTAAAGTCAATGATGACCTTTAGTTGCTAAATCCAATGATTAAAATTTAACTTTTCACATGGCCTCTCCCGGTAGCAGTATATGACATAACTAATTACTCCCCCTTCCTTGAAGTCTCTCCTTCTTTTGGCCTTTGGGTGACTGTTCTCATTTAATCTCCTAGCTGGCTCCTGCTTCTCAGATTCTGTTTCCATTTTCTCCTCATTTTACCAAACTCTAAACACTGGGCTGCTCCAGGGGTAAGTTATAGATATTTCCTTTATGTACACATAGCACCCAAGCTGTGGCTTTAAATATTATCTAAGTGCTAATCATCCCAGACCTATCCATTAAAACATATTATTTTATAAATAACTACCTTTTCAACATCACCAACTGGATGTCTGACAGGCATCAGATGTTACCTAACCTGTATAAATTAATACTCTTGATTTTACCCAAAATCTGTTCCTCCTATTGCCTTCTCCATCTCTGTACATGGTAGTTCCATTTTCCCATGGGTTCAGGTCTAACATCTTGATTTCTCTATTTAACTCATATCTTTTTTTTTTTATTATTTTATTTTTTTATTTTTTTTTAACATTTATTTATTTTTGAGACAGAGAGAGACAGAGCATGAATGGGGGAGGGGCAGAGAGAGAGAGAGACACAGAATCGGAAGCAGGCTCCAGGCTTTGAGCCGTCAGCCCAGAGCCCAACGCGGGGCTCGAACTCACGGTTGGTGAGATCGTGACCTGAGCTGAAGTCGGACGCTTAACTGACTGAGCCACCCAGGCGCCCCTATTTAACTCATATCTTACCTCTAACCCCAAAACAAATCCCACTGGCTCCATGTTCAGAATCAAAAGAGTGTAACCATCTTTCTACCTTCAGTGACACTTTAGTACACGCCACTACCATTTCTCAGCAAGAACGCTGCAATAGCTTTTTAATTGATCTCCCTATTTTTACTTACAAAATGTGAGTAATTTATTTAAAAACTTAAATCTGATCACAACTTTACTCATATTCTTTCACTTCCAATCCATACTGGAATAGGAGGCATGTCTTCCCAGAGCCTACTAGGTTCTACACAATCAAGATTTCACTACTTCCCTGGACATATCTCCTGACCTCTCCCTATTTTTCACTGCATTCTAGCCATACTGGTTTTTCTGTTATTTTCCAAATGAGTGAAGTCACTTCTGTCTTGAAACCTTTTTCTCTTGCTATTTCCTTGGTCAAGATGACTTTTCTCCCACATATATAAATGATTTGCCACTTCTTTCTTCATTTCTTCACTGATCTACCCAAATTACTATTGCCCTCCCAGGCTTCTTCCTATGCTCATTTTTCTGCTACATTTATCTCCATTGCAATTGTCATCATCTGATTTACTATAGATTTACTTATTTTTTGTCTGTCTTTCCCCATCAACTCCACCAGAAGGTAAGTTGTATATAAGCAGGAAATATATTTTGTTCACTGCTAATCCTCAATACCTAAAATAGTGTCTGGCACATAGTAGGTGTGCAATAAAAAATGTCATGTTTGAATGAGTCAATAACTGAATGAATGGTAACTGTATTAAATGAGTCTTAATTTGAGTCTAAAAATAGCATGGCTTTTTACTGTAAATGCTACAAAGGGCCACAAAAATTGGGGCTCAAATTATTAGTCAAGACATCAGTGACATATAAAAAAAGATACCTGTGGTATAATTTAAGGAACACTGGACAAGTTCTCCAGACCAAGAAGAACCTTTAAGTTGAATGACATTGAGGTTTAAATTTCATCTCTAAATATTAAAAACCCAAGCAAAAAAAAAAAAAAAAAAAAACTATCTCACTCATAAAGCCATTTAAAAAAAAACTTTTTTAAGCCATCTAGTTATGGTCACCAAAACAAATTTTTTAACATTTTCTACAAACACGATTCTTAGCAAAACAAACAAACAAAGTCCCTGCTTTTCCTACACTGATATCTAAACACAAGTCATGATCTTTGTGAGTATAATTATGTGAAATGATTGCCAATCCATCGTTCCAAGGTAAAAGTGGTGAACTTGGTTAATTCTGCATGTTGTTTTTATTTTTTATTTTTATTTAATTTTTTAAATGTTTATTCACTTCTGAGAGACAGAAACAGAGCATGAGCAAGGTAGGGGCAGAGAGAGAGGGAGACACAGAATCTGAACCAGGTTCCACATTCTGAGCTGTCAGCACAGAGCCTGACGCAGGGCTCAAACCCATAAACCACAAGATCATGACCTGAGCCCAAGTTGATGCCCAACCAGCTGAGCCATTCAGACGCCGCTGTTTTTAATCTTTTAAATACCTGTATTTTTTTTAATTTTAGTGAGCTATTTCCAAAGTCTGGCTCTCTTAAATGAGAACAAACTGAGGGCTGATGGGGGTGGGAGGGAGGGGAGGGTGGGTGATGGGTATTGAAGAGGGCATCTTTTGGGATGAGTACTGGGTGTTGTATGGAAACCAATCTGACAATAAATTTCATATATTTAAAAAATTTTTTAAAAAATAAAGTCACTGAGACAAGAGATCATTCAGAAAAAAAAAAAAAAAGTCTGGCTCTCTTTATAAAAATTTTTCCTTTTCTCTGAGGCAGCCAAAGACCAAGCACAGGTGATTGATGGAATCATCATCAATTACTCTTCTGAATCTCTCAACACTCTGGCCAGTACAATACAATTAGTAGTGCTAATACTAATAACCAATGATGTTCTCTCTTATGGTATTTATTAAAATTTCATGTATTTCCATCATAGTGATTAGCATAGTGCCCTTCTCATACTAGCTACACAATAAATATTTTTTTAATTTATATGCACTATGGTATTCTTTTAAAAGACCTGGATTTGAAAGTTAAAGGAACTCTGTTCTTACCCAGAGTATAATGCTTACTAACTGGAAAATCTTAGGCAGCCTAATCTCTCTACATTGAGAATTTCTCATTATCACTGAGATAATTATGTCTACCTCCATTCACAAGACTGCAATGAGAAATATAAGAGGTCATTCATGTGAAGCTCATAGTACTGCACCTTGTATATTATAGACATACCTGCTGTTGGTTGAATCTAAATCTCTTCTTTGATTGTAGCCTCTAGAGCCTGAATTCTCACCCCTGGCCATGTTGTAGAATCTCTAAATAAATTTTACAAAACACTGATCCTCTAGGCCCACCCAAGATTAATTAGTTTATCAGGAAAGAATATGGTCATAGGTAATTTTTCAAAGCTGTCCAGGTGATTCTAATATACAAACAAGGGTAGGAACCATGTGCTGAAGTCAATCTGCCTATGTTCAGACCCTAGCTCCACCACTTACTTGCTACATGACTTTGGTCAAGTAAATTAATCCCTCTAGGCTTTATCCCCCTAGTCTGTAAAATGAGATTAACAATTGTACCTTCTGGCCAGAGTTGTTACAAGGATTCAAAGACATAATCCATAGAAGTGCTTAAAATACTATCTCTAGTACATACTTAAAGCTCAATACATGAGAGCTAAAATTATTAATAAAAATCATCTCTATTTCACTCTTCTCAAGGACAGAGACTGCCATGTGTTCATTTCTCATCACAAACATGAGATAATGTAACTAATGCGTGGTTCATTTATGATTATAGACCAGTTAAGGAATTCTTTTGGGTATGATGCAATGAATAACCTTACAGAATAGAATCCCACTGTAAGTCACTATCCACTCAAAGCTCAAAGAAGATCAACTGGGGACCACTTAGGGTAAGACATTCACCTGGGAAATAAGTGAGAAGAAAAATATCACAAAGGGAAATGAGAGATCATGCAAGCTCACAAAGTTGTGCTTGGCTGGTCTTAGTGGAGAGCAAATGGGAAGGGAAAAGAAGGCTGTTTTAACATATTCAAATTATGGAAAAGAGCAATTTGGAGGAATCCTACTCTTCAAGACAAGGGTGATATTGACTATGGGGTGGGAAATCCCTGGAAGCTCACCTCTTTGACATGAAGATTGAGCATTCTATTATTGCATAAGTAGAACATTAACAAGACGATATTAAAAACCCAGTGGTGATCTATGTTTCAATCTTCAGAGCAAAACTTATCAAGAAGGACACACTGTATAATGGCTAAATATGTTTTCTTCATTATATTGGCACTTTACAAATTCAAAAAGGAACACTTAGCTCACACCATTTGTTTTCCTCAGACAGTTCCAAGAAGAAAAATGCTAAATAATTATATTCTTGTTACTCTCCAGAATTTTCATTTGATATTCAATATGAAGACGAATAGGAGGAGGTGGAACATAATTTCTCTTCACCTATGTGATACAGTACTTTTATTATCCAAGCTCTTTACTGAAAATTTAATAGACTGCTTATAGCCTAGCATTCAATCTATGAACTTTGCGTTCTGTTAATTCCCACACTGACTACATAATACAGGGAGAGTTTTTCAAAAAATGAGTTTGTAGTAACAGTAACTAAGTTGACATACGGTGAATTGTTCTATTTTCTGGTATTTTTATTGAAAAAACATGATGCTTGCTACATTATAGTAATGATGATGATTATTTCCAACATATTTAATAAAGTGCTTTAGATTTGACTATTTCTATTAAATTAACCAGATGGTGATAGCACATAATTTCACCCAGAAATGTACATTAATTATTAACAATAAATGTAGGGCAAAACAACAGACTTCAGTAATATAACTGCACATCTGCAAAGGAGATTGTTGGCGACTTGAAAATGCTAATTCTGTGATTAATCTTCCATTTGGCCACTGAGCAGCAGAAGTCGTGCAAACAAGAATGCTAAGATGAATGATGGAGCATGCAGATTTCAACTCGGATTCTGATCTCAGACAGCAGGAGACTTTGGTAGGCGGTAGGAACTTCTCACCAAAAATATGTACTTTTATCACAGAACCATTCAGAGGAAGATGTGTTCTGGTGTCTTCAGTTGAGGCATCTGTCCTTGGGATAACACAGGAAGCCCTTTCTTCCTGCTTTTGCCAAAGATTTCAAATCCACCATCCTGTAGCCTCTCACTGCACAGAATTACCATTTTCACATAGCCTGAAATCTCCTTTCCACAATACAAGGAAGATTATCCTCTATTGTTGCAAAATCATGGTGACTTCACATCTGAAATACAGTGTGCAATTCTAAGCACTTCACCTCAAGGGAGATAGAATAACAACGGAAAAGTTCCAAATAATCAAGTGAACTGATTAAGAACTTTCTGTGGGAGAAGAGACTGGGAGAAAAGGAATCTTCAAACCAGAAACAAAGGTAGAAGGGAAAGACAATCAAAGCCTTTAACACTACAAACGATGAATAATAGGTCAACTGCACACTGGATGGGCAGATCCCACATGGTAACAACACAGATAATCAAGAAGAGTTCATATGGTGAGATTTTTTGAAATGGACATATTTTATAGCTTAAAAAAGCAGAAGGGAAAATTTAAGGAAGTCCTCTTTATAGAACTTCCTGATCTTTGCAACTCAAGAAGGGACATAAACTGAAAGTACAATTTTAGAAATTTTTCATCTCTTTTTAAAAGTTTTTATTTGAATTCCACTTAGTTAACATACAGAGTAATATTAGTGTCAAGTGTATAATATAGTGATTCAACACTTCTATATATTACCCGGTGCTCATCACAAAACGTAAATTTTTCATCTTATTTCACAGAGAATACTTTCAAAATGAGTTATAAGATATTGTAGGAAAATAATTAGCCAAAGATAATTAATGATTTGCTTTTATAAGGTACTGTGTGAACATCTTAGATTCTAACAGTCAGAAGGGATATTTAACAAAGTCCCTGTATCTCCTACTCGGGATAAACCTTAATAATAAAAAAAATCAACAAAATTATGGCGCTCCTGTGTGGCTCAGTTGGTTGAGCATCTGACTCTTGATTTTAGCTCAGGTCATGGTCTCATGGTTTGTGGGATGAATCCCACATTGGGTTCTGCACTGACTGTGTGGAGGCTGCTTAGGATTCTCTTTCTCCTCTGCCTCTGCCCCTCCCCTGCTTGAGCTCTCTCTCAAAATAAATAAAATAAACATTAATTTTTTTAAATCAACAGAATTGAAAGACTGACCAATAAAAAGACTAAAATTACCAGAATCAGGAATAAAAGAGAAGACATTACTATCAGCCTATTAAAAGGATTATATTACTATAAAAAATGATAAAGGCATGTGATGTGAAATTTTATACCAACAAATTAGCCAACCTAGATAAAATGGACAAATTCTTAGAAAGAAACTATTGAAACTGATTTAAGAAGAAACAAAAAATCTGAATAGACTTATAACAAATAAAGAGATTGAATCAGTAATCAAAAAACTCCCCACAAAGAAAAGCCCAAGACCAGATGTTTTCACACATGAATTCTACCAAATATCACCAAACAGCAAATATTTCACAAACTCTTGCAAAGATAGAAAATGAGGGAAAACATACCAATTCTATGAAGCCAATATTCTATGAAGGCCACTATTACTCTGATAGCTAAACCAAACAAAGATATCACAAGAAAACTATAAACCAATATCCATTATAAACACAGATGCAAAACTTCTCAACAACATACTAGCAAACCAAATCCAGCAACATACAAAAAGGCTGACAGGGGCACCTGGGTGGCTCAGTCAGTTAAGCGTCCAACTTCAGCTCAGGTCACCATTTCACGGTCCGTGAGTTCCAGCTCCGCGTCGGGCTCTGGGCTGATGGCTCAGAGCCTGGAGCCTGCTTCTGATTCTGTGTCTCCCTCTCTCTCTGCCCCTCCCCCGTTCATGCTCTGTCTCTGTCTCAAAAATAAATATACATTGAAAAAAATTTTTTTTTCAAAAAGGCTGATATACCATCACCAAATGGGATTTATCCCAAAAATGTAAAATTAGTTCACCATATGAAAATTAATACTACCATACGAACGCATATTAATAGAATATAAGACAAAAAAACATATATAATCTCAGTAGATTCAAAAAAGGGATTTGATAAAATCCAACACCTCTTCATGATAAAAGCACTCTACAAAATCAGAATGGAAGGAAATTTCCTCAATCTGATAAAGCGTGTCTATGAAAAACACAACCAACATTACACTTAACTGTGAAACACTGACAGCTTATCCCTTAAGATAGAGGTGTCCACTATTACCATTCTGTTCAACATTCTGGAACTACCAGCCATAAAAATTAGATAAGAAAAAGAAATAAAAGGCATCCTGATTGTAAAGAAAGAAGTAAAACCAATCTCTATTTGCAGATGACATGATTTTGCATATATGAAATCTTCAGGAATTCACCAAAAAAAAGCTCTCAGATCAATAAAAAAGCTCATCAAGGTGCAAGATACAAGATCAATATGCAGAAATCAATTGTGCATTACAATACAATAGCAATGAATAATCCTAAAAGCAAATTGAGAAAACACTCCCACTTAAAGTAGCATCTAAAGAATAAAATAGTCAGTGATAAATGTAACAAAAGTAGCGCAAGACTCTTAAATGCTAAAAACTATAAAACCATTGTTGGAAAAAATTAGTCTTAAATACATGGAAAGACATCCCGTGTTCATGGATTAAAAATCCTAATATTGTTAAAATGACAATACTCCCCAAACTGAGCTACAGATTCAATGTCATCCTCATCACAGTTTCAGCTAACTTCTTTGTAGAAATTAACAGGCTGACCTTGAAAATCACATGGAAACTCAGGAACCCAGAATGCCACAAACAATTTTGATAGAGAAAAATAAAGTTGGAGGATTTACATTTCAATATTTTAAAACTTACTACAAAGCTAAGGTAATTATGATAGGTTTGTACTGGCACAAAGGTAGACACATCAATGTGTCAGTGTATCAGTGGAAAAGAATTAGAGTTCTGAAACAAACTTTTACATTTATGGTCAATTACTTTCAACCAGGGGACCAAGATGATTCAATGGGGGAAAGAACAGTGTTTTCAACAACAACAAAATGAACTTGGACTCCCACCTCACATCATATACAAAATTAGCTCACAATTAAATCATAAAACTAAATGTAAAAGCTAAAACTATAAAACCCCTAAAATAAAACATAGAAGTAAATATTTGTGACCGTGGACTAGGCAATGGTTTCCTTCAAGTGACATCAAAATCACAGGCAACAAAAAAATATAGAGATAAATTGTACCTCATAAAAATAAAAAACAAAAAACTTTTATGTTTCAAGGGACACCATCAGGAAAGTGAAAAGACAACCCAAAGAATCAGAGAAAATATTTGTTCATTATATATCTGATAATGGTCTAATATCCAGAATATATAAAGGATATTTAAAATTCTTAAAACAATAAAAAAAGACAGACAAATAACCCAATTAAAAATGTGTCAGAGTGCCTGAGTGGAGCAGTCGGTTAAGCATCCGACTCTTGGTTCCAGCTCAGATCATGACCTTGAGCTTCCTGAGTTCGAGCCCATGTCGGGCTTTGTGCTGACAGTTCAGAGCCTGGAGCATGCTTTGGATTCTGTGTCTCCCTCTCTCTCTCTGCCCTTCCCCCGTTCAGACTCTCTCTGTCTCTGTCTCTCTCTCTCAGGAAAAAAAAAAAATTAAAAAAAATTGTTTTAAATGTGTCAGCACATTTGAAAAGATATTTTTCCAAAACAGATATACAAATGGCAAATAAGCACATGAGAAGATGTTAAATGTCATTAGTCATTAGGGAAGTAAAACCAACAGCACAATAAAATACCTCTTCACTAGAATGGCTCTAACGAAAAAGACAGTAACTAGTGTTAGTGAGGATGTAGAGAAGTTGGAGCACTCCTTCACTGCTGGAGGGAATGTAAGTGCAGCCACCTTGGAAAATAGTTTGGCAGTTACTTTAAAAGGTAAACACAGAGTTAGTACATAACCCAGGAATTCCACTCTGAGGTGTATACCCAAGAAATTTAAAAATATGTTTACGTACAAAAATGTATACAAATGCACTATCCATAATAACCAAAATGTGGAAACAACTCAAGTGTCTATCAATTGATGAATGGATAAACAAAATGTGGTATGTCCATATAATGGAATATTTTTCAATAAAAATGAAATATGTACCGATACATGCTACAACATGGATGAACCTTGAAAGCATTATGCTAAGTTATAAAAAGAGTCAGTATAAAAGTACATATAATGTGTGATTCCATTTATATGAAATGTTCATAATAGGCAAATCCATACAGATAGAAAATAGATTACACGATTTCTTGTTAGGGTGATAAAAATGTTCTATAATTAGAGAGTGTTCTGTACAAACTATAAATGTATTAAAATTTTTTAAATGTATTAAAAAAATATATACTTTAAATGGGTGAATTTTGTGGTATATAAATTATATCTCAATAAAAAGTAATCACATATTAGTTATGATGGTTTCTAAGTTTACTACTTCGTGGGTACAACCAGAAGTGAAACCCCTTTCAGGCCATTTATCACTATCCTCCCATTTTTAGGCAACTGGAAAAAAAAAAGTCTCACCCAAGGTAAAGCTCTCTGACATAGCCTATCTCTTAAGACATCTGCCACAATTGTTATAACCAAGAGTGACAATAATAACACCTAAACACAACTGTTCTTTTTACATAAAGGACATGGAATAATAAAATCCCTGTATTCTTGACTGCAAAATAGCAAATAAGAGTAACATTATGACATGGTTCAAGACATTAAAATTTCAGAATATCCTATGTTTACATTCTCTTCGCTTCTTATAATGTTTAGGTATTCTAAGGGGAATATTGTGCTGTTTTGTGTGCTGTCATAGTATAGTTTATCAAGTTCATTTGCTCATATTTTAAAGTTGCTCCTGTGGCCTGCTTTTTAGGTTTGTCTTAGGGGACACTAGCTAGTCAAAAGGACTAGGTGTCTTAACAATGGTCATTTTCTTAAAAAACAATTTCTCTAACCAAGATAAGCAGGCATTGTAGGGGTGCCTGGGTGGCTCAGCCAGTTGAGCCTCCGACTTCGGCTCAAGTCATGATTTCAGCGTTCATGGGTTCGAGCCCCATGTCCAGCTCTGTACTCACAGCTCAGAGCCTGGAGCCTGCTTCGAATTCTGTGTCTCCCTCTCTCTCTGTCCTTCCCCTGTTCACACTCTGTCTCTCTCTCTCTCCCAGAAATAAATAAACATTAAAAACTTAAAAAAAAAAAAAAAAAAGATAATCATGCAATGTCTACGTTGCTGGTCTTTTGCAGTTAAAAATAGAGGACTGTCTTAACCTTCAGAAAATTCCCATGGTATGTCATAGTCTACACTATGTCGGGACAGTGGAATACCAGGAACAGTTCAGGCAACGGAGTAGCACAGGGACATGGGGGAATTAATTAATTGGAAATTCTGGTCTTTCTGAGAATAGTCAGAGTCAGAAGTCTAAAGGGCTGCGTTCTATAGGGAAAGTAAACTATAGATTGGATTTGGTCAGGAATCCTTCCATTTGTCCATCTACCCCCCATCCACACTATCTCTTTGTTCAGTATCCAAATATGTTGTAGACACTAAACCAGAAATGAAGTATTCAATAGCCAAAGAGGCCAGAGCTGAAGGGGGTAAAACAGTAGACATTATGGCAAGAATCCAACTAATTTAGAAACTACGGAGATATGGTTCCAAATTAATAAATCCATTGTTGCAAGACCATGCCAGTAACAGAATGCCCAAAGATGCTAAGCTCTGTACTTGCTCCATTTTGTCTTTCAACCCATTTAACTCTCAAAGAATGTGAGATGGGTATCATATTTTACAAATAAGGAACATAATGATCAAGGAAGTTAAATAACTTGCCCAAGATAATTCAACTTGTAATTCTGGATTCTGACTCCAAAGCCCATGATCATTTTATTATGCTATGCTGTACACAAGATTCCCCTATGTAACAGGGCAGGCAAACCTAGACAAGCTAGAGTTCAAAACAGAGTTACAGTCCCAGAAATGAAAATGATTGCCATGTAAAAAAAAAAAAAAGAGCTCATCATCTTATAGGTTACCTAGCATATCAGAACACTAGGAAATAGGTGCCACAAATGAGTCAGCTAAAGTCACTGATATCTGGGGGTCCAGACTATCTCAGGAACTAGGTACAGGTGATCCCAGTGAGAAAAAGACATCATTAATTCTGGCCAAGAGAGAACAACATGGGGCTCACCAGAAACAAAACCCTAAGATGCATTTCATTCTGAGTACTTGTAGCAAGGCTCAAATCCTTAAATTCTCACCAAAAGTTGAGATTTTCTTATCTGCAATATCTTTCTTCTAGTATTAAAGGGGACATTTACCTTTCTTCCTCCAATATAGAAACAATGCTTCTTCAAGCTGGCAACCAAAGAGTAAATACCTACTTAACTTATCTTCTGGTTGCAATGAACATTACTTTGATTTGATAACTGCTAATGAGGACAGCAGACATCAATGATACAGACAAACCACTGGGTAGAAAACAGAAATATCAACATAGGCACAATCTCCTAATTTTCTCATCTTTGGTGTACATTAGTTGGTTAATGGACTTGAGCCAGGATATCTACACAGACAAAACAAAGTGGATAATTGAGCAATTATCTGATTAATTTAAGCACTAAAGAACGTGACTTTGGATAATTAAGATTTTGTTCTAAACTGCTGGAGCATCTTTCTTTGGGGAAAAATCATAGAGACATGAGCAGAAGCAGATATGTATATTTGTTTTTCCACACTGCGTTCTAGAAAGCCTGAAGAAACTTAACAGGGCTGGAAGAGGGACCCAACCTTTGGACTGTTTTCTACAAACTACATGATTAGGCATGCCTCTCTGCTGCCATCATTGACAGCCAGGATACAAACCGAAATAAGACATGGCAGAATTCTAGCTTCAGTCCTTTTCTGGAAACTTAGAGCCTATGATTCGACAGAGAACAAGTCCCCCTCCTCTAGTGTGGTTGGGGGTCCAAGTCTTGTAATTGCAGTGATATAATGTGTCAACTTAAGTGGCAGGATCAAACATGCCAGCACTCTTGGTTGAGAAACACCAGCCCCTCATATGGCATGATGGATATGGGGATGGGGATGTTGGGATCTAAGCCTTGCCATGTGGCACTTTTCCATAATTGGTTCCCATGAAGCTGTGAAGGCAGCCAACCACTTGGTAATTGATCAGGCTTGAACAGGTTAGCCCTAATCTACCAGTATTATTATCCATGTTTGACAGATGAGAAAACTGAGGCATGAAGAGACTGAGTCTAGCTCAAAGACATATATATCAAAGAACTGGTAGAACCAGGACCAAATCCCAGGTCTGTTTGACTCCAAAACTGCTATTGTCCAATGACCTCATGTACCCCTATTCCCATAAAAGTGAAAATGAAGTATATAATTATGTAATTAATTATCTCTCTTGGGATATTTTCATTGTTAATATGTAATAAGGCAGTTAGCTCAGTATACTGCAACAGACATTCCCCCTAATTACATCATTGAGTATCTAGGCATGACTGGCCCACTGGACCAGAATGATCCAGACTGCTAAACAATGTAGGAGAGACTGTCCCCCAGAACTTAAAATGAAAAGAATTAAAACCAGATACAGAGGGAATGGAATATGTAATAATTCTAAAATAGTCAAGTAAACAAAATCATATGTATACACTAATTCAAATACTCCAAGGCAGGTCAAAATATAAACTTTAACCATATTTTCGTGGATCAAAACAGATCAAATACTGAAAATTCTATACCTCAAACTTAATATGAAAAACTAAATTTCCCATTAATCAGGCAGTTTATAGTCAAGTTCAACTCTATTGAGTATTACCTGTATTGACACAGCCAAGATTCCTCAAGGTTGCATACTCCTCCAAAACATCAGCCAAAACCTAAACAAAAACAGATTTGCATGATATTGTATTTACTCAGACACGTGAAAAAGAAATTTTTCATCTTCAGTAACTACTTAGCAGGAAACCACAGAGCAAAAGTTTGAGAGGGTAGTTGGTTAGGGATATATTTCTTTTTTTATAATTTTTTTTTAACATTTTTTATTTATTTTTGAGACAGAGAGAGACAGAGCATGAACGGGGGAGGGGCAGAGAGAGAGGGAGACACAGAATCTGAAGCAGGCTCCAGGTTCTGAGCCATCAGCCCAGAGCCTGACGCGGGGCTCAAACTCACAGACCACGAGATCGTGACCTGAGCTGAAGTTGGATGCTTAACCAACTGAGCCACCCAGGCGCAGTTAGGGACATATTTCAATGAGAAAGAAGTGTACTAGCTTCTAGGACTTCCTAAAGAGTAAAAGCAGCTCAAAATGGTGCATGTATATGTCTAGCACCAAGTATAACAAAAATCCAAATGCAAAATAATTTGTTTTGAATTGAGAAATGAGGAATTTTGAGTGATTATACTAATTAGTTCTTTTTGTGAAGGGGGAATGTTAGAGAGCTTCTATATGAGGATCTGTTTTCCAAGGGCAACAGAAAACAGAAGTTTTCTCTTTTGGAAAATTATGGCCAATGAATTTTTTTTTTAAATTAAAACATCCTGACTTGAAAAGCAAAGCAAGAAATGAGTCATACATAAATTTCAAGAGTGGGAGGGAATTATATGTCATATGTAATATCAACTGGCAATACCAGGACACTAGAATGGACAAGAATTCCTATGAAAAATTGCCTGGTCTAAATAGCAATTAAGGATTTAATGGGGGAAAGTAATCAAGAATATGGGTGATCTAGCCAGTAAAAGAGCATTAAATGAGTGATACAGTACTCAAAATATGCCCTGTGAATATTCATGAGTTGATCTTATTGTGACTTATCTACATGGTGACATTTTCCAGTAGGAAAACATTTGACTAAAAGAAAATAGCTCCTGAGCTTCTGAACATAATCAAATTTATAGTGTAAAGGAAGAAAATTAAGTGCTATGAGTAAATGATGGGCAACTGGATAAAATGTTAGAGAATAGGGACTATGCGATTTAAAATGATGATTTATCGTTTTAGAAAACTCCACATGGTTTGATTATGTTCATCCCAAGAAACAGAAAACACATAAAAAGTGGCTGGTTTAAAAAGAGAAATATCTTCCTGGCCTACCTCTCAAACATTTTTGCATATGCTTGTTCACTAAGATAATTGCTTTCATTGAAAATGGAAAAGGGTTATAAAGAAGCTTCAGATAAGAAAAAAAGTTCATGTCCAAATTAAGAAAAATCTGCCCTTTTGCTCTTGTGAGGCTACCTGGAGGAAAACCATAACAGCAACAGAAGTAGCAACAAAAGTCCACTTGGGGAATAAAGGATCAACTTAGGAAAATGACATAATTTCAGAGCCCTCAGTGGATATGGAAATCAGGAGAACCAAAATATGTGCATGCAGGTGAAATGTTGGCTGAACTTAACGCACGCAAAAGAACCTGCTGAGAAAATGCATCAAGTTTGACCTGAATTAGCCAGACAGGCTGTCTAATGCTGTGTCTGCATATCAGCAAATAGTATAAGACTGAATAAATATATATGTAGTTTGTCGTCATAGCACTTCCTTGTGAACATACTGTCAACACTATTTTCTTTTTACATCTTGGGCCAAAACATGACAGTCAAATGGAGTGATTTTCCCAGATATATTTGTTTTTCTTTAGAAAGTAGCTGACCATGGTTTCTAGATATGCAGGAAGTGTTCCCCTTCTTTGGTTGATGATCACAAGCCCACCTTTTTTTTTTTTTCTGAAGCTTTGCCTTACAGAGATACTAATGACCACTCCCAGCCAACTTTCCTTTCTCTTTTTGGCATCACAATCATAAATACATTCAGCACCCAAGATTTAAACAAAGCAACACTTCTCTGGCAACTTAACAGAAAGGAAAATCTTGATCATAGCCAAAGAAATTCTGTGCCCTTCAGCCTCAGAAATAAAGTCCAACTTTTTCCCATTCATAGTAATTGGATTTAAGGGTCAGTCCAAGTTTTCTGCAATGCCATGAGAAAAGGAAAATGTGCATTCCTGCCCTGCCCCCAACAACTTTTTACTTAAGTCTGAGATTTACAGGTCTCTAAAGTTAATGTGAAGATGAATTTCACTTAAAGGTATTGAAACTTAACAAGAACTCCAAACATTCTTCCTTTCCATCAAAAGTAAAATTCTTGGTCGGTTTGCTTCCTGGGGAAAAAAAAGTACATGATCACTAGGGAGATGGATATTTATAATTAATACACCCTGTGAATGTCAGCTTCAGCATAACTTTTCCCTCCACACTTGTCATGGTGTCGCATTCATCCTTGAGGGATCCATCAATTCACACAGTAGCATCAGGAGGCCAGAAGGAAAGTTTGTCTTCATTTCTACCTTCTTTCCAAGGTTAACTAACTTCAGATCACATTCAGACTAAAATAAGGAATTTGGTTTTTTTTTCCCTGGGTTTTAGTTCTTAAATGTAAAAAAGAAAAAGAAAAATTAAGCATAAAATGAGTATGATACATATTCATGAAGGTCAAAGCAATACTCAAGTTATTGCAGTGTTGGTGACCTTGAGCTGTTATCAATTTACTGACCTTTATCTGTAAGGATCTGAAAAAACGTACCCCAAAGATACTGAATACCTATAGATTTAATGATACATCCATACATTTCTACTAGTAAAAACATCTGTAAATACAGAATCATACAATGATGAGGTGTTGATTACAACAAAGCAATGACAGTGACTCATTTCACTACAATGAAGCCTTCAGCCGAAAGGATGAAGAATCATTAATGTTGGTGCAAATGTCTAAAAGTAAAGTAGAAGCAGAGCCAAAGTTGTCTTCTTTTTGCTATCTGCTACCTTTATGTTCTTGTCCCCAACATTACACACTAGCTCTTTCCTTACTCTTGATTTGTATATAGCACTAAAAATCCTCAGTACTATGTTTTTAATATTATTTCTGTGAGCCCCAGTTTAGCTGGGACTGAGATTTCTTGAAATATTTTTTTATAGTTTCAAGGTTCTCTGTTGCATTTCCTCTTAGTCATGTACTGCTTTCTTCTGTTCTTTTAATCTTTGACTTCATCTGATTTTAAAACCAGCATAGTCAAATTTTCTCTAAATGACTATTCATGCTCTGAATATATAATCTGAATTTATTTTTCAGACTCTCCCATCCCCTCTTTAGCCACACAACTGCCTCAATACCAATCTAATGGTGTTTAACCCATAGTGTGAAGAGACTCTTCTAACTTCTTCTCTACCTTACAGATCTCCTTCTTTCTTACCTGACCTTTTTTTTTCTCTGTCTCTGCTTCCTCCACATCTTGATACTCCACCACCCACAACAACTATAGCTCTTCTTCCTCTACTTATCCTTGCCTTTGACTCTCTTCCTTGGCAATATTATCCAATGCCATATCTGACTAACTGTTCCACAAGCAACTCAAAGGCCACATGTTCAAAGCCTAGTTAGCCAACCCTCTGCCCAAATGAGATCCTTTTCCACAGAGGGTCACATCTCTCCTGTAACTGGCATAAACAGTTCCACAAAGTCAAGTTACAATATGGTCAAACAGAGAGGGTTGGCCAGAGACTCAACACACCTCCAGAGCAAGGAAACCAGTGTTTCAGCCTTGAGGTTCCTTCTCCTCTGGAATGCGTCAAACAAAAAGCCTAGGGGTATCTAGAGTCCCAAAAGTGAACTGTCCCAACTTTTACTACCAATAAGAATCTATAAGAATCTAACAAGTCTCTAGCTGACATTGTTGCTTTTTTTTTTTTTTTTTTTTTTTTTTTTTTTTTTTTTTTTTTAAGAGTCAGAGGTTTGTCACACAGGGAATCTAAAACAGAGTTGAGTTGACCTGGGGCGCCTGGGTGGCACGGTCGGTTAAGTGTCTGACTTCAGCTCAGGTCATGATCTCACGGTCCGTGAGTTCCAGCCCGACGTCGGGCTCTGTGCTGACTGCTCAGAGCCTGGAGCCGGTTTCAGATTCTGTGTCTCCCTCTCTCTCTGCCCCTCCCCTGTTCATGCTCTGTCTCAAAAATAAATAAACGTTAAAAAAAAAAAATTTAAAACAGAGTTGCCTTGTGCAAGCACTTGCAGTGGCCCCAGTCAGTGACAGAGGAAGATCTGGCACTGTGGATTCTCTGAGTGATTGACCCCATCCTCAGGGTCCTTTCCCCACCCTTTGACACCCCAGCGATTCAGATACATCATCAGTTATGGGTGAGGAACATATGTGTGTTTTACAATGACATCCAAGCAATCCTGGTATGCCTTTAGCTTCTTGCCTTACCACAGTGAGCACCTCTAATTCAGTATTGTCTTTTCTTACTCTTTATTCTGAATTCCAGCATGCTTCGATCACTTGTCCCAAGGTTCCTATCACTTCTTAAAAAATCAAAAATAGTCTAGAATATGATGAAAATCAAATGGGCAGAAGGTTTTTTAAGTATGTAGCTTTTACCTTTAGCAAAATTAGTTCTTCCGTACATAGAAGTATCCCATCCCTAATATAGACATCCTGTGATCTGTATTTGAAAAGCAGTGTGCACATCTTCCCTCTGCATGAATTCTGAAGCATACGCCTGCTACATCACTGCTTGTGTGTCTAATTCCTCTTATCTGAGTTCAAATGCTTCCCACCACATCCACTACCCCGTTTTCATTGATTTTTCAGTTATAGATATTTTGAAGCTGTAAAACTTTTTCTCTTCTCTACCTATTAAACTATCTGAAGAACAAATTATGCCCTTCCATTCATAAATCTTGCCCTGCCAAGTCTCAATAGAGACTTTGGCAATTACATTTTGTGTATGTGTGTTTAAATATCATTATCTTTGTTCTCTTCCACTCAAAGTAATTTCTTTACTTTGAATTCCCTACATTGTCTCAGATTTATCTTATCTCTTGTTTCACTTGTCAGTTACTTTTTAAAATACAGTTTCATGATGCTTCTATTCTCTCTACTATACTGGAATACAGAAAGCTAGTCTTCAAGTCTTTTTAACATTTCCATTAGCAGAGGGCACATTTTCACTTACAGCAGATCAAACTTGGGGTATAACAGATATCTAATACATCATTATATATTCCTATAATGGTGCTAATAGTTTTCAATATTTATTTAAGTGTCAGATGAATTATATATCCTCATTACCACCCCTGTAAACACCACCTATAAATTTCCATGAAAATTCTCCTATTTCTGGAGTTTGAGAAGGTAAATCCCAGAGAACAGAAGGAGGGAGTTGCTCAATGAATGCAATCTCTGGCTCCCTTTCCTCCTTTTCGGCTGAGATAACTTAGTTTAACAGACACTCAGGGCAAGGTGTTTAGTCAAAGTATTTATTTCAAGTTGTCAGAAGCAAGAAGCTAGGAAGAGATTAAATTTACTGCACAAAGACATGTTTTTACATAATCTAACTAGAAATTTCTTGAAAGCAGACACATGCTGTTAAGAAAAAAAAAAAAAAAAAACATGATTAGGGCGCCTGGGTGGCTCAGTCGGTTGAGCGTCCGACTTCGGCTCAGGTCATGATCTCACGGCTTGTGAGTTTGAGCCCCGTGTCGGGCTCTGTGCTGACAGCTCAGAGCCTGGAGCCTGCTTAGGATTCTGTGTCTCCCTCTCTCTCTGCCCCTCCCCCACTCATGCTCTGTCTCTCTCTCTCTCTCTCTGTCTCTCAAAAATAAATAAACATACCAAAAAAAAATTAATTTATATTTTAAAAAATGACAAAAAGTAGTTAACAGAGGGTGCAGAGCCTTCTCCCACTACTTGCCAGTTTTCAAAGTGAATAGGGTCAAGGGCAAATGTACCGCTTGGCATCTGTGATATGTTATCATAAGCAACTTAAAGTCTGAAGGCCACTGTGATATGTTATCATAAGCAACTTCAAGTCTGAAGGCCAAAATTCACATCTTCTAAGGCATAAAGGAATAACCAAGCGCATGGTCAAAGTAAATACATATTTTGAATATTTTGAATCCAGGAAACCAAGCAAGCAAGATACAAACACTAATCATCATAAGAGTGAAATTTAAGCTTAAGGCAAGGATGATTTTCCCTTTGACATCTGGTGATTGTCACATATGTTCTCTGCCTACCTGCAGATGACTCAGGACTTCAACAGAATACACACCTAGCTGGGGGCCAGAGTGCTACTGGCCAGACATATTCTGGTTAGAGCTTTGGTGACGGCAGGAATTTTGTAGACTCAGAAATTTTGTATATGACAACTCCTTGTCATCAAGCAGGTATATGTCACTAGTTGATTAAGTAAAATAGTACACATGTAAAATGTAATTGCTACTATAGTAGTGACTTTGAGAAAGTTCAAGAAAGAAAGTGATGAAGATGATCTGACATAAATACTATAACAATAAGGATAATATCTAATTATTATTATTATTATTATTATTATTATTATTATTATTTACTGAGCACTTTATACATACCAGACTTTGTTCTAAGTGCTTTATCTCATTTAATCCTCACTTGATGCCTGTGAGACAGACACTATCATTACTTTCATTTTTAGATCAGGAAAGCAGGTTAGAAGAGGCAAATAGAATTAGGCAGATAGTAAGGTCTGGCACAGACACTACAACCCAAAATAACCAGATCTTCAACCTAAACTGTTATGGGGTTCTGCAGTATGATCCTGAGGAGTATAAAGGACTGGGAATGCATAGGGGAGAATAATAAACCATTAAACACAGTGCAAGATTAGCTGGATGGGCTCAGAGTACCTCTACTTGGAAATGGGGAGATACACTGAATAGCTAGGGTAGGGCTAGATTCTAGAAGGAAGCCTTCAGGGACTATACATTTATAGACTTATAAATGTATAACTTCATGGGTTTCTGGTTTCCCCAAAGTCTCAGTCTCAGGAATTGCTAGAATTATTTTCTTTGTAAACCCAGGAGTTATTCATTATCACACAAATATGAATTTAATTCTGGTCTTCATTCATAAGGAATTAAGACTTACGGCAGGTCACTTAACTGTTCCAGGTCTGTGTTCACATCTGTCACATGGGGATAATAACAATACATATGTCATAGGGCTACAGTGAGACTTAAATGAGATAGTTCTCAAAACACATTCAGCCCTAAGTCTGACATATAGCAATCAGCCAATAAATATTAGTTTTTATCACTACTCTGCAGGGCACTGTTCTAAGAATTAAAAGCATAAAGTATGGTGTCAACCCCTGAACTGCTTAAGTTCAGAAAAGGAATACTGAGATAGTTGCTATTTGCAGATAAAATGACACAGGAGGAGTCTTTTCCATGAGGTGTCCCCCAGGAGTTGCAATTGAATCAGAATTACTCCCCAGCTCAGCTTGTACTCTCACTGCCCTCAGTCTGTACCAAACATGTTGATAGGTTATATCTGCAAAATAAGAGACATTTGGTAAGAATGAGGCCTGTGCCCTGTCTATGGGTGGGTAGCTAAGGAACACGGAAAACAGAATTTGAAAGAAGAGCAGGTTTAATCCTGAACAAAGTGGCCGAGTGGTGTGTGTGTGTGTGTGTGTGTGTGTGTGTGTGTGTGTGTGTGTGGGTATCAAGTTGGTGATATTTTCCTGGGACTAGTACACAAGGGAGAAAGAACAGGGTGAAATAAATTTGTTGGATCTATTAAATTCAGGTATCCTGAATGTCCACAGTCCTCTTCCAACCTGATCATTTAAAAAACGAGTTTGGGGTAACTCGTGCCTCCACATAGCTCTTCCACCATCTAGTGAACACATCACCATATTTTTCCAAGGATTCATTATACTCATAGTCCTTTTTTGTAGAGAAGAGCCCTTTGTTTAACCAGGTTTGTCTTCCTCAGAGTTACTTGCTCAAAAGTCACTTTTTGCTTTCCTCCTAATTTCCCTTTTTCCCTGTCCCACATAATTAATTGTACTCCTTGGTGTATCTGGTCCCTTCTGTATGCCAGGAGGGAAGGAATGTAATTAAATAAACTCATCTAAGGTAAGAATGACTGATATCTTTTTGATATTACCAGAATCAGGCATACTTTGAAAATGTATGCTGAAAATATATATTGAATGACAGTATGGTTAGAATCTAGATTCAGCTAGAGTCAGGAGAAATCAAGCTCTTTCATACATTGAAGGGGGAAAAAAAGAAGGCAATACAGGAGAGAGATTGTCGGGGTTTTCCGGCAACATGGACAAGAATCCCTTCTTGTGGTATGTTTGACCCAAAATTTCCTTGTTATATTGGAAAATACTCTCTCATAGAATACTATTAATGTGACACATGAATTTAGAACCAGGGGGAATTCTAATTTGAGAATATATGCCAGTGGTATTGAATTATGCCTTCTGGGAAGATGGTGATGATTCCAACAAAATTTTAGCAACAAAGCAGCACAAGGACCAATGACATTCAAATTGGTGTGACACAAAGATAACCAGGTAGACAGAAACATTCCGACTTTTCATCTCAGCTTGGGACTTGCAGGCCCCCTGATGAAAGGGACTCAAGCCACAGCATTGAGGACCACTCGATAAAGATGTTTTCCCAGTATGTGGCAGCAGTTAAAAAGCAAATAGGTTCCAGGGATATAACAAAAAGGGTTGGAAGATACAGTGGCACAATGAACAATGAAGCTTTTTTCTTCAGAGGGACTGGACGCCTGCCATCTTACCACCTGAAAGCTACAGGGCAGGTTGAAAGGATCCCAAGCAATGCGTCTGAGACAGCTCGAAGTGAGGATGATCTATTCTGAATGTCTGGGAAGCCGAATCACTGGCAGTCAGATGGAAGGATTCACAATTATGAAAGGCATGGCGAAAGCTGATCAGATTCTCCTTTCTACTAGGCTTCATGCTTCAAAACAACCAGAACCTCATTTTTATTAAAATGCTCATCGCTGTCAGTTAAGGAGATGGGAGTCTGCTTGACAGCATTGCCTAAAAGGCATTGTTAGGGATGCTGGCGGGGCTCTCAGGCCACCTGACCCAGACAGGGCTCTTGCTTATGCATCCTCATAGCACAGTATTGGAAGCTAAAATACATTGTGAAGACAAGTCAGGCTGATTTCTAGATTAAATTCCCCTGTCCACTGCTGTGTGCTTCACCGAATGTGGTAAGCTAAGCGTGAACTTCAGCAAAAGGGCTGTTGAGCAAATAAAAGCAGATAAAGAATGTTAAAGGGCTAAAAAAAAAAAAAATTATAAATTGCAAACTGTCAGACCATCTATAGCCTCAGCCAAGTCCAAATGGCTTCATTTTCCTTTTCTAGCCTAGCCAGTCCGCTTGTGTCTCTCCCACTGGTATTTTTGGGATACAGTCCAGGCCATTATGAATAGATCCAACAATGTGCAGTGATCTTGAAGCTTGCAGAAAAGTTTGGGACTACTTAAATTACACCCCATTTATCTTTACCAGGGGATTGTGTAGATCTGTCAAAAGTATCCTTGGTTCCCCGGTGAGCTAACTTGCAGTAATTCTGCCATTTGGGAAAGATTTAGAGGTGCAGTTCATAATAAATGCTCAGGATTCAGTATTTCCTTTTAGTTGAATCTTCTGTCTCCTTCCATTTCAATGACTATAACCTCTTTCCCTTTGTAACATATAGCCATTCACCCTGGGTGTCTTTTCAGTTAGATATGAAGTGATGCTCCTTTGTCAACTTTAACCTTCACCCAGACATGGAAGGCTGTTTCCATACTCAATCAAGCCATTTGTTAAATGTTTATTTGCCAGGGGTACAGCTAGTTCAACCTCCTGTGTTCCTGAATGTGATGTTTTTCCTTTTCAGAATGGTACTTAACTAAAGCAATACTGTAGGGTAACTGCTGGAGTTTTCAAGAATCCAGATGCCAGAGTATGTGGTCTTGTGGCAAGAGCCCATGTCCTAGAGTCAGAGGAGCTGAACTATATACCAGGTTCTACTCTTGGTAACTCCACAATTTTTAGAGAGTTTATCTGGTTCAGCCTTGGTTTACTCCTTCTGTGAAATGAGAGCAGTGTTTGCCCTCAGAAATGTATTAATAATTAACCTATGTGATACACATAAGGACTATTTCACATAATGCCCTGTTTTGACTAACTGATCCTTTCTGCTTCTCTTCTTTTGCTTTACTTCGTACCTACTTTCTCTCCTCTCTCTTTCTCCTTCTCCCATCCTTCTGACCTTTTTCTGTATCCTATTCTGTCTGCAATATTTCCCAGTTACCCCCTCCACTCTCGCCAGAAAAGTCTGTTAACAGACCGTACACATGCAGCACTCACTCCTGCAGACTTTTTGCTCACATGGCCCCCTGATTATGTCTGTAATTGTCTCTCCATGCCCCAAGCATTATTCAAAGACTGCTCTTCCTTTAAGATTCTACTTCAGTCTTTCACTGTGTACACCAGTCTGATAGTTCTACCCAATTCTCAGCTCTTTTTCCATCTCAATCCCTACTATACCTACTTTGTGTCCCTTTAAGAGTTGGTCACTCTTCTCCACGTTTTTATTTGTTTGGGTTTTGTCTGCATAGAGTCTAAGCTCACTAAGGCCAAACTTATACATAGTTTGTATTCCCTGAAGCACCTATAATATTTGTAGATAACTTGTAAGCCTTAAAATATGTTAAATGATGGGTGACTAAATCTTAGTCCAATTTTCCACTTTGGTCTTAACTATTTTAACAATTATACCTGTAGGTGAGAGAATTCCCTCATTCTCCTATAAGGTTCTCACTCACAGGCCAATTGTTGTCATATTTCTAGTTCGCAATTAAATATTTAGCTAAAGTTATTTTAAAAAATAATATTAAGGGGTGCCTGGGTGTCTCAGTCGGTTAAGCGTCCGACTTCGGCTCAGGTCACGATCTCACGGTCCGTGAGTTCGAGCCCCGCGTCAGGCTCTGTGCTGACAGCTCAGAGCCTGGAGCCTGTTTCGGATTCTGTGTCTCCCTCTCTCTGACCCTCCCCTGTTCATGCTCTGTCTCTCCCTGTCTCAAAAATAAATAAAATGTTAAAAAAAAAATTAAAAAAAATAATATTAAAAGAAAAGGCCTTCTGAATAAAATTTTGACTACTGTCTATGGCTTTAGTGTATTTAGGGTATTATAATATATGATGATGTTCTGGTAAATGTTTTAATGTTGTTGTAGGAAAAGTGGGGGGGGAGGACCCTTATCTGTACTGTTTATCAGTTTCCGTGGTGTAAATAGTCTCATCATGGCGGACTTTGAGCTTCCAAAGTGATGTCACAAAGTACAAATTTGCACATTAAAAGATGTGTGTGCATATTCAGCCTCTTGAGTCATTACATGCCAGCTCCAGCTCACCAATGAATATCCCACCATCTTTAAAACAGGTGATGATTTTCTCTGTTTTAGAATATCTTAAGATCTTCTCTCTCCAGACAGCTCTAAAATACATTCATTCTGTAAATATCATTCCCATTGACAAAAAAACCAAGAGCTGTCCAGGGATGAACTTTCCACTTTGGGAAATTTTTCTCAGAATTCCTTCCTAATCTGCTTTAATAAAGACTGACATGTTTGTCCTTTAACATGAAGAACTGAAATCATCTCTCTTCATCTCCAAAATGAGTTCACTTCTATAGTACTAACATTGCTTTATTCATCTCTATTTTTATGAGCATATGCTAAAGAAATGGAATTCACTGAGTGTTTCTTTCATTTTAAAAAAAGCTGTTGGCATATAGCATTAGTTTGGTATACTTACACACCAGCAAACATGGAACTTTCATTCCAGGCATTGGTCTTTATTACTTAAAATTCCTCCTTTCCTAAATATACTTCTAGTCAATAACACTCTGATAACTGTTTTACCTCCAGGATGATAGATTCCAGCATTTCCCACCATGGCTGATTTTAAGCTTCCAATAAATTGACAAAATTCCTGAAAATGTATTCGTCGATTCTAGTGAGCTGAGACTCTAATAAAAACAATCCAGCTTCAACACATCTCTGCCCCAGTGCACCTATGGTGGTACCTTATGGTACTAATGCAAAGTGGGTGAGGCATCTCTTTTTCATATTCTATTCAATGCCACACTTCTAAGGATTGTCTACTTCAGAAAGTACACTTGAACTGTACATATTCAAAGGACGAAAATTCTAGTCTGGATCTTCCATAATTAGCTTTGGGACTTTATGCCCATCTCTTAACCTTCTTTGGTCACTACTACAACATATGTGAGATGCCTTTCCAGCTCCAACATTCATCTTTCTGATCTAAGCGTAGATAAATGGGCTTTGCAATAATAACCAAGTCTATATGCCTTTGGCACCTGTGTCAAGTATTACACATCTATAGATGTTACGTCTGTAACAAGTTTCAAATAGCTTAAAAGTTTCACAATTTCAAGTAGTTTACACCTTACCAAAAAATGTGACTGAAGCATAAATTGTCTATATGTATTAGCTTATCAATTCCTTCTGCAGAAAACATCTCTGACATTTTACTCTTTCTGCTTACTCCTGAAGTCATCTTTGTAACTCTTTCCCCATCAGGACTGTTGCTTTATTTCACCTTTGTTTTGTTTTCTATTGTTGTTTTGTTTCTCTCCCTTTGAAACACAGTGATAAAGACCTGGGAAATAGGTTTGATTAATTTCAAAAATTCATGTTATCAGCTGCCCATCCCAGCAGATCGATCACATGCATCACAAAACATTCGGATCTTGTCTCTGTCCTAAGGTTATAATTCTTATATATCTGGCTCTCCTTTGTTAGGCCATTCCATTATTTAACATAATGTATACTAACAATTTTGCACACTACAGATAGAAATACTGGCCGTCTCTAGAGAATATAGGAAGATAATATATTTGTTTTCAGCAGAGTTAACATTACTTTATGCGACCTCTGTACATGCAACATAGCAAACAGCAACTCTAAACCAGTGCAAATCAAGAATTCAGCTCAGGCATCTAACCTCATACTGTTCACATGTCAAAGTGAGCTCAAGCAGCAGGAAACTGGCCTGCTCTTTCTAATTACAATTATGATAAGAGTTTAGCACAAGTCTACTTAAAATCATAAAACCTTTCGGTGCAAGATTGGTGTTTTATCTCATTGTATATTCATATGATTAGGTTTATTTGACTGCTCAGAGGAAAAATTGACTCTCATTGTCCAACATATTCTTATTTAGGATGCTACGAGGAGTAACCCATGTGCAATCACACATTGTCTAGTTTTCATGCAAATAACACAAGCGTGAAAAAACAAGGTGATGGGAAAGGCTTTTACTCTCCTCCCTAAAGCTAATCTCTCCCTTCCAGGGAGACCACAAATCTCAGGTTCAAATAAAAAAAGTCTTTAATTGGGTGGAATTTCTATGCAAAAAAAACTAATGCTATTTGGACCAGCAGGCAAGTGCAATTCTCCATCTCGCCAGGGAACCACATTTTCTCTAGTAAGCTGGGTCCCTCTTTCCCAGCACTGGTAAGGCAAAAAGTGTTCCAATTAGTGAAGCTGATTTTTCTCCTATCAGTCTTCTCTCATGTGCCAGTGTGGGGTAAGTAAGGGTAGGCACAGAAAATTGCTTTAAGTCATTGATGGAAGAACCAACTGATTGACTGATATTGGGCTGAAGCAATCTTCCCGTTCATCCATTGGTTTGCCACTCATCGGGAAGCCAAGAGCACTGAAAGTGAGCCAAGCCTGTCAGATGTGCCACTGAGAACACTGCTCTTTGCGGAATATTTTTGGAAGCCAGATGCCAATCACTCATGGGACTTTGCCACTCAATAAGAATTTCAGATGTGGACTTTAATTATAGTCTAGCAGAAAAAAGATGATGGAGGGAGCAGAAGCAGCTTTATTTTTAGCAAACCCAGCTCTTAGCCACCACAAACCCTGTGAATCTATTTTAGGGGCTTATCATTGTTGTTTGGTGGCTTTCATCAATGTTGCTAAAAAGTATCAGGTTGACAGTTTGGGGAGCTGAAGATCTTCACCCTAGATAAGTGGAAAGATAACAATGGCCACATTTGGGAGAAGCTAGGCCCCCCGATGATCTGGTACTAACTTACTGAACTTGCTGAACCACCTCTAGGAGACGTAGAAAAGTTTGGATTTTAAGAATAAGCAGTTGCCTCTAATATCTGCCTCAAAACACTTTAGGGAGGCAGAGCAAGCTAGTCAAGAAGTCTACAACTGAGTGAGGGAATGAAGTAGAAATTAAAGGAGAGAAGAGTTCTAATTTTATTAACACTTTAGTCTCTATGCAGACTCTCATGGACCACATAGATTTCTACTGAAACAGTCATTTTGGCTGAGGCAATCAATAAGGTATTGACATGTAATGAGCACAAACTTCATACATAATTGGAGAACATGTCAGTAGGTGGAAATGCATAACATCCATACTTGTATTATATAGTAAGGGTTTCATAGAAATGATAACCGGCTTCAGAGAAATGGCAACAAATTTAGTGGTGATATTTAGGAAGTTGGCTTTAAAAAGATGGCCATGACATATCCCACCCTGACCCCACACATACACACACCCTAGCTAGGAGTTGGACATAAACTCTTTTTATACCATGAGGCAGTCATCAGAAAGTAAAGACTTGATACATGTGAATTGGCAACCTACTGCCAAGAGGTCCCCTCAGTCCATTACCATTTCCTGAGCTCTGCATCCTCCATTTTTTAACTTAATGTTAAAGGGCAATGAGCCCAAGACACCCTACTTGGAGGTTGCTGTTTTATTATTTATTATACTCACTGTGCTGTCCTTACATACTCCCTCATTTCAAACCATGGTCATTATAGGCCATGAATATGTATTAAACAAATAATGCTTGAATGATACTGCTTTGGAATTAAGGAAAATTATATCCTGAATACATGGAGAGCCCTGGAGGAGCCTGCAATCAAATAAGAAGACTCAACTAATTCAGCATAGGCTTCAAACAGATGTAAGGACTCACTGTTTACTATTTATTTTCATTCAAAAACTATGCATTGAACACTTACAGTATCTGATCTCTGATTTGATCTAAGTGATTCTGGGGATATAAAATAGATACATAATGTAGCACCTGCCATCTACTATAGCATACAAGTTAAAAATGTACTGCAGATGCAATTACATATAATAAAATACCAAAATGAGGGACTTAAGTAATATGAATTACCTAAGATCAGATCAGAAAGAGATCAGTATGGGCTGATATATTTAGTAAAGATTTCAAAAAACTCCATGGAGATAAGGCAATTATCTAGTTAATAGCATAATAATAAATAAATTGAAAAAATTACCCTAAATAATGGACTTTTGGGCTGAAATTATCTACTTCATGATTCTGATTTGATCAGAAAAATGAGGTATAGATTTTGGGTAGCCACAAAAACACTGTTAATTAGATGGGTTTACGTTTAAAGATATATCATCAAATTGGAATGGTAACAGACTAAAAGGACCTTTTAGTAGTCTGCCTTTTCAGTGCTATAGAAGTAATACGTGTAGTTCCCTTTTGTGAATGGACCACTGTGATCTGAGGTGACCATAATGTAGAGTCCAAGTTCCACTGGCTCGTCTCCTAGGCATGTTTGGAACAGTTCCTGTTCTCATACTATGTCCATATGAAGTGGACAAAACTACCACCATCTGTTCAAAGCAGCAAGGGATAGCCCATAGCAGCAAGTCCTAATGACCTGTCTTGATCAATTCATCACAAGTATTCACTGAATTCTTGAGATGTTGAAGACAATCTTCAGAAGTATGTGGAATACAAAGAAGATTCCTGCCCTCTAAGAGCTTACTAAAGAGTAGGGAATCAAGAGATGAACATATAAAAAACAACTAATTATAAACAATATAATAAATAATAAAAGTCAAATCAATAATACAAGATATGGAAATGAAAGTAATGGGGATCAGTTTGAGAGAAATATTTCTCCCTTCCCCAGCTCTTTAAAATTACCAGCACATCTCCTCCCCTTCCCCACACAGCAGTCAGGCAAAGGCCAGCTAGCTATAGACAGAAATCCATTTCCTGGCCATCACCCAAGTCTGCTTTCAGACTTGCTTGCCTCCTTTACCCTATACTCTGGCTCTCAATATCTACTTCTAGCTCCTCAGTTTGGCAACTTATTGAAACTCTCCTTTCTAGTTTAGTAACATTGGTTCCTTCTTGGCTTTCCCCTCTGCACCTTCCCCTGAATTCTGTATCTCCATAGCTTCAGATAACAGACTATCATTCCCCAGCCTAACAGAAGACTAAAAGCCAGGTCATCCTCTGGCCACTCCTGCCAAACGAAAGTAGCATCAGAGCAAAGAAGAAAGGACAATTAAAACATGCATACTGTGTCAAAATAAAATTAATGCCAAGCAGTCAAAAGTTCAGCATTAGAGAAGGAAAGGATGATGTTCCTCCAACTTGATCATTTTCCAAAGCAGCCACTGAGAAGCTTTAAGCCACTATCTTGAAATCCTTTTGTAAGAATTTAATGTTGAGCATTCTATTTGTTGGGTTAGTACTTACTGCTTGGTCACTTGTCTACCCAACTGTGCTTCATTTTGTTCTATGGCTTGACTGGCCTATGCTAATAGACGGTGCGTCTATGGTCATCAACCTGTTGTACTCTCTTTTTGATTTTGACTCATATTTACTGATTGCTGTTCAAGACAAAAATAAGTGACTTCTAGAGCACAGGCAGAGTTCTTAAGCATTTCAGATTCTCTTATCTTCTCAACTAGGATGTAATTTCTAATGAAAAGGACTCCTTTTGTTCTAAGTCTTGAAAAGAAGGGAAAAGTAAAACAAGAATATTTACTCTTATACCTCCATAGTTACTTTCTTCCTATGGCCAAAATCTTTCATCCCTAATCCTCAGAGACTTTGAAGAATTTCAGTTAAAACTCATAGAATAAAGGGATAGGAGAGCAAGGTAGGAAAGTGGGTTGTTTGAACTTGCTTTCAGGAGAACAGAATCAACATTTCCCCTGACTCCCTACATCTTAAAATGTGGCAGCTCAGTTATGGGTGATGACTAAAGGACTCTCTCTATGACTCTTTTATGACCACTCAGAATGTAACTCAGGTGCTCAAAGACCAAGAAGACAGATGCTGTAAGCAATTCTAATGTGTCTGGGGACAGCCGTGGTGGCCAAGCTGTCAGCAAGGTTGATATGCTGACACAGTGCCATAGAGTAACACCAACAGCCCTATCTCCTAAAAGCAAAGCCTCTACAACAATTACTGGGTTATTAGGTTATAACATGTAGTTTCTTAAGGAAAAAGCAAATATGTGAACCATTATCACTTCCTATCATTATTGTTTCAATCACCTCCTATAACTATATATATATGTACATATGTACGTGTATATATATATATACACGTACATATGTATGTACATATATACATATATATACACATATACATATATATGTATATATAGTTAGTTAACTATATGGCATTAACTCTAGAGCTAGAGATTCTGAATTTGTTTCTGTATGTGACATTTGGAAAGAACTGAACCTCTCTGTATTTTGCTTTCCTCATCTAAAATGGGGATAATAATATCTATTTCAAAAGGTTGTTGTAAGGATTAAATGAGATGGTATAGTAGGGTCTAGTAAGTGCTATTTAAGTGTTAGCTATGTGTGTTGTTATTATTACGAGTTGTCCAGTGCTTATAGACAAATGCTTAAAAAGTACAAGTAATCCCTCCATTGTCTTCTAGAAAAGTTCCCAACTCCTTAGGTGAAAATACCATTCAAGTCAACAAATACTTAATTTTTTGCTCAAAGAAGAGGGATTCAAAGAATTAAACACACATGGTTCTGAGCTTCTTACTCCAAGGGAGTTTCTAGTAGAGTTTCATAGGATGCACAGTGCTATCCACATTTGAAATCCATTATCAACTCACTCTGATCTGTGAATTACTCTTTTTACAAAAAGGCAAATACAAACACCCCCCCCCCTCATTTCCACCCATGAACAGATTAAATAGATTTTTGCCTACAGAATCCAAGGCATGCAGGACAGAGGACCCAACAATGAACCACAGAACCTCACAAACGAAAGAGGACACATTCTAATATCAAACATTCATCCAACACATCTCAAAGGAACCAAACCTCCTTCTTTTTGGAACCAAAGCCTCTTGAGCCTTGCTTTGCCTGAAGAAAACTTTGAGCATTTTTTTTCCTATGCTTCAAGTGATATTGCCTGCCTATGGGACAAAAGCCCCAATATAAGAAAAGTACACCCAGCATAAACTACCATGGCACAATGTCGCAGAAAAGGATTAGCAGAATTTGAATACTGAAAAATTCACACTGGATCTAAACAGAAAAAAATGTCATAATGGTAACAGGCTAAAGCTTCTCACTAACTCCTTCCAGGTGAGGTAACTAGAAATGAATATCACAACCACGTTACATTCAAGGTATAGTTCATTATATCCTTCTCTGCCTAGCTGAAATAAATAGTGCACTAAGAAAGCTGACATATCATGGTGTATGTTCTGTTGGTCTCAGCCTAACCTGTATGTGTTCTTAGAGGTCTCAAGTTAAAGAACCTTCCAAGAGGTGTTAAAAGGAGCTATCTGAAATAACAGGATCCTTCCTGATGACTGGAACCAAGATCCTGGTGTCCAAAGTGGACAAAACTGGATAAGAAACACCTACCTATTGGGGCGCCTGGGTGGCTTAGTCGGTTAAGCATCCAACTTGGGCTCAGGTCATGATCTCACAGTCCATGAGTTTGAGCCCTGCGTTGGGCTCTGTGCTGACAGCTTGGAGCCTGGAGCCTGCTTTGGATTCTATGTCTCCCTCTCTCTCTGCCCCTCCCCTGTTCATGTTCTGTCTCTCTCTGTCTCAAAAAATAAACAAACATTTAAAAAAAAAAAAAAACCTATCTATTACAAAAGGTTCCTTAACAGTCTGGGGGCACTAACAGTGGCCTTGCACCTAGGCCTCTATTTTCCTATTGCAGTGGTATCTGCAATTACTCCCTTCTAGTCTCTACATCACTTTTTAAAGATAAGTTGGTTTCTCCCCTCTTTGGCATGCATCACAATTTCTCTGGTCTAGAATATTACTTTCATAGTCCTCATCACTTATTGAAATTTTATCTCTCCATTAAGACTCAATTCCCACCTCTGCACAACATCATCCCTGATCATCCCAGCCTAAAGGTCATTCCCTCCCAATTTACAATTGTGAACTAGTTAAGAGGAGTCACTCTGTTGGTTTCTCTTTCCCCCTCTTCCCCAGTGAACTCTGCATATGTTATTTGTTATACGAATTTTATCACTTCTAAATGCTACTATATTGTGATCATTTCCTTATCCCATTTATGTTGCCTCTAAATACATGTATAAAAGACTGACTATATTACAGCTCAGATGAGTAAGCTAGAAGGTAGGAAAAAAATGGAAAAGGCATCAAGACCATGCTGTACATAAAACAGTCCTCACTCTTGAGCAGGGCCTTGGCTTTGACTTCATGAACTTTACCAACAGCCAGTGTTTTTTCTTTTAATGATGTTATTTTTAATTAAGTAAAGGAGTTACAAGCTAATCTTTCACAAATGGAGTGAAAAGAAGGACTCCTTCACTTTAGGAATGAAATCTTGTTTCATTTCCCCTTTGATGTCTGTATTTAGGTTGTCTTTTGTGACCTTGGCAGGCAAATTCTACCACTGTGCAGCTGAGGTTACGTGACAGAAGGGCCTGGCCTTCTCCAAGCAGCATTTGCTCACCCTACAGAACTTATCTGGTGATTCCAAGGAACAAATGGCTTTTGCTGGGCTCTTCAATAATATGATTTGCATGCTTGAAATGAGATCGCCAAAGTAATTGTAGAATATTGCTTGCCATTACCGTCATTAAAAACAGGCAGATGTAGGAGCACTCCCAGGGAAAATCTTCCTGCTGGGTTTTCATGGAGATAAGTGCACAAAATCCACTTTTGAAAAGATGTTGAATGGAATGAATTTGCCATTCACTGGCTGTCTGATGATGATTTGCTTGTTAATTGGAAGTTTAGGCTTTAGAGAAGCCTTAACAAATTTGATTGCTAAATTCAGGAGGTTTACTCCCTCCTTACAAGCCATATTCAGAGGCATAAATCCTACTTTTTGCATGTGTGTCTATGTGCTCATTTAGAATCTCTGTGAAAAGAAACCAATCCTTGACCCTCCTGTCAGTGCCACTTTCTGGAGTGACTTTACCAACAAACAAGGACAAAGCATTTTGTACATCTGGAAGTGTCTCTAGGGCCCAAATATTCACTAAAAGGGGAGGGGACAGAGCCAAGAGATAAGCTGAGAGAAAGGGCAGAAATGTTATTAGGTTATTTCAATGTACATGTCTGTTGAATGTCCCACACTTTGCTTCTAAAAACCAGGAGGCTGGACCCCACTTCTGGCACCATTTTATTTCCTTTGCAAATCAGCTCTTCTGCTGCTAATAAACTCAAGTAAAATGTAAAACGGGACGGTTGGGGAGGGGTGGGAGAGGGCCAGTGAGAAAACATTTGTTTGGAAATCCTGCTGCTTTTCCTCTCTGTTCAGACACAGGCTGAGTGTCCTCTGATCTGAACAATGTCAACTAGCTGGCAAGGTTAGCAGCCCCCTGAGAAGGGTCTGCTTTATTTTTAACGACCACAGTTGCACATCTACAAAATGACTTTATTTATCCCTGTCATTACCTATCCAGATTAGTTTCCTCTAAGTGACGATAAGTTTACTGCCAGCCAAGGAGAATGACAACTGCCATGTGGGGCTACATGAGCAGTTACGTAAACAATCTACACAAGAGCTCCTGTACAGTGTCATCTAGCATTTCCAAAATCTAATAGTTCTAGAAAGAATGACCAAATAGCCTTTTCTTTTTATCATTCCAGGGGATTCAATAGTGTATATGTACATCATCTAATAAGCCTGCACCAAACATTATTTCTAACAAATGATATTGGCATGTAATTATACATAACATAAATATACAGTGGGATCAGTTCTATGCAGAGGCCTACAAATAATAGTTATTTTAAATATTTACTAAGTTAAAAGCCTCTCCCTGATCCTTAGTCCTTGTGGAGTCTTATGGAGTCCTTGTGGAGTCTTGTGTTTGTCATTACAAACAATATACCTAGGTACTCCTAAACCTCAACAGCCATAAAGAGGTAAATTCTCCCTCTGGGAGGTTAATACTCCAGCCTCACATGCTTTCTGCAGTTTGTGAGACACAGACCACTGTGGCTGCATTCATTTATTCAAAAGTATGTTTTAGGTGTTGTCTATGTGTCATGGTCTGTGTAGATGCTGACGATATAATGGTGAGAATGGTCTCCTCTTTCAAGGAACATATAATCCAGTGGGGATGAAATGAAACTGGACAGCTGTAGTGGTAAAACTTAACAAGGATTACTTATGAGGGAAGAGCAGCCAACCTAGTCTCAGTGGTCTAGGAAAGGCTTCCTGGAGAAGGTGACCATTAACTAGACACCTAAAAGAATGAGTAGAGGAGAGGAGAAGAGGGACAAGATGGTTTGGGTGGAAAAACACCATATACAGAGACTCAGCTGCAGGAGACTGAAACACACTCAAAGGCTGGGTGCGGTTCAGGAGAGCTGGAAGGCAGCATGAGCGAGGAAAGTGGCAGTGCTGATGAGAAAGGGGATCCTGGGGCTGTGAAGGAGATAGGCAGGGTCGTGAAGGCTTTTGTATCCCTGGCTCCTGGCACAGTGATTACTCAATAAATATACCGAATGAATACATGCATGGATGAATGAAAAGTCAGGGACATATATGAAATCCTGGCACTAACGAGGACCAAGAAGAAACATTCGCTTTGCTCAGAATTTAGGGACATAACCAGCTCCCCTACATACCATTCTTACAACTCTACAAAGGGACCAAAACAAACAAACAACTGTGAAGCAAATCATATTTATGCCAGAGCTTTGCTGAAATCATAGAAAAGTCACCTAAACAGAAAGGGGCCAGAAAGGTTTTGCCTGACTTGCCCTTAGGGCATCATAGCAAGGACCCGCCTACCTCCTCAAGGGTGGTCCAGACACTTCATTTCTGGTTACCACATGGAAACTGAAAACAGAGAGCACTGCTCCCAGTGATATTCAGAAATTAAGGCAATTTTCCAAAATAATTTAAAAGAAAAGACCATTTTCCCAGGACACTTTGGGGAGAGGGGAGCACAAGAGCGGAAAAAGGAGAAATAAAGGGGAAGACTCTGTTTTTCAAGCTACCCTTCAGTGTCCCTCCAACTGAACCTTTCTCACACCAGCTCCCTGAATAATGCTAGTTCTAAACAAGGAACTAACCACCTCTGAAATTTCAGCCACACCCCAGAGACACAGGAGTGCATCCTATCATAGATACAAGATGCTGCTTGCCTGATAGGAAACAACAGCTCATTGATGGGGTTGCTAAGGAGACCCTTGGCTGGCAAAGCAGTGATTGCAGGGGAGCAGAGTTCAGCGAGGATGGGGTTTCCGCTGCCACTTTAAAACAGAGCAGGCCTCTGTCCCATTACAGTAATTGAATTCAGTCACAATACTTAATTTATTTTGAATTTCAGATTGTAGGAAAGAACACATGATAATTTTTTGTCTGTCAAAAAGAGGCACAGTGTGGGGGCACCTAGGTGGCTCAGTCTATTAAGCATCCAACTTCAGCTCAGGTCATGATCTCGTGGTTCATGAATTCAAGCCCTACGTGGGGCTCTGTGCTAACAGCTCAGAGCCTGGAGCCTTCTTCGTATTCTGTCTCCTTCTCTCTCTGCCCCTCCCTGCTCACACTGTCTCTCTCTCTCTCTCTCTCTCTCTCTGTCTCTGTCTCTCTCTCTCTCTCTCTCTCAAAAATAAATAAACATTAAAAAGGGGGGGCACAGTGTTACAAAGGCTGAGAAACCGCACACAAACCCTGTGACAAAGCCTGCTATCTTTCTGGGTTTCTTTCTATTCAAGATTTTTAAACATCAGTGGCTCCTCACACAACATACACACACACACACACACACACACACACACACACACACACGCACACATGCACACACACACACACACACGCACACAGTACAATAATGTCATTTATTTAGGTAGTGCTTGCCCCCATCTAATGCTAGGATATAGTCTCTCCTCGTTTCATCTATATTGGGTAACTGTTCTTCTATATCCTATGAACTTAAGATAAAACAGAGAGTGTTTATTCACCAGAGTTAAGGGAAATTAAACAGAGCAAGCAGGGCTAGTAAAGAGTTACAAAGTTTTATCCAAGGTCAGCTTTGCCTGTTAGTAGTAGAGCTGGAAATAAAAGTCAGGACTCCCCCTTCTTTTTCCTGTCCTGTGCCCATTGGACCAAACTGCTCTCAATCAATAGGCAGCCAGTTATGACGGATTCACATTCTACCCAGTGTCAATAAAAACAAAAATCAAGTTTTAATCAAAACACATAACCAAGATCTACATTTCTCTTGGCCACAATAAATCTTCCCCAAAGGAAGCGGGCTAAAATTCTTTACATTTAAAAAATGAGCTCCGCTGGGACTCCAAATTCCAGTTCGATTTTTGAGCCAAGGCATTTTTTTTCTTTATCATGCACTTGGTGCTGTAGTGTGATAAGGGCCCCATGCAGACCATAAAACTAATTTATCATCTGTAAGGTGTACAAAGAAAATGGTAGCTGCCTACTTGTCTGCTTGACATATGAGGTCATTTTTGCCGCTAGCTTTCTAATACTGAGCAATTTTATCAGCTATTTATATACATTAATTGTGGGTACCCATATGCTCAATGTTGTATTTAATAATGCATTGCATTGAATATGCATTCCTTAAGTTTTAGCATGCAGCAAGCATCTTGCATTTAACTATTTGGTTTGCCTATTAAAGCCCATAATTCAGCTATGCCATGTTACCTACTCTCTCAACTGAATTTATGTTTCTTTAAATCTGGCTCACCCTGCCGAAACCCACTGAACTGGACAAGGCCACCTCACATGTCCCAAGGGCTCCAAGAAAAAACAAGCAAAGGAAGTGCCATGGTCCACTTAATAATACTCAAGCAAAAGGATTATTTGATGAATCCTTTTCCCCAAAGGAGAACAGCATATTCACGCTTCACAGTGTAAATATAAATACAGTTCTCAGGCAACAGAGACACGGGATGCTAGATAAAGTGTGAAAAATACCACGGCAAACGGCTATGCCAGACTGATTTCTTAACTATCAAGAGGGAATCAGTTCAAACATCCTAAGCAATCCCAACCCCCTATTCTCCAACGCTTCCCCAATTTATCCCTCAGAAAAGAAAACAAAGTCAGTTTAGCTGGATCCTTGGCCGACTGATTGCTCTAACCATTCCTCCATGCTAGAAAACTCAGTTTCTGATAAGGAGAAGCCCAGCTCATCACCCACCCTAGGCAGTATCTCCCCCCATAAGCTTACATGTCACAAGTGTTAACACTTGCATCATAAATTAACTGCTATAGGACAAAAACTTAAATGGCCCTGACCAAAGACAAACAATTTCTATGGGTATACTAATCTATAAAGTATTATTCCTCGAATGCCTTGGCACATAATACATTTTCAGAGCTTTTATTACCCAGGAGAACAAAAGAATGGCAGATTTTTTGATCCCAAGGAATTAAAAAAAAAAAATCAAGGCAGCCAGGTCCACGTAAAACACAGCAATGGCAGATCAGTATGGGCAAAGCCAGCCTAATGGCCTAGGTGGTGGGGTTGGAAAGTGACCAAAGAGAAAGGTCACCTGGTCATCTAGGTGTGAAGACAATCATGTTTCTTTTCTTGCCAGAGTTTGTGATCTACATGGTTTGGGTCACATAATTTGGCATTTAAATGTGTTGAGAAGTCCTGCTACAACTGGATAACTTGAAACTATACAGAAAATAAATAACATGGTACCCCCCAAATTCCTCACTTTGGTTCAAAGTATGTGTCCTGACTATGCCTGATTCAGCTGCTATCTGTATGAGTGGAGGAATCCACATATAAATGTTGACATTACCTTGGTTTTTCTATAGAACTCTAAACCTCTAGCTTTCATGTAGGGTAAGCAGGATATAAAGAGCAAGCTGTGATGAATACCCCTATGAATTCTTCCAGTGACCAAGCCACCAAGCAGGGCTCTCTAAATTTGCTCAGCCTCACCAGACATTCCAATGCTAAATCTTTTTATTTGACTTGATAATTAGTTAAAGTCCCTGTGGCCTAGGCCCTGTGACATTGGTCAAGGCAGCCTGGGTCAAAAGACATTCTATGTCATTGCACCTGACCCTTTCAATGTCCCCTTATCCCATCTCTAAGGTTCTTATACCACACAACCTTCTACAGTAACCATTTCTTTCTTTTCAAGAGAACTGCTCAGAGCCATTAGTCCCATGTCTGCCCAGTCATTTATCTTCCCCTCTGCCCCATCCCCAGGAAGTGCTTGCTCTCTCTCCTTATAAAATTTCCCTGAAAACCCAGATATGCCTGGATTAGCACTAATAACAGATAAGGCTCCACCATGTAAATATTCTCTATTATTGACATTTAACAATTTCTGTTTTCTAAGAAATCATCTCCTCGAATCAGACTACAGATCCCAGCTCTGCTAGTTATTCATTGTGTGCCTCAGCTTCTTCAGCTGCAAAATGAAACTGTTAAAAACAAACAAACAAAAAAAAGAAATCATCTTCTCAATCAATATAAAATGGCTCCAGGCTAAGCCTGAGTAACTTGCCTGCACAATCATGTATAGTTTGGAACTCCTCTCGTAGCCCCCTATCTCATATGTTAGAATCACTGCCAAATTAATGAGCAAAAAAAAAAAAATGATATCATAGTTTAATTAATGCGTTTAAAATTAATGCTAGGTAATTCCACAGTCTTTGGCTAAAGTGATTCAAAAAAATTAAGTTAAATTAAAATTAAAAAAAAAATTTTTAAATAAGAAAATATTTGCTTAGGCCTAACATAATTCTCTTTTGCCCCAAGTTATGCCTATTTTTTATATATTTATGAGCTTTTATAATTTTATGCTTCTGCTTAATTTTTCATACATTTTTAAATTACAAGATGCCAAATCTGGTAATAAAGTTCATGAAATCATTGGGGTCAGGAAAATGCATTAGATCACTTAGAAGTAACTACTAAATAGAACAGAGAGGGTTCCAGAATGTCGTTAGAGGAGTCCAAGAAGGAGGCTGGGAAGGAGCAGCTAAAGATATAGGAAGAAATCAGAAAGTGCTCCTTGCAGTTTCCAAGGAGCCAAAGAAAGAATACTAAAAGACTTAACAAGTCTCAAGCTCTCAAATGCTGCTGATAAGGTAGGCAAGGTGAGTGTCTCCTAAATTTAGAAACAGAAGTATCTTTTCTCCAGTTTTATTGAAAAATAATTAACTTACATCACTGTGTAAGTTTAACATGTGTAGCACGATGGTTTGATTTACATGTTGTGAAATGACCATCACAATAGGTTCAGCTAATATGCATCTTCTGGTATAGATACAGGACGAAAGAAAGAAAGAAAGAAAGAAAGAAAGAAAGAAAGAAAGAAAGAAAAACAAAGAGAAAAAGAAAAGAAAAAAAAGAAAAGAAAAGAAAAGAAAAGAAAGAAAAAAATGTTCTCCTTGTAATGAGAACTCATATAGGAAAATTCAGAGAATAAATCCTATAACATACAGCAGTGTTCACTGTGGTCATCATGTTGTATACCACACCCTTAATAATTGTTTATCTCATAACTGGAAGTTTGTACCTTTGACAAGATTAGCTGTAGTGAGTAGTAGGGGTGAAAGACAGGTGGCAATGAGTTGAGAAGGGGTAAAATGGGAGATGAGTGAGGAGAAAACTTCTTTCAAAATGTTGGTTTAGTGGTCATAAGGGAAATAGGGAACTGGAAGGTTTTTTTTTAAGATGAGGAAGAATATGGAATCCCAAGGAACCCTGAAGATCCAAAAAAATCATGAAAAAGAACAAAGTTAGAGTTCTCTCACATCCTGATTTCAAAACTTACAACAAAGCCACAGTAATCAAAACAGTGTGGTACTACCATAAAGACAAACACATAGACCAATTAGACAAAACAGAAAGCCCAGAATTAAACCCATGAATATATGGTCAGATAATTTTCAATAAGGTTGCCAAGACATTTCAATGGAAAAAGGACAGTCTTTTCAATAATGGTGCTGGGAAAATTGGATATCTGTACGTAAAAGGCTGAAACTGAACCCTTCCCTTACAAAATTAGCTCAAAATGGATTAAAGACATAAAGGTAAGAGATAAAACTATAAAACTCTTACAGAAAAAAACATAGGGGAAAATCTTCATGACATTGGATTTTGCAATGATTTCTCAGATAGGACACCAAAGCACAAGCAGCAAAGGAAAAAAATAGATAAATTGAATGTCGACAAAGTTTTAAAACTTTGTGCAAAGGACATTATCAACAGAGTGACAAGGCAACAGAAAGGATGGGAGAAAATATATGCAAATCAAATACCTAATAAGGCATTAATATCCAGAATATATAAAGAACTCCTAAAACTCAGTAACAACAACAACAACAACAACAACAACAAAATAACCCAACTTAAAAATGAGCAAAGGATTTCATGGTCAACAGATACAAGAAAATATGTTCAACATCATTAAATATCAGGGAAATGCAAATCAAAACCACAATGAGATATCACCTTATACCTGTGAAAATGCGTAGAATCAAAAAGACAAGAAATAAGACATGTTCATGAGGATGTGGAAAAAAGAAACCCTCATGTACTTTTGGGGAGAACATAAAATGGTGCAGCCTTTGTGGAAAACAGTACGGCAGTTCCTCAAGCAGAGAATTACTGTATAATCCAGCAATTCTATGACTGGGTATATGCCCAAAAGAACTGAGAGCACAGATTCAAAACGACTTTTGTACATTCAAGTTCATCACAGCATTACTCACAACAGCCAAAAGATGGAAGCAACCCAGTGTCCATCAGCAGATGAATAGATAAACAAAACGTGATATATGCATATCATGGAGTATTATTCAGTTTTAAAAAGAAGGAAATTTCAAACATGCTACAACATGGATGAGCTCCAAGACATTATAAAAGGTGAAATAGGTCAAACACACACACACACACACATACACACGCACACGTGCACAAAATACTATGATTCCACTTATTTGAGATGCCTAGAGTGGTCAAATTCATGGAAGACAGAAAATAGAATGGTGGTTTTGAGGAGATAGGCAGAGAAGGAAATGGGGAGTTAGTGTTTAATGAATAAAGAATTTCAGTTTGGAAAGATGAAAAATTTCTGGGAATGGATGGTGGTGATGGTTACAGAACAATGTGAGTGTACTTATACTGTGGGATTATACATTTATAAATTGTTAAAATGGTAAATTTATTATTATGTATATTTTACCACAAAAACAACAACAGGGCCACCTGGGTGACTCAGTCAGTTAAGTATCCAACTCTTGATTTCAGCTCAGGGCATGATCTCACAGTTCCTGTGCTGAGAGTGCACAGCCTGCTTGGGATTCTCTCTCTACTCCCTCTCTCCCTGCCCTTCCCCCCTCTCACTCTCACTCTCCTTCTCTCTCCCCCCTTAAATAAATAAATAAATAAATAAATACACAAATAAATACAACAAAATATGAGGGAGATTATTTAGGAAGGAGACTCACAGAGCCCAGCTATGAATCAATACCTATGTCTCAACAGGAACCATGAAGATAAAAATAATAATGGTTTACCAAGTGAATATTTCATCATTTCTTTGTGATTAGCAAATACTGCAAGTCCCATTTTTCAGATAAAAATACTGAATCACAGACAGGCTAAGTAACATATCCAAGGTTTTCTGTATTGCAATTCCTATGCCAGCACCTTTCTCCAGAGACCTATAGAACCATTGCCAATGATACAGTGCACACAATCCAGTTCCTCTGAGTGTCTTACCATGAAATCTTCCACAATAGCCTGATCCCTTCCTACTCCAACTTCCCATTCCTTCCTCGCTTCCCTCTTTTCTACTGAGCAAATCCACTCAGATGTGTAATCCCCCATCTAATTGGTTTGCCTTTGCCCCATCTCTCTCTTTAGACTTAATTGGAGAACTGTGCCTTCAGGGCTGTTTTATGTGATTATAGTATCTATGGGCTGAGGAGAATTGTTGCTCTATGAATGCTTGTGATTGAGTTGACTCTGATCCATGGTGTCCTCAGCCAATGTGCTCCTGGAAGGGATGGAGAAATAGATGTGCACTTGCCTCAGAAATACCACTCCATTCTCCAGCTTGTTGCCATTACAGTCCATCCAGTGCCATGCACAGCCTTAGGTGGAGCCTGAGGTAAAACTAAAAATCAGTAATACTAATCCTGCCTTACTTTAAAATTTTGATACTTTCCCCATCATGGATTTTTGCAGTGACTTTCATTTTTTTAACATTACATTAAAATATTACTTATCTTTATTATTGGGTTCTTTGGTACTCTCTTAATGTGCCTGAAGCAAATGCCCCTCACTCACCACACCCTAGTTCCGACCCAAATCTCTCTTCATAACTAAAAAAGACAGAAAGAAGGAAGGGGAAAAAAAAGGAAAAGCAGAAACAGCCTTCTCTGAATCAGTTACTACAACAAAATAGTGAAGTCAGGTGCCAGTCAAGTGTTCTGGGGATAAAAGACGTGAGAAGGATCAGCTATAACCCTAAGTAAAAAAAGAGCCTGGCATAAATGTCTTTCATGTACCTTTTTGACAAGATCGTTTCAACCTAAAATCAAAAGCTTATATTTAAACACCATAAATTGCATATCTATGAAAAATGAAGTCCCTACAGGCTAACTTTCTGCATTTTTGTTCTCTTTAAAGAAGGTATTAGAGCAATTTGGACTGTCTTCTTAAAAGATTTTTATTGTTTTGTGATAGGTAGCAGGAAGCTATCAACTGAATATGTAGCCAACAGGTCAGAAAGAAAGCAATGTGGCTTGACTACTAAGTATGTCAGTTTTGTCTTTAACTGACCGGAGGCCCTTGTGTATATGTATGTATGTGTGAGTGAGTGTGTGTGTGTGTGTGTGTGTGTGTGTGTACGTACACATGTTTTGCATTTCTCACCCCAGGCCTTGTTTATCAGCTCACAGCCAAGCAACCTGAAATAGCTTTGTTTTCTAAGCACTACAGACCTTTTCTCTTTGACTAAGAAATCTGTCAGGAGACCTGGCAGAACATTCTCCCATTTGATGACAATGGAGATGAGCAAGTCTGCTCTCCCCTTTCCAGGGAATGCATTTGGAGTCAGCTTGAGAATGCTCTGGTCAGATCTCAATGTATAGGATTGTTGAGAGAGGAAAAACTGTCTCTTCATTCCTCAGGCAAGGCAAATACCATCACATTGCAGGCTCTGTGGGAGAGTGGAGATAATGAGGTATTTTGAAACAGCGGACATTGTCAGAAAGACAGAAATTGGGAAAAGGGCTGAGGTGGTGAGTGATTATTTCTCAAAGGAGCAGTGGAACACAAAATGGGTCTCAGTTTGGGTTAAGCAAGTGAGATGAGAAAAGGAAGTATGTTATAAATTATTTACCACTGGATGTAGTTTAGCTTTGATCTTAGTCCTAATTGTGCTTTGTCTTGGTGTGTATGAACTGAAATGACTTTCCAATTCTTCTGACTGTATATTCCCATGGACACACACATACCCCAATGTTCCTTAAAGGATATATACATAGGCCAAGTTTAGATTCTCTTATGAAGTATACAATTCAACAGGTACTGGGAATGTGATATACCAATAAATACATCCCTCACCATGGCCTGAAGTGTCTAAAGTTCTATCATTAGAGATGCATTAATATGAGTTCATCTTTATCTTCTCACTTGATCTTTTTATTTGTAAGTAAAAAGTGCCTTGGGGTGCCTGGGTGGCTCAGTTGGTTGAGCTTCTGACTTTGGCTCAGGTCATGATCTCTCAGTCCGTGAGTTTGAACCCCACATCCGGCTCTGTGCTGACAGCTCAGAGCCTAGAGCCTGCTTCGGATTCTGTGTCTCCCTCTCTCTCTGCCCCTCCTCTTCTCATTCTCTCTCTTTCTCTCTCTCAAAAGTAAATAAACATTAAAAAAAAATTTTAAGTGCCTATAGCAAGAGGTAGCATTTATTAGGTGTGCAATAAAGTATCTCCAAAAGGCTAATATATTAAATCTTTAACACTTCAGATGACTATACATCCTCATTTGACCAAGACAGTCTTGGGTTATGACTACTGTCCTGAAATAATAATTAGCAACCTCCTTCATATTAAAAGTCATATTAAATAATAAATTATACACTTACCCTATAAACATCATACTTTCGTTCAGTCTATTAGTTTGCTGTCCTCAGAAAAAAACCCTAGAGAAATATGATGATAATGGGTCTTTGGTTATACTGATGTGCTAGTAAGAGAGAAGTATTGAGCAGTGAAGATAAATGTCACCTATTTCATAATTTTGCTTCTGGGACATTTATTCTATCCATACCTCATTTCCAGCAGTTCCCTCATGACATGTGGAATATAACGCAGGACTTCTCATACTTAGTTATAACCACTCTATCAATTAAAATCCACCAAGAAAAGCATACAACAACTAAATAATATACACGTGCAGGAGACTGTGCATTTCATCTGCTAACCAGAAACTTCAGAAGGGCACAAAAGGCCAAAATGGCCACCACTGCTGCCAGCTTCTGACCTAGAAGAAGAATTAGAGAAGAAAATGGGGAAACCTGAATAACTCACAAACTCAGTAATAGTCTCACAAGGAATGGAAAGGTCAGCCAGCATTAACTGAGTAGGTCTCAGAGAAAACTTGGCTTCTTCCAGATACTTCCCTTGCCCTTTTGACTAGGTCAGAATTGGTGGGATTCTCCATAAATACTATGGATTTCCTGTCTCATAAACCTTGCCACACTTTCCTGTTATTATTTTTAAATTATCCATCCTTCAGCTAGAATATAAACCCTACGATCATAAAAATAATTAACATGTATTATGTCAGGCAGTGGTCAAAGCACTTTGCCTCAATTCAGTGAATCCTTAAGGTCTTCCCACCAATGATATTCCTCTTACTTCTGATTCAAAAATAAATAAAACTTAAGCACAAGTAGATTCCTCTAGGTCATAACATTTTCTAAGAGGCAGAACTGGTACAGTATCAAATTCAGATTGTTTTTAACCACTAGGCTATGTTGCCTGCCTTAGATACCAGGAATTAGGCTGTCCTGTTCTTTACTGCTATTCCCTCAAGCCTGCCATAATGCTTGTACCATAATTACGGCTCAAAATTACTTATAAGACAGATGAATAAGTAAGTACCTTTTACATGCTGGCCACTATGTAAAGTACTATTCCAAAGAGCCAACTAAGTCACAGCTCCTGCCTTTGAGGACCTCACACTCCATCAAATCCCAATGAAACAGGTAAAGTCTAGTCAATAAGATGAAGACAGGGTGGATGCTTAAAGCTTTGACCTTGTTCCACATATTTTAAATTCAACAGCCTTGCTGTTAACTTTAAAATATGTTGTTATGATTGAGCTTAAATTTAAAGTGGTGTTTCGCAAAAGTAACACATTAGAGGGAAATACAGCAGAATCTTGAGAAATGTGGTAAACTCAGAGTCAGGTACTATCTTATTGATGTCACAACAGAAATGCTGAAGAAAAAGTGTAATGCTGTTTTCCTTTCCTCTTGAAGGTGCTGCATTGTCCTTCAGTAGCAAGTCAGTGAACAGGAAAAGTTGTGGACAACAACGGCTAGGGACAGCTCTGAGGAGAAATTACAGTGCTAGATAGCTAGGAATGAGTGATATACTACGATAGGACCTGCTGTGATACTTTTACTTTTTATACCATGATTTAAAAACATATGGCCTATTTTCAGGTTTTTTTTTAAATTCTAAACTTTAATGAATAACCAGAAGGGAGGTGTAAGAACATTTCAAAAACCAAAGAAATCACATATCAGGACACTATAAACCATCAGTCTTAGGATCTTAGTAGATAAAGGGCTGGCTAGAGTCACTAGTAAAGAGTTGTGGGCGACACAATGAAAGGGTGGGACAATAACGCAGGGATTAAATGAATTAGAAATAAGAAGCCTCTGTTGGAGTTTGTCTGTGGGAAAGTGTTTGCTATTATGGTAAATGGTTATTCTTCCATCATTAATGTAGGAACTTTTCCAGCCATATATATGCCTAGAATTATGTACTATGCCTTAAATCCTCTCTTTCTTGCCAACACTCTAAAATGAATTCTCAACATTTAAAGAGACCTTTCAGTTCCCCCAATCTCCAGCTACATGTCAACTTCATCTCTACCAAACTGACACCATGATGACTGACATTGGTTTTGATTTGACATTTCAACCGCTGAAATACACAGGCACACTCACTCACACTCACATACACGGAGCCTTCAACTGAGATTTGATTGGCATCAGTCATTTCATAACCTGTCTCTTGGGGATCGGACCAATGGACCTTTTTAAAGCTTGCCTTATTGAACTAACCCTTCTGATCTAGACGCATGATTCATACTTGCTAATCTTCTTGGGAGCCTTCCTTACTCTTAACAAGCCTGTCATTTCCTTCTTCTCCGAAATATTTTTCTCTAAGTACAAGATGATTTAAAATGTTATTTTTTATGTCTCTTGACTTTTGTGAGAAAAAAAAATCATATAAATGCATCAAAGAAGTAGCTATTCCACCTGATTAGTGAATTTCCCCCAAAGGAATATAGACATCACCATGGCTATGGATTACATTTTAAAGGAACATAGGCTTCAATTCAACTTAACAAATATAGCACCATGAAATGTTAGGTCTGGAAAGTTCCTCAGAGTTTAGTACAAACTTCAACCCAGTAAAAGAATCTCTATGTCATTTCTCTCAGATAATTAGCCTCTGTCTGAACATTTTCTGTTAATGAAAGTTGTTTTTTTTTAAGGTTTTTTTTTTTTTTTTTGAGAGAGAGAGAGAGAACAAGCATGAGCATGAGTGGGGAAGAGGCAGAGAGAGAGGGAGAGAGAGAATCCCAAGCAGGTTCTGTGCTCTCAGCACAGAGCCCGAAACAGGGCTCAATCCCACGAACCACTGTGGTACCCCGATAAAAGCTATTTTGAAAGTGAATCTCATTTGGGGTTCTTCTACCTCTTGAAAGTTCTAACTTACTGAATATTGAAATCAACCTCCTTTAACTTCATCCTAAGTGCCAGTTTTGTCATCTGGAACCACATAAGTAACAATCTCCCCTCCGCAAGATAGCTCAGGGCTGAACTAAGCTAGATGTCTACAGTTCTAAAGATTTATATATTTCTTGTACTCAACCTCAGGACAATCTCTCCCTACTAACATTCTTTATCACCTCTCACATTCTCTACAGGCACCTAAAGAGCCACACTGTGAGATTTTGTGATCACGCTCGCAGGTTTTCTTAGAAGACGGTTCACCTCTTGCTATGTTCCTATCTCATCTCCTCCTAATCACAAGGTGGTTTTCTTTTTCCACTTTGAAAACCATTCTTCTTAATGGAAGTCAAACATTCCCTGGACAGAAAAGAGAACTGTCATTTATTGAGGGGCTCATATGTGTCAGGCACTGTACTAAATGCAAAGATGAGAAAGACACAAAAATGGCAGAAATACAATACTCTCAAGAATTTCACCATCTTCTGGAGGGAAAGGGACACAGTTAAATATATAGATAAATACAGTGAAAAATAATGTGATATGTGCTATTCTTTTTTCTTAAGTTTTATTTTAATTCCAGTGTAGTTAACATAGAGTGTTATATTAGTTTCAGGTGCACAATATAGTGATCCAACATTTCTATACATTACTCAGTGCTCATCATGATATGTGCTATTCTTTCAAATGAGTCAAACAATTTATAATCATATAGAAGAACTGTATTTCTTTCTTTCTGATGAAGGAGAGTAAAGGAGAGGGAGATATGCTCTAACATGGGAAGGCAAAAAAGGCAATATACAGGAAGCATTTTATATAACAGCTATACTATATATACATTTTTGATGTAGTAGTGATCTCCTCCTGTTTCCTAATCTCTACCATTTTCAGAATATAATTTATCCCATAAAATTTATTTCCTGCAAACAATACTCCCAATTCAAAATCCATCAATGTATTCTCATTACCTAAGGGGTACAATACAATAATATTAATTTCCATACTATCTTTACTCTTAATTGATACTATTTCTCTACTTAGGTCTTTCATTTCAGTATACTCAAGAAGATTACAATTTCAAGGGGTTCTAATCCTTGGCTTTCATCCTTTTAACCCTGGTGCGCTAACATTTCCAAATTACTCCTTTCATACCACACTCGCTTCTAATGGAATTCACCATACCCTCAGAGCCTGGAAAGGGAGCTCACAACTGAATATCCACTCCACACTAGGCAATGAGACTACATCTTGTCAGAATGTAAACAATAGCCAGTTGGAAGACCATTAGCTCTCAAATTAGTATACTGTGTCATCAGAGCTAGAGTAACCAGCAAGGCAGATGGAGGTCAAGAACAGAGAAAAGTTAAGATGAATAGGCATAGAGAAAAGTTAAGATGAGCGGCAGGCCATGAGTTAGCAGTATAAGCCAACTGAGAAAAAGAAAAAATGGCTCAGGCATGCAAGAGTCACAGAAGCCAGAGACCATGTGCCTTTGGCAGTGGTTGGGGGAGGAGCCTCTGTTCACAACTTGCCCATTCCAGTCCTTTCATGGGTGACTGAGCAGGACTTGGCTTTATGACCTTTTTAACTGAGATAGTAACTGTTATGTTCTTTCAATAAAATTCCTTTCTACTTGAGCCAGAGTCAATGAGCTTCTGTTCTTGCAGCAAAGTAATCCTTGCCCAAGACACACCTACAGGATCTACTCATATTTCTCTTAGAGTCTAACTTATTCTTAACCACTCCATACCAGCACGGCTCCCAATACTTTTTTCAGGAAAAAAATATATAGGACTATGATGAAACAGATGGTAATATGTTGGGTTTTTAAAAAATTTTTATTCTGTTTTAAAGTTAAATGAATAAAGGAAGAGTGTTTCATGTTATTTCCTTTGTATAATAAGAAAATGGAAGTGTTTAAAACTAGAGCTTGATGAAAAGAGGGAAAAATGAAGTGGAAAGATTTGTGTACTTTATCTCTGAAATTTAAAAAAGCAAAATAATGTTTGGATGTTTTGATATGGGGTAGCATAAAGATGAGTCCCAAGCTGCAAAAAGAAATCTTAAGGGACATCATACCTAATTGAAGAAATAACTAACCCAAGTGGACAAAAACAATAAAATATATAGTTTATATTTACATATTTTAAATAATAAAAAAATATGCAACACAGTCCTAAGCCAGTCAATTCTTATTAACTGTGCTGTTCTCTTACCACAAGCTTCCCATTAGATTGCCAAGTCTGTCATGAGCCAGACGGCAGGACACAAGTGGAACAAGCAGGAAAAAAACAGGACTCTTTTTCCTCACCAGGAAATATGAGTTTATTAAGATCCTTTGATTCATTTTCCACATGTCTTGTCTTTCCAAGCAAAACTCCATATACTCACATATACTCATCAGGGAGGAAATATATTCTAATTAAAAGTAGACAGCAGTAAGAGTCAGAGTCCATAGTAATAGTCTCATTCCCCATCTGTTAGAAATTGAGAAAAACATGTAAATGGCCTCTATTCACTGGCTGAAATGAGAATCAAATGTGAATGTGAGAGGTGCTTGGGTGGCTCACTCAGCTAAGCATCCGACTTCAGCTCAGGTCATGATCTCATGCGGTTCATGAGTTCGAGCCCCGCATTGGGCTCTGTGCTGACAGTTCAGAGCCTGGAGCCTGCTTCAGATTCTGTATCTCCCTCTCTCTTTGCCCCTCCCCCACTCATGCTCTGTCTCTCCCTCAAAAATAAATATTAAAAAAAAAAATTTTTAATGTGAATGTGAAAGAATTTTACAAAACTAAAAAAGGTTCAATGAATGTAAGGTAAGATACTATAAATATTAAATATTTTTCTTTTTGGTTTTTTTTGCAAACCTAGAAGGAACAGAGAATAAAATAACATGCTTCTCTTACCCTCTCCCTCCTCCACTTCCTTTAGAAGTTTGAAAAGTAGTAATTAAAACTTCAGATAAATCCCAAAGTTTTCTCATCCATAATGTCTTCATTGTTTCCTGGCTCTTTGAATGTCAATGAGTATGTACCTCAAAATTACTCCTGTCAATTATGAAGGTCCTTATCTTGGCATTGATTTTTACATGCACAGATCAATAGCAGGATATGGCCCAATAATTAATATTGGGAAACTGAATTGCTTTTTTTCCCAGGCATTTAGCTTTAGCCACAGAAGTATTTCTCTTTTACTGTGTTTTTATACATATACCATTTTGTTTATGTTTCTACAACAAATTCTCCCACATAATAATATTAATTATTTTTAACTCTCATCAAACAAGAATTTGGTACCTGCTGCATGTTTTTAAATAAGGCTGATGACTGAGTAGTTATATACAAATGTCCCATGCACAAATATTTTAAATATAGATTAAATTCTTTAGTCCATACTTTTCCCATACAGTCTTCCCCATGTATTCTACAAACTGTTACAATTTCAATTTAAGTCTGTTTTTTGTTTGTTTGTTTGTTTGTTTGTTTGTTTGTTCAATGAACATTACTGTGTGCCCAGCATTGTGTGAGACACTGGGGAAACAAAAATAAACAAGACATTGCCCCCTTAAAAACTTCACAATCCATTAAGTGGAAAAAGACATCATAATGAACACTGTGATCTGTAGGACAAAAGACATAAGCAGAACATGCAGTAGTTGGAGGTGCTCTTTCAGCATGTGATGTAGCTGACTCATACTGACTCGAGATAGTTGTACACCTCTTTTCCCAACTGAATTCAGTGACACATTGGGATTTCAAAATCAACTATACTGAGAATATTTACACCATGGGAAGAGGCAAATGCACAAATCAGAACTCCCACCCTTTCCCCACCCCAGACAATCATTTGTTAAACATTTACTCACACCACTGTCTTTAACCCTTCCTGCGAGATTATGGAACGGCAAGGGCTGAACCAGAGAAGCTGACCTGCAAATCCCTTTATTATCCTAGGCAACATAACACAAGTGAAAAAAAGGCTTTTGTAAACTGTACTTGTGTTTTTGCATAATCATTTAACAATTTCAGTACAGGGTCAATTGTTTGGAACAACAGAACTGTGTTAACTTTTAATTCTTTGGACAGTTGATCAAACTGGCCAAGAAGTAGTGTGAACTGGCCCTTTAAGTGAACAAATAAATACAAAAAGTACTTATTAACCAGGTAATTTTTGTCATTGAATTAATTTCTATTACAACATTTTTGAAAGATGAGAATAATATCTCCTAGTGCTTTTAAGGTTTTATGCTATCATAGAAGTTTAAAGTATAGAGGGAATTGTCACAAAATAAACCTTACTGATATCACTTTGTCTTTGAATTGGCATGGTCAGGTAGTTAAATAACTGACTGTTCAAATTCAGATGAAGTTCCCATTAGGACAGAAAATCAAATACAGGTCAATATATGATAAACCTCTGAGTTCACCCTAGGTCAAAAGTCACAAGAGTTTCATGTGCATCCTAACAACTAGAATGAAAAGATTTACCGTAGAGATCTGGTTCTCCCTCCTCAGGGAGCTTCAGCCTGTGAAGTTATCCAGGCCACCTAGTTCATCTTATTTTTTTATTAAAATAGAACAAAAGTTCAGTAGAGAAAATCTCAAAAAGATAGATCAAAGACGTTAATAAAAGTATAAGCCCGCCATTCACAGATAATCCCTATTAAATATAATCCCATTCATGTGTGTATTTATATACACATACATATACAAATTTATTGTATACACAGATAACAGAGTTAGATTTGAAATTGCTTTGGTATACTGTGTATATATTTCTGTGTTATTACATACCATTGTTACACAATTTAAATGCCAACAATGTATTTCTTTATGTAGATTCACCATTATCTAGTTAAATAATTCTTTATATTGAAAATATAAGTTGTTTCCTGTTTTTTCCTATAAATAATACAGTAATAATCATCCATGAAGGTAATCCTCACAAATGCATTTGTAATTAATTCCTTAAAATAAATCCTTTAAGATTGTAGTTTGGGATCAAAGATTTAAAAAAAAATCTAGGAGTTCTGAAATATTACCAAATTGTTCTTCCACAGATGATGTACCAATTTTTACTTTTACCACAACGTATTAAAGTAACATTTCTCTATATTCCTCATCAAAACTACATCCCCCCCCCCCCACCCCAGTGATGATTAAAAAATCCTATTCATTTAGGTCCTTTGAACATAATTAAGTTAAACAAGTTTTTATAAGTTCATAAATTCCTAAGTTTATCAGTCACTTGAACTTCTTTGTGAATTTCCCACCCATGATGTCCTTTGCCCAATTTTTTTTTTTTTTGAGAAAATACAAGCTTTTAATGTAGTGAGTACAGGAATTATTTTGTCTCAATGTTATAAATATTTTCTCAGTGTCACATGCTAATGAATTTCAGGGTCAATATTTCTTCAATGTTACTTTCCTTATGACATTTACCTATTGTAAAACAAATCCATTTGCTCTATCACCTACAGAATAACTCACTTCCTCAACTTACAAATGTTATTAACAATAATGACAATAGTGATGATTATAATAATAACATATTTGTAAAATGGAGTGTTTAGTGTATTTATAAAGTGCATGTATGAAGTACAGGTATATATAAAGCACTTAGCAGTACTGTGTTCCCTGTATAAATTGCTATATATTTAGGAGTCATCCAAAACCAAATTTTATCATACTTAAGAAAAAATTAAAATTATCTCACAATATTAATGCATGTTACAGATGAAGAAATTGAGACACAGAAAAACTGTATGACATGGTCTAATCACAGAAAATCATTAAAAATAATTTCTTCTGGCTCTAATCCAACATTTTATTATCCTATAACAAAACAGTCTACCAACTGGACCAATCTGTATTTCCAGTAGTATTTCTAATTTCTTCCAGTAAACAAGCCTGATCTCCCATCAGTATGCCTAACATTCAAAGGCCACTTTCATTTCTAGCAACCTGAACTTGTTCAGACAACAGCCAACATAGCAGCCACACCCTTTCACTACCTCTGCACGAATACATATACCATTTTTCAAGACCATCTCAAGTTCAACTGCTTTCATAAAATTTTCCCTTATTTCTTGGCTCCAGAATGACTTAGAACTTCTTTTCATTTCTATTCCATGTGAAGTTAATAACAGTAATAGCTAACATGCATTGACCATTTTCAAAGAAGCAATGGAAGCACATCACATATCAAACGGTATTTTAGGCTCTGTGTGTTCATCAGCATAAATTTCTGTTCCCCATTAGCTTGCGGGGATGTATCTTAACTCATTTACATTTCTCTCAGAAGCAAGCACAGTATTGTACACACCCCCAGACACCTTATAAATGCTCATTGAGCAAACACGGTCTATGCTGTTACCAGATTATTCATTTAGCAGTTTTACCTGCATAAATGGCATACACGTTACGTGAATCAGTTAATGATTATAATGTGTCTTAGGTAGTAATAGTTAAGAATCCTTTGTTAACTACTATTACCTTATTACCAAAGATTAGATTTAACTACATTTAAGATTGGGACAATTTAGTTATATGACTAGAATCAACTGTGTCCACCTCTGCTCTTGCTAGAACTACACTATGAAAATTGATCACTATAAGCAATTGTTTGCTCACATTTGTTTTTGTGACTCATGAGCAAGATATTTCCCTTAGCTGATGATAACACATCATAACTGCCCCAGATATGTTGTTCAAAGGAAGTTATATCAGTTTAAGTTCCCACAGAGGATACGCTAATCATATAAATAAATTATACATCGGTACAGGAAATTGCATTATAGCAAATTGGACAAATTGAGTTTAAGAGAAGAAAACATAATTGTGTAATTTTAGTAAGGAATAAATATTGACCAAAATGCACATTTTTACAAGGAATGTTATCTCTGATCAGCAACAAACATGTTTCTTGATCAATATTTGTAGTTTGATTCATTTCCTGCCATACAGAACTTGATGGGCTCGTCAATATACACAAAGGTAAAAAAAAAGAGAGAGAGAGAAGGTTGTTTTTAAAATAAGCTTTTCTAAAAGTTCCTTTTTTTTCTTTCATGTTTCCTAAATGCACAATAGTGCAGCAGAAAGTGAGATCTGTTGAAAAAGAAGAATTTCCTTGAGACATGGTGAGGCACGAGAAAGTCTTCCCAGATTTTGAATCTTGATGAAGGATATTTTGGACTAAGAAAATAACATGGGAATAAGACTGAAAAGTACATAATCCTGTTATGAAATGGTGATGAGCCTGGTAAATTACTGATCTAAGAGTTATAGTAGGAAGTGACACCGGAGGAGGGGGTCATGTTTTTCAGAGCCTCAAATGCAATACCCTGTTGATAAAACCTGACTTTTCATGAATTGTAAAGCAAAAACAAAAAATAAAATAGTGAGCAGAGGATCACTGATATCACAACAAGCTGTGTGTCTATAGATTTGTTTTGCCTGCAAATGTGAAAAGTGCAGTATAGGCAGGCAATAGGCCAAAGGACAGCAAAAGAATTAAAATTACAGACATCTGGACCAGTATCTTTGCAAAGCACACTGATTTTCAGTGATCTTTTCAGAATTCAGAATTTCAGTGTTGAAGATGAACATGATGACAAAATGCAAACCTAATTGAAAAGTAACAACCATCAGAAGCTATCTCCAAGCACTGAATCAGGCATCCACTGAAGGTCCTATCATCTCCACCCCTGAGCCAAGATTAGAGTTGCTTTGATAGTAGAGATTATGTGATCAATGCAATGTCTCTTTAAGAATGGGCCTCAGGACCAACTAATCGGGATTCAAGGAGAGACTGACCACTATTGCCACCAACACTCATGTGGTGACCTCTGGATCCCACAAGTACAGACATTTCTGCACACAACAAGGGGCAAGAGTGGAGACACACTCAGGGTCAGACTGTAAAAAAAACATATCAATTCCTATAGGGATACACAAGTCAACACCAGCAGAGACTATACAAAGAAGAAAAAAGAATTATATAGGAACATTTTTTTAAATAGTCTCGATACATCAAACTCAAGTGAGGTGGTCTCTGAGCATAAGTGATGAACCCTGGCAGCAGAGAAATTTCACTAAGTGAGCAGTGGATTGAAGACTGACAAAGCGGTGAGAGAGTTCTGTAACATCAGTTTGCATATAACTGAGTATGAACGCAAACCTGATTTGACCAGCTGAAGAACTACTCACTAGACAGGACACTATTTTCTGCAGCAACATAACATGTCTTTCATGATAGGATTATTGAAAATATCAGATTGTAGGTGCCCAATAGGGCAGCCCTAAGAGACAGATGTGAGAGGAAAGAATGAAAAGAAAAAGAAGACCTGTAAGGCATTTACTTGGGGATTCTTTGCACGTAAATATTTTCAAAATGAATGTTCTCTCTATTGAGATGTGTTGGATTTTCAGATTATAAAAGCAATTATAGTATTAAAAAATTTTCAAAACAAAAAATTATGAAGATAACTGAGAAAATGGCCTATGAATCCATCACCTAGAAATATTCATGGTTAACATTTTGATATGTTTACTTCCATTCTTTTAATAATACAAATATCTACAATCTCTAGCAGATTTGGAAACAAGATGCTGTGTGTCTATTTTTGTTCATTTAACAATATGGTATTCTCCTACATCATTTAATAAACTTTGAAATGTGAAAATAAAAATACAGTTATATCTAGGTTCACCAGTTTTAACAAATGTACCACTCTGGTGGGGATGCTGATAGGGGAAAGGTTACAGCATGCATTGTAGGGACAAGTATATACGAAAAATCTGTGTATCTTTCCCTCACTTTTGTTGTTAACTGCTCTAAAAAAATAAAGTTTTAATATTAAAAAATTAATACAAAAGTGGAAAGAAATTTTCCCTTCTAAATATCAAGACACGGTCTCTATGGTAATTAAAACATTGTTATAGTATCAAATATATAGCATAGTTGAAAAAAAATAGACCCATGCCTATTTGGAAACGATTTATGACACAGTGGACATTATAAATCAATGGGAAAGGATAACTATTTAATGCCTTTTCTAGGAATATTAGTATCCAAGTGAAATCAAATCCCTACCTTACAGTATACATAAAAAATGAATTCCAGATGTGTTAAATATGTATATATAAGTGGCAAAACTATAAATCTTAGAAGATTATACAAGAAATTACCTGTGTTACTTCTAGGTAGGAAATAAGTTCTTAAACAAGATGCCAAAAGCAAAGCCACAAAGAAAAAGATTGTAAATTTGACTATACTAAAATTAGTCATATGTTTTTATTGAAGACAATAAAGATTATATATACATATGTAAATACACAGACATAGATATATAAAATATATGCAGATAACATTAAATAAATGCAGATATATATTATACACATGTATCAACAGATTTTAAATAAATAAATAAATGACTGAGCTTGCTTTGACACACTGTAACTGCTCTACCTCAAATGTCTTTTCCTCCTTATGTTAGTCTGATAAATTCCTGTAGTACCTTTAACATACCATGAACCTTTTAATTCTGAGGACCCTAGCCTGACAGCCACCCTCCACCTCACTTGACTAAGCAGTCATTCATCTATCCTCTGTGCCATTTCTGTACCTTGCACATTCCAACAATTAGAGCATCTCCTTCTGAAGTCAGGTACCGTGAGAAGAGCTTTCTTAACATCTGCTGTCTCATCTCTTCCTCACTACAATATTTGTGTTGTGATTCATTAGTATCTGAACTTTGAGATTGAGACAATGAAAATCAGTACCTTCAACCTAATAAAGTTGCACACATCCAAGAGGCAGAGCGATTGTTGCTAAGGCTCTATCATTCAGAGCTGCTATGCAATAGTCTACATACTAAACTGCATCACTTACATCAAAGTTTTTGTTTTAAAAAAACTAACTGGCTATCCACTGCACATAACAAACTACCCTAAAATTTAATGGTTTAAAAAAAAAACATGTTTTTGTACCTAATGATCCCATAGGTCTGGAATTCAGGAAAGTCTCAACTGGATTACTCTCCTATTCCACATACTGTTGACTGAATGCATTTGGTAGCATTCAACACAGTACACAGCCAAGAGGGCATCACAAAAATGGCTGGTGCCTAGGCAGAGATGACTGATAGGCTGGGCTCAGCTGAGACTGTAGAACAGAGCACCACTCTAGTTTGTGTCTCTCTAGCTTGGCCATTTCAGAGTGATCGGACTTCTCACATAGAGAGGAAGCTGAGAGAGTGCTCCATGAGAAGAAATTAGAACCTTACGTTTTATCAAGTTTTTCACCCAGAAACTGGCACAATGTCACTTCTACACTATTTTATTGGTCAAAAGAGTCCCAGATTTAAGGGGAGGGGCCATTGATTATATGTCTTTTTAGGAGGAACATGAAATAACGTGCAGACATCTTTAATCTGCCGTATCACAGAAAATGTTGATGACAGATTTAAAGAAAATATTAGCCATATCTAAAAACAACAAGACAGGCACCTGTGTGGCTCAGTCTGTTAAGTGTCCAACTTGGGCTCAGGTCATGATCTCATAGTTCTTGGGTTCAAGCCCCACGTCAGGCTCTGTGCTGACAGCTTGGAGCCTGGAGCCTGCTTCAGATTCTGTGTCCCCTCTCTTTGCCCCTCCCCCACTCTCTCTCTCTCTCTCTCTCTCTCTCTCTCAAAAATAAAATAAACATTTAAAAAATAATAATAATAAGACCAACAAAAAACTAGAACAGCTCTGTCCTAAACAACTTTCTGTAATAATTGAAGTATTCTCTGCATAATCCAATACGGGAGCCATATGGTAGAAACATGTGGTTATTACTCTGGAAAACAGTGTGGAGGTTTCTCAAAAAATTAAAAATAGATCTACCCTATGACCCAGAAATAGCACTGCTAGGAATTTACCCAAGGGATATAGGAGTGCTGATGCATAGGGGCACTTGTACCCCAATGTTTATAGCAGCACTTTCAACAATAGCCAAATTATGGAAAGAGCCTAAATGTCCATCAACTGATGAATGGATAAAAAAGTTGTGGCTCATATACACAATGGCATACCTCTTGGCAATGAGAAAGAATGAAATATAGCCTCTTGTAGCAACGTGGATGGAACTGGAGAGTGTTATACTAAGTGAAATACGTCATACAGAGAAAGACAGATACCATATGTTTCCACTCTTACGTGGATCCTGAGAAACTTAACAGAAGACCATGGGGGAGGGGAAGGGGGGAAAAAAAGTTAGAGAGGGAGGAAGGCAAACCATAAGAGACTTAAAAACTGAGAATAGTGGGCAATGGGCATTGAGGAGGGCACTTATTGGGATGAGCACTGGGTGTTGTATGGAAACCAATTTGACAATAAATTTCATATTTAAAAAAATTTGGTTATTTAGCATTTGAAATGTAGCTAGTGTGACCAAGGCACTGAATTTTAAGTTTATTTAATTTTCAATTAATTTAAATTCAAATATTCATAAGTGGCTAGTTGCTACTGTATTGGACATAGCTCTATAATATAAAAGGTATCTCTGCAAATCAACAAGAAAATGACAGGAAACCAAAATAAAAATGGTCAAAAGATGTAACAGATAACTCATAGAAGCAGAAACTGACTCTCAAGTACATGGAAAGGTATTCAAGCTCAGTAATAATCAGAGAAATAGAAATTAAAATGATATCCTTACACCTATCTGAATAACAAAAATTAGAAGACTAGATAATGTCAAATGTTGCTGGGAATATAGAAAAAGAATTAGTCTCTTCCACAGCTAGTGGGAAGAGAGACTGGAATAGGTATTTCTGAGAACAATCTGGCAACATGTGGTCCAGCTGAGTAATCATGTACTCTATCATTCAGAGCAAGCTCTACAACATGTACAAGGATATTCATTTAGCAGAGAGGTGGAGACAAGTTAGGCATCCATAACTGGAGGAAGGGAAAAGTAAAATGTGGTCAATGAATCCTGTGGCATATTATAGTCTTTAGAAGCAAAGGTTACAACCGAAGTACACAGAGCAAAATGGATGGATCTTAAAAATATGATGTTGAATTTCAAAATTAAGAAACATTATCAGGGAGTGCCTTGTGGCTCCATTGGTTAAGCATCCACCTCTTGGTTTTGGCTCATGGTTTGTGAGACCGAGCCCCGCATCGGACTCTGTGCTCATAGCACAGAGCCTCCTTGAGATTCTCTCTCTCTCCCTCTCTTTCTGCCCCTTCCCCACTCTGTCTCTGTCTCTCTCAAAATAAATAAATTAAATTAAAAAAAAAAAAAAACATTATCAGTCTCATGTCACAATGTTTTTGAAAAATGGAATTACATATGCATACAAAACAACAGTATGCGTTCTACAAGGATATACATAAGTTTAGGGATACTTAAACATATTGTTGGTATGCACACTTGGGAGCTTCAAGGGTAAAATCTGAAACTGGCCCCCGTACACACAGTGTAATGAGAGACTGAAGAAAGAATCAGACAACTCCAGATTGGTAGGTGACAGTTTTAATAAGCTGGGGAACTTACCTAGGAGGCTTATCTTAGGCAGCAGCAAGACAAGTGGATCTCCTCACCAGAGTCTTAAGAGTTTACAGAAAGGCCCTAACCTGGCTCAGTCACATGTATTATCCAGATGATCTCAATAACACACTGCTCTCTTAAGGTTGGGATCCTTAAAGTGGCTTTGGCTATGGGAACAGCGGGCAGAAGGTACACTCCAGGACAGGGGAGAGGGTAAGGAGCCTCCTACTGTCCCGGGCCAGCTCTTGGGTCAACCTACAGTCAAGCCCTCTCAATGACTTTCTCCAAGGAGGGAAGAGGATGTATGTATGTATGCCTGGCTTCCAAAATTGTGAAAAAAAAAAAATCTGTTGTTGTTTTAGCCACCAAGTTTGTGCTAATTTGTGACAGCAGCCACAGAAAACTAATAACTAACCACTAAAGGGGACGTGAAAGATACTGAGAGATTAATGGATTTGCTAAAGTCCAAACACACCTACTCTAGATTGGCCTAAAGCTTAAGTTTATTAGAGAGGGTGGCATTCCCCAGTGAGTAGGAATAGTTAGGAGATATCACCCAGTGTTCAGATTAGAATTTTGACATGTTCAGTGGTTTGATATCTAGAACATTCTGAGATATCTTCACCCATCTCACTCTGGACCAAGAGAAACAGAGTCCCCTCTCCCATTTCTACAGTACTCTCCCATCCCACTTCTTAATTGCAGTCTAACATACAACTCTTACCCCAGGCCTGTAGCACAAGAACTGCACGACCTTTAATGACTCTGCAGCCTCTGCCCTCTGCACACAATCTCCCTTTATCCCCCATAGACATCCAAATGCATGGCATTAAGTGCAAAACAATTACATTATCACAGACAGTTACAGGAAAGTTGCTCTTAACCAAACTCTGCTTTTGTCTCTGCTCCACAGTCTTCAACCTTGGCTCATCAGAATTACCTGGGGTTTTCTAAAGTTTACTAATATATTAGTCCTATCCTCTGAGATTCTGATTTAATGGGTCTAGGTTGCAGCCTGGGAACAGGGTTTTAAACACTCCCTAGGTGATTCTTACTTATAGCCAAGATTGAAGACTAGCCTGTCTAGCCTTTCTTCCCTTTCTAACCTGCTCTAGGGAAAAGAAGGGATAGGATCTCAATTCAATATACCTAAACATAGAAACAAATCATCATATTTTTTTCTGTAAATGTTGATGATTTAAATCTAACTCTTATTTGTGAGGTGAATACTGGTAAATGTTATCAAAGGACACATAAGCATTGAGTAGCTACAGGAAGACAGGGCTATCCTCAAGCCTCCTGGCCATGCCATGACTAGGAAGAAGCCAGGCTTCACCCACAGTTGTCTTTACCTGCAACACATGTCAATGATGCTGAAAGCCTAAAACCCAACTGCTGGATCCAGCTGAGGTCACTTACTCAACAGGAAGCCAAGCCCCTTTCTCTCCCATGCCAATCCCAGTCTTGGCCTGCCACCTGAAATTTCTAAAAACAGCTTATTACTCAGTTTGTAGCACCAATGACTTAAGTACATTTGTAAGTGTTGTGGAGCTTAACATCTACCTACTTCCTCCTATATTCTAATTTCCTGCTTCTCCACACTATTTATGTTCACCTGTTACTCAATTAGCACCCCAGTACGCTGAACTCCTGTAGTTGTTTTACCCTAGCAATTAACCCTCTCCAGCACCCCCCTCTGCAAAGAGCTCCTGATTAAAATAAACTGCTTGATTATTCACCTAACAACAGGAAGCATGCCACAGTAGACAAGAAGAACAATTTATTTTTTTTTCCTAGATCTCTAAACGTGTCCAATATTGGCAGAGAAGAAAGATTTTCCTGAAATAATCTAGAGGACTTGGTCGAGGTTTATGGTAAGGGCACAAATTTATAAAATGTCAGCACCTATCTACTAGTTTTGAGATGGTCAGCATCTCTAGTCTGAGGAAAATGCTAAGATGAAGAAGGAAATTCAGTTGCTTTCCTTTTTTTTTTTTTATTCTACAAACTGCTGACATGAATTTCTCATTAATGACCACAGTGATGTATTGGAAAGATGTAAAGACAAAAAGGGGAGAGACAAAGTGAAAGAGAAAAAAATAAAAGGATACAAATACTTAAATACTAAGTTACCCAACACCTTGAAGGGATGGGATGTTCTATTTAGTCAGTATTTCTTTATGACTGCAAAGTATTGTGCACACAACACATAGCTTCCCTATTACTAAGGATATAACATAATATATTTAACACAGAAACTCCAATTAAACATAACTTTTTCTGGAAATTTTTAAAAGAACTTCAGAATTCTGAATGCCTGAGATAATTACCATGAACAATAACTTTACAAGGCAATAAAGTGAGGGATATTATCAGGCTGATAATATCTATATATTCTGTGGATCACATTGGTAAAATGTATAATTAATGGTGGATCAGAGGTGTGACAATAACACAATTTGCCAGGAGGGTACACACTGTTATGTAAATATCAAAGGGGGTCATAACCGTATTTGTACCTGTTACCACAGAATCACCTATAACTGCCTACATACCCTCTATGTATATTTTAAGGGAAAAATCCCTTTTTAATCTAGACTGCAATTTGTTGATCACTTTCTGTTCTATTTTTCTTTACCCACACATATTATCCATAAAGCAATTATCCTACAATCAAAAAGGAAGAAGGCACACACAATGGACAGAAGCTCATGTGTGTAACTGGTTGGAGAACAATCAAGAAAATGACTTTAGTTTTATCTAGAAAGAACTATATTAAAAGTTACAATTTTTGAGAGAGAGAGAGAGAGAGAGAGAGAGAGGGCACGCAAGCAAGGAAAGGGCAGAGAGAGAGGGAGAGAGAGAATTGCAAGCAGGCTCCACACTGTCAGTGCAGAGCCGAATGCGGGGCTCGAACCCATGAACCTTGAGATCATGACCTCAGCAGAAATCAAGAGTCAGATACTCAACCGACTGAGGCACGCAGGCACCCTAAAAGTTACAATTTTTAAGTTTATTTGAGAAAGAGAGAGAGAACACACACACGTGCATGCACATGTGCACAGTTTGGGAGGGCCAGAGAGAGATTGGGTGAGAGAGAAAATCTCAAGCAGGCTGCACACTGTCAGCACAGAGCCCAATGCAAGGCTCAAACTCTTGAACCCATGAGATCCTGACCCAAGCCAAATGGACCCTTAACGGACTGAGCCACCCAGGTGCCCCAAAGTTGCAAGTTTTAATACAAGATTGCCTGCTAGACAATTGAGGCAAAGGTATTTCCAAGAATCCCACTCTGAAAATGCAATAAAATGGTCCTCTACTTTTACATGAGTTTCCTGCAATCTTTCCACTGCAAGAACCTGCAAAAGCCAGGCATTTTAAGACTGCTGGGGTCTATTTTCTGTACTGTGGATAGAGGCTCCCTTTTCCAGAAGCCTTCATTAACTGAAATACTAATCCTACCTAAACTTGGATGAGGGGGGAAAAAAAAATGAAAGACCCTCTTGCATACTAAACTATGTAAACCGGGAAAACTGTTTGCAAACAAGAAGTAGCGGCTCATAGCTGTGACTTTCCTGCTCAGAAGGAAAGCAGCTTGCCAGCTGTGGTGTCCAGAAGCAGGGAAGAGCATAGTCACTGCTCCCTATGAAATTTTAACAATTCATTAACAGGGAAAGGCTGCATAAAGGGATGCAGGATCAGAGACAGCTTGGCAGCATCAAATTCTGAGAGAATGAAGGATGCAGAAAGGGGAGATGTGGAAATTCAGACTGAGAAGGAAAGGAAAAAGACGAGGGAGATTTGATAGAAAAAAGAACAAAGAGAGACAGGAAGGTAAAAGAGTAGGAGAGATTAGAGAACCTGGGAGAGGAAAGGGAAGAAGCGATTTGAATAAAATTCAAATCTCTAATCTGGTTCTACTTTTAATCTTCTTGGGGGGTGGGGGAGGTTGGATGTATGATGCTGACTGTTCTTGCATTTTTTCTGAGCCACCCCTAACTGACCAAACCATGTGTTAAAAACAGTTTCCCTCCTGGAAGGGATTATGCCCTTTGACTTTCAAAGACATCTCTCCCCTTCCCAACATCAATAAGGCGAGATGTGGTGTGTGCGCTGGTGTGGAGCACAGCGGGGCGTCTGCAGAGCAAGGAAATTTCACAGAAGTCAGCCAGGCTGGTGCAGGGACGCATTGTTTCTTAAACACCCTTATCTCGGACAGTGTAGGCATATTTGTTTGTAAATATACACGTTATGTATGTGCCCATGTAAATAAATAAGTTTAAATATAATTTCCAAATGAACAACACGAGAAAAATTGTCAATTTTTGAGTGTGTCAAATAATGACTGCAAACAAAGTGTTTTGCAGCCACCGGCAGCCCAGCCCATCCCTGAGGCCACCCTGCCATCTAGTGGGACTCTGCCAGAACTCCTCCTGCAGCCACAGGCGGCCTCATTTACCCTCACAGCTGGAGACAGGGAAGTGTATTCTCCTAAATGTGTTAACTTAGCAGTGCTATACACTAGAAACAAATTAATATATAATTCTTCTGTGTCTTAAGGTCATTACTGTCGAGGCATAAATTAATAGAGCTATTCCAGTTAATTCATTTTGGCATTTGCTTCTGCATGTCTGAGCGCATATGTGAAAATAGGCCTCCCCTCAGTGCCGTAGGGGGGAGAAGAAAGGAGGCCTAAAAGTAGCTTAGCCAGATGAGCAGACTCTCTGACCTAAAAGCAAGGCAAGGGCAATACCTTCCACATACAGCTGCTTTACCTTTCTCACTACTCTGAGCCCCATTTAACAAAATTCTTACAACAGCCAAGCTGAAATAGGGATGGTGGATGGGGCTTTTGGGGGCCAGCAGAGGGGGTAGGGTCTGGGGGGGGGGCACCATCATCAGAAGACAGCTTTGTAAACATATCTGGTTCAGCTTTCTATGGCAGAATGACCTGTTACAGGCAAACATGGTCTTCTCCTTTAGAATAGGAAGGAAGTGGCATAGCCGTATCCAATCTGACCACCCTGGCTACTGAAGAGACTATAAGGATGGTCACCTGCCCTTACCCCAGAGGTGGCTGCATCTTTATCAGCAACCCCATATCCGCAAGTTTCCAGATAGTCTAGATAGTCTACAGAACAGCTATCCTACTGTGAAAAAAATCCCCACCGTAATAGAAAGGGAAGTCCAAAGTGGGAGGGAGATGGAATGTTCCCCCACCTGATTTCAACTCTTTCCAGGATGCACAGGGGCACAGGCAATTGAGGAATGGGGTATACTGACTTTGTTTTGCTTTGTTTTGGTCTATTTGCAGATTTTGATGAGATTCTGGAGCTCTACTATTTTCTCAAGTAAATTCCATAACCTCTTTTCTCAAGTAAATTCCATAACAGCCAGGGTAAATGTATATTGGAACAACAGATTAATCCCAAATTTTTATTTTCATCTGGGCCACTGTCATTCATATAAATTCTGGACTCTAAAACAGAAATATCTAAAAATGCCTTCAGGTTGCTGTTCCTGGAAAAATAAACAGTGTTCTCTTGAAATGTATTTATCCTGTGAAGGCTCCCTGAGGCGGGGGGTCTTTGCATGTACATCGTGACCAGAATTGTTTAATAACTGCCCTGGAGAAACAGGTCTGGAATCAGAACCATGTCTTCTCCCAACATCCTAGCAAAGTAAATTAACCAAAGGAATATACTATACTATTGGCAATGCAAATGCTGGAAGATAAAATACTCCAAAGAAACTTTAGCGCCTAATAATTTAGTTACAAAGAAAAGATTAACTCAAACAAAAACAGGCAATGCAAAACACATCCAACTGAAATTTCTGAACTTTATGCCTCTGAATTGCCTGCAGGACACAACTGCAGAGATCAGGCCATCCAAAGTCCCAATCTCTGGGTGCAGACTTTTTGCTTTTGCAAAGTTCCATAGATAATCCTGATGCAGAGCCAAGCTGAAAGCCAATGACTCCAAATTAAAAAAAGAAAGAAAAAAGAAATCCTTGCATGGGTGATTCTGTTGAGCAACCAGAAATGAGAACAAGCATATGAAATGCAATTGCAGATAGTGCAGCATGGACTTTAGCCACTGTGGGTGTTTGAGAGGTGAAACCAATGGGAGTTAGTTACAGACACAGAAAGTGTCCTGGAGAGGGCAGCCCCTCAAGAATGAGTAGAAGATAAACAGAGCAAGAACAAAAGAGCAGGTATTCCAGGTGAGCACATCCTGCAGGAAAACAGACTACTAGTTCTACAGATCACGGAGAGCTGCCCTGGGGAAACAGAGCATGTTTGAGAGCAGTGAGCCCAGTCCTCTTTTGGGGGCAGAAAATGGCCAGAGTATAGCCATCGGAATAAAGAGAAGAAAGTACTGAACAGTCCAAAATATGGCCCATGCCCTATCTTAACAATGGCATACATCTCACTTTTATCCAAGGGCCTCCCTGACTGCCTAACTTCGGGGTATTTTGAATCCCTTAGAAGTAAATGGTTGGTTTTTCCCATTGTGCTGCTACCTGGGAGCTAAAGATTTCCACTTCTGGTGAGATAATGCACTCAGCTGCATTAAGCAGACAATTAATTTATCCCGTTGGCTGCCCACTACCCATCCGTAATGTACTTAAAAAAAGAAATAATGCTTACCTAGCTTTAACTTGCACAGTATCCGAAAGTAAGAGGGAATGCAGAACATGATACTAAAATCCCTGCACTGTGAACCGCCCTGATCCTCACTGGATCAGCATGTCATATATAACTTCATAATATTGTTACAGAGACATCAGAGCAGATGGGTAAGAAGGATCTTCATATGAGGAAGTGGAATATTATCACTTCATTTCATCTTTATATATCACAATTATAAAAGTGCTGAAATTCAGCAGGGTGACCAGTATATCAACTTCTGACAAATGCCAGCCTGTACAGTATCTGAGGTAATCATAGATATCCCATAAATGTGTCTGAGATTAACAAGACTAGGTCCTGATTTGTGAAAATCTGGTTTATCTGAGTTTGATCGCAAAAAGAGTCAACATCTTAATTGAAAGAACACAGTAATCTACTGGATTAGGGAATTAGAATGTTCCAGAAGTACTTCCTGTCCAGGTTGATATAACACTTTGTTATATGAAAACATGAGCTAGAAGCTGATGGCCTCACAAGATTCTTCAGATACATAATTATGTATTATGTATGTATTATGTAAAATTATGAAGCATTTAATTTTAGTTTACTCAAAAAACTTTAAGTGGACTCCTATGGTCTATATTGCTTAAATTCCTTAACAGGCTACTCAAACTTCACCAAACCCAGTCAAAGTGTTCTCATATTGCCCTCCCATATACATTCTATCCTAATCATATTAATCTGAACAATGCCCTCTGGATATGCCTTCTTCAAACTTGTCCCCACACACTATACCACATTGTTCCCTATTTGCCAGCCACTAGGAACCTCTCACCACCAATCAAAATCTCCCCCTAAATCCCAGTCGGTCACTTTCTCTCTCAGGGAGCCTTCCTTGCAGTCTCATTGTGAAATACCTTTGTCTGAGTATTGGTAGTGCTTGATATCTCCACTACCACATCGCACATTACATTATATGGTTAATTACCTACTTACATATATAAGTCTAATCTCCCTCTCTAAATGTAACTTCCCTGAGATCAAGATCTGTTGATAAAAATATTTTATCCTCTTTACATCAGCTGGCATAGTACCTTCCCCAGACTTTGTGCACAGTAAGGTCCAGAATTGGTCATTTGTTCACCACTATATTTCTAGAAGTTAGCATAGAGCCTCAGGAGCTGCGCATTGGAGAGTGATACTTTTCCTTTTGGGTTTCTCAAAATACAAATACACCTGCTCTCAACCACCCTGTAGAATTACAGATCTCATTAGACAATGCCAGACAAATTGAAGTGTCTTTAAGATATTTTCAGTATGTTAAAAAAGAAAACTTCATTCATCCTTTAAAGAGAAAAAAATACAAACATCATACATTCTCTTAAAGTGAACCCCTATTTGGTTAATAACTTCCAGTGTAATACAGAAGTAAAAATGATATAGAAATATAAAATAAAAAATAGTTCAAGTTATGGGATTCATTCAATAATTGTTTTGGGGGGCACCAGGGTGGCTCAGTTGGTTGGTTGATTTTGGCTTAGGTCATGACCTCATGGTCATGAGATTGAGCCCCACATAGGGGCTGTGCTAGGTATGGAGACTGCTTAAGATTCTGTCTCTCCCTCTACTCTCTCTCAAAAAAAAATTTTTTTTTAAATAATTGTTTTTGATCTTTGGATGATTATTAAAAAGTAAGAAGAAACAGTAGTTCATGCTCATTAAAAATTACTTCATCAACAAACATTTGTTTATGAGACCTGCACTATACCAGAAGGTGATAAAAAAAAAAAAAATCCTTATTCTTCACACAGTACACTGAGATTAGCCTCAGGAAAAAAATAGGAGACAGATTTTCTAGGAAAAAGTTGAAGAGAATACTATGAAATTGTACTCAATCTTGGCCTAGTTATCAGTAATGATGGATATCTACATATTTCTTATAAAGCATATCATCATGGATTCTGTTGCATCATTAGTAACTATGTAAATGGGAAATTTCATGTAGCCAACAATAAAAACAAAGCCATGGCACAGTAATGTGCTTTTTATGGAATCCATCCAGATCTTTCATTCCTAGAAATTTCACAAAGAAAGCATACACGTGATCAGCAGGTCTATAAACTAAGACCTTGGTTATGAAGGGCAGCAAAGCATTACAGGTGTAAACAATGCTAAAATCTGAAGTTGAGAAGTTCCCATTATATTTTGGATTTCCAAACCAAAAGAGAACACCTGCCTTTCACCTCTCTTCCTCTCTCCCACTCTCCCAGGCTCTGCACATGGATAAAGAATTTGTAATGTTGCCAACCTTGCCACTTAATGATCTGGATGCATCTACATAATGGCCTCCCGATACTGGCCATTATGGATGAGATTCACGTTATTTATAAATTAGCTCTCTTGTTCCTGCATATTCCTGAGTTTATCATCATTAAGGAGGAGAAATGTTTCTCAACAAAAGGCCCAGGCACTATGGTGATAGACACAATAGTAACTGTTAGATACACAGATAGGCATGTTTCCATTTTGGTCTTTTGTATCTATCTTCACTTGTCCCAGATATGCCATTTTCTGATTCTCAGGGTGAAGAATGTTTTGAAATACATTTGCGTATTCATGGATTGTTGGCTGTATTCACATTTTTTATATTCAGCTAATATTTAAATGTATTTAGGAAACAGGCCTCAATTTAGATTTGCAATGTGGTATGAAATATCATAAAGGGAAATCACTTTCAGGCTGTTAGATCTGGTGCAGCTGGGGAGACAGAGAGGTTCAAAACATCTGTCAGCCCACAACGTTTTCACAAACCCTTTCCACACTCAACAATACTGAGTGATGTGGCTGCTAACCCAGAAAATGTAAATACCTGTAGAAACATGAGAGCAATGGAATGAACCTAATTTTCAAATATTTTATTTAGATTCTTACCAGTTCACAGGCTGAATTCCTTTGGGCAGACTAATATCCTCCAGATGTGGGCCTGTGTCTATGCCAATTTTTAGTCTGGTTTAGTGTATGGCTGGAAAAGACAAGGAAGGACTTCCCATAAGGAGAAAAAAATATTAAAAAAAAAAAAAAGGTTTTGAAGGAAGCAGCTATTTTGAGAAGACATCCGTACCTTCATCAGCACCTAATACATTAACTCTCAGTTCCATATTTGCCTGTAGGCAATTAGCCCTGTGGATTCTGTACAGAGCGAATGAGATCTAACCCATATAAAAGTATAGGTCCTAACTTTACACGTGTTATATCCTGTGGCCTCAGGCTAAGCTCCATAGCCCAGTTAGTCATCTTACAAAGTTACCTGGGCAAGAGCACAATCTGATTCTACTGCCTGACAGAACAGTTCATTGATATGGATATAATGGTGGCATCTCTCCTCCATAAAGGATTCTAAATGCATCTCTTTTATAGTGAATAAAATAGCCAAAAACAGAACCCAACTCATGGGCAGTACTTAGTAAAGTTTTGAGGATGAGGTTGACAATGCTGTCATGATGATGGGGGTGATGAAGGTGATATTAACAAAGAAGATCTTCTCCAATATTTCTAGCCGTCAAGGTAAAGTAATTTTCTTGTGCCCAACCACCAAATAAAGAAATAAATAAAACAAGCAAAATACAAATCAAAAACAAAAACAAAACTCATTTTATGCTGTTTGTATTGTCAATGATGTGTGCGTCCGTGTGTGTGTGTGTGTGTGTGTGCGTGTGTGTGTGTGGTGTGTGCCTAACTGAAAAGGAAAGAAGTCAGAATTAATAGCTGAGACTGTTGCAAACATCCAAATTCCAGTTGTGGCCTGAGATAAATGGCACCCTATGGCGGTATGTCCTTCTTTCCACATGTAGCGATGGCTCAAAGTCAGACAATGAAGAAGTCATGGTCTGTCTCTGGCAAAATTTACACTGATTAGAGAAAAGATCACTCAACAAACATCCCGGCCCACTCACATGATCCTGGAGACACATAATCTATATTCATAAAGCATTTTAGGATAATTAAATATCAGGTTCCAGGACAGTACAAGATACAATTAATCATTGAGACAAACGAAGAATCTCCATTCAGCTAAACACACTTCACATTTGGGGGGATAAGGGAGCTTAGTAAGATTTTTTTTACACATCTGCTCAGGGTAGTGGGTTTGCAGCACTCTCATTTGGTATGTAATTTTCCTTCGACAAGCAGTAGTTTAGAACCAACTGATTACAAACTGAGAACAATGAGACAACCTTGTAACAATTTCAACACAGAAGATTCCAGATTATACTCAGTGGAAATCAGAATAGTGTTACAGGTATCACTATTTATCCAATATAATTGTAAAATAACTCAATAATTAGTAATTAGTAATCTTTTTTTGAATATGACATTTATTGCCTTTCTCAGAATGCAAGACCTTTGGATCAAGAATTGTGTGATATATTTCTTCTGCATTCTCATCAACACTTGGTATAGTACCTTGCAATGAGTAGATACCCAATAAATAACTGTTGATTGATAACTGAATTAATATTTCTGACATGCAGTTCTGATTATAACATTATTGTACACACAAAAATTGTGACAGGCTTCTTGTTGGCTGTAGAATAAAGTATAAGACTTTTAGCCTTTAAGTCATTCTGTATCTTATAACGGAGCCCCAAATGACCTTTCCGACTGTAATTTCCCCCTATTGCCCTCACAGAGCTCACTGTCTCCTATTTATATGTCACGTTTCCTTCAATTTCTTGGTTCAATTTGTTTCTTTCATACAAAACATTCATTTTCTCATCATCTCATAACTTTCCTGGTCAAATGTTACTTCCTCATGTTCCCTTCCCTAATTCTCCCTGAGATTCTCAACTGCAGTGATCATTGTTTTATTTGAACCCCCACAAATTATTAGACATCACTTTCTCAGGGCTTAAATTCTGCAGTCATTCTTGTGTATGTCATATTTGCTATCATTCTGTAAATTCCCCGAAGGCAATATCTGCCCCAAAACTTTGATTCAACTTAGAAAAATCCAAAATCTTATTATCTTTGAAACCCAAGGCTCTTAAACAGAGAAGTTCCCAGTAAATATTTCTTGATTTAACCTGCTATTGATTAATTTACTCATATAAAAGACAAAAATCTTGGTATAAAGTCAGATGAAGCAACTAAAAATATTTCCGTTTTGGTATTAGACTCATTCTGAGTTCTTCTGAATGGTGTGATTTGGCTCAGGAAGGATTTAGTGAATGACATGCTTAGTAACTTTTATGAGTCCCTCCAGCCATGGCAGATTCATCCATATCCGGCCACATGTTCCTTTCTTCCATTTCCTAAACTCCTTACCTCACCTGCTACTGTAAGGTTTTTCCTTCTTCACTCCATTTACTCATATCACTTCCTTGCTGACTTTATAGCTATTCCATCCTTGTGTCCTTGCCTTGCCCATGTAATTAGGTTGCTCCTAACCTGGCTAGCTTTCTGACAACAGTTTTGTCTCTCTAGTTTGGCCCAACACAAGAGAATAAGAAAAATCACGGGTTCATTCCTTGGATGAATGAATTATCACTGTTATGCTTCCTGTAAGAGAAAGAGGCAATAAATACGAAACTCACTCCCAACATAAGCAGTCACACTTGCATTTGGTAAGGAAAAGTCTATTCCTTCAAAACAACATACATACGCTACTTAGAAGATGTCTATATAGTCTAGCAAAGTTCTGGACTTTTCTTAGAAAATATATGACTGTATTTTTCCAGGAAGACCTCCAAGGAAGTACTAGATTGTGACATTCTCAAGAGGATGATTATGCATTATTCACTGCCACATCCTAAGTGTCTGGTGCAGTGCCTATGATACAGTGGACCCATTGCAAATATGTGACAAATGAATAAGTTTATATATTAATAAATGAATGTAGTTCCTCCATGGTCCTCCATTTCGAAGAACGTGGTCCAAGTTGTCCTCTCATTTTCTTCTTGTGATGAGCATGCCATATGCAAGAGCTCTGCTATCTATCTGCCAAACACCGACTCCTCAAATCAGGTAACTGTAGTCCTTAGATAAAGGGAGAAGATATGGAAAGGAGAGACGGCATAGGACGAAAGGACTTAGAAAAATGCCCAGGAATAAAAAGGGAATTTATAAAATGATAAAAATGCCTTTTATTTGTGCAGCAGCTTACTGTATTTTCCAATGTGCTTTTGAATGTATTTTCTCTATTAAGTCTCATGATGATTCCAAGGAAGCCAGATAGGCATTATTCCTTTTGCACCCCTGTAGTTCCACACACATTACACATTATATTACAGATGAGAAAGCTGATATCTCAAAGTAGACCCAGCTAGTAGGTTAAGGATCTCCCAATTCCAGAATTCAACTCAATGTTTATAATGACTATTTTAACTTGGCCTCAATTCATTGTGCTACGCAGATACTACAAAGAATGATCTTGGCTTGTTTTTTGCCAGCTCCCCTTCTTTCCATCACCCCAATCTCTCTTCGTTGTTTTCAGTTTAGATGGATAAGGGATCCAAAACAAGGACCACTCATCATTTCCTGAAATACTTTTGTTTTTCCTTATATTCAAGAAGCCTTTCACGCCATTTTCTTGCCTGTCAGTGCTGAGGCAATGACCCCCCACTTCTACCCCATGTGCTCCCAGTTACTCGGCTCATTTACTGGGAATGAATAATTGATTCCAATTACTACATCCATAGCTAAGCAAGTTCTGAAGAATCCCAGTGAAGCGGAGGTGGAAGTACCATTAGGACTAAGAGGTTGCAATGTAGCAGTCGAGTGCTGTCTTTAGCATGGTATGGCTGAAAAGTGGTTGGTTCAATCAGGCACAGGAAAATACCTGCTCTCCACAAGATTGCTACATTCTTCTCTAAAAGAAATTTCTGAGGTTGTCTTCTCAAACCATTTTGAAAGAAAAGCTTACCACTTAGTTTTTTTGCATTTCATCCTTTTTGCAGTAATAATACACAGTGCTATCCAGTGGACAGCAGCAGGTGGAAGAAACACATGAAACCACTCTAAGAATCAAGGGTCCCAATTTCTGGTCTGGGGCCCCACTCTCATTCATTAGGAAACCTTAATTGTCAAGTAGGTTACCTGAGTTCAAGATGCAGTGCCTGATAAGGTAAGCCTAAATGACCTTTCTGCTAAGACAAAGGCCTTTCTCCCTCTAGAACTACAACCCATGTCAGTGAGCTCAGAGTGGCTGGGGTTCATCATCATTTAGCCCCCCGCCAGGCATCTTCATTCAAGGCACACACATAGGAGGTGGTCTTGCCTGGCTGTCCTTTGCCAACCTGCCCTCTGAATGTGTAATTCAGGCTTTAGGAGCCTCCAGCATTGTGACATTAATATGGGAAAATTCCTCCTGACCTCTCCTGTCTACTCCTGCTCCCCCCTTCCTTGAGCAGAATGTTCCAAACACCTTCAGCTTTGCTGTCCCTCAACTCATCTGACCCCATTTGGACTTGGCATTCAAAAGGATGCTATTCCAGATTGCTAATGTTTACCCTAGGTCCCAGACTCTCCAATATATAGCACTGCTCTCCTCTCTAACAGCTTAGGATTCATCCTACCAATGCTTAGACCACTGACCTGATCTGGAAAATGGGTATATGCTGCATAGAGAGGTTACTGTGATGATAAATGGTCAGACTGTAGCTACGGAGTTATTTTCGGCAAATATATAAACCAGTGTTATGCCAGGGCAATACCTGGCATTCCAGGCAGATAGAGCAGATGTCTTGAAAGGACAGGAAAACAGATGCCTAATTGCAGTTACACGCTTCTATCCCAGGGAGGCAGGAGCACCCAGATAGCTGCTGACCTCCTTACCCCCATTTACTCACCTGGACAGTAAAACAGGGAAAGCTTATGTTCTTTCCATTTGTTTCTATAAAATTCCCAAGAAAAGTGCTTGGCAGAAAAAGAAAGAGAAATGAAATCAAACCTCATTTTTTTTCCTCTTTCCTTTCAGATGCCTGATTTATTCACTCCACGAGATGAGTGGCATTTGGAATTAAAACCTCCAAACCCAAAGGAATAAAGGCTTGGAAGATGAGAAGTTAAGCTAACCAAAACAGAGTAGGTTAGAAAAGGCAAAAGCGGGGGAAGCAAGGGCAGAGAGAGAAGAGAAAGTGAATGAGGTGAGAGAGGCAGGGAGAGGTGGAGGGGAAGAGGGAGGGAGTCAGGAGGGTAGCAGTTGGGATCTAGGGTGAGAGAGAGGGGAAGGGATAGGGGAATGAAGGAAAAAGAGGACAGAAAGCAGAAGGGCGGAAATGGCAAGAGGGAAGGAGGGAGAAAGATAAAATATAGGTTGGGTGACTAATGCTTAATTTTGATACAAAGGTAAATTGTCATTTAAAGCACCAGATGTCTTCATTTGCCACAGCTAAGATTTAAAAGACAGAAACTCAATTCAGTTGCTCTTTTCTCTAATACAAAATATGTTTTATCCCAAAGGAAAAACGTGTTTCTTTCTGCCAATAAGTGTCAGCAGCTAATCTGAGGCCTTCAATGAAACAATACCATTAAATAATTTAACCTGGAAAAAAGTCACTGATATCTGTGAAATAATGTATAGATTTCAGATGGATCAAACTCAAAAATGGGCGGGGGGGGAGTATAAGAAATGGGCTTTGGGAAACAAAGGGGCATCTGCCACTAAACAGAAAGGAAATACATTAAGCTCAGGGAATTGAAAATAGCCATGGCAAACATGTACACTGACACAGTGTAGTGTCTAAGTACACAACAGGCTTCTCTTGCTGCTGTAAGAAAATTGTTCAGAACAGAGCTTCTGCAAAATGAAATTTGGGGACCAAATCAGATCATTATTCTTCCCCCTAGAATACAAATCTGTGCATTCCATGAGCTCTCCCAGGGGTGTTCATAAAGGGTGATTTCACCACTGGGGTATTTCTCCAGGATCTTCAGGATAAGTAAGAAAGAATCTGGACTAAGTGTTAGCAAATCAAAATTCTAACTCAAGTTTTGCTACATGCTAAAACTAGTCTCTTTAATGTATTTATCCCAAAAGATCTTAGTTTTTTCACTGGTAAATTTGGATGATCATACTTAAAAATATATAAAAGCATCCCAGAAACACACAATGAAGTTATTCTCTACATATAACTTCTCTCTCGTTAGTCATTTACTTATGCTTTCACTCATTGGTGTCTCATCAAAAGCCAGGCAATTATCTCTACTAATTCTAAAGAGACCCATTTCTTTCAACACCCCGATAAAATGGTCCATAGACCAAAAGGTTTGAGGACCACTCACTCTGGGGCTTTCTCTTCCCTCTCCTCCATTAGTACCTCTATTAATCATCTAGGCCAGTGATTTTCTACTCAAGCTGAGCATTAGAATCACCTGGGGAGCTAAAAACAAAACAAAACAAAAAATAATAAATACTGATCCCTGGACTCCACTCCACACCATTTAAATTAGAATTTAAACATTGGTGCAGGCTTGCATATTTTTTCAGGCTTCCGAGGTAATTCTAACAAGTGTTGACACCACAATGGTTCCAGACACAATATGGAACTTCACTGACAGCAATACATTTGACCAGTCCTTTTCAAGTAAGACCCAAATCAAAAGCTCTTGATGGAGACTCTCATGAAGAACAAAAACTGTATATTCAAAATGAAGCAGCTAGAAAGAGGACAGGGAAAGATTAAAGTTATTACAAACCTAATCATTATCTTCTTCCTAGTAATTGAAGCAAGACTTCTCAGAAGACCATGGGGGAGGGGAAGGAAAAAAAAAAAGGTTAGAGAGGGAGGGAGCCAAAACATAAGAGACTCTTAAAAACTGAGAACAAACTGAGGGTTGATGGGGGGTGGGAGGGTGGGTGATGGGTACTGAGGAGGGCACCTGTTGGGATGAGCACTGGGTGTTGTATGGAAACCAATTTGGCAATAAATTTCATATTAAAAAAAATAAAAATAAAATAAAATAAAAAAGACTTCTCTATAATAGCTGAAATTTTTGCAATCCTTGGAGTTGGTGCTTTATATTCTGACTCCAAATAATCAGTACCCAAAGTTGAGTTAAAGTAAGAAAAATTATCCCTGAATTCAGAATTATAGTTTTAACCCAGATGGGATCTGGGAAATAGATAACTGCAAATTCCCTCAAATGGTACAGGAAGCCAGCACAATCTTCTGAAGCCAAATAAACGCCCTAAAAAATCCAGGTTTTGGAATGAAAAGAATTAGCTTTCAATTCATTCTGCCACCTTCTAGCCATATGCCCTTGAGCAACTCACTTTACTTTCACCTGAGCTCCAGTTTTCTTATTTTTTTATTATATGTTTATTTATTTATTTTGAGAGAGAGAGCACATATGCACAAGGGAGAGAGAATCCTAAGCAGGCTCTGCACTAACAATGTGGGGCTCAATGTCACAAACTGTGAGATCATGACCCGAGCTGAAATCAAGAGTCAGAGGCTTAACCAACTGAGCCACCCAGGTGCCTCCAGTTTTCTTATTTATAAATATAGTAGGAATAACAACAACTACTTTGAAGTATCACGAAAATGAGACTTACAAATAGAAAGACCTCACATTCAGAGGCACAATAAATGTTAACAACTAGAAGGATGGTCATGATCATGATCATGACTTAAAGCAGAGAACTGGTGTAAAGACAGTATGCTGTAAAACTGGTTAGCATCTTGGAAGGAACCTTATATTTGGCACTGCAATTGTTTACCAAAAAATAGGGAGAGATGTAAATAATATTTATAAGGCTACTTGAAATGATAAATCTTAAATGAAAGTTGAAAAATCCAGTTGATTGCTACATAATATTAATATCTGGACACTGAAAGCCACCATAGGCTTTGTTTGTGCAGGTGTTGTCATATTTAAAAGACAAAATAAATCTTTTAATCACTAGATAAATACCCGGATGAACATGGTAGGTATTTGTAAGAGAAACTATTCCCATCTCTCTTTTTCATTTCTGAACCTCACTGAATTGCCTGCAAAGCCAAGAAATACCTTTCTCAGCTTTCTCTTTGACTAAGAGAGTCTGTACAACCCAATTTAGGCCTTCTATTTTCTCATTTCTTCCTGTCTTGGTTGTGCAAGCAATGGCTAGAGCCATCTCAAGACAGTAAGGAAAAAGCCAGGAGACTCACAGAGAATCCAGCCCTGACATCACTAAACCACAGACTCAACCCGGTAACTGCTTACACCTCTAGATTCTTTGTTATGTGAGAAAAATACAACCCTGTTTGCATAATAAGAATCTGTAATCAGGTTTGTATTATTTGCATCTGAATACAGTCTACAGTGATACAATATAATTCACTAAATCTAAGAAATTCACAATTTGGAGTATCAGTAGCCATCACCTACAGATCTCAAGATCGATATAATTGTTATCTATCCATCTGAAAAACTGACTTTTTTTCTATAGCTAAAAGTGAATTAAAAACTGTCAAATGCAAAAACAAACTGTATTAAGAGAGAAAATACAGGCTCTATAGCTATTAACCTACTATCAAATCATAGGCTAATTTTATCCTGTGTGCTTAGGATACCACATTTTATCCTGATATTTAAGTCCTTTCCCCACCAGAACCTGTTTACTGTACTCCAATATAAGCAGAGTTTCTTAATTGTCACCTGTACGTGCCATGACTTTCCATGCCTTTGGAGGTGTCCTCATCTTTCTTACCAGCAGGAATGCTTTACCTCATGGCTTGCCATTTATTCCAATTGTCCATATTCTTGTCATGTCCCATGTCCTCTCTGAAGATGGCTCTGATTTCTCAAGTCCATAACTGTCTCTTTAGTTTTTAAGCCACCAAATTAAAAATGCACTTATGTATGTGCGCGCACGTGCGCGCACACACACACACACACACACACACACACACACCTCTACCACCTTTGCCCTATGTCTAGGTTTGCTTTCCCCTGACTATAACTCTGCAAAGGCAGAGCACATCGCCCAATGGCCCTCCATCCTCACTGTGCCAGACTTATTACTGGAGCTGCACCAGAATGTTAATGGGAAAATTATGTGGATTCTCAGATAAATACTGTGGATTTTTGTGGACTCTTCAGGAGACACTGTGCCTGCCCTTATCTAATACCTGTTCAGAATATCAGACATTCCAGGAGGCCATGAAAAGACACCTTTAAAAGGCAGAATTGGCCTGAAAATATTCACTCGCATATCACCCTGCAGAATCCAGGCACGAGAAGTGGCGCTGTCTGTGTATGGCACATTGGCCACACTGCCAATTTGTGCCCCAGAGAGATCCAGTGGCCCCAGGTTTCAAAAGCTCCTTCTGAAGAAACTTTAGCTTTTCGTTCCTTTCGGCAATTCTTGCGCCCATCCTTCTTTATGCCAATTTGTTCTCTTCCTCCTTTGTCTCAATGTATCTTCTGTTTACTTCTCCATCTCCCCAGCGCTTCCTATTCTGCCTCTCCTTTAGCTTTTCTTTGTGACGTTCCAATCACTGATCATTGCCTTGAGTGTAATTTTCTTGCTCTGTGTCTTCTCATCCATTCATTATTCTCCAAGTTTGACTTCTCGATCTCCTTTCTACCTGGTAGGTGGCTTAGGAACAAAACCAGTTCTGCTTCGTTTTGTTTTCAGGATAAAGTGAACAAAGGCCCTGGCAGAAAGGTATTTGTCCAAGGCCACAGCAAGTTAGTACCAGTGAGGACAGAGGACACTCAGACCCCATGAAGACCATGTCACTGAGTGGTCCCATGCACCACGTCAGATGTAAAAATCAATTCTTTGGCAGTAATAAGACATCACAAATTTCAGAATAGTGACAGCTGATCTGATTAATTCATTCTACAGAACAATGAGAATAACAAGAGAAGAGAGTTAAGAAACTTAGAAAGGATACAGAAATGAACAAGTCCCTCCTTTCTTAAAAATGGTGTTAGCAGGATATTAGATTTACTAGTGAATTTGAACGCCCTTTTCCACCCTACCCTACCATGCCTCTCTTTTAGCTGGGGATTTATTTCAAGGCCTTACCAATCATATGCTAAAGCTGGTACATCACTAAAACATCTTCTGGGAGGACAGGGAGAAATCCAATCTAGGATTGAAAGCTGCAACTGTCATAGATAAAAAATACCCTTCCAAAGGCTGCTATTGAGTCAGACAGTTGGAAGAATTATTGCAAAATTGCCTGAGCTTCATGTAAGTTACTGGCTAGTACTCTGCCCAATGCCAGCAGTACCCATTCTTAGGGACCCCCAAGAGGAATGCAATTGGGCCCCTCCCATAACCACTCCCCAGTGACTCAACAATGCTATTAGCAGAGACCCCAGGAAGGAACGAACTAAATGATTTCTACCAGAAAAGATCCAAGCTTTAAAACCAGATCTCTCTACTCTGAATTGTGCATTAGTTGAACTCTCAGCACTTTTGAGAGAAGCTCTAGCCAGATAAAAAAATACCTTTGGCAGAAAGAAGCTATACTATACCCTGCCATGAAAAGGTGTGTGCTGAATGCATGACACCACTGTCATCAATACGCTGTTACAAAAGCCTATGGTTCAATATATTCATTTGCACATTCATGTCCTGCCGATAAAAACTCCTAGTTTTTAGTCAGAAAATCTCAGCTTTCCTAATTAGAATCCTCTATGCCAACTGACGGCCCCAATGCCACCAGTACCATCCCGAGTCTTCAGCCTTATGATCTCACTATCTCATTCATGTACTCACATATACACGCATGTGCACACATGCACACACACATACTCCATGAGCATAAAGACATACTTCTAGTTTTATGGCCTGTATCAAATTTTCCAGGCCTACCTGTGGCCTAGGGTCATAGATAATCCAATATTTGTGTCATTAATTTATGTAACACAGGCTTATTTTTTTTGTCAGCAAAAATCATAATTTTATAAATTAAATAAGAGATTTACTGGGTCTTTACTTCCTGGGATAGCCGTGTGGTGAGTCAGATTGTTCATTCAGTGACACAGTCTTTGAGTCAAATGACCCAAATATATATACAGCTATATACAGATGTAATTACAAAATCCCTCTTTGAGGAATTCCATTATAGAAGGACAACTCACTGGAAACAAAGACTTGTCAGAATGTCTTCTTTCATCATCAGGATTTTAGTTTTTATTACAAATAGGAAAAGCAGAGTGGCTTGCTTCTTCAGGTAAGGGGTGGCTTAACCAATTATTTGAAAGAAAGAGCTGTTTTGGTATCTGTAAAATCTGAAGGAATATGCAGTGGGCTACATTTAAGACTTTAAAACTGACAGCTCCAACTTGAAACTTTAGTATGCCCCCAAGATGTTAAATACAAAAGGACCTTTATGTACTTTCAACCGCAAAGTCTTTCTCAACATACCTATATACCTTAACTTCTTCCCTCTTTTTACTAACCTACAAATGCCACAACCTTTCCTTTTCCTGTACAAAAGGATATCAAACAAATTGCACTTCTTGATATATGTCGGTCCCTTCACTCAGGAAAAACGACATGGCTATTTTATTAGACGGGAGGTCTCAAGAGCTCCTGAACCCCACAGACAGTCTCGTAAATTACCAAGAGCCACACCACCGGAACAACAATAAACTTGAAACGGGTTAAGTGGTTTTGTTTCTGGCTCTCCCCCACATCTCTCCATGGATAGTCCTGGAACCATACACCTCCCTGGATATGTAATCACGGATACATACTTAGTTACCTGGGGCCCAAACTCAAGAACAACATTACACCTGACCATGATTTTATAATCAGCAAATTGATTGCATCTTTGGATAACATTCTCTAGGGACTGGAATTAACTATCTAAGGGTTTATGTATCTCTAAATATATTTCACTCCTTGAAATTCTTCATATTTTTCAGCTCAGCGATGATGTAATTATTTCTAAAAATCTGTAAATTCTCCCATTTTTATGTGTCATAATGGCTCTTTTATTTGACCTATACCTGCAGTTTTCAAGAATGACCTCTGATATGAGCATTCTGTATTGATCCAGTTAGGATCAATCGGGAAGACAGCTAGAATCAGATCAGCAATGTTGCAGCCCTGTCTGCCTGCTGGGTAAAACTGCAACTCCACAGCTTAAAGAGCAAGCAGAGGATGAGGAAGCAAAGCTCACCTGTGAATGCCAAGGACTTCCAGCTCCTCTCCTTGGTTTGCCACCTGTGGATGAGAGATGTCAATGCATTCTGACTTCGTTATAACTGTACATACAGCACAAGTCAGGCTACTGGTCTATGCAATGGGCAGCAATAATAAAGCCTCTAAATAATAATCTAGTCCTCAGATCTGTAGCCCTCTCCATTGCTTTAACATGTCTTCAGGAAGGTCCAGGAGCCTGACTCCCTGCTCAGAGCTGCAGCTAGGCACAGATATGGCAATCCCATTTCTATCTTCTGTGATCAAATGCCCTTCCCTGTGCTTACATCAGGTGTCACCCCACCTGCAGTACTCTCTCCCCTCCATATATTCTCCTCTAAGAGACTGGCAAATATATCCATTTGGGTCTCTGGATCCTTATGACCACCTACATAACAGGCAGAATTCTCAGCTACTGTGCTTGAGCACTGCTTCCATGTTTACACTATAAGCTTCATAGACAGTTATTTTGCTGTTTCAGAAAAAAAAATGTGTAATGATAAGATATCAGGCCATGAAATAACCTTGCCTGGGTTGCCAACCAGCCTCCAATGAAACCTTTTATATAACTTTGGCAAGTCTTAACTCTCCAGTGCCTCAGTTTTCACATCTGTAAGATGGGGATGGTGTAACAGCCCCTGCTTTAGAGAGCTGTCATGAGATTCTCTATATAAAAAGCTTAGCCCAGTACCGGGAGTATACTAACCGATCAAAAAAAATGTAGAAGTTTATTATTATTCACTGTAGAACTGGTTATCATATGTCAAGTGCTGGAAAGAAAAAGATATGTTTTCTCTCAAGAAAGAGCTTATATATATCCTATTATGTCATACCTGCTACAGGAACTCACCACCTGCCTTCCCACAAGGGCTAGAAAACTCCAAACTGGAAAATATACATATGCCCAGTTGTGTGCAAACTCTCAAACACAATTAATTTTGTGAAAGATTTATATAAAACTTGGCCAAAATCCACCTCACCCTCAGATTTCACTCTCAAAGGAAGAGATACAGAATCCTAGGCTATGTCAGACTAATGAATCCATTCATTTGTTCCTGATTTGGGGTCTGGTAAGCTCAAACTTTGAGGAAAATTAAATGATTATAACTATATTCAAGTTGGGATTTAGGAAAACAGACAAAAGAGTGAGGAGGGAGCTTTGAGGCAGTCAGGAACGTAATGAGGAGAAAATTCCAAATAACAGTCACAGAATACAAAGAAAATGGCCTTTTATGGACACCACAAAGGAATCATTTGGGTGTGAAATATCTTTTCTTAAATGCAATAATTTGGTGAAGATGAAGTCACAGGGCTTCGAGAGGAGCATGAGGTGGCCTGCAGGAAGGCACAGATGGCTGGAAGCAAACTAAGCAAAGACCCAGCCCCACGCAGCCACTTCTCTGAAAGGCTGTGATCGCCTGGCACAAAGGCCGACCAGACATGTCAGGGAGGAGAGCAGGAGGCAGCTGGAGAAGCTGAGATTAATGAGGAAGCGCAAAATGAGAAAGAGCAACAACTGGAAACCCTTGTGGTGACATCAGGAGCAGAGCCAGAGAAGACAACCTTGTTATCACATCTGCTCCATCGTTATAATTAAATGGTAATGCGTGTCTCTTGTTGGGTTACCAGGGTGGAATTCCAAGTGGGGGAGCCCCTCGCCACGCACTCAGGCCCCCAGCCTCTGCCCTTCTTGTTGAAGCTGAGGAATCGTTCCGGGTGCTAATAGGCTGGGTGTCTGGAGCAAGTGTTAATTTTGGATTACATCTGAGTGGAAATAAGATGAAGGTCTGGGGAATGCTTTGCCTTCACTCAGATGTTTCATTTCCAATTACTAGCACTGCAGAATACCCGGGGAGATGTTTTCATTCCAATTTGGAAGATTTCATAAACTTCCAAACTTTGAGGTATTGATCCAAACTCTTGAGCTTTGGAAGCGTGCACACACACTCGGCAGGGAGGATCTGAAATCTCCGGAGGAGAGGGGGTGGGGGGAGAGAGAAGGTAGTGTAAGTCCCATCTGAGGAGATATGCCCACTCTCAGACGGGCATACCTCTCTGCTTTTGCCAAAATTGGCTCTGCCCAACCCCAAGGCCCATTAGAGGCACTCAGAACCATTAGCTCCGACTGGTTCTGTGCTGAGTAAATACTCTCGTGTCCAACTAGAAACTAGGGCAGCTGCCTCGGTTTGCTTTTTTTCTTTCTTTCTTTCTTTCAAATTCAGCAACACAAAGTTCTCAACCCCAAATGGCTCAATTGCACCTCTTAATAAGTATGCCGTTTTATGTATTCTGCTAGTGGAGGTCAGCATTAATTTGAATTTTGCTAGACTCTCAGTCTTTTCTCACTTGGTTTTGAATATCCCAGATTTCTGTTTGATTTTGGACAGGGTCATTTGCAGGGAGGGTGCAATAATCAGATTTCCACCATCAGAAGGTAAGCCATCTATACCTGCAGGAAAAGGCCTCTGTCTATCATCTTTGGAATCTATGAGCTAAACCGCAGTTGTTTGTGAAGCCTCCCAAAGGAGGTTTTTAAAAACAAAGCACTTCACTCAATGAGAATGGGGAGGGTATAGCATAACGCTGTGCTAATGCATTATTCAGCACAGCTTCAACCAGTGAGTATCTGGTTATCATAATGCCCCAATACCTGGACATTATGTGGCTATGTTGCAGGGCAAGAAACAGATACAACTAAACCTAAAAGGGATTTACTTTATAAATAATATTTGTCCTTTCTTTCACATTTTAGGTTAAGAGCCAAATGAACTGGAGAATAAAGAACCTATGGAGAAACTTCTCTTGTGATTAAAACAAAATTATCCTAACACCTTGTAAGATTTATTTCTACACCCAAAACCAACAGAACACCAAGTGGCACAATCATGAGGTGCCATGCATGTTTAGTTTCTAGCTGACATTTAGAGATATTGTACTAGAAGTGACTCAGTGAAATCAAAGCTACCCAGATGAGTTAGGAACATAGTAAACACCCAATAAATGCTAGCTGTATTGAATTGGGGGTCATTCCGATTTAGGCTTTTATCCAGTCAATACTTCTCACTCTCCTCATTTTCTAATGCTGCCTTCTTCAGAAATGACCTAGGGAAAAACTAGTTTTTAAAAAATGAAATAAACAACCAGATCACTGGCAGACACCATTGTAGATGTTCACCAGTGCATTTCCTTTTTCTGGATACATAGCAAAACTGCATTTCCCAACTTTCTGTGTCTCAGTGGAGCCAGAAGAATGTAAGGAAAACTGGTGACTTACAAACTGAGTAAGCTTCAGTGGTGAGGTTGGATGCTACATGCTGAAGATGGCAGTGACTAAAGATGGAAGGATCTTGAGTTCCTGACTGGCCACATGGAGCAGAGCCCCATACCCCACCTTCCCCTGCCAATCAGAGTAAATTATAAATGTTTAATGTGTTAATCCACTGAGAATTGAAGAGTTGTTGCTTTGTTTTTTCTCTTACAACAGGTAGTATTAGTTACCCTGGTATGGAAATGGATAATTTGAAATGGAGATCTATTATAACAAAGACCAAAAATGCATGGCACTGACTTAGAAGTCAGGTGGCAAATAACAGGGAAGATATCAGAGGCTGGAAAGATGGTGATTCACATTATGCAAAGGCAATACAGGCAATAACCTGACAGGAAGACTTCCTACCTACTGAGCCTGTTGCTCTAGGTAAAGTGGTTGGAAGGAGAGTAGGGTGTTAGTATATGTTTACAATTAATGCTGAATTTGGTTAGAAACTATAATAAAGTGATAAGTTCAAGAGAAAATTGATCAGCTTGTAAAAAAATAAAAGGGAATAGAGAGAGTCCAGTAATATGGGACCTTGGATTACAAATATTGACTGTTTCGTGGGCTCCAAGGAGTAGGAAAAAAAGATCAAATAAGGCTTTGAGCAACAGAGCCCCACTAGGAGCCAGCTTTCTGGGAAAAAAAATCAAATTAAAGATAACCCAATAGCCTCAAGGTAGCTGCCATTAAGCTGAAAGAAGAAAACGTGACTGAGAGGAAGCAAATAAATAATGCAGATTTGGACACTTTCCAGGGAAAGAAACTTGGGTGCCTCAGTTACTAGCATGTGAGACTGACTTTAAGCAAACAGATCAGCACCCTCTTAGTTTTCAAGGGAAGTATGTTTCTGGAGAAACCATAAACAAACTAATACAAGCCTTGACCACTCAGGATTTAAAAAAAAAAAATCCTTGTGACCTCAGCCTTCTGAAAATGGCACAGCCCCAAGAAGGGTACACATCCCAATGCCTACAGTAATAGTTAATTTTATCTGTCAGTTTGAATCAGGAAATGACCAGATATGGTTACACAGGATTTCTGGGTGTGTCCGTGAGGGTGTTTCTGGAAGAGATTAGCATTTGAATTGGAGGACTCAGTAAAGTTGATCTCCCTCCCCAGGATGGGTTAGCATCATCCAATCTGTTGAGGGCCTAAATAGAACACAAAGACTGAACCAGGAGGAATCTGTCCTCTGTTTTCTGCCTTATTGTGTGGGCTGGGAACATATCACCCCTCAAAATGGACTTTATGTCATCAACACTCCTGGTTCTCAGGCGTATAGATCCTGACTGAAATACACCACAGCTTTTCTGGACTTCCAGGTTGAAGAGAGCATCAGATCATAGGACTTCTCAGCTTCATAACTGCATCCCTCAGCCCATCCCTGATAATAAATCTCCGTTACATCCTATTGCTTCTCTGAAGAACTCTGACGACCCCAAATGTTGCAGGGAGGACGGTGAACAGAAAGAAGCCCTTTCTCCATGGACTGGTACAGTAGCCAAGGAGATAAAAGGAAATACTCCCAGAGGATGAATTAGTCTCCTCAGGAATTTCCCCACTGCCAAGGCAGAAAACTTCACAACACTTGACCTACATTTCAATTTACTACGGACCAATGATATCTATATGTTTTCTATCTCTTCTTTTTCCAAATGGGAGTTTTAATTACCATAACCCTGTCCTTACCCAACCACTGTATATTGATTTAATGTGGGAAGTACACGGATATTTGTTTCTTCTCTTGCACAGCCAAAAAAGAGCCATATCAATGCTCAATGGCATAAGTGGGCAGTCAGTTCTGGCTGCAGTAAGTGAACAGGATTTTGAGTTGCTTCTTTTAAGATGATGGGTCATGCAAACAGGACACATGCCCAAGCAGCTCCCACAGCTGCACCCTCAAACAGTACTGATTGGCAAAAGCTCCCAGAGACAGTCAGTAGTAGGTGTGCAGGACCCCTGTAGACCATTCATTGTAAGACAGAGCACAGATATTTGGCAGAATGATAAACCAGACACCGGAAAACACAAGATCTTCCCCCAACATGGTCAGAGGACAGTAAACAATTGTAGAATGACATGGCAGAAACTTGTCCCCAGCACTTTTCTGCTGGCCTGACTTTTACAGTTAAAGAAATTCTACTCCCTCCTTTGGGGTGATTATAGTTCTAGGTTCCAGGTCTTGGAACTTATCAAGATTGATTGCATTAGGTAGACAAAGGTTTGCAAGAGGCCAACTCTTCTGGGGGGAAGTTCCGTCAATGTTACAGGTTGAATTATGTCCCTTAAAACTATACGTTCAAGTCCTAACTGCCAATCCCTGTAAATGTAAACTTTCTCAAAATACAGCCTTTGTAGGTGTAATCAAATTAAAGTAAGGTCCATTAGAGTAGGGTAGGCACTAATCCAATTACTGGTGCCCTTATAAGAGAGAGGTATTTGGACACAGATATAGAGATGCAGACACAGAGGAGAAGACATGTACAGATGGTGGCAGAGGTTCAAGCGATGCATCTATAAGCTAGGTGATGTTAAGGATTATCAACCACCACCAGAAGCTGGAAAAGGCAAGAAAGTATTCTTCCCTAAAACCTTCAGAGGGAGCACAGTCCTACCAAAAACTTGATTTTGGACTTCTGACCTCCAGAACTATAAGAAAAATATCTCTTATTTAAGGCAACCCAGTTTGTGGTACTTCATTGTGGAAGATACAGTAGGCTGGCACTGCATTCATCTTGGACAGCCTACCTCTTAAGACAAAGCTATATTTCAGTGTAGGAAAGAAATAAGACATGTGAGCAGGCTGGTTACCAGAAGCCACATTCTGTCACTGACAATGCTATATATTTACTTCTAGGCACACAGCAAGACTACATTTCCCAGTCTCCCCTACAGTTGTGTGGTTATGTGACTGAATCTAGTCAAAAGAAAATGAGAGAAGTATTGTTGCCACTTCTAGGTTTGGTAGCCAAAGGTGCCATGACCCTCTCTCTCTTAACCTTTGCCCTACAGCCACTAGTCAACACCCTACATCACTTAAGGAGCAACATAGCGAACACAGAGGAGCCTCCATCAACAGGGACCCTCAAAAGATTGTGAGCAGCACAGCCTCACAGTGCATCCCACTGATCACACTGAATTGACTCAAAAGTGAGAATACTGACTTAAACCCAACAGAGTGTTGGAGAAAGCTCATACCAGCTCAGAAGAGCCAATAGCATCTCTTTCCAACTCCATACATAATGAATGACATAACATTGTTAACTTAAATCTTAACATCAGCCATGGTGGGAGTATTTACCCCATGAAAATAGCAAATGCTACAAATCAAGTTTTTTTTTCCTCCCTTGTGTTTGAATAGTTATTAAATTTTGCTACCACACCACTAGTTAAGCCTCTAAGGAATGAAGGTGGTAGTTACAGAAGCTAGAATTAATCACACTAATAAGAATCTGGTACTTTTAGCTCTGGCAGGTTAACTAATACTGGAAAAATTCAGAGTGGAATTCTAAAATCTAGGAAGCGAGCATCCTTGGAGATTACTTGCACCTATTTACTTATTTTACAGATGAAAAAAAGTAACATTCAGTGCAGGGAAGTACCTCCCAATAGACTCTGGATCTCCAAGATTAACAGGCACCTGAAGACAGGTCTTCAGCAAGAATATGACGAAGTCTGATTTAAATTTAAAAGGGACAATCTGACCACTGGTGGGGAACATACTGGAAAGAACTGAAGTATTAAGTTGGAGACCAGCTGGGAGACTATGAGAGAAGCTGAGATGTGAGGTGAGGGTGACCTGGCCTTGGATGGGACAGTGGAAGAAGAGAGAAGCAAACAGGTCTGAGACAGATTGTGAAGTCAGAATCAACACGGATAAACTTGGTTCCCTTACTTGTTTACAATTCTGTGTCTGCTGCTAGAAAGTACCTGTTGGGATGCAGGGACCATATGGGTAGGACTTAGCAGGTATTCTTAGTGTCTGGTGTGAGGGCTACTATACTAATGGATCAAAATTCAACCTACCAAATGGCTAATTTTTTTCCTTTAGTGCCTGCCATATTCTAAGTATTTTACATGTATTAGTTCTAACTCTTACAAAGACCCAAAGGTATATATTAATATTTCTATACCATAAATGAGAAACTGAGACTCAGAGAGCCTAACTTGTGCAAGGCCACACAGCTAATAAGTAGGGGACCTAAGATTCAACCTGGGTCCATTTAACTCCCAAATTTCTTTACACTATTATACCTCCCTCTTTACAGTGAGTTCTCATGTGATTAAAGACCTGAAGGGCACAAACCAACCTTTGTAAGAAAACTTTGTCAAGAAACTCCTATATCAAACAGTGTCAAAATAATCAATAGCATTATTAACATGAGCTTACAAATACACCTTTAAAAAGATGCCATTAACGTTTCTGGTGGGGTTTTTTTTACACTAAATGTAATACATATAAAGCATTCTATAAACGTTGGCCATTATTACAACTCTATCAATACAAAAATTAGGGAATGTTGACTAGAAACACTGACTATTCAAGATGTTTGGCGATTAATAAAATACCTCTCTTTCTTCTTTCCTTACTCCACTCAAAAACACATCATCCAAAAAAATGCACTGTCTAGGCAGTCTGCTGGGACAGGTCCAGATTCATTAGCAGATGCACATGTATGCAGTGGCCTCTCACCCTGAAGTAATGAGCCATGTAGCATCTAGATGTAAATGTAAACACATCTGTGACTATCCAACCTGCGAGATGTCCGGTACAGCTCTAGTTCCATTTCTTAGCTGTGATGCTCTGCTTCTTCTAGTAGAGCAAGAATGGAGCAGCCTGGCTTGACACTGGATTAAAATCCAAGATTCCTCAAACTTTGAGGAATTTTTCTTTCTTCTCCAAGGTTCTGAGAGCTACAGACCACCTTCTGAGTGTTCACACATATAGTGTTTGAAATGTATACATGGTTTGGCAAAGCAGCTCTGGAGAACTGATGCCAGCTAATTTTTTGAGTTGTTCACAATAGGCGAGGTGCTCTTTTAAGTGTGTCATTTGGTTTATTTCATTTAATTATCACATCACCTCAACTCAGTGGGTACTTTAACTTTATTTTACAAAGGAAAAAACTCAGGATTAAACACATGGGTCACTTCCCCAAGGCTCTGCAGCTAGTGACAGATGGAGACGGGATTAGGGTCCAGGCATTCAGACTCCAGAGCCTGAGCTTTCAACCCCTGCGCTCCTTCATAGCTCTCTGGCTTCATGGGTGGAGGGAAAAATCAACACCTCCCTCAGCTTAAACGCAGCCCAGGCTCCATTCCCTCTCTGTCACATTCCCACCTCTGCAGCCTATTTATCAAGAGGTTAACCAAGATGGCTTATAGATGCACCATGTCACTCACAGTTCCCCTCCTCATACTGGCCTTAGAAGCTCCATGTAGTCCATCTCCTGCTTCCTTCCTCCCCCTCTCAGGGCTACACCCATCTCTTGCCAGTGTCTACAAGTTTCTGACCTCCTGAAGGCTCGAATTAGGTCTACTAAATGATTTTAGTACCATTTCTAGATTGCTATATGGAAGTACACTTTATCCCTAACTTACTACACATTTCTGTCTTAGAAGGATAGCAATAGTCCACATTGCCCACCATGTTAATCATAAATGCACAATGTTAGCATCAATCAGGCAGTGTTTACTATAACCCATGGCAAACACTACCTATAGAAATAGACAACATCTACAAGGAAAATAAACATCAAAACACAAAGTACCATACATAAAAACACAAACTAGCCAATAGAAAACAATACTCGGGTTTATGTTTACCAGTGTTTTGAGATATTAGCATTCTATGCAAATATTTTGAAAAAATATATAGTAACTAACCACTGTATTAATAATAACTTCAACAGGATGGGGCTTAAGGTTGGGGAATGAAAGGTGAAAAGAATATCGGCCAGTCAGAAGCGCTTTCTAGATCTTCTTCAAATTACACCACAAACACAGTATGTCTTTCCAAATGTATAGCAGTCCTTACTCTTTACTATACTGGAGAAGATAATTGTATACAATTTCAAGCCTACCCTAAAATCTATTATTTATTTTAATCCCAGGTGCCTTTGAAGAACATCCAGGTAAAGAAGAAGACTTTTATGTGTAGTTACTCACAAAATACCTTTGATGATTCCTTCCAAAAGCAAGATACTTTCTGAAACATCTTTCAAACCCAAACATGTCCCAGTTTCCCAAATTACCCAGGAACGATTCTTTTGTTGGCTCTTTCTTGATCATATGCATTAAAAGCAAAAACATAAAACATGCTCTCAAGCATTGCATAGTGGATAATTATATTTTTAAGGCGCTTCAGTTACATTATTTTAGCATCTGTGTAATTAAACCAAAGTGCGATTCTCAATTAGCAGGTTTTCCTTTCGTCTCTTGGATGTAATATCTTCATGGATAGGAAAGTGCTTCCCCTTTTTGAGTAGCTATATTTATGCCCATTAAACCAGGAGAAGTGTGGTGTGCGCTTTAATGAAGAAGTCCATCCAGGAGGCAGTGAAGCCAAGGGGAGTGTTGGGGTTGCCCGTCGACCCCTGCCGAGCACTGCAAGGTAATAACACTTTCTGCAGAGAGACTGACAGCAAATAGCAAAGGTGTGAAATGAGAGATGAGATTTCTTTGGTGCTTGTCCAGATTGTGATAATCTTCTAACCTGCCTCTCCTCCCACCCCCTACTAGCTTTTCCCCATCTGTAGACACCGGCCTGCCAGCCATCAATACTATCTTCCCCCAAGAGCATCCCTGATGATTAAACACCTGTGGCAAGCACAGCCTCCTGAGTTTCTGCCATATTTGGCTGCAATTTCCTTTTGGTCATGGCAGAAAATTAAAGTCTAAATTTCAATACTAAGCAAATAACCCGCCATGATTATTGGAAACATAACATTTTGATCAGCTTGCATCCATTCAGTCTGATACCCGTGGGTTTTATTAGGAAATTATTGCATTCAGAATACACTTCTTCACTAATTAATGGTTTCGAAGCAGCTGAAAAACTTGAAGATACCGCTTATGAGAAATGTCACAGAATAGATTTCAGAGAGTTATTGTCTCTAACCTTATCAATAACTAAACTAGTCATTATGCAGGGCAGGTGGTTTTACTGCAAAATTTCTTGCACACACCTGTAATATATTCTTTCTTGTTTTGGTGAAGGGAAAGTACTGCTCAACATTCTTGCAGCTTGAGATGAATAATGCTGTGTGAATTCCAAAATGGAAAAAAATGAATCAGAAAATTATTCCATTTCAGCTTGTTTTCAGATTGAGGCTTATAGCCCTCACTCTGTGAATGAGCTCTGGGAGGTGACTTATTACAAATTTTTCCAAAGAATTCTGCATAGAATGCTAACATCTCAAAACACTCTATTAAAAAAACAAAGTTCCATGGGGAAAATAACTTTGAGAAATGTGGAGATTCACATGGTCTCTTGTATATTAAAGACATAAAACTGCGAAGTCCAAACTGTTTAACTGTGTTCAAGCCACGCTTTTTAAACTTATTTGGACCTCAGAAAAAAATACATGAATGTGTATTTTTTAAATTATTTATTAATACCTTTGGTGAATCTTATCTTAAATTCTATTAGGCATGAAATACTTGGTATCAGAATTTGTTTTCTGATAAAGCCAAATATTTGTGAAAAACTAAATAATTTTCATTCAATTATTAGCACTTCCAGGGCAATTATTTCTTCAAATTCTCTCCACAAGACAGATGAGTTCATGAGAAGTGAGAAAGTGGTGTGGAGTGAGGTATGCAGTCCTTTTATGAATTGCAAACACAAGGAATTAGAGCCAGGACCTGGCAGAGATATGGAATAAAAATGGCAGCAGTAAAAAATTTACTCCTTTCTCTTTCTAACTCCCATGTGGAAGTGTATCTGGAAAGAGAGGCAGAAACACAGATAAAATGTTCTCCATTAGGCTGTCAACTTCCATCCACCTGGCCTACCTTTCATAACTACTGAACACCTACCATATTCTAGACATTGTGCTTAGCATTTGAATGAAAAAGTAAATTAAGACAAGATATCTTCCCTTCAGTCAAGAAAGAAAAATAATTAAAATTCATAACTAAACTCTAGCTCATGTTTCTTAGGGTTCTCTCACCTCCCATGAAATAAAATACTGCTTGCAGTAACATTAATAAACATTTTCTCTCTCTGCTTCTGTTTCTGACCCTATCATCTATTTCAGAATCCCTAATTTTCTCCTCTTTTAAAGTCTTCATTCCTTCAAAAAAAGATTAAAAATGATTTATCATAACTGAGCATTAATCTGTTGAATTATGTGCCAAATTAAAAGGACACTATGCATTATTCCCATGATCACAGAAGATCTAAAGGGGACTAAACAAATTGGGCAAGAATGCTGAATTTGTTTATTAATTCATTAGTGCATTCATTTATTAAAAAGAAATTTATGAAGTTCCACTTTATAATCCTGAGCACTCTCTGTTCTCAATACTAAGGAAGACCACACAGTTGGCTTCACTATTACCTGGTCCTGAAGAGGCTTACAGTGGAAAACAATGGGCAGATGGGCCAGGTCAGCTTAGTCCTCAGTGTTCTTTCTATGAACCCAAGTTTGCTTGATCTGAATTGTTAGCTCAAGTTTATTTGGAGCACTAACATAATGAATTTGAAACCACTTGGAAACTTAATGTGGGTAGAATCCCCTAACAGGCAAAACAGACAAGAGAAGGAGTCCAAAAAGTAAACAGACATAGTCATATAAACTGTGTGGATTTGGAATTCACCTTTAGTAAAAATCAGCAAACAGACTATTACTGTGTGAAATACCTCCTCTTTAAAATGTGCCGTGCAGGAGTTATGAGTGGCCCCAAAAAGTGTAACTCTGAATTCACAAAATTAAATTTTACCTGCAGACCTAAGAAAATGAATGTAGATACAGAAACAGGTAAACAAATGCCATAGTTCAGCACGCAAAGTAGAGACCCAGAGTCAAGTTAACCAAAACCATAGGAACCAGGAGGAGGAAGAGACTTCTGGGGGTTAATGGCACCAGAAGCAGTGGTGGTAAGATTTAAGGGGGAACTTGAAAAATGAAGCCTATTTAGAGAAGAAATTATAGCATCTGAGAATATTTGGCCAGCCATAACAAAAGTGCTATATTCAAGGTGATCTGCATTTCTTTTTTTTTTTTTAATTATTTATCTTTGAGAGAGGGAAAGAGCATGAGCAGGGACGGGCAGAGAGATAAGGAGACAGGATCTGAAGCGGGTTCCACGCTGACAGCAGAGAGCCTGATGCGGGGCTTGAACTCACAAACCGTGAGATCATGACCTGAGCCGAAGTTGGAAGCTTAACCAACTGAGCCACCCAGGTGCCCCATAATTTGAATTTCTAGATTGTCAATCACTGTGGGGCTTCTGAGGAGCACTGAGAAAATCTTGGGACCTTCTCACCCCCATTCCAGAAGCAGCCAAGTGAATCTCAAGGAAAACCACTATTATTTGGTCCCTTTATCAATCAGGACTGATCATGGTGGGAATAAAACCAAGGTGACCTTGTCCCCAGATTCCTTGCCCTTCCCATTGAAGTGCTTGACCAGGTGTCTAGCAAATAGCAAAAGGGTAGAGGGAGAAAGGACAGGAGAGTGAATTTAGTCCCCCTACCACTTTCTCTTCCGTTCAGTGTCAGCATTTTTTATAACCAAAGAAACTTTATTTCACTTTAAGAGTAGCCTCAAAATTACTGCTAATTTTCTGCAAGGAAACTGTTCTTTGAAATACATCATATACCATTTTCTACCCCCCTCCACCCCATCTTCCCACTTTTGTAATGCTGGCAATGCACTGGCTGTGAACGTGTAAGTATAGTTGCTTTTGAATGCTGCAAGGTAAATGCAGAAAATGACAGCTTAAATGGAATCATTAAAGCAGATGTAGGTAATATCTGAATGCTACCAAGCCTTCTTTGCAAGGCAATAAAGTCTTTATTTTCAGTTCTGATGCCTTGCACCTTTTCAGTGAAGTTGACAACCTATCATTTCCTACTTTTTTCCCCCCATTTCCAGCATGAACTCAGGGGCCTCATTTCTATCTTAAGTTACAACCTGTTGATTGGTGGAAAAGGGAAGAAATGTATACAGTTCCACCCTAAGCAGTTATTTCTGGCAGTGCAGCAGGGAGCTCTGTCAGCTCATTTAAAGACATTAAGTGTGAGAAAGTCACAACAAAATTGCTACCTGTCCATGGACTGGGTACGCCACAAAGGACAAGTTTCAGAGTAGTGCCAGGACAGTCCCCAGAGACCACATCCTGGTTTTAGAGACCGCCAGACTTTCACAGTACTATTTTGCATTTCTTTAAGTTTATACTTTGCAATATAGATTTCACTGTACTCTCCCAGTCTTTTTATGAAGAAGGCTCTTATATGTTGTTATCTACAATAAGGATAGAGAAATGAAAACTCACACAGATTTTTAGCAATACGGTAAAAGTAGTTTATAGTAATGCCAGGTATTGAGAACATGGTATTGGGGTTTGTTTTTGTTTTTGTCTCTGCTTTTTGTTTTACCAAATGCTTATATAACACTTTGTACCAGGCACTAAGTTCTTTTCAAATATTAACTCATTTTATTCTTATAACAACTCCTTAAGACCAATACTATTATTATCTCCCCTTTTACAAATGAGGGAACTGAGGCCTAATGTCACAGGGGTTAACAGTTATCATAGAGTTAGGCCTCAAATCCAGCCCTTATGTCTCCCAAGTCCATTCTCTCAGCTCCTTCACTATATGTCTTTCAACACACTGGGAGGTATACTACAAAAGGATGAGAAATAAACCTAGTTCTTTGATTCTTGAGCTGCTGACTCACCCAACCCATCCCTGAACAAACCTTTATTGAGCAATCACTACCAGCAAATGGCTATATTCAGTGTTTGGGGCATCCAAAAAAATATGACATACACAATCAATCTTCATTACTCATGGATTCCGCATTTGCAAATTCACCTACTGCTAAAATTGATTTGTAATCCCCAAATCAATACTCACCGGCTTTTGGGTAATTTGCAGACATGCAGGGACATGCCCAAAGTGGTGAAAAATTCAAGACTCCGACCTGCATTTCCCAGCAGAGATCAAATAAAACAATGTTCTGCCATCTTGTCCCAGCTCTCAAACAGAAACGACCAGGGAACGGAGACAGTAGGAGGCAATGCAGTGTGATGAAAGATGCTCCAGTTCTGGGGCCAATGGATAGGGTTCGAATCACAACTCTGGCATTTATTAATGGTGACCTCCAGCAAATCACTTAACACTTCTAATCACTTTCCCTTAGGAACTGTGGTTCAGTATTTGCTAAATCATAGTTTAGGTGACTTTGTAGAATACAAAGAATCATAATAATCTCTTTCATTCAAGTTGCTTACATCCTAAGTAAGAGAAAAAGGCAAAGATACATCAGAAATCATTTAAGTAACTAGGAATACATGTAGTATGTAAGACATGCTTTTAAAGCCTAAAGTGGGCAAGTTGGAATGGTCAGTGTGGGTGCCAGGGAGAAGATGGGATTTGGGACCTGAAGTAGCAAAAGTATAGCCGGAATAAATCCTGGAAAATCTCTTTGGCCTTGGCTTTTTTCCATGCTCTTGGCTTTTATTAACTATATAATGAGATCCCTTTGGATGGTGGCTACCATCCCATTAAATTAATTGAGGATTTAATTGTAGAAATTTCAAATTTTCTATCAGATCTTTCTAATGATGCAAGGGTGACCTTGAATTTTTAATTAGAGTGGTTCAATTGTCAAAGAAGTGAACCACCTGGGCTCATCTGAGTAACTTGTAAAAATCACAGATACACCCTCAAAAACTTCATGAAAAGGAAGATGCTGCACCTCCTCTTCAGGGCATCTTGGCAAAGTGGTAATCGTGGGCTTGACAACTTCAATCCTGGGGACCCACAAGGAGAAATGCTACCTTACCCCTGCCCACAGGAAGAAGAACTACAGTCTTAAGAGAATCTGGAGATGGCAGGAAAGGCCCTTAATCCCTTTGCATTGTTTTGACTGGTTATAGGAACCATCAGAGGGTTGAAATTGCGGAGTGTGTCTTTCAGCTAGGTTCATCCCTCTTCTTATCTACTTAGCTTAAAGACGGTGGGGAGTGGAAATAAAAACAAATGTGTACTTTTGGCACAAAAATAAAATGCTTTAAGTTGTCCTTGTTGCTAGGTATAACCAATCATAAAACAGACACATGGGAGGGAGAGCTGCCACTGTATGAAATGTGATAGTCGTTGGGTATTATGGACACAGAAAAATCAGCACAGACTACATTGGAGGACTAGATGGTGCAGGCTTGGAAGAATTAGCATGTTAGAATCAAGTGAGATATAACTAGAAAAACTTGAAATTAATGTGTTATCTTCTGTGCTTGATGAGATGAGGAGTAATGTGAAGTGGGAATGAGTGTTGAGTATAAGGTTATAAGGCCTTGTGGAAGGGTGTAGGACCTGTACCAGTTTTGAAGATGGATGTAATTATTGTGCCAAGTTGAAAATTATTTGTAAAGTTACTACAGGTGTCCCCTTCTTTTTCCTGATCCTTCTAATCTGCCCCACATAGGATACTAACTTAGAAGATACTAACTTCTCCATCCATAATAATTTATTACTCTTTATCTTTCTTTTTGAAAGACGTGAAATATTTGAGTGTGACTATTCCACTGAAGAAACAGTCATAATACTGAGTCATGATACTGATAATTGAAAGTACTCCTTAAATCATTTTGACCACAATGTGATTAATGTTCCAAGCAAGAAACACACACACACACACACACACACACACACACACACACACACACATGAGAAAAGAGAGTGAAGAATGGCATGTGTGTGTGTGTGCACATGTGTGCATAGGGGTCATCTAATAGTTTTAATTCTTTAATCAGTTGGTTAACATAGATCTTCTTTTGGCATACTGCCATCAAGTACATAAAATAAAATATGTTCATGCGGATATGGTCCTGACAGAGTAATCATAATAGAAAATGAGGTGATCTACTGGTAAAACAACATTATGCTCAAAACAAGAAATCAGAGTCACATTGCAATTACTGTTTTCAGACCATGTACAGCAGGCTCATTCCCCAGCAACCAACCAACAGCACCACACCATTATCTCCCCTGCTCACTTGGACAACACCAGGTATTAGCATCATGTCTTACAATTCTGGAGACTAAACCAATTAAGGTACAATTTAAATAACGTATTCATAAATATAGTACAGGATAGTACTGACATATCTAAATATTTTAAAAAAATAGAATATGGCTTCCAAAAATATCTTAGGAGAAGAGGTTCCATAGAGCGACCTTTGTATTATGAATAAATATGCATAATCAAAACAGTAGCCCAGCTCAAATCTCTCTCCTACTCATTTGATATACCTCTCCATGTCATATCTATTTTCATATAAGCAACACAACAATATAACATCTGCATTACTAAATAACACTACTATGTTCTAATTTTTTTGGAATAGTATGAATAAAATCTTTCTACTCCTATTTATTAGAATTTATTGGTGACAATCCTTTGCAAAGTAGCAGAAGGTATAATTAATTCTGGTACAACCTAAGTTGAATATAGAAACTCAACAGGGTTTACCTTTGACTTCAAATGATCTATCACTTGATAATGTGGAAGGAAGGCAGCAGGAGGAGGATGTGAACCTCCGTAACTTCACTCTAAACTACTGCCATGGTACCCCACGCAGTTAATGTTATATACACACACTGTCAACTCTACAATACAATTGTACTTTTCTTTATTTAATGTAAATGTTTGGACACAATGTTCTGTAGTGGGGAGGGGCGAACAGTGTTTCAAGGTTTGGGCAGGAATTTTACTAAAACAAATATTTAGAATTCTCTCTAACTTATCATAGGGCTCCCACCATTACTCCTACTACATTCAATTCTCATAGCTCAGGACATCTGCTAGATTGGAATACGGATGATTTCAGTTATACGAAATGAAAATTAATGCAGCATTTCAGTACCTCACATAGGCTGCTTATATATGCACAATCTTCATCAACAAAAGAAGTGATACAATTATGTTAAAGGTACAGGATCTGATACACCTTCAGCTTGTCTTGCTGATGAACATGGTTGCACTGAAGGAGGAAGAGCAAAGAGGAAAGTTGTTATTCTGGGTTTAACTCTGACCAGTGAGAAAAATAAACTAATAGCTTAGAAATAAGGCAGGAGAGAAATGATCGTGTCAACCTGGAATTGGTGACATTGAAGAGAGGAGCACGTGGATATGTATATTTGGGGGGAAATTTTAATGTCAAGGAAAATAGAGATATGGTGCCCTGATAAGTGGTTTTTAAAGGGAATAAGACTCATAAGAGGTAGAAGTATCTTTAAACTGCAATTTATTATGTCTTTGAAAATTATTTCAATTTTCAAGGCAGGAGAGAAGTAACATTCAAGAAAAAGGTATAGCAGTAATGATGCCGCTGATAAGGGCAGATTACAAAGATGGAAAGAGGGGTATATTTCAACTCTCTAAAAACTGAGCTATCAAAGAATAAAATGGGCCGTCTCCAAAAGTGCAGAGGGAAGAAAAGAGAAGTGGTCTATATTATCTGTAAGGTTCTTTCAACTTGAAGATTCTGTTATTCTATATTATGTGGGAATAGATTTTCATTCAACATTTTAAAAAGTGTTTTAAGACAGTTAGTGATACTAGACAACAATAAATATGGGAATGGTGCCTTGGGATTTACAAAGTGATATGATATGCATATCAGTTATCACCACAGCCACCAAAGATCACGGTCTCCAGATTATAAATAAGCAGACTGAGCCCTCCAGAGATTAATCTATGGTCCTAAGGTATCACATTTGCAGGACTCAGGGCAAGAGCGCAACTGAAGGCCCACATATCTTATACCTAAATATTTAAAAGTTATAAATCAAACAAAAATAGTTAAAGCTCTGGATTTAATTCTCTCCCTTAGAAAATGTATCTTCAAACCATAGTATCAAAAACATGTATGTTTTTTATGACTAAAATTTGGCAAAATATAAAAGATGACTGAATTTAATTATTATTAATAATTACTACCATAGGTCTGAATGTTATATGGATGTGCCTGTGATATTTTAAAAATATGTTAATAATTCATAAGTCATATATTTATTCCACCAACTGTATTTTCTTGACTTAATTTTAATAAATTACTCATTATGCTGTTATCAGTATTTTCACGTAATTTGGATTTTACTGAACATAATGATCTGTATTTTAAATGTAATTATATTCAAAGTATATACATTTTAATGTATCTTGAAAAAACTAATAACATAAAAAGTAAAAATTAAAAATATTTTCATATATATTTTTTAAAGTTTTCTCCTGAAGTATTAAAAATTAAAAGGTAAAATATCAATTACAATCAATGAATAAAATTTTTGAAACTATTATCTTTATAAGTTGAATGAATTTAATAATTTCACAATATAGTAAGATACAGTAAACACTTTTTTTTAATTTTATATTTATTTTTGAGAGGGAGATAGAGTGTGAGCAGAGGAGGAAAAGAGAGAGGGAGAGACACAGAACTGGAAGCAGGCTCCAGCTCTGCACTGTCAGCACAGAGCCCAACACGGGGCTCGAACTCACAAACCATGAGTCCATGTCCTAAGCCAAAGTCAAACACTTAACTGACTGAGCCACCCATGTGCCCACATAGTAAACACTTTTTTAAAAATAAAAACATTCACTGTACTAGCTTTCAATGCTCATCTAATTGTCAAGGTAAAGAATCAGTATTACTCTCCATGTCTGTTACATATAGCTAAAACTATATACAAATTTGAAAATAGCAAATTATTTAATATGGCAAAATTTTCTGAGCAGCCATGGCACTTTGTGAGTACCTCCAGAATCATGATGTGGAACCTGACGAGCAATAAGAAATGGACCCCTACTGCAGAAATCGATTGCCTCCATGCCTTCTGAGAGAAGACTTGACATGCTAATTAATTTGTCTTTGATCTTCACTATATACTTTGTCTGCTCAAATCCTTCCCATACTCCAAAGCACTGCTTGCCCCTGGCTTCCACAGTGTTCATTCAATCTACAAGCCTCCATGACACTCAGACACAGATATTTGTGTTTTGAGGACTTAGAGAAAGAGATGAGGAAAAGACTTTCCCTGGGGCCTGAATGGTGTTAGTTGTGACAGTAGATGTTTAGAGTCATGGGTCATGCTGCATCAGACCCTAATTGATAGAGGCACACAAGAACTTTTAAAGCTATTTATCAATTTTCCATATGTTTGTGATTTGTGGACCCTCTGAGCAGATGGCCTAGCCTTTTCCCTAAGAGTAGTATGAACTAGGTGAGCCAGAAGTTAATCTAAACAAATGCTCTTTTAATGGACCACTGCAATCTTTAGAGGTGGTGAGATCCCTGTGAATAAAGATACCAAAAGCAGAGATTTCATTTTAAGAAAGGATAGAGGGGCGCCTGGGTGGCTCAGTCGGTTGGGCGTCCAACTTCGGCTCGGGTCATGATCTCGCAGTCCGTGAGTTCGAGCCCCGCATCAGGCTCTAGGCTGACAGCTCAGAGCCTGGAGCCTGTTTCGGATTCTGTGTCTCCCTCTCTCTGACCCTCACCTGCTCATGCTCTGTCTCTATCTGTCTCAAAAATAAATAAATGTTAAAAAAAATTAAAAAAAAAAAAAAAAGAAAGGATAGAAGCGGTAAAGTGATTTCTAATTTGGTTTGAAATAAGGTACCCTGCAGTGCTATAATCAAGCAATGGTTAAAAAAAAGTTTCTATTCCATCATCAGAGTATATACACACTTATCGATATTGAAAGGCGATGTGGAGTAAAGGTTCTGCCAAATCAACTCAGTGGTCAGCTATAAACTAGCCTGACAGTCAAAATAAGGAAACCTATTATTTAGTGAGCCCAAAGAAGTTTGTACACAGAGATGAGGAATTAACTTTTAAAGTCAGATGTCTCAATTAGGTGCAGTTTTAGGGAAAGACTCTTCTAGTATCCTATACATTTCTCCATCTACATGGAAATTCCTCTGAACTGTAAGTAGAGTTTCAGGATGAACCCATGCACCTGCAGGACCCTCACTTACACAAATAAAAATACATTTACTGAGGACTTAACTCACTAGAGGAGGAAGTCAACTGGGTCATGTTAGAAAGATCTTCAAGAATGGTGTTGAAGCAAAAAAGTTTTATTACTCTCGAGTACCCAGAATATGTCACCAAACAAAACCTTTCTTTCCGAGGTTCAACTGTGACCCAGAGACTAAAAGAAGCAGCAAATTGAGAGAATCAGGTGGACTTTGGAGCCAGGCTGCCGGAGTCTGAAGCCCAGCATGCACTACGTATAGCAGTGGGAGGCTGCGCATTACTGAACTTCTCTACTTCTCTGTTTCCTCATCTTTAAGATGGAGGTGATAATAGTGCCAGCAGTACAGCCACCACACAGATCCAGGGATACTGTTCACATTGCACAAACGTGAATGGTGCCCTGGGCTGGTGCAGTGCATGTCCAGAGAGGCTGTATTCAGCTGCCTTGAATAGTCCCTACCACACAGGGCTATAGCAAGGATTACATGAGTTGATCTGCACGAGGCTCTTAGACCAGAGCCTGATACCTGTGAAACACTCAAGAAGCATAAATTATTGTTACAACAGATTCGGTAAAAGAGTAGTGATGAGGAAGAAGCAAAGAATAACACAGAAAATAAACAAGCAAAACCAGTCTCTTTTCTGACTAGATATCAGGAGAGAAGAAAGCTGTTAATTGCTTTTCTAATCTGATGAGTGTCAATTCATGATAAGCATAGAAAGGAATATGTGCTCCATCATGACTGATGCACATTTTCCTCTTAGAATACAGAAATGCAAATCACTAGGAAATCAGAGAGCCTCCAGCTCGAGTGAAAAATCCAATGACCAAGTAGTGAAAGATTTTTTTAAGCCTAAGTGCAGGACATGGTCCATCTGGAACTCCACAACTTGGGGAGGTGAGTTTGACCGTGACAGCTAATGGGGAACGATTTATGATCAGTGCCCATCGCCGGCAAATTATTCACCAACTGCTGACAGGCCCAACCCTTGACAGTGAAATGAGTGGGGATGATATCAGTCACTCTCTGTCACTCGAGTTGCAAATCTTCTAGTCAGCAAGAGAAACCTAGAAGCAGAAAACAGGAAAGGGAGAAGTCGACAGGTTCAGCCGTGGCTGCAGGTGCCCCTGATAGGAGGTCAGAAAAGTGAAATAAAGACAGCAACATTAATTGAGCCAGCAGTGAATGTACGAATCAGTAGAGCCCATGAACTCTACCACAGGATGTGAAGGGCAACATCAGGAGAAAAGCAAGGGCTGGAGTGTCAGAGAAAACTGGTTTCAAATCCCAGCTCTACCACTTAATAAATGGCCTTGGGCAAGCTACTTAATATCTCTAAGCCACCATTTACCCATCCATAAAATAAAGATAATAAAATCCACCTCACAGGGCAGGGTATAGAGATTTATTAAGATAATGGATAGGACACGTCTGGTACAATGTCTGGCAAGTTGAAGGTACTCTGTGAACCTTAATCCCCATTCCAGGAGCTGCCCTAGCGGGCTCACAGCCAAGAGAGGTTGGTGGGGGAGGGAGGATGCAATTAAATAAGTAGTTACAGGCTAGAGCTAAAGAACAGGACCTCAGAAGGACACAACGGGAGTTCCCTAGACCAGCCTTGAGAAGGCAGGAAACAGCAGAAAAAGAGATGCTAAGGGAAGAATCAAGAGAGGAATGTAGACTATTAAGTTGAAGACAGCCAGCAGGAGGGACAGAGAACATAAGGTAAATGGCATATGCCCAGGCTTGGATACAAGATAAATCAAGGAAAAGTTGTCCTGGATCTCAGACCTGCCTCAAATTCTTGAAGTCACACCTCCAAATCTACATAGCCATCTCTCCTTGACTTCTATCTGGCTAATTTCTCCAGTCACTGTTTAACCCACTGTTGAAGAATAATGCCCACCTACACTATGGTATTACAATGACACATACAAACTGATTAGCCTTCTGGGCTTTGTAAAGGACAGCAGCCTGGGATGACCCGGCCATTGCTGAACAGGAAAATCCCCATGTTTACATCTCACTGTGCTGCCACACCTGAAGGATCAGTGCATAACTGTTGTTCTCTCCATTTCCCTACTCAAACAGCAGAAATATATATATACATATATATATATATATATAGAAAGAGAGAGAGAGAGAGAAAGAGAGAACATATATATATATATATATATATATATATATATAGAGAGAGAGAGAGAGAGAGAGAGAGAGAGAGAGAGAGAGAGAAATGCAGTTTGCTCTACAAGGTAACAGAAAAAAAGGTGTCTGTCCTCTGAAATGCCCAACTTTTGAAGAATCTCCAGTGAGCACACAGAAAACTTTAGGAATACGTGCTTACTGGAAAGAAAATTTTCATCCAGGCTTCTTCCTATCATCCTCACTAATTTCTAATGGGGAAGAGAAGCTCTCAATCTGATAACTAAGAGTGTGAAACATAAAGCCTTTTTTTTTCTTACTAGTAATCAAGGACACTGTTTATTACACATCAATGCCCAAGTATGGGGACAGAGCTCCTATTTCCTGTCCCATGTGCTAAACTGCCAGGGCAGGATCTGTTTCTTTGGACTTACTCAGCCATCCTGTATCTTGTCTGCCTATCTGACTCTCTACATGGTTAATATGCTAAGCAGAAGTATTTAGGGCCTGCTTCCCAGAAACAGCCCTTCCACTCTTCTCTAACTTCCTTCACTGCATCTGCTACAACCAGAACAAGGAAGGAACAGATTGAGAAACATTCTGAATTCAAAACCACCTTGGCAATGCTTGACTATCTGAGATTCAGAGGAGAAGATGGAAGAAGAAAAGACTTCCCTGGTCCAAGTCATGTTCAGCTTTCCTTAGAGCACTGCACTGGAAATTAGGAAATAGTATCACAGATATCAGCAAAATATTCTGTCTTGCATTTTTACTATGGTTTAGTTGTGCATATCTATCTCCTATAACACAATAATTCCAGGGGGGAAGATAATTTAGAGATATAATGAGACACAAACCACCACCACCCATCCCTAATAGTGATAAGGACTGAAATCAGATTTATAAAACACAAGATCAAAGTTAAAAACATAGAAATGGAGAAAGCAAATACAAGGTACCTATTTAAGATTACCTGAAACCCAGAAAGAGGTGTGATGATAAACAATATTTTTGTGATAAATAATAGGTAGGATATGTTGACTTTATAGTTAGTCATTACATGTATCTTAAAAATTTATGATATCTGGGAATATTCAAAGGTTATGCAAAAAAAATCAATCAATGGGTTAATTATCCAATATTTATTTGGGGAAAGCATCTGTTTTGAGACCACTGGGACACTGGAGAATGCAGAGGTAGTTACAACAATGTCTGGATACTTCCTAAATAAGGATGCAATGCTAGATATAAGTAATCCAAAAGAAAAGGTCTATGTCCTCAGGTAACGTGGCTGGAAACTTGTTTAGAAACAAGAGTGTTTCCTTGGAAGTCAATAAAGCCTTGTTCAAATTGCAACATCCAAATGTTTCAAATCCCACTGAACTTCACTTTTCTCAACTTAGAAGGGGGATAATGACACCCACTTTATTGGGTTGTTGTTAGGATTAAAAGAGATAATTTATGTAAGTGACCATTTCTGACAGTGCCTGGCTTACAAGAAGTTCAAAACCATTAGATATCTTCCCATTCATTCCCTAGGTAGATTAAACTTTATCCATGAGGAAGCTGATGAATCACACAATACAGAGCATGGCAAGGACCAGATAAGCAAGCAGCACATTCAGGGCTACAGAATTTGAGAAGGCCAATCCATTTGTAGCAGTAAGGGAAAATTCTGCAATATGGTAGAAATTGAACTAGAGTTAAATCAGGAGGGAGGGTGGGAAACTCTTGCCCTTTAGTCCCAACATTCCTGTGGGAAGAGAACTAACTCTCTTAGGGAGAGTTGACTTAAATTCAGACTATTAGTAGAAGCAGGGAATTCACATAATTCGCCACACTTTATGAGTTAAAGACAATTATCAGCAAGGATCAATACCTGCCTGTTGTGTGTGTGGCAAAGAGGGAGGAAGAGAAGAAGAGAAATAGGAGAAAGTAGGAAGAAGGAAGAGGAGAATGAAGAAAGAAAAGAAAAAAGAGACATGCAGGAGAAAGGGGAAAGAGTGGAGGGGGAAGATTAGTGTCACAGACATCACAGCTGCTGTTTGAAAGGGCACATCTGAAATGGGCCTGTTAAATTCAATAGTTTCATCATCATTGCCACCAGATTGAGCTGCTCTGAGAAACACTTTGCCATGATATATGAGCTGGGTGAGGCTGATTAGCTAAGCCTATATTACACACTGCGTGAGAACTCAACAAAGGTTTAGTCATTTAAAAGGACAACATTGAATTTTGGCCAAGGATTTTAAAAATGAATATTCCATGTGGGGAAAAAAATGTTAGAGACGGTAATGACAGAAGAAAATCTTGCTGTAATTATTCCTCCATATGTTACCACCTTCGAGGGAAAATATATACATATAAAGTGAGAATAATCCCCCATATGGGTTTTCAGATCCATTTTTTTAAAGTGAGCAATCCTAGGTTCAGAGCGAAGGAGCATTATTAAATGACTGTCAATTGCGAGCCTCGCAGGGGAACAGCCACAGCTCCAGTGTAACATGGAGATCTGGGAAAGATGATCAACTCTCCAGATTTATGACTCATGAACAGCTAGAGAGCATCATGGATTGCTCAAGCTAGATGGGACGTTCAGAGGTTATTAGGCCCATTACCCTTCCCCTAGGCCACTTCACTTGCTCTTTCATGACAAAATAACATTTTACATGCAAGGTAGAGCTGGAGGCAGAATGAGTATTATAAATAGGTGATGGGAACAAGGGGAAATGTGGATGCTTCTTCCACTTAGAATCATGAAAAAATCCCAACTGCACCTGTCTAGTCCATTTCTTCCTTCCCAATAATTAGGACAGCACCTGACACATCATAGATACTCTGAATATTTGGGATAGGAATGAATGAATGAATCTAATGCTGCCTGGGATTTCTCTTCACTACTGTTCTCTGAGCTCTCCCAGGAAATTTAGGATTCAACCACCACTCTCTGGTCCACTCTCTGGACCAGAGTTCTAGCCATACTTTTTCCGTTTCTTTCTTTACAATCTAGACTTTCTAACATCTCTTTTGTAAAAAGAGGATTTTGGTGTCTGTGATTGTCACACATGCTAAAGGCCAGCTGAAAACTTAAGCTCATTCTGTTACAACTCACAGATAAGTTTTAAACCAAAACACTGGCAGGATTTCCTAAACAACGATTTAATTTGTGGTAAATACACCTGTATTTACCACATATCAAAGCTGCCTAAATAATTAATAATTTTACCTTTTCCATTAAACCTTGTTTTATAACACTCTCCCACATGAATCCTTTTTTCCTAAACCTCCTTAGCAAGTTTTGTTTATAACACCTATGGAATACTTGGATAATTAGTGTCCTGGAATTTTTCTAAACATTTACAAAGATGTATTTTGATTCCTCAACAAGCATGGGAGCCCTTAGAGAAGGACTGCATAATACCAGGCTTCATTTAAGCCACACAAAATTTCTTTGTGTAATTTTGACAAAGTATGGTATACTTGTCTGTTTGGATGTCATCGATATTCGTGATAAAACTTCTGAAAATCAATCAATCATCCAGATGATCCAATTCCACTTGTTGCTAAACAGCTGAGTGACACTGAAGGAGTACCTTGCCTGCCTTCAGAAGGCCAGGGTGGGCAGGCTTCTCAGAGCTACTGGGAAGTGAGCAGAATTCTGAAGGCCGAGGACAGAAAAGCCAGGGGAAGGGCGGGGTAGAAGGAGACACAGAAGTAGAAGTAGAAGGTGTGACATTCTCAGAAACCCAGGGACAGGACCTAAGAGTTTAGGTTGGGGCCAGACAAAGTGGAGCAGAAGAGGAAGACCTAAAAATAAAATAGATTAAACAAATTAGTTGTCTGTAATTTAGAAAGATGGAGGCTGAAAGGAGAGAAAACCCAAATCTGCCCTTAAACCATATGCAAAATAAATTGATATAATATTATTTGATATGGACTTTTTAAGGGACATATAGAAAACCCAGTGGCATCTCTGACAGATTTTTACCCATATTTTTAAGTACTAGGAAGAAGCTCACAACTCTGTTTCAACTTGCTCCATTTTAGTTGACATTTTTTTTTTCTTATATTGAAATAAAATACCTCCTTGGTTCTACTGGTCCCAGTTTTGTCTTCAGGGATAGCTAAATATAAATTCACAAAACAGTAATTGCCATGAGCCTTGTATAAGAAAGACTGCCTCTATCTCTCCACCAGAACTGTAGGTACTTATCCTAGATGAGGTAGAATGCTGCCATTTTAACCCCATCATTTGACTTGACCACATAAAGCCTTTCATCTACTATGGAGTTTTGTTCCAAAACTAAATACTAAAAAACAAAAAAAAACAAAAAAAAAAACCCGAAGTTAAAATTATAAAAGGTTAACACTGCACACAACAAAATTAAAAGGAAAATCAACTGAAAAAATCTCACCGTGTTAATAAACTGACCAAGAAAAATTACCCTTACTAGAAACAATCATTGCAAAATAAAACTGACAATGGCCATAACTGCATTATGGAAGAATGTGCTATTGAGTAAAAATTGACAGAAGAATCTAATTTTCTTTCCCAAATGTTGATCTGGAGAATCTGATCCAGGAAAATTGGACATGGTAAAAATAACTGCCATACAAGAAAATTCAGACTGGCAGAAGCATTATTGCAAGATTTTTTTTATACATGATTGATGAATCAAATCGTTATTATAAATTTTATGCATGGAGAATTGTTCCTGAAGTAAATAATTTTAATAGAATAGAATTAGAAAAATAAGAAATAAGTAAAAGGCTTAACTATACTTTGTAGAAAATTGACCAAGGCATTAAACTGGCTTGAGTTCACTCTGAAAAGTCTTTCTCAATGAAAATTCATTGATTAGAATATACCAGTTGGTATTATTCTGATTTATTCACACAGAGTTCAAATATCATCACTATCTAAACATTGGGGTAAAAACAGCACTAGGTTAATTTAAATTGGTTTCAAACAATAAACACTAAAAATTCTTACCCCATAAAAAGCTTCTGGAAAAGTTTAGACCAATAAGTGATAAATTCAACATCCGTGTTAAGGGGATGTTAGGGTCTTTGAAGCAAATTCTTGTTCAGAAACAAAAAGTTGTATTAAAATAGCATTAATACTGTTCCGGGGTAGCCTCTCTAAATGTTCTTATATTTGAGCACCAAAAATTCAATAAACAAATATTTCTTGTGCTTCTACTTTATGGCAGATCCTGTATTAAATGCTGAGGGTACAGACTGAGTCAGCAGACTTGCTCCTGTTCTTGGAGTTTATGCAGAAGTCTGCTCCACAGAGAAACTAAGAGATAACCCTAGGATCATCCAAACTCAGGGCTGTCCTTAAAAGTCACAATGTGAGCTTCCTCCCACCAACTCTTTCCTAAGAACAAAAACCTGTTCGAATGAACATAAAAAATCTTGACAAAGGAGACTGACATTTAACAGACACTACTTGGGTCAGACCAGATTTACTTAATGTGATCGTTATCTTTAATGTATCAGCTTGACTGAACTAAGGGATGCCCAGCTAGCTGGCAAAACATTATTTCTGGGTGTGTTTGTGAGGGTGTTTCCAGGAGACATTAGCACTTAGATGGGTAGGATGAGTAAAGAAGATACCCTCACAAATGCAAGTGGGCATCATTCAATCCTTTGAACGCTTAGATAAAACAAAAAGAGAAAGGGCAAATGTGTTCTCTGCCTGAGCTGGCCTGTCCATCTTTTCATGCCTTTGGACATCTTAACGCATGGTTCTTAGGGCCTCTAGACTCAGACCAGGACTTACACCACTGGCTCCCCAGGTTCTCAGATCTTCAGGTTTGGACTAGACCTACACCACCCACTTTCCTGAACCTCCAGCTTACAGATGGCAGATCATGAGTTTTCTCGTTTCTTTCTATACATCTATTTATACATCTACTGTTTTTCTATATGTCTATGTAGATATACAGATACCTCACTGGTTTCTGTTTCTCTGGAGAACCCTGAGTAATACACTTAACCAAAGGACACAAGAGAAAGTAACCATGTTTAGAAACCAAAGAAGAAAACTTAGCAACACACAGAAATATTAGGTTTCAGACCCTCAACTAATAAAGTACACAACCATGAGTAGTGACACTTGAGTGAGTGAGAGTCCCATTAGACTCTTAGTAGGAGCAGATGGATAAAGAGCATGGACACTTCCCAGAAACCACATCATCTGGGTTAGATACACTCTGCAATCATGGGTCATGCCTACACAACATGACTATGCAGGATAATACAGACACTCAAGCACAGTTTTTCATGTATTTATCTCAGCCTCTATGATAGTATAGTCTATTCCAAGTACATTTTGAATTCAATACCATGGAACCAGAACAAGGATCAGTTGCACAGATACCTCTATTATGCTAACATACAGCTATATGGCCTATACTCAGAAGCTATCAGTGACACAAAGAAAGAAATACCCATAACTCTTATTTAATATTCCCACACGGAAGACTACCAATCATCTCTCATTATGTTTTCTCCTTCTTACATGACAGTTGAATTATCAACAGGGCAACTGGCCATCTAGTTAGGACTATCTTTCCTAACCACATGGCAAAGTTCTCATTACAGAACATTAATGCAACTGACATTGGCAACTTCTGGGATATGCCCTCAAGAAAAGGGTAAAGTCCCTTCCTGTGGAAGTAAAGAAAATATTGACATCTGGCTTGAAATGTGGATGAAGGAGACATCTTGTAGGGACAAATTATCTTTCCCAATAATATTTCTCAACCACATGGACTTTTCTCAACCTTTCTAGGCACCTTATAGTTTTACTGACATTTAAAACTTCCAGACCAGCCTGGACCTTCATGCACAAGAGAAACATGCTTCTATATCCTTTGAACCAATTTTATTTTGGGCCCTTGTTAGAACCAAATTTATACCACAACAAATTAAGACATATGTATTATAATTTTTTAATTATGATTATACCTAAAGGTCTTTGTGTAAGAAAGAATATGGTACAAGGTGTCCATATTTGTTCCATCTTGTTCACCTGCCATCCAGCAGAGGATCCCACATGCAGCTTTAGGATTTAACGAACTTCATTGTTTGCACAATTTGCTTGGAATGGACTGTTTCAGTTCATCAGACTTTGACTAACTGAATTATTTTGTGCTCTCTATAGGGATTACAAATCTTCAGAAAAATAATACATTTTGACCCGGAGATTTTGCTGGATATAATTTAATCTTTAACAAATCAGATAATACTTCACAGCCTTGTTATAGCACAGGGCCATGATTTTAAATACCAATACTTGTTATGTTGTAATTAGTCGGGTTCAAATTTTTTTTAAACAATGAAAGAATGATGGAGGACAGAGTTGATCCTACAGGATGCATTTATTAAAACTGCTAGTTCATCACGTACTTATTGAGCATCTGCTGGGTCCCCTGTCAAGTTTTATCACTTAATTCCTATGCAAACTTGTACAGCCTATTCATTTTTTTGAACTTCTGATTTTTTGGAACTTCTCTTCCTCCCCAGGCAGAGAATTCTGAACTATAGCCCCTGGTTTTGAAAGGCTATGATTCTAAGTATGTGGCACTAAGGCCACAGAACAATGGCTCCTGTCACTGCCTCGACTCGCTGCTCTTCTTATGTGGGCACTCATTCTGCAACCAGATGTCTGCAGTTGGAGATATTTCCCCAAAAGCAACATCCTATAACTGCTCCTCTACAGATTCTTTCACAAGTTGAGTTGACAGCAGTAGTGTTGCCTCAGGCCCCTTCCCATGCTGAGGCTATAAATGGGGTATCTGAACCATCAGCCCTGACTGGACATTACCTCCTTGAAATGTGTGTGCTCTTAGAATGCAGAAACTTTTGAATTCCAAATTCCCTCCCTCTGTTAGAGAAATTGCTTGCCAATAATTCTGCTGACCTCCAAACAAGTCCTTTCCAGGGTGCCCTGTCTCTTTCCCTACATTCCAAGAGGCCGGAGGTGGTTCTCTGTTCTGCCAAGGCTGTGTTCATCTGGCCACAGTGAGAAGACCAGGCAGATTAATTAGATGCTTCAGAAGGGGTGAGAATCCTGCTGCTCAAGATGAAGCAGATTTGTGGGTGAGTTAACCGGACTCCTCTGTTCAAGTTGATGATTAACTTCAGACCTGACTAATGCACACGTTGACATACTGGATCCATCCAGGCCAGAACTCTGCCTCCAAGAGCAGCACTGTGGGGCATTTGGAGGAGCAGTAAGTGTAACAGTTACACAGCGTAACAATATAGCCTCAAGATCAACATCCCTGTAATAACAGTTTACAGAGCTATAATTCATGAGTAAATCCACTCTATTAAATGCATTTTTAATTTTGGACAATATTATCTTGGAACCCCACTCTACTACTTTTTAGCTAGAAAAATTTAGGCTAGCTACTTAATTTCTGATTTTGCATCTGCAGATGGAGAAAATAACATTCTCACTTGGTTACCTTGTAAGAATTAAATGAGTTATTGTAATGTAAAAAGCTTAAATGTTCAGTACGTATTACATATTGTTTTTATTTTTATAAATATGAGATAACAATTTCCAAGTCCATGAGTAGGACAGGCAATATATAACACAATGGGCTTTGGAGTCAGATCTGACTCAGAGTTTTACCTCTGGTATTTTCTAGCTACATGACTTTAGGTCACATTACTTAACCTTCTGAGTCTTGGTTGCTAGAACTGAAAATGAGAATATTAATGGCAACTTTATAAAGGTAGTGGAAGTATATGTGAAACATCAGGCAGGTACTAAGTATCTACTAAAAGATCCATAGCTTAGCCTTCTTCCCTCCCTCAGGAGAAGCAGTCTGAGCTTCACTATGGAATGAGTATGGCTTATGAAGGTGGAGCCATCTTTCCTAGGATGCAAGGACAACATTGTTCAGAAAATATTTGTTAAAAGGACATTGACATTCAACAAAATAGAGTTCTTGTTTCTCTGACTGAAAACAATTTTAAAGGTCCTACTATAAATAGCTTTTACCCCTGATCAGAGATTTTTGTGTGTGTGTGATTCTCTCAAGGGCCCATTGATTCAACAAAAAAAAACCTGAAAGAATAATTCAGAACAGTGAAATGTGGACTACAGAATAGAAATAAGGACACCCTATTTCTCGCACAAACTAGGTAAAAGATAACCCAGACCTAAAGCATATGGTTGATGGGTGGAGGTCTTACTGCTGTGCTAGTAAGTACCTTCTTTACTTGGACACCATGTCCTCTTCCAGCCAGCTTCTTATAAACATCTGCATGTTCTACCAACTGATGGTTACCAAAGGCACGAGGGTGGGGGGATGGGTTAAATAGATGATGCAAAAATGCTCAACATCACTCATCATCCAGGAAATACAAATCAAAACCACAATGAGAAACCACCTCACACCTGTCAGAATGGCTAACACTAACAATTCAGGCAACAACAGATGTTGGCGAGGATGTGGAGAAAGAGGATCTCTTTTGCACTGCTGGTGGGAATGAAAACTGGTGCAGCCACTCTGGAAATCAGTATGGAAGTTCCTCAAAAAATTAAAAATAGAACTACCCTACAACCCAGCAATTGCACTACTAGGTATTTATCCAAGGGATACAGGGTGCTGTTTCGAAGGGGCACGTGCACCCCAATGTTTATAGCAGCACTACCAACAATAGCCAAAGTATGAAAAGAGTCCAAATGCCCATCGGTTGATGAATGGATAAAGATGTGGTATATATATACAATGGAGTATTACTCAGCAATCAGAAAGAATGAAATCGTGCCATTTCCAACTATATGGATGGAACCAGAGGGCATTATTGCTAAGCGAAATTAGTCAGAGAAAGACAAATATCATATGACTTCACTCATATGAGGACTTTTAAGATACAAAACAGATGAACATAAGGGAAGGGAAGCAAAAATAGTATAAAAATAAGGAGGGGAACAAAACATGAGGGAATCTTAAATATAGAGAACAAATGGGGTTGCTGGAGGGGTTGTGGGAGGGGGGGATGGGCTAAATGGGTAAGGGGCTTAAGGAATCTACTCCTGAAATCATTGTTGCACCATGTGCTAACTAACTTGGATGTAAATTATAAAAAATAAATAAATTATAGAAAGTAAAAAAAAAAGAAAGGAAGGAAGGAATAGATGATGCAGATTAAGGAGTGCTCTTGTCATGATGAGCACTGGATGATGTATGGATGTGCTGAATCACTACAGTGAACACTTGAAACTAAAATCACACTGTATGTTAACTAACTGGAATTTAAACAAAAACTTTTAAAAAATAAAAAATAAAGATCTACATGTTCTAAATAAAAATGCCAATATCCCTAACCTTTAAAAACATCAACAAAAGCATTTCCCATTCTAACCACTAAATTCAGTTTCTGAGAAGAAAATAAAAATAGGTATTAAATGGCATGAACTTAGCTGGCCAAGGTATGAAGCTTTTAAACATTTAAGACTTGAGAGAAAACATGCACCAATAGGTACAAACTTTAGGTCTTTTGCACATTTTCCCACTTATATATGATGCAAATGGATTAAAGAACAAATATAAAAATGCCTGGGTGCCTCAGTTGGTTAAGCATTTGACTCTTGATTTTGGCTCAGATCATGATCTCATAGTCATGGGATTGAGCTCCACATCAGGCTCTGAGCTGAGCACGGAGCCTGCTTGGGATTCTCTCTCCCTCTCTCTGCCCCTCTACCACATTCATGCTCTCTCTCTCAAAATAAATGAACATTTAAAAATATACATATGTGTGTATATGTGTATATATGTATGTGTGTGCGTGTGTGTATATACACACATATATAAACTAAGCCATAAATAATATTGGAAGAATGTACAGAAGAATATTGGGGTAGGAAAGATTTTCCTTTGTAAGAATAACTGAGAAGGCACAGAGGAGAACATCACAACTTATGTGACTGCATATGACTACATCATACAACTTATAAACTCTCTTAAGACAAAGATATACAAACTAATTTAGAAGACAAGTAACAGAGTTGGAGTCAACTACAACACATATAACCAAGAAAAGATTAATATATGTAATACATAACAATTATTTCAATCTATAATAAAAAAATGGCCAAATTATATTAAGAGACAATAAGCATACCTATTTCAGATTCCGGGTTCCTCTCTGTCTGCCCCTCCCCCACTCGCTCTCTGTCTCTCTCTCTCTCTCTCTCTCTCTCAAAAATAAATTTAAAAAAGCACTTAAAAATTAAAAAAAAAACAAAAGAAGCACAAACTCAGAGGAAAATACTCAATCTCTCTAGTTAGCAGGCAAATGCAAATTCAAAACAACCACTAGAATCTGTTTTGCACTGCATATATACAAAAATCAAAACTATTTGCCCTCATAAGGATGTAATGATACAGGCCATCTATCTATACCCTGTGGGGCAAAGTTTAGAACAGCTTTTTAAGGAGGGCAATTTTGCACTATCTGATATGTATACTTTTTAGCCCCAAATTTCTATTTCTAGGATACAAATCTACAAAAACACACAGATGCCCAAAATTACATTAGCAAAGATATTTGTTCCTGCATTTTTTATATTAAGAAAAAAAAGGAGGCCATCTGAATGTCCACTAAGAAGCAGAAGGTCAAATAAATTTTAGTACATGTTTAACACAGGACACTATACAAGACTCCAGACTGATTTGGAAATACATCTAAGCTACTGTAGCAGATGGTTTGTTTTGTTGTTTTCCTACATGAAGACAAGAAAATCTCCCATCCCCACAAGCTTTTCTCACAATGTAACGTTGACTTTCTTCTTACCTAGAAATGGGACTATGTTCCCTCTCTTTGAATTTGGGTGGAATTATGAGCACAGTGCTGAGTGGAAGTGACGCTGTGTGACCTCCCATGCAAGGTCATAAAAGAAGATACAGCATCCTCCTGGCTCTCTCTGTTTTGGGGTACACTTACTCTGGCAGAAGCCAACACCATTCTGGGGGGGAGCCTAAACTATCCCACACAGAGAGATGAGACAGAGACGCTCACATGGAGGGGAACTAAGACCTCCAACCAATAGCCACATCAACCTTCAGACACATGACTGAATAAACCTTCAGATGATTCCAGCTTCCATCTCTCAAGTCCTCTAAGCCCCAGACATTGGTAAGTGGAGACATACCTTCCATACCATGTTCTCTCTACATTTCTGACCCATAGAATCCATGAACATAATAAATAATCATTTTATGCCACTAAGTTCTGGGATAATTTATTATGGAGCCAAATAACTAGAACAGATACTTTATATGAAAGATACAAAGTCTCAGGACAATATATGTAGTATAATCCCACTTATGGAAAAATATCAATCCAAACTATAAATGTAGGTGTGAATATAGAAGTATATATGTGTTACTATATATATACATATGTATGCATGTGTTTTTGTATACGCCTAAGAATACAGACAACTATCCAGAAAGACACACAGTATGTTGCAAATGTTACCTCAAGAGATGGGAGAAAGAATGGAACAAGAAGATAAAGAGACACGAAACTTGGTCTCTAGATTTCTAGACTGTTTGAATTTTGTGCCAGCAGCCTATTATTTAAAGGGAAGAGGGAGAAGGAAGGGAAGAAAGCATGAAAGGAGGAAGAATAGATAAACAGCTTTGTCCAGGAACTGAAAATCTAGCTGAGTCCATGAATAAATAAAATATAGATCAGATTTAGGGGAGAAAGGAATACAAGGCTGAACCTTGACTGAGAATTGGCATCCTGATATCACCACTTATAAGTTGTATAATTTTGGACAATTCAATCCTTTCTAAGCCTCAAATTTCCTGACTATAAACTGAAGGTAATATTTTATTTTTTTTAGGGTTGCTAAAAGGATAAAATAAGATGCAGAATGTAAAGCCCCAAATATAAATGCCTGAAAGATACCATGTTTTAAATAAAGGGGAAATTTTTCTTCATCTTTCTTCTTCAAAGAATGGAAAAAAGGGCACTCACTCAAGTGAGCAAAAATATAGAAGAGGCAACTCAGTTAACAGGGACAATGTAGAGATCAAGCTACATAAAACTTGAGGCTACTTTAAGGTGAAGTCAGAGGTTATAAAGAAAAAAACTGAGCTAATCATATGCAAATATGTACAAATCATTGTAACTGACCCTCCATTCCCATGCAACTCAGATACCTTTAACCATGGAAGCCAGTTGTGCTATGGCAAGGTGCAATTGTTACTGCTGCAGGATATTGAGCACATGGCTTTCTTGATCAAAAAATAAAATCTAATTTCTTCTCCTCTTATATACAGAGGACTACTTATGGCATTCCTTGGTTTCTGACCACCTAGCGATAATACAGCAAATTTCAAATCTAGGGGTTCTGAAAGAGACATAGTCCAAGGGGAGAAGAATGCACTTGAAAAGCCATTAGAAACACGTGCAGAGTGTCCTTTGAAGGCTCAGCTCCCCCACCCTGTATTGTGCCCTGAGTGTAAGACCTTATTCCAAAAGGTTGAATAAAAAGGAAGATAGACTAATGATTAAAAAAAAAAAATCAGATACAGCCTTGCCCCGATAGCCCACCCATCATACTTTCAAATAAGCTGATCACTTACAGTAGAGGTTATTTAGAACAAAGTGGAGCTCCAGAGTCCATTTATTTGAATGTATTTCCATTTCAATCACCCTGTTTCAGAAGTCGCCTCTCCTTCCCGTCACATAAGGTGAACAGATGTGATTTTAAGGACTTACTTCACGAACTCCTGCTCGGAAAAAAACAGCGCTGTCTGGATAGAGAATTTCTTTTTTTTACCCCATTAGGAGCATAAGATTCAAAATTAGTTCATTTCTGATCCTACCCTTGTGAGGGCATCATATTATTGAAGTTTCCTTTCAATACCCTTAGTCATAAGGTTCCCAGATGAGTGAGTTTTCCTCCACTCTGGGCATAAATAGATTAAAGCGATCTGTTCAGGTGAGGAAGCAGAGATCAAGGAGACTTTCTAAAACTTTTCATTTCATTTGGCATAATCATTGGTATACAAAGGCATCCCTCTAACATGAGTGGAAGATCAGTTGAAGTTCCTTTTCCAGAAGATGGGAAAGGATGGGTGGATCTGAAGAAAACCAACTACACAGTTTCTTGTGTACTAAATGCAGTTGTTACAAACAGCCTTTTATTTCAAATGATTAGCCAGGTTGGTGTATCCCCAAGACTAAATCTGGATAGAGATATTGTACATTATGAATGTTTAGCCATATGCTTATTATTTCTAACATATTATAAAAACAACAATACAAACATTAAAAAGGAAGACAAGAGAAGAAATGTATCACCAATTTTTACCTTTTTCACGACTAAGTAAAAATTATGGCATTATCAACCAACATGACATTTTTGAGCACTAGCATCACCCAGGACACTCTGAGAGAAGACAACACTCCTGCCCTCCCTAATGAAAAGATAAAAATTAAACACACACAGGGCGCCTGGGTGGCTCAGTCAGTTAAGCATCTGACTCTGAATTTAGGCTCAGTCATAATCTCACAGTTTGTAGGTTTCAGCCCTACATGGGCTCTGTGCTGGCAGTGTGGAGTCTGCTTGGGATTCTCTCTCTCTCCCTCTCTCTCTGCCCCACCCCAGCATGCACTCCCTCGCTCTCTCTCTCTCTCCCAAAGTACATAAATAAAACTTAAAAAAAATTGAACACACACCACAACTATAAAAATTTAAGAATGTTCTGAATGAATGAAAAATAAATGGGGTACATGTGTGAAGGCAAGGGTGTATGGGAATTCTCTGTACCTTCCACTCAATTTTGCTATGAACCTAAAAGTGCTCTAAAAAAACAGTCTATTTAATTGGTAAAGAGACAGGTGATACATACATACATACGTACATATATACATACATAGAGAAGGTCATCTAGAATGACTTGTCAAAAATAGGCAGAGTCATAGAAAGCTTCTTAGAAGAGGTAGACCTTGATTTCGAACTTGAGAGGGAGTAGAAGTGGGATAAACTTAGTGAAAAGCAGAGAAAATCAATGAGCACAACTAGGAGCCCAAAAGGTTTCGACTTCACAGAAACTATCCTCATTATATCAAAAGGAACATGCTGGAAAGTATTTGCAAATAAATCTGAAGAGTGGAATAGATAGAAAGTAAGATCCTTGTTTTAAAGTTATAACATCAATCATTCTTACTAATTTTTGCTATAACATGCCTATTCCATAGGGTCAAAACACAGAACTAATTAATGATGAGGTTGAAGCTCTTAGAGTCAAGGCATATTATTCCAGAAAATTTGGTAGTGGCCTTACACAATGTTCACCTTTGACACTAGTGCCCAGGCCAACCTAAGAAATCTCTAGCACGATAGTGTTGGAAATATTCAACGATCCAATTTCTATTCAGCCAGACTAAGAAAACAAGGTAGTTTCTCAGGGAAAAATAAAATAAAATCCTGAATCCCACAGAAATTTTTCTCAGAGGAAGGAGTTCAAGGGGAGAAGTGCCAAGAGCAACTGAAACAAACAGAAATAAATAAATAAATACCCTCATGTAATGGTAATTTGAAGGGTAGGAGGGAGGTGTGTGAATTTAATTATGATAACACCAGTTTGTCAGGAGAGCTAAACTCAACAAGAAAGTCCTTAATCATTAACACTGTCATCCCAGAAAAGTGCCTTCTCTCAACTGCCGGTTTGATAGATTCTGGATGACAAAGGGAGCCTGCAGACAAGAACCTGTCAATCCTGCTGCACAGAATACCAGAGAACCCCGTGTGTGTGTGTGTGTGTGTGTGTGTGTGTGTGTGTGTGTGTGTGTGTGTGTGATGTGGTGTGGTGTGTTTTCAGGGTGTGTATTTCTTTCCCCTTTTGCTTCTCACCCTTTGTCCTTGAAAATTCTTCCCTCGTGTTCTCTAAAACAAATTGGCAATGCCTACTTTGCTCCCTTGCACTTCTTCCTCCCAGTACCTTCTGCTTACTTTTCTCCCTGAAGGTTTTACTCAGCTTCACCGTCTGCTTCCAAAGGGGACCATGTTACTGAAAACCATTCTCAAGCCACAGTGTCTTTCCAGCATGCCCCTCCACCCCCACCTCCATCTAATCTCAGAAGAGAAGCTTCTAAACCAGTTGCATAGGTTAAGAGGTAGTTAGAGGCCACCCCCTGGCCCAGACACCCACAGCCGGGACCCGTGCCAATGAAGAGGTCAGACTTTAATTGGTCTCTTGTTGACTACTGCCACTTCTCCCCTCTTCACCAGCCAAGGAACATGGCAGGTAGTTCACCAAGACACACACAGTTCACCTCTGCAGGCTTGCAATCCACTCCTCTAAATCGACAGCCTTTTCTTGTTCCCTCCTCACTTCTCCCAGCACACAGTCTTTAAAAATCACCTACTGATTTAGCATTTAAATTGGGAACATTTATACTAATATTAGAGCTAAGTTATCTAGATGGGGTGGTAATGCTGGAGAGGGAACTGTGGGCAAATATTGAAAGATCACAAGTCCCAAAAGAGGTGAAAAATAGTTCTATTTCACCCAAGAGGGTGTTAGTTAGAACAACGACATGAGATTGAAGGAAGGTAAATATATGCTCTACTGCAAGGGAAGAGCTCCTAACCAAGAGTCAATGAGACAGCAGGATGGCTTCTGTGGGAAATGGTAAGAACTGCAGCAGCAGGGTCACTGAAGATGAACCCCCAAAGTGCCGGAAATAAACTCGAAGTAACATTCTATTCAAAGGGCTCAATTTGGTCAGCGCCCAATCTGGTCAGCACGTGGTAATAGCAGATTTCCCCATTTGGACATCTGTCATTCTCAGACTTTGAGCAGGGGGAAATCTGCTATTCATTTTTTGTACATTTTTTGGTGCCAATTTTAAATACAGTTTTATTTAAGACATTGCATTTTCCACTTATAATAATATAGTGCTTATAAAGAATGTCCAAGATGAAGAATCCCTGAAACTTGTGAGGGGTAAAATCTGGCTTGCTGCCATCTTCTAAAAATACATTTCTATGATAGTCTTCATTTATTTTATAATCACGGGTCTCTGCTGGGTCTTTGTTTTATTTTAATTCATCAGACAATGAAGTTAAACAGATCTTGTTTTGTACCATCTTTTGTATGACATATACTCCCTTTTGTATTGTTAACAATTTAGGGGCGCCTAGGTGGCTCAGTTGGTTGAGCATCGACTTTGGTTCAGGTCATGGTCTTACAGTTCATGGGTTCGAGTCCCACGTCGGGTTCTGTGCTGACAGCTCAGAGCCTGGAGCCTGCTTTGGATCCTATGTCTCCCTCTCTCTCTGCCCCTCCCCCTCTTGCTCGCTTGCGCGCGCGCGCGCTCTCTCTCTCTCTCAAAAATAAGTAAACATTAATTTTTTTAAAAAAATGTCTAGATATATTGGATCAGAGGAAATTTATGGTTGCTTTCTATTCCAAGCTTTTTTAAAAAATTAATCTCTACACCCAAAATGGGGCTTGAACTCAAGACCGTAAGATCAAGAGTTGCATGCTATCAACTTGAACTAGCCAGGCAACCCACTATTGTAAGCTTCTATGATTCTTTGGCTTGAAGCAGAGAGGGAGAAGTTGACAATGCTTTTTAAAAGGTGTATGCTTCATTCTTAGAAATTCCTTTTGGTGATCACAATTCCTATAGATTACCATTGAACAATCAGGAATGTTCGTATGTCAATATCTGGTTCTATAAATAACGTTTTCTGTAAATTTTCTGAATTGAAAAGATAATTATCACCTTCAGTTGGGTGTCCTTGCCTTCTTCCAAGAAGGATATGATAGGCTTTTCAGTGGTGGGTGTGGATTTCTCAGTCTCCTCTCTCATATCCCTCTGCAGATTATTTGCTCTTTTCAAACAAACTACTGTCGTTGTTGTTGTTGTTGTTGTTCCTGAAACTGCCATACATCTTCACAGTATGCTGTTCCATTAGCTGGGGGAGCCCTTTCACCAATCTTCAGACACATCCAACTTCCCTTGAGCTTTTTCCCCTTGGACTACCACTATTAGCTACTCCTTCCTACACACAGTGGCTGTGTGCCTAACCCAGGGCATTTCACTCTGCCTGATGTTATAGTTCATTGTTTGTATGGTTCTGTACTCTCACGGCCTGGAAGCTACTAGAGTTAATTATGACTATCCCTCATTTATCTTCTTTCCCCTAGACAACCTAGCTAAGGTGAACTCTAAGTGTTCATTAAATGCCCTGAATGAGTGAAATGATAGATGAAGTAACCATAGAAAGCAAAGATCCTTGATTATGAAAAACTACACTTGAATTCAAAAAGTTTAAACTGGTTTCCAACTTGTATGTGACAAGGTTTAAAGTAAATTTAAATTAAAAAAAAAAGTCTTACCCTCCTACTCCTAATTACCTGATGTTCTTTACACTTTATCAAAAGGCAAGTGAAAGGAAATAAATTCTTTCTGCGGTTTCCTGGCCCTGCTTCTATACTCCACAGAAAGAATTAATAAACCAACATTATTCCTGGAACTGGGTTGATATAAATTGATGGTTCTAGTGCCCAAACCAAGATGTGCTGGTTGGATAAGACTGTGAGAGCATAAATTTTTGTTAAAAGAAGAAACTACATTAATTCTATCACCACATATAACAAACCTAAAATTAAAAAAAAAAGAAACATAGAAAGGAGAAATTTACAACATTTCCTTTGTGGAGGTGAACATAGAGAAGGGAGGGAAAAACGCATCTGTTCTTTTAACTTATTTCTAAACCAAGTGAAAGAAATTAGACATAGGAATGAAGACACTTGCTAAAACAGAGAATATTGCATTGAGTTTGTTCTCACTGCAAAACTATTTCTTCTATAAACTGCAGAAGGGCAGTATACCATTAAGCACAGGACCCAGGACACAAGAGCTGACAACTGCTAACATGAACAAATTACTTCATCCTGGTCAGGTACTGTGCTAAGCTCTTTACTTGCTTATAATATTTTATCCTTACAATAGCCCTCTGAACTGTGAATTGAGTACTGTTATTATCTCCATTTTTCAGATGAGGTTTAATAATATTAGGCTGCCCAAGATGATGGAGTTAGTAAGCAGTGAGACCAGGATTCAGATCCAGGTAGTGTGATTTCAAAGTCTTAACCACTTCCTATTCCTAGTATGCCTCAAGAATAGGAAATCTGGAATATAATCTGAATTCTATATTTGAGCTAGATTTTGAACATAGGCAGAATTTCAACAAACCCAGGCTGAGGATAAGACTTTTCAGTTTGAGAAACCAACATCAACTAAGATGTGGAAGTGAGAAAACAGGAGGTATCCCCAGGGATAAAAATGACCCAGTGAGAAAAGAACACAATATCTATGGAGACAGTGGGGCCCGTAAAGTTAGGCCCTGGAGGCCAAATCTGATCTACCACATGTTTTTGTACAGCCAGTGGCTGAAGAATGGCTTTTACATTTATAAGTGAATGAAAAAAAAAATTTTCAAATAACATTTCAGAGTAAGTGAAAATGACATGAAATATATAAACTTTGAATAAAATTTCAATGTCCATTAATAAAGTTTTAGTGGAACACAGTCATACTTATTCATTTTGTACTGTCTCTATTGTGCAAAGTTATCTGTAAGTAGCCACTTACAGAATTGAATGGTTACAGTATAGACTATGGGGCCTAAAAAGCCTAAATTATTTACTAACTTGCCTTTTACAGAAAAAAACTTACTGGCTCCTCATTTACAGAAGTAATAGAGGAATGTTTAGAAGGGTATGTATATGACAGGCAGTCTTAAAAACAGGCTGATCAATCACATTTGAAAGGTACTGGATCCAAAATTCTTAAAGATTTTGAGACATAAAGTGAAATAATCAGGATCCTAAGTTTTTAAGATATAAGACATATTCAGATGTCTTCTGTAATGATCATTTTTGTAAGGTCACAAAGGGAAGCAGGACAGCAAGGCAACTGCCTTAGGAGCAGTAAAGCCATTCTGAGTCCTGGGGCTTCCAACTTCCAAGGAAAGCAGTTCATCTACCCCAGGCCTCACCATGACCTCAGGCAAGCCACCAGCCCTGTGTGCTTATAGCATTCATTCCTCCAAGAGAAACTATTTGGTTGGATTAGTGCCTTATTCCATGAAGTACAGTGGTTAGCCTCCTGTTTATCCAGCCTGTCCATGACTGCCCTTGACTGAGACCATTCCTTGTTCCAGACAAAAGCAAGTGAGTAGTTTCTGAGGTGCCCAGCAACTACACAAGAACTGTCCTTAAAGCCTGGTCCATTTTATCTACCACTTTAATCACTTATCTTTTCTGCAGCATTCTGTCTTTTACTGCAGTTACTTTTGTTCTTTTCCAAAAGAAGGAAGAAAGGGAGGAGGGAGGAAAGGGGACAGAGGGAGGAAAGGGGACAGAGAGAGGGAGGGAGGGAGGGAGGGAGGGAGGGAGGAAGGGAGGGAGGGAGGGAGGGAGGGAGGAAGGGAGGGAGGAAGGAAGGAAGGAAACAGAAATGCTCTTGAGAGTATATCTCTCCATTAGTGATTGCAAGTCAGTCATTTATTCTCCTTTGAAGATCTTTATTTGTGTCGTACTTACTTTGAATATAATAGCAAAAGATTATCTATATAACTAGCTCAGCAAGTCCCAACAGCTCTCAAATCTGAATCTTTAAAAGGCTTTTTGTCCTCTCTTCTTAAGTATTTAAACTATTTGAAGATTTGAAGCCAAAATCCAGAGTTTGGCTGGAAACTGTATGGATAGAGAGAACCTGAGTTCTAATCTTCACTCTGTTACTCATAGGCTGTAAGATCCTAAGGAAGCCAAAACCTTTTGGAGCTTCATATTGGTCAGATATGAAATATGAATACTAGTATTTCTGTGACATACTGCACATATGGCTCAAGTGATCAAATGGGAAGATAACACATTTCAAGCTTCAGAAATTGTCAAACATAGAATACATATGAATAAAGGATACAAACATTAGTATGCACAATATACATCACAAGGCTACAGAACAATGAGTCATCATGCCAGGCCAGATTGATAAGGGGTTGCTTTGTGAATGATTTAAAATTTCATCAGGATCTTAAAGAAACAGGAAACATCTTAGGCCGGAACAACGGTATGGAAAAAAGCTTGAGGTATGTTTAGATGAGTAACTAGCACGGTGGGAGAAAACTAAGTACAAAGTCAAGGGAGATGAATGTGTAAGAGGTAAGCTGAAGCCAAACTGTTAGAGTTGTTGAATGCCAGGGTTAGAAGTTTGGAGTTTTCAGGAGACAAAGAGAGATATTTTTAGACCAATGATGTGGGAATAGCATGCAGGATAGATGGGGAAAAGAATGGGGAACAGGGCCATTAGAGGCTATTACTGTCACCAATCTAGAAAGGAGATCAGGGCCTACTGAAGTTATGGCTGCATTGTCTACCATGAAGGATTTATCAAATGATGAGGATGCTATTGTTGTAAATGGTGAATTAATAAGTGGGAGCCATCCTAGAAGAAGAAATTAACTCACTTTCAGCCTCAGTTTTTGAAGTGAGGGCATTTGGGCTTGAAAAGATTCTAATATATCACACAGAAAAGGTTTGGGGGAATGAATGAGCACGAAAGGGGCTTGGAGCCCCAGAGAAAGACAGGAGGCAAGCATTTCCCCAGACTTATGGATTGAGTAGGTTCTCCTTAAAAAGCATGAGGGAGACTTAGACCAATATAGCCAGAAGGGAAGGCAGCTCCCTTGGGAGCCTGAGTAATGGAGAAATAAATGTAGAACTGTCATACTGTAGCCCTTGATGGTCTAAACCTGACCTTCTCCAGAGATGTCCAACATAAAGGAAAACCACAACTCAAGACAAATGTTTTTGAACCAGGCAAATGGGGAACCAAACACCAAGGAGAGCTGATTTGTATTTAAATACAATATTTTTATTACTTTTCTAGAAATTTGACACCAATCCTCATTTTAAACTAGACAAAGCAGCATAAATTTTTTCTTTCAAAATGATTGACACTCAAAAGGTAATACCCTTTAAATTCCTCCAATTAAAGTAAATTTAATTTTAAGTTTAATTAAAGGAAACTTTAATTAGAAAGAAGATTAAATTTTAATTAAATTTCTCTAAAATCTTCATACCGGCCTTTACAGCTAATATTTCTGTCAGAAACCAAATCCCTTCTTAATATTCTTAAATTCTATTCTAGCATTTTCCTTCGTATTAAAACAGCATCTCACCAGCTGAACCTGCCACTGTGAAAATTATTCCCATCTTAAAATACTGGAAATGCAACTGAGGAACCAAAGTCTCCCTGGGCAGAGGAGGGAAAACAACAGATTCTATTATTGATGAGATTTTTATTTTCAATCTCTTCCCACTCCTTTCTCAGGCGATTAGGTACGGTGGGCCTGCTGTGAGCCAGTTGTACTGAGTCTACAGCATCAACAAATGTTTATGGAACACCTACTGTGTGCGTGGCCCTGCACTAAGTTTGCTGTCTAACGGGGAAACATTGTTAAAATACCAGCTCAGGCAGAGGTCCCAGTCCACAGAGCCTGGACCAACTTTGCCTCCTGGATTCTTCGGCTGCTTCCCTCTTCCTAGAGTCAGGAAGAGAAACATCATCTGACACCTGACTGGTACCAGAACTTTTCGCTGCCCCACACTGCTCCACAGCTCACTAGCAGAGGAAGAGCCCCAGAATAAGAGAGAAAAAGTCAGATTCTAGACTTACACTGCTGCTAGACAGCTATATCATCTTTAAGGAAAACCTAAACTCTCCATTCTCATGTTCGTCGTCTATAGAATGGGGTAATAAAACCTGTCATGCCTAACTTTCCAAAGATGTCATAGGATCAAGTGAAATACCATAGATAGAAAAAAAAGCTTCTGAAAACCGCAAAGCGCTACATATACCTACAGATAATCACCTCCTATTGCCACATTGCACATCCTCATTTCATTCCTCCCAGGAATGAATTCCTCCCAAGCCCTGCTCTCTTTTGATTCAAACCCAAGTTCAGCTCATATTTTATCTCCCCCTAAAGCCAGCACTGAACAAAGACCCCTGAAAAAAAATTCTCTTGCTTGGATACTCATTTATATATGAACCCTGGCTTAGACTGCCTTATATTTAGAGATACTGATATATAGCAGAGCCCTCCCTTTTGACATACATGAAGCAAGCTTCAAGATCCCAAGCATTGGAGTGAAGTTAAAACAAAATGAGAATAAACAATTGCATTAAAAGAATGTTACCTTTAGTTTGCATGACAGGAAGCAAATCTCCTCTTTGCAGGTTACTAGATTAAGTTTCCAATCACTGTGAACAGAGGGCTGTGCTGAGCTCTGTACCCACTACTACATGTTCAGTTAAACACCCCATTTTCTTGAGTAGCTCAAATGCTCAGGAGCCTAGGCCACATGCTACAGAAAAACTTTAATTTTTCTGTTATCATCTCCTAACAACCCATCTCCCTGGCATCTCAGGGTACCTTTTGGCCCTGGGCGTGGAAAGCCTCTCCTAAATCTACTTACCTAGCCTTCAAAACTGTCACCAAACCCAAGATCTTCCAAGAAGCCTATCTGACCCCCAGCCCTTCCTTCTGAATTCCTGGATCCCTAGGACTTGATAACACACGATGAAGCCTTTGATGCATGGCTTGGCTCCTTGCTGTACCCTGGGTCTCAGTCCTGTTCCTTCACCTGCCTGCAGTTTCCACAAGGACGATCTGTGTTTTATGCTGTAGCACCTGCACTCCTTGGGCCACTGCTAAGCAGACATAGGAGGTAACCAGGAAACATTTATTCATTAACTGTTTTCAAGGAAGGAGTAGAAGTCCTATTCTAATTCATTAAGTTCAAGGTACACCAGAGACATAAAAATTCTCACAAAGCACAGAGACAATGATTATTCAAGAAGCAAGCAAAAGAGAGGGACAATAAGAAGTGGAAGATGGAATGGAAAGGTGTTTAAATCAGTGGGCTTGGCACAGGGTAAAGATGAGAATGTGGAGGTGGTTTTTCCCAAGGGGGCTGAGAGGCCCCCAGCATAAGAAAGAAATCAAGGGGAGAGGACTCAGAGAAGACTGTGGTTCCATGGCCAACTCTGGGCCTAGGGTGATCCATTATTCAACTGTAAAATGGGTACAGGGTAATTCCCATGTTCCTACTTTGAGGACTTTTGTGAGATCTAATTATTTATTGTTTGTAAAGGGCTTTGAACTCTCCAGATGAAAGATACCATGAGCAGTTCAAAGGATGACTCTAGACCATTATTAGCTGTAGTTAGACTCAAAGTGAGAGGAACGACATGACCATTTTCAGCACACCTGTCAGCTCAACCTTTTTTTTTTTATCATTTGTAGGATTTTTGTGGCTAAATTAGAATTGCTCTTCATTACTTTTTCACTGGCAATTAAAAAAAGATCAAAATGGGACTTGCAACAAGGAGGCTGAATGCTAATTTTTGCTCTCTATAGAAAGGCAAAATATACATCTCAGGAATCCTTTCCTATTACATTTACAGTCTGCAAGAATTTTAGGGGAAATGGGACTTTCCTCTTCTGTCTCAGAAAAACTAGGTCTAAAAGAACTGAGGTGAGAAGGTAAAACATCACGTTTAAGTGTTGATTTTTCCTTCTTTATACTAGTTACTAAACTTCCCTACTGCCAAAAGACAGAACACCATTTTATTTTATTTTTTGAAGTTGAACCTCTGAATAGAATCATCTTTCTCATTATCAAAAATGCTGCCAACAATGAATTCTAACATTTTCTCTTCTCCCCCTCCTACTTCTCCCATCTCCCCTTCCTTAAAGGGAAGGTGAGTTTCTCAAGGATCCAATGAGACTGAGGTATGACCATTTTCTTTTCCTGTTCTAGCAGAAGATTTCTTTGGGGCCCCTTTTCCATCCAGGGCTACTGGCTACAGGTCATGTCCACCTCATGCTGAGGTCCCCATATGCCCCTGGTTTTCTTTCTTTCTTGCCTTTCCCTTGACCTTTTCACTTGCAGGAATATTTAACCGAGAATTAGTTTGCTCCAATCTTTTTTTTTCTTTCTAGCTTTATTCAGGTATACTTGACAAATAAAAATTATATACACTTACATAGATGTGACATTTTGATATATGCAAACATTGTGAAGTGTCACAATTAAGCTAATTAAAATATCCACCACCTCATATAGTTATGATTTTTATGTGTGCATGGTGAGAACATCTCCTATCAACTGTCTTAGCAAATTTCAAATATATAACGCAGAATTCGTAGCTATAGTCATCATGCTGTACATTAGATCTCCAGAACTTATTCATCTAACATAACTTAACCTTTGTACACTTTGACCTATTATCTCCCAATATCCCAGCCCATTCTACTCTCTGTTTTTATGAGTATGACTTTTTTAGATTCTACATATAAGCGAGACTATGCAACAACTGTCTTTCTGTGTCTGGCCTAGTTTGCTGAGCATAACATTCTCAAGATTTCTCAATGTTTTCATAAATAGCAGGATTTCCTTCTTTTTTTAAGGCTGAATAATATTTCAGTGTGTGTGTATATGTGTGTTTGTGTGTGTTTCACATTTTCCTTATCCATTCATCCCTCAACAGACACTTAGGTTGTTTGTATATCATGGCCATTGTGAATAATGTTACAGTGAATATGGAAGTACAGATGTCTCTTCAAGATACCGTCTTTATTTCCTCTGGATATATACCCAGAAGTGGGGTTGCAGGATTAAATGGTAGCTCTATTTTTTTTGGGGGGGGTAGCTGTATTTTTAATTTTTTGAAAAACCTCTATACTATTGTCCTAAGATCCTGGAGAATTAGGGCTAACCATAGTCATGGTTCTTGTTTCTTTCCAGTAATTTCCCTTCTTCTCTCACATACGGAAGTCAATACACCAACATGGATATGCATGGAGTCACTAATGGAGATTAGAAAAAGCAAAGGTGTCAACTGCTCCTTCTCCATCTTAGATTAATCCTCACAGATAACCTAAGAATCTAGATTTGTAAATAATTCTTGAAGATGACAAGACTAACCTAAAACAAGGAGTTGAGAACGAGTTGACTGGAAAATAAACTTTTGAACTGAAATGCTTCCTGTTTCTCCCACCAAAGCTGGGAGATGGCAGGGTTTACATAACATTATGCCTCCACAACAGCATCTAACAACAAAAGATGGTGAAGTAACCCACCCACATGAGCTAGTACAGCAAAGATCCACTTTTCCCCAATCCAGGAGAGTTGTAGGATCCCTGAACTGTGCCGTGGGTATATAAGAAACTTTCCTGGCCCCCCCTTCAAAAGTCCGGTGTCCATATTCAGAGTATTCATAAGTATTCTCTAAAGGGCTTTTCATCCCACAGCAATACTTGTGTACCACAGGACTACTCAATCTAAAATATCTTGAATGTGTGTTTAATGAGTCTACTCTTTTCATAAACTGTTTCTCCAAGAACACAAGTTTCTCTTTTCAATAACTGTTTCTCATCTTCTGTTGTTGCTGTTGTCGCTGGGGTATACATTGTATAATACAAAACCAAAGGCATTTATTTCAATAATTCCTTATGATATAATAATTCAACAGCAATGGCAACAACAATTAAAAAAATAAAAAAACCTAAATATTCAGGAATAGGAGCAATGACATGGAACTTTTAAAGACTTCACAACATTCTTATTTCTTTACTCCCTATCCCAGAGTCCTTTTTCCACGATAATCTCTACCCTATATCTTCCACTTTGCACACACACAAACAATACCCTCTCTGCTCTCATACCCTATACACACATCAACATGGTACTTCTCAATAGCTTCATTTCCAAGACTGCTCATTATTTTCAAATGTCTTCAAGCTTCTTTTGTTCCATTACAAAACCCCATACTCATCTGACGTATCACCCATCACCAAACATTTGAATAAAAACATTAAAAATAATTATTCAACCCATTATATCAAGCATTGGGGTAGGAGACAGGCAACCTGTATTCTGATCCCAGCTTTGTAAGTAATTAGCTTTGTGACTCTGAGTAAATTCATTTACTCTAATTTCTTTATCAGTAACACAAGGAATATAACTGTCCTTCCTATTTTAGAAGGTTGTTATGAGATATAATTAAGAACCAAATATACACCTGAAGCCAAATGTTTATTACTGCCTATATCTTCATTATTATCTCTGTCTCTGGCATCCTCTCTGAGACCTCTCTCTGATGATCACCATCTCACCTATTTAAAATTCATCCTTTCATTCATTCAGCACATGTTTATCATATACCAACTATATGCCAGGCCTCAGGAGCTCACACACTCATGGGGAAGAGATCTTGGCAGAATTGCACCCCCATGTGAGAGGTGTCCAGTGTGCTGGGGGACACCTCGCCCAGGCTGTGAAAGCACAGAAAGACTTGAGACAGTCCCTCTATGTATATATGGAGTGGACATGTGTCTTATTTTGCTTTTCCTTCTCAGCCACTCAGCATTCGCTCCTCTTTCCTAACAGGATCTTCTTTGAGAAATCTACTCTTTCCCCAATGGGCCAAAAAGCAGACTCAACCTTATGCTAATTGTGTGCTCCTTCTCTGACACATGAAACTTGTTCAGAGACAGTAGAGATTTTAAATAGCAGGAATTCACTGATTATAGCCACGGTCCCTGACCCAGCTCTCCCTGCTAAGAGACTGTTTCAGTCATTACCATTTCTGCTCCTCCAGAGCTGGCTCAGTTCCTGTCTTCTTCCAAGCCTGGTCCTCAGCCTTCTCTGTGAGTTAGCTGTATCCTTCCATTAAATTTCATGTTTGCTTCAGTTAATCAGAGTTGTCTGAACAACAAGAGAAACCAAATTAAAAAAAAAAAAAAACTAACAATAATATGCCTATATGCTATACACAATGTGTTTCTGTGAAAGTGTCTGAAACCTACAGGTCTACCTAAGGGCTCAATCCACATTCATTCATTCAAGCAGCAAATATCCACTGAACATAAACTATGTGTCAGGCACTATGTCCATGTTCAGCTCACAGTAGGGCAGGGAGAAGAGTTAACAGGTAATTCGATGTATAACATGTAGCAAGAAAGCCAGCCCTCTTCTGAAGAGTGTGGAAGGCAGCCTGGAACTAAAAGGGACACTTTCTATGAAGAAGTCATATTTTACTTCAGACAAGAAAGGAGGAGGAGGCAGCTAGTTAGAGGCTGGAGAGATGGAGTTCCAAAGGGAGGGAATAGTATGTTCCCCTAGTAGAAGACCATGCACACAGCCACTGCCTCTCTGTTTCATAAGTCACCAGGGCACAGGGTAAAGGGCTATAAAGAAGGAGCCAGGAAGCCGACTGCTAACTCTGGTCCTACAGATAACTCACTGAGAACTTAACAAGGCACTTCCTTTTTTTTAACGCCTATTCCCTTGTCTGTGAAATGAGGGTAGAAGGACACATGATATGGAAAGTTTCTAATATTTTATCATTTTATGTTTATTTTTCATGTCTATAATAGATAAAGGAGGGGCATGAACTTCATCTGAAAGGACCACCCATCCTATCTTCTCACAGTCTTCTCTCTGTTGCTCTTACCACAGGATAGGACCAATGTGGTGCAGACAACTTTGGAAAGTAATAGAAGGGCACAAAGGCTCAGATGGACAGGGTGTAGAAGGCAGAAAGTTGCCAAAAATGCAACTAATATTTACTCTATCAAGAATTAACCCTACAGCACTTGTACCCCAATGTTTATAGCAGCACTCTCAACAATAGCCAAATTATGGAAAGAGCCTAAATGTCCATCAATTGATGAATAGATAAAGAAATTGTGGTTTATATACACAATGGAGTACTACATGGCAATGAGAAAGAATGAAATATGGCCCTTTGTAGCAACGTGGATGGAACTGGAGAGTGTGATGCCAAGTGAAATAAGCCATACAGAGAAAGACAGATACCTTATGGTTTCACTCTTATGTGGATCCTGAGAAACTTAACAGAAACCCATGGGAGAGGGGAAGGAAAAAAAAAAAGAGGTTAGAGTGGGAGAGAGCCAAAGCATAAGAGACTCTTAAAAACTGAGAACAAACTGAGGATTGATGGGGGGTGGGAGGGAGGGGAGGGTGGGTGATGGTTATTGAGGAGGGCACCTTTTGGGATGAGCACTGGTTGTTGTATGGAAACCAATTTGACAATAAATTTCATATATTAAAAAAAAAAAAAGAATTAACCCTACAATGTATCCATTTTCCTCTTTGCTGCTACTTAAGACAGCACCTCTTTCATGCAATGTTGACCACATTGTATGGTCTGTATGTATTTCTCTTGTTTTTCTTATTACTATTTTTAATTATGGAAAACAAATATAAGGCACTGTACAAAATTGTGAGAGTCGGTGATTCAGCATAAACGATGTGATCCCACTGTATGAATTACTTACAAACAAACCCACTCACCTATTGGAGAGGAATTCTCTGGGAAGTAGGTGGTATGAACCAAGAAAGCTACCAGTAGAGAGTACATTTTCTCAGTCCACAGCCCTTTCTCCCTAACACCTCCTTCCTCTGAAGGCCCAAGGAGGTCTGAGTAAGGGGCAGCCCAGAGAAGGGAGATAAGCACACCTCTGGGAGGACAGCCCTGTGGCTAGAGAAGACAGTGGTCTTTAAAGAAACTGCCGGGTGGCTCAGTCCCTTAAGCATCTGACTTCCGCCCAGGTCATGATCTCACAGTTCGTAAGTTCGAGCCCCACGTCAGGCTCTGTGCTGACAGCTTGGAGCCTGCTTGGAATTCTGTATCTCCCTCTCTCTCTCTCTCTGCCCCTCCCCAGCTTAGGTTCACACTCTGTCTCTGTCAAAAATAAATTCAAAAAAAAAAAAAAAAACCTTAAACTGCCCTAGGAAAATCCGGACTCCTCACACTTCCAAGACACGAGCAATCTTTGCAAACATCTCCCCTACGATAAAATTTAGGCACAAAGCTGTGAGCAGCTTCCCTCCCCCGCTCCCCATAAAATTTACTAAAAGAGCAATGAACATCAGGAAAGTTTTGTTGGTAGCTGGTATTTCACATCTCTGGAGTTCCACGGTGCAGTTAGAAACTGGCATAGTGCACGGCGGGGAGGGAGTCGAGAGGCCAGCCCCTCCCACCGGGAGCAGGTGGCATGTTTCGCAGCAGGGAACTCACCCAGGAGGCTTGCGTTTCCAGAGGCCTCAGAACCGCGCAACTTCCCACAGCAGGGTCTGAGGCTCTCACACCAGGGAGGAATTGGGTGCCGGCGCGCATGCGTCCAGAGGGTCTGCGCACCACGTGCTCACTCACTCGCGGCTGCGCTCTGGAGGACTGCTTCGCTGAGGGCCGGTGGGGCAGAACGTTCGTGCTGAGGTCGTGGAGGGGTGAAAGGGTAGGGAGCGCCCCGCTTGCAGGGGTCCACCTCTCGTCTCAATCCGCCGTCACGTCGTCTCACAACCTCTTCCAACAATAGCTATACATTGTCCCTGAGTACGAAGAGAAAAGCAACTCAAATCCAACATGAGTCCCTACAAAAAGGTTATGGTAACGTCAGCCCTGCTGAGGAAACACTTCTCAGAAAACCAATGCAGGGAGCCAACCTTACTCAGATCCAACAGCAGTCCCTCCCTCTCCAGGTCACAGAGTGCAGTGCCCTCAGGGCTCCAGAGCAGGATCTAGGATGTGTGAACTGCAGCATTATTCCCAGGGCTTTATTCTGCTGCTGCTCTTCTAATCTAAAACATATGTGGCCTTCCTTAAGTCTTTGCCACCCTGTTCCTAAGTCCTGGAACTCCTTTGCCATTTTTCTCCACCTGTCTACATCCTACCATCGGGAAGGTCCAGGTGAAGTTTGGCTAATAACCACTGGGAAGCTGTCCCAACTTAAACCCTAAGTGACATGTTTTCATCTCAATTCCTATAGCAACCACCTTTTGAATCACTCATTCATTTGACGCCTACAGTATGCTTATTATTTTGAATTAAATCAGATAATGGATATGAAAATCCATTAAAACTAAAAAGGAATGACCTAGCATTTTCAAAGCATGTTTCACAATATAATAAATGTATAATATTAATAAATATTACATTTAATAAGGGTTGCCTAGTGAGTGTGAAGAACAAGCAAAACCACTCTGTGCATGAGGGTAGAAATCAGAATAGTGGTTTCCTGGGGGCAGGGCAGGTTAGGAGGAAGAGGATTGAGTGGCAGGAATCATGAGAAAGCTTTCTAGAGCGATACAAGTTGAGAGAGCAGACCTAGGCAGGCTGACTAGTGACTATGTCCCCAACATGGCCACAGAAAGAAGTTCCTGCTCAAACCTCAGAACAGCTCCTCCCCTTGAGTAACTTACGTTTTCTAAGAAAGCAGGCTACCGATTGATGCATTCTTCCGAAGTCTGAGGTGGGAGTAAGGGGAGTGTGAGAGGCGTGGAAAGTGTGAGTAGAAGAGGGAGGGCTTCTCTCAGGTAGGGGCCAGAGGCAGAAGCCCTCAACCCTGTCCAGGCTTAGAATGACCTGGGAGCATTTTACCCCTCCCCAAACCAATTAATCAGAGTCTCTGGGGATGGTGTTTGGTGCTAGGTATTTATATAGCACAGCAAGGCTGACAGCCAATGGTTCATAGGTGACCAGTGAGAACCGTTCTGTATACACTGAGGCCAAACATGTCAGAGATCCTCAGACACAGTGGTTCTTCAACTTCAGGTGCATCAGAATCTCCTGGAAGACGTTCAAACACAGATTGCTGAGCCCCACCCCGGGAGTTTCTGATTCAGTAGGTCTGTGACCACCAGGCCCAACATTTGCATTTTTAACAAGTTCCAGGTGACGCTGATAATTGCTGATCTGGGACCACACTTTGGCAGCCAATCGGCTGGGTCCACGACCCTTCCCCAGCCAATCGGCTAAGACCATGATCCCTATAAAACCTTTGTGCTTTTGAAACTCGCTCTCTTTCTCTCCGGTATCTCACCGCTGCGTCGGTGCAGGTAGGGGATTGAGCTCGGGCTAGCTTGAGTAAAGGCTCTTTGCTTTTGCATCGGACTCGGCTCCCTGGTGGTCTTTGGGGATCACGAATTCTGGGCATAACAGAAATATTCTAGATCGTTAGGGTTTCGGTTGCAGGAGAGTATCCACTGGTCAAAACTTAACCTCTGTATCTAAAAAGTGTATATGTTGCTATATGTAATTATATCTCAATAAAAAAGAGATAGCACAAAGATATTAAAAATATTAAATAGATATTTTTATCACAAAACTTCAAAAAGCTTCTATCCTGTTACTGCACATGAAAAATCTCCAAAAAGTGGATATAGCACCTTTTATCCATAGCACTCCTCACTTTTAAAGTGTTCTGAGATGGGTGTATTACATGGAAAGGTCTGTGCTATTATATAACATTTGTTTCTATTTTCTACTATTATGTTAGATTCTCCAAGGCAAAGACAGGTTTTATGACTGTCTGTACCCACAATACCTGGCATAAGACCCTATAGACATGTGCCTTGTTGCTGCTATTGCTGAAAATGATGCAGATAAAGACAATACAAGATACTACAATAAACATAAGGGTAAGTAATTTGCCCCGGGTCACGGGATCAGGACCATAGCAACCTCAGCCCCAAGAGGTATGTGTGGATTCTCTTGTGACAGAGGCAGGATGAGGGGGGATATTTTAATGTGAAGGTTCTATTTAGTAGCTCTTAGATCTCATGAGGTGGCTGCATTCTCTACTCATTTAGCAGATCATGCTGCCACTTTCTGAGAATTTACTCACCTTTAAAACACCCATAAAACATTCTGGTGCTAGGCACTGGGGAATCCACAGTGAATAAAACACAGCATTTGCCCTCAAAAAGCTCATGGTCTTGTGGGGGAGAGTGTTAAAGAGATGACTTAAAATGCAGCGAAGTAGAAGCAAGTGCTATATGAGCTCAGAAGAAGAAATAACTCATTCAGCTCTGGGACGATTTGAGACACTGATATTTGCCAGTCAGACACAGTAGTGGAAGACATCCCAAGCTGAAAGAAGATAAAGGTAATAAGGTAATACATTTGGAAAGGACCTTACATGTCAAGTGACTATAACTAATATGCCTTATGATCTTATACAAGTTATTTATCGTCAGCTTTTTCATCCCTGAATAAATATAATAGTAGTTTAGATGTGTTTAGTGAAGCTGGAACACAGTTTCTTGGCATGGAGACATGGTTGGATGAACTGGGGCCAGGTTGCAAAGCTCTTATGGATCCAAGAACTGTAAAGTGGTGTGGATTTTATCCCTCAGGATGATTTTAAGAAGAGTGGCATGACCACATATGTATATAGAATGTCACTTAAACCCATACCACACAGAAAATTCTATGCAGACTTGTGTTTTTTCAGTATGTCCCCGCCCCAGAGTGTTAGTCTTGTTTACCCAAACACATTGTAACCTACATGAGGATAAGATCCTTATCTCACACTAAGGTCATAGAGTACCCTTAATGTGAATTTCTTGATTATCTCTTATACAATTATCTGACTTACTACTAGACATCTTAATAACATTTATAAGGTTTAATACAATCATATGTTACAAAGCCGATGTAAGAAATCCTAGAGCACAGGGTTTTGTATTTTACACATTTTATGGAGAGAAGCTTGTCTTCATTTTCCAAAAGCCTTACATTCACCTCATACTTGCAAGTAGCTGGGTGGGTATCTCTCCATATGTATGGAGAAGTCTCTGGATGGTAAATTAGGAGGCTGTTGATTGTAGAGGTCTATGTAGAATTAGGGAATAGAAGCTACTATGTGCAACAAATCCCAGCTGAAAACATTAGAAGGCAGGGAAAAAGAGACATGGTGAGAGACTGAAAGTAGAATAAAGGAAAAGAAATGGAAATGATAGAGGCAACCAGGCTACAGATCTATTCACTGGTGAGTCCAAACTCTTCTTTGGAGACCACTGGATTTAGTGGTTCAGAGGCAAAAAATGAATATAAATAAAGTGAGAAAAATCAATGATGACTTTGTAGACTACTGAAGCCTTGACTTGAGTGAGTTATTTTGTTTTCCTTTGTTAATCTTTGCCCATAAGTAGAAACACACAACACAAACACTTGGACCCAGTGTATCTCAGCCCCTCTTTGGGTTCACAAACCCTGGATACTGCCCTCTAGACCACACACTCCCTCTCCTCCTTCACGAAGATAAATTTCGCATCAGCCCAGCAGTCAGCCATCATCTATTCTCAGGGGAAGAGTATATAGCATGACCTCCCTTGAAATATTAGCTCTATTTACACGGGTTTGCGTGGACCACATTACTTATGAGTCACCAAGGGGAAACCGAGCCTCCAGTAGATAAAGCGATCAGCACAAACCTCTGTAAATAAATCTGAAATTTCAATGAAGGTCATGCCAAGCCTGATTTATTCCTCAGCACCCTATGAAATAATGTTGACCAGGTAAGTGGTTTTCATTTTTTTCCTCCATCCACATAAGGGAGAACGTTTTAGCTCTAAGGAGCTTGTCATGCATGTAACAATGAGCATCTGGCTAGAGAGATAATACACCCTGAAGGAAATAACCTTTTATTATTATATTAGATTCTCAGTTCTGAAAGGCCAGGTCATATAGCAACAATTTGGTGTTGTTTTTAAATTTAATCTGGTGGTACAAGTTCTCATAACAAAACTTAATTGAGGAGCTATTGCTCTACAATAGAAACTATTTTTTATTCAATAAACAGAAATGGAGCGTCTACCTACAGGAATCACTGAGCAGAGCATGAGGTTAACCCGTATAAGGGAGATGAAGACAAATATGGCATGGCCGCTGAAGGCCTCCCTGTGTCTCCACTGAAAACCCCCAAATGTTCTCAGAAGTCAAGCAATGTCAATGGCATATTGACTAACCCGTCAATTTGATAAGCAAATAATCATTCAATTAATTTATATTTATTGAGCATTTTCTAAGGATAAGACTTTATCCTAAATATTGAGGGGATAAGAAATAAAATGAAAGCATAAAAAAATTTGCCTTAGAAGTTTACAATACAGTTGAATCCTGTTACAAAAATAGTCATTCTAGTGAGAAAAAAAATAGACAATCAAATTAGGTGGGTTTTGTTTCATTTTTTTGTTTTGAGCTCAAGAACCACTTATCCTTTCTGAACTGAATTTCCTACTTTTCCATCTGTCCTATTGTATATAGCCCATATGTGTAGCAAAAGGACTTCAAGACCCCAAAGAATTGTCCTTTAAGCAGGAAAAAAATATATGATGACCCTAGAAGATCTTAAGTGAATTGTTGAAAAAAAAAAAAAAAAAGAAAGTTCAGGAAGTCAAAGATAAGAACCAGACATTAATTAGTTCTTTAAAGAAGAAGATAAGATGCCAATAATGCTAGAAGTATGCATCACAATATGATTCTCCAGGTTTCGTAGGAACGTACAGAATGAATGGTAACAGCTTCTGCTTTCACTTCTGTCTCGAATCATGACAAAAGGTAACTTCAGTGTGTATGGGTGCCCTTAGAAACTACACCCTAGGAGAACAGGCTGTCCCTCTATCCAGTGTTAAAACACCAATCTCACTCATTCTAAGAAAACTTTCTTTGGTTCTCATTAAAACTCTCATTTATAGGCAAACAATTGATAAATTACTCATAAGATACTTCTTTCTGTTTATAAAGCATCCTTTTCTTAAGGAGTCCATTGTATACCTAAGATTGAAAAATCTGGATTTCCTTACACTCATTCTTACTTTAACTGATTTCTTCATCTTCACCCTCTCTTAAAATCTTCTCAGTTTTTCCAGTTTCACTTTTTTTCAAACAAATATTTCTTCCCTGGCAGCCTGGACTCACACCCTGTTGGAGAGAATGGCTCAGGTCTTTCTATCTGTGGTAACTCTGATCTCCAGTAAGGCATGAGCAACTGTTTTGGATAAGATACATATATGGTAATTTTGTTGGATTTTCAGTCTCTGCTTACAAAGGTTTCAGAACATTTGAACCGGGTAGGGCATTATCGAAAACCTGAGGGCCGCTCTTTGTCATGCTGAGGCGCTCGCCTGTATCTTGTGCCTTTTTTTCCATTTGATCAGGCTTTATGTGTGCTTTGATCCCGGCAAAACATAACAAAGATATTTTTCAGTTGCAAAACTCCAACTATATATTCACTGAGGGCAAAGCTAAAACCGTCATTAGGCAACAATGATGCTTTGAAATTCTGGCTGTAGAATTTTGTGGAGCATATTCTCCTTCCCCTTTATGTGAATAAAACTCTTTATAATGCTTCGTATTCACGATGCCTCCTGGTTTCCCTGTAATGCAGCCCTGCTTTGTTATTCCCTCCTTGCTGCTAAAGAAAAAGAGGACAAGAGTGACTAAGTAACTTGCCCAAAGTTATTCACATGGATTAAAATGAGAATATTAAAACTATTAGAAAGAATGCAATGAATGTCTTTGCAGTCACTGGGTCTTCCTGTGGCATGCTAATATCGCCTGAAATGCACACTCTCCCTCAACTACCACCTGCCAGTTCAAATTGAATCCTTTAGGGGCTAGATCAGGTCCCACCTCCTCAAGGTCCACTTCTTCCAAATCAACCTTCTATGAGCTTCTCTCAGATTCACCAATGAATACAGGATCAAGTTCTTGAGTCTATACTGTATTTCTGTCTATGCAATCCAAATTGGTAAAGTCTTAAGGATAGTAACATGTTTCTTACTTCTTTTGTACACAGTGATATTCATCCTACTTCGTGGCAACAATAGTAACAATAATTATTTCATTAGTTGACAGAAAGCACTAGATTAAAGTCAAAAAGAAAGCATGAACTTATGTTGCCATTAATAAGCTCTTGAAAAACCTGAACAAGCTAAGATTCAGTTTTTCAATCTATAAAATAAAAATGGTAAATAACATGCTTTCTGACAGTAATTATAAAACTAAAATTCTATGATTCTGTCATTTTACTTGCACACATCCTTTGGGATGCTAGAAGGGGAACACATTTACCACTCCTTTTCCTCCTGCTTCTAACTTTTATCTGTTATGTTCCTTCAACCCTGACCCAATTAGATCGGCATTTTTAGAAGTAGAGTGTAGACAGGTGTTACTGAATGAAGATACTGCTAGTCTATTTAACTGGACTATACTTTAAAACACGTATTTTAAATTGACTAGAGTTTTTAAAAAGGAAGTTGAAATTGTATGTGAAAATGCTTAATAATTGAAGGAGGAAAAAATTGTCACCGGTATTATTCATCCTCTGATGGACAACACGTTCAATTTGACATTATGATATTTGAGTTTTAGTTCAACCCGTTATCTAATTAGGTATTTGATGAATTAAAATGGTCTCTAATGTCCCTTCCGGGACCAACACTCTAGTATTTGAGAGGTCTGATGGGCCTCTCCTACCTCCCTTAAATAGCTCCATATCTAAGTTTCCAAGACCCTCCTTTCCCCCATGGTAGTGTTCTCTTTCTCCAAGACATGCCCTCCTAAAACAACTTCCAATGGGTGACCTATTCTACTAGCTTCCACCTATGTTAGTCTTACCCACATTTATCCCAGCTCTTTAGAAACCTGCTACTGCTTTAAATACCTGAGGCATGAAGCAAGCTCATGTTGTCCATTAACATGCATGGATGAGAATACAGGATCTCTTCGGAATCTGTCCAACATGGCAAAAGCAGCTCCTGTCAGATCAGAGGAAAAAGTGACCCATATTCCCTTGTCTGTTGACCAGTCTCCTCAATTTTCAGCAGGTACCTGCTTTTCATTATGATTTGATATTTTACAAATACCAAATGATACACCAGCATTAAGGAAACCAACCTCACAGGACTTTTTGCCAATAATTTTGAATCAGCTAAAACTCTCATCTTCCATATAAAAGTGACAACATGGCATAAAGAAAGTATTGGCAGAGACCCAAAGCAGGAAGTTACCTTAACTGGCCTCAGTTTCTTTATCTATAAAGTGGAGTGGTTGTGCATGCCCAAAATTACAGGAATTACCTAGTATCTTAAGGTAGATCGAGACAACAAACTATCATGCAGCCATTCAAATCAAAAGTACATAAACTGTAATAAGATGGAAAAAAATCTAATGTTAAATAGTAGTAGAAAAATATTGTATTTTTACTTCAGTAACTATACAAATACATATGTGTATAAGTAAAAAACACTACACAATAAGTGAGAATCATTTTAGAGTGGTAATGAGTGATTTATATGGATAACAGCTTGAATAATGGTGGACTCTTCAATTGACAGTATGGTGGTTAGAATGACTGCTTAAGTCTCATCCAGCAATGGAATTCTGTGATCCTTTTATAAATACATTCATGCCAGGGCACCTGGGTGGCTCAGTTGGTTAAGTGTCTGACTCTTCATTTCAGCTCAGGTCATGATCTCACAGTTTATGGTTTCAGGCCCCACATCAGGATCTGTGCTGACAGTGCAGGGCCTGCTTGGGATTCTCTCTCCCTCTCTCTCTGCCCCTTCCCCTGCTCTCTTTCTCTGTCAGAATAAATAAATAAACTTTAAATACATTCATGCCAACATGCTTAGCAAGTATAAATGGGGTAAGGAGCTTCTCATCAAGATAAAAGATATGTAAGTATTTTAAGTATGGAAAAAATGCCTTTATGAAAAAGGATGGCTGAAATACTCATTTATTTCTGTAGTTTCAAAACAAGGGGAGATCTTTTGACTCTCATCTGAAGTTTTCCTTTAGCCGAGGAAGGATTAGGCACCCATGGTTCCTTCTACATACTTTTTTTTTTTTTTTTTTACAGATAGCAATTACCACATTCCACAAGGACTATCTTTATGTCTCACTTTCCCAGGAAACTGTGACCCCATGAAAATAAGAATGGGGCTTTATTAATTTTTGAGTCCTTCAGAACCCAATACAGTGCTTGGCATACAAACAGGGGCCAAATTAAATGTTGGCTTGAATGAACAAATAAATGAGAGAAAAGGAGTAGTTAGCATTCTTCTCTTAAAAATAGATACTATAGCCACTCAGGAATTAGTGTTCCATCCCAGGACCAGTGGGCTGGGTTGTTGTTGTTTTTCTTCTTTTTGTTTGTTCCCCCCCCCCCCCCCCCCGCCCAAGCCATCTTTATATACACAGCCCACTGGGCTATCTTCTTGTTGCCAAAAAAACTACAATTTACTTCACAGACCCAAGGTTTGCCTGACCAGACTCATTAAATCTGATAATGCTTATTGTTTTAGTCATAATTGCTAATAAACCACCTTTGCTCATATTGATTTATTTCTTACCTGTGCTCATCTTTGTAGAAGGTTTCTCCCAACCCCCTTCACTCCCACAGTGAAGACCATAAATATATTGGGGAGCATATTGGCTCTCTGATCTTCTTCAGAGAGAGAAACTATGTTTCCTAAGCATACTGATACACCATTCCTACAAGTCCTTCGGGGGTACCCAGGAAAGCAGTTCTAGACAGAAGTCCCTGTTGGTGTCTGGATACAGAGGCATATATAAAAATAACTTGTTTTTTTACTTGTCGATGTTGTTTATTTCACAACTGTTTTCTCATTATTCAGAATACTCCCCCTGTGTACTCTGTCTTTAAAAGTTCCCTTGCTACTGGCTCCTTCTAGTCAACATTAAATATGCCTAAAGTCTGTTCCATCCAGACATCTCTCTCTCTCTTACTTCACCAGTCAGTACTTTAAAGTGTTGCCCACAACCATTGTCTTCACTTCCTCTCCCCTTCCAGCCCCTCCTTACCCCACTGCTCCAGTGAATCTATTCTTCCAAAGGTCAGTAGATACAGTACCTGGCCTCTCTGCAGTGGCGAACATTGTTTCCATTCTACTGAAACCCTTGTGCCCACTCTCCTTGGCTTCTTTGGAAACCCCATTCTTTGTTTTTTTGTTCTACCTCTCTAGCCATTTCTTCAACGACTTACATTCTTTTACTGCACTTTAAATATTTGGGTTGTGTTTTCATTTCCCTTCTCATTTTACTTTGTCTTCCTGGGAGAATTCATCTATTCCTATGACTCCAGAAGTTCCTGTGTGCTGATGATTTTCACAGTCCAGCCATATCCTTCTCCTGAGCTCCAGAATCATATAGTGAACACTTCCATTTGAACATCCTAGAGGCACCTCAAATTCAACATGTCAAAAAAATGAACTCATTATTCCACTTCCCCAAATATGCACCTCTTCCGTATTCATAATTTATCTCCATAAAAGATAAGATCATCTATCAACTTACCTGAGGCAGAAACCTGGTAGTCATCCCCACTTTTCTCCTTTTTCTCCTTTTACCCTCCTCCCACTTCAATCACCAAATCCTGTGCTTTTCCTTCCTCTGTGACCCAAACCCATTCACTTCTCTCTATCTCCACTGCAAATACATTAATTCAGTTTACCATCTTTCTTCACCTAGGCTATTTCCTTCATTCCACCCCTACCCTTAGAAGGTATAGTAGAATGAAATCTGAAATGATTCATTACTTTATTCTCATAGTCAAATTATTTTCATTAGCCTAAACATGTTTCAGTTCTATGTAGTTACTTTACCTTGATCTTCAGATTGCTTAGAGATTACAAATGAGGCTAGATGCTCAAGAACATCACAACAGTGTCTTTTTCCCTCTGCCATCCTTAATTTTGAAATTGGAATTTATCTTTTGTTTCATTCACAGTCTCATTTCCTTCATGGTATGAATCAACCAGAGCTCATAATGCAGAAGAGTGTTACAAGCACTTAGGTTACAATGCAGCCCATTTGCTTAGGTTATAATAATTAATGTGTGACTTGGGGTAAGATATTTAATATCCCTGGGCCTCAGTCATACGAGGATATGAACAGTGTGTACCATAAAAGATTATTGTGAAGACAAAATTTGTTAATAGAAGTAAAGAGTTTAGGCCTGGCACATGGCAAACTATGTTGGCCTTTCTCATTATTGTTTTAGTTGGCTTATTTCTTCTCCTTGCAATTTTCCTGAGCCTACTGCTCATACTCCACACCCAGTTGCCCTCTTTCTGTCACTAGGAACACCCTTTTAGGAATCCCTCCTTTTCTTCAGGCTAGCCTCACACCTGTACCCAAATGATGGCTTAATGACCTTCCCTTTAGAAGGGAGGGAAGAAGAGCTCAAGAACAGGAGTGACTACCACAGTTACAGAGTAAGTTAATGGCAGAGATGGAACCAGATCCTTGTAGCTTATAGCTCATAATTTCTCTGGTCTCAGAGAAAAGGATGGCTGTCAAATGATGGCTCCATCCTGCCATGGTGTCTACAACTCCCATCATTAAAAAGACTTCCTAAAATATCCTGGAGAAACTTTCTCTTAGGAAGTCATTCCCACTGTTTTCCTTCCATTCCACTTCTCTCTCCTTCATTCCACAAAGCACCTTATAATTATATCAGAACTTAGGGCAATTCATTAAAATTAGTTGTTTCTGTGTCTCCTCTCGCCATCCCCCTCACCTATCCACCCAGCCACCCAGTAGCTTGTGAGCTCTGTAAATGGAAGGACATCTCATTAATCTTTAAATTTCTAGTGCCCAGCATGGGGCCTATCTCATGGAAGATAATTCAATAAAAGTGTATTTTATGAATTAGTAAATATATGCTCTAACTGGGTCAAAGAACAAAGTATTTGAAAAATGGCAACATCCCAAGGGAATGTTTTAGATGATTTTACACAAGCCAGAATACATCAGAACTCTCATGAGTTTAAATCCAGAATAGCTGGTTTTCATGGCAGGACACTTTCATCTGCAAATAACAGAATACCCAACTAAAAGTGACTCAGATTTTAAGGGTACTATTTATTGCTTATTTCACAAGTTCAGAGGTAAATAGTCACTCACCATCGGTGAACCAAAGGAGAGAGGGCAAGGGTGTGAAAAATCCACTTTCTCTTCTGTGAGGCATAAATTTGCCTTATCAGGTTTTTCCTCTCCTGCTTTTAAACTTCTGTGAAACTTCCTCCCCAAACCATTTTAATTTGCTTCTATTTTATGCCCATAGACCATCTTCCCAAGTAGATGTTAAGCTGGTCAAAGGGAAGAATAGTGTCTTCTGCATATTTGCATCTGTCACTGAGATAATTATTATGCCCTGATAGGCACTTACAGCTTAGTCATTGTTTGAGTAATTAATTGATTCAAAGTTCTACTCATGTCCTGCACACAAAGGATTTCCACAAAGAATAATACATGTTCCCTATTATGGAACACAGGTTTGAAGTGGGGAGGGAGTGTCTTCACTTGCTTATCCAGAAAACGAACCCAAACTCACTTGCACTTTCTTGGTTCTCTGAAATGTTACTGCATGAGTCTATGATAGGATTCATTTCAGATGAGTTCCTCAGAGTCATGCCCTTATACTGTCAACATTGCCACAATGTTGTCCGGATTGAGTTGAAGCTCTGTTGATTTAATCCAGAAATTTATTTCTGACAGACAGCTGGGTAGCATTTGTCACTGTGTTCTGAATCCAAAGTCAAAGAGATTGAGAGTCAGTGTCATCACAGTTTGGGTGGTAGTGAACCACAAACGTGGTTTATTTCCATCATAAATTGTTATTTGTTGCTTTTACAATGTGCATAAAACCATAGGCTAAACAACGGGAATACTTTATACATTTTACAAATAAAGACGTGAACACTCTGGAAAGAGTACTATGTTTTGGTATCCAAGTTTCAGTATTTTATTAAGAGGGCCTATTCTCTTTAATCTAGACTTTTTCCTCATTTATATCAGCCAATGGAGCAAAAAATAAATATATGTGCCATCAAAACTCACCCCCTTCCCTTTGCACATATTTAGCAGAGGACGCCGTTCTTGGCCTCACATCTCACAGATTTCTCTGACAGCCTCAGCAGGAGAGATATGTGAGACAATCCATAAAAAATGTAGGGCTGGTGTAGACATTCTGTCAATGAACAGAAAAGTAATTCAGAGCCCCTGTTATAATTAAGCTTTCTATAATATTTGCCAACTAAAGTCAATTTGGAAGTAAAGTCCCCATGTGGAGAAGCCAGAAACTCTAAGTACATCCCCAAACAATTTTTTAAACTATTGGCTGTTTCCTAAACCATCACCATCACCACACATTATTTAGGGTGAAGTCTAGCCAACCATTTCTATTTTACTTCACTTGAAAGATGAATTAACTTGCATGAATCAAAGAAGGGGATTGCAACTTCTTAATTTCCCAGAACTCTGTGAGGTTGATGTCCATATGTAGGGTTAATCAACTGTTACAGCAGATGAATCCTGGATCAATCAACTTGAGATAAATTCACTATGTGATTGATTATTTGTTTTGTACCTGGTTGTCCCTAAAGGATTTAAAGTAGAATTCAAAAGTGTACATAGTATAATACAGAGCACATACTGGAAATGGAACACAAATTTGTCTCCAAACTTCCAAGAGAACTACAATAAAAAAAAAAAAAAAAAAGGAAGCTAGCAGTTACATCACTTAATGTTTGGAAGATAAAACCCAAGCCAGGTTCACAGAAGAAATTGATTCTTCTGGTACTAAGAACAGAGTCCTCACAGAAAAACCCTGTCATGCAGCGAACATCTTTTTTAAAAAACACATTCACATTATGAAAGCATTAATGGTTTTCATAAGACCATTTCCTAGAAAGCCTCTCAGTGTGCTCATTGACATGACACTAAAGTTCAACACAGTGATAGCATTTTCCGTGGTACTGCCATTACTTGTGTAGATAAGTTAGGCAATAGAACAGGAAATTAGCAAGTAACATTTGTTTATCATCTACCAGGGTAGCCTGCTGAGTCATTTGCATTATATTTTAGAGGTGGGCAATAAAAATTAAAGAGATCTTTCTTTTTAAAAAAATACTCTAAAATTAGGGGACAGATGGGCTGTTACTTAGAGTGCTCTGGCTTTTTGAAAATCTTCCTAAGATTTCTTGGACCCAGAAGCTGTACCTATCTAAGCACCCTGAAGTAGAGATATAATTACTTAGAAACTTTGGCAGGGGAGGGGGGGGGGGAGAAAAAACCCAAAAACCGATTTTCACTAAAATGGCAGTTGTGTCTAAATTTATATAGTCTGGCTATGTCATCGACCAAATCACTACATAGTTTTCTTAAATTTCTATTCCCTCTGCCAATACATTAGCTTCTCCCAGGGCATCAATTACTGCAAGCGATTTTTTGGAAAGTATTCAAAGGCAGCTACCCTAGCAGTTCAGTGAACTGTAGCCATCCCCCAATGCAATCTGTTATTTCTACAACCCCTACATGTGTACTAAATTTCACCAAAATCTATCAAATATACAGAAGATATTCCTCTTTGATAAGTTTGCTCAGCTTCCATTTTGTCTCAAGATGAATGACTGTGTTAAAAATAAGAAATAAAGAGACATCTTGATATCCTATCATAAGGTATACAATTTCAGCAAAATAGGTCAATGTAGAACAAAGCCATATTAAAACAAAAAGTTTCTGGAGGGTTGAAAGAGAGCAACTACTCCAGCAGAATGAAAAACCCCATGAACTACCTACTGATAGAACGGCACACCTTTTATTAAAACTTTAATGAGGGGCGCCTGGGTGGCGCAGTCAGTTAAGCGTCCGACTTCAGCCAGGTCACGATCTCGCGGTCCGTGAGTTTGAGCCCCGCGTCGGGCTCTGGGCTGATGGCCCAGAGCCTGGAGCCTGTTTCCGATTCTGTGTCTCCCTCTCTCTGCCCCTCCCCCGTTCATGCTCTGTCTGTCTCTCTCTGTCCCAAAAATAAATTAAAAAACGTTGAAAAAAATTTAAAAAAAAAAAAAAAAAACTTTAATGAGATTGTGCACTCAAAGCTCTCTGGACTCAAGCTAACTTTCCTTACTGTGTAAGAGCCCATATTCCCCTCTCTGTGACCTACACACACCCCTTACTATTCTCAGGGGAAAAAAAGCCTGTGGTAGAGTGTATTTTCCAAGAGGGCTGCAGCAATGTCTCCTATCTCATGTGTTTTTCTGCAGAATGTATTCTTCTTGCCCCTGAGAGGTGGAGTCTATTCTCCACCCCCCTTGAATCTGGATGAACCCTTTGAAAGTTTTGATTGATAGAATAGGTCAAAGTGATGTCGTGATTCTTCTTGTCATAATCCTTAACTGAGCCGTCAAGTTCCAACTCCTGCCTCTTGCAGCTTCTGTAAGAAGTCTATGCTACTCTGATAGATAGGCTCTTGGAGGGTACTGAGACACAAATGCCAGCCATTTGGACTTCCAGTTCAGTTGAGCCTTCAGATGATCTGGTCCCAGCTATTCTCTGAAGACAACTGCTTTAGATACCCTAACAAAAACTCCTTAGGAGAGCCTGGTTACCCCACAGAACCACGACAGAAAACAAGAAGTTGTTTTTTAAACCACTAAGTTTGGGAATGCTTCAGAATAAGTCAAACTCCCTAAATATCCTTTCTCTCATATCTGTTCCAAATGCTTGAAATTCTTTTTTTTTTTTTTTTTAAGAGAGAGAGAGCAAGAGCAGGGAAGAAGGAGAGGGAGAGACAGAGAGAGAGAGACAGAGAGAGAGAGAGAGAGAGAGAGAGACCCAAGCAAGCTCCACGCTGAGCATGGGACCGATGTGAGGCTCAATACAATGCCCCTGGGATGATGACCTGAGCCAAAATCAAGAGTTGGATGCTCAACCAACTGAGCCACCCAAGCACACCACCAACTGCTTGGAATTTTATTCCTCCTTATTTTTGCCTTTTAAAAATTTCACTCATGGGGTGCCTGGGTGACTCAGTTGGTTCAGCGTCTGACTTCGGCTCAGGTCATGATCTCACAGTTCCTGGTTCAAGTGCTATGTCAGGCTCTGTGCTGACAGCTCAGAGCCTGGAGCCTGCTTCAGATTATGTGTCTCCCTTGCTTCCTGCCTCTTCCCCTACTCATACGCTGTCTCTCAAAAATGAATAAATGTTAAAAAAATGTTTTTAATAAAAATAAAATAAAATAAAACAAAATAAAATAAAATAAAATAATAAAAAATAAATAAAAATCCCACTCATCAAAAGTTGGCTAATTCACTCCCTCTACCTAACACTAACTTCTCTTTCCATTCTAGGCTCATAATAATTTTTCCATATCTGTATTCTATGAGTTTCCACTATCATAGGATATAGAATACACACTCTTCATTCATGGATTCATTCATTCCAGAGTATATATTGAGTGCCTCCTATGTTCCAAGAAAAAGTGAATGCAATGCAGTGCCCAACTTAAAAGAAATTAATGACTGAAGGGGTGACAGATATAGACAAAATGGAGGCTCGGTGATTGTGGAGCTTCATAGAAACACTGAGAACGGATGGCAGGAAGGCAAGGGGTTAGAAAATACATGAGCTCAGCTTGAAGAAAAAAGGAAGGATGTTCCCTATAAAAAGAACCACATACACAAACAAACTTCCCAGTCGTGAGAGGCAATATCGTACTTCTGGGAAGCTACCAGTACTTCGGTATTACCTAGATGCAAACCAGAAATTTTAGAGTGGCTAGAAGACTGAAGAAAAAGGGCATATATTAGAGACAGATTACAGACAGACTCCTGTACCATGGTAAAGAACTGGGATTTTGCCCCCACAAAGACCCTAAAGAGAGCCTTAAGAGTGGCAAGGTGAATGCCAGGGTCAGATCAGAGCTATAATTTATTTTCTTGGCATATATATGGAGGGTAAGACAAGAGGAGAGCAAATCTGGAAACAGAGTTCAATTAAGAATCTGTGGTAATAGTACATCCTAGAGATGGCAAGAAATTGCCCAAGGGCAATGGCCATGATCATGGGAAAGAGAATTAGTCTAATCCAACTCCTGCACTTGTAAGAAGGAAAACTAAAACCTCGGAAGGGTAAGAGGTTTCCCCTATGTTCTAACAACAAATCGGGAAATGTTGACATTAAATTCAAGTTAACTGATTCCTCACTTTCTCCATTATATTAAAATGATATTTCCAACCTCCCAGATTATTTTCTCTTTAATAAAGTGATCAAGTACTCCATTTTTATATTTATATCTTTATATTTTTCATAACATGTAGTGCTGACCCTTATATATAGTGAGTGCTTGAAAGTATTTGCTGACTTTAACTGATGCTTAATTCACATTCTGGTGGCGTAGTATATTCATGTATACCATACTACTGTTATTAATATTCTTTTCAAAAAAAAGTTATGAATGTGTAGCAATTTGTAAAAGACATTGTTCTGATATAAAGAGCGGAAATTTGGGTAGCAACAATGTGTCATGGTATTTTTTTTTATTTGAGAGAGAGAGAGAGCATTAGCAGGGGAGAGGGGAAGAGGTAGAGGGTCTGGGGAGAAAATCTTAAGCAGGCTCCATGCTCAGCACGGAGTATGACTCCATGCTTGATCCCATGACCCTGGGATCATGACCTGAGCCAAAATCAAGAGTCGGGTGCTCCACTGACTGAGCCACCCAGGCATCCCATGTAATGGTATTTTTAAGAAAAGTATTTACTCATGCACGTTTTCCCCTTCTGTAAATATGAATCCTATTCCTCTGCTAAAGACCACTTAGCACCAACTTCAGAGAGGTCTCCCCTGATCCCCCAAACTCACAGCTATCTGCAAGTAATCATGTCTTCTCAAGCTTCCATGATACCAAACGTTTAGGGTACCTTAGAACTTTATCAATTATTTCTCATATTTTTCTAAAATTGTTTTATAAATGTTGACCTTGTTTTCTCAAATGTACCATTGTGGGTTAGATGGGCAGTGAACACACTTGCTTCTCCTTTTCATTGCATATGGTAAGGAAACAGAACATAGTTATAAATACTTGACCAGGCAGTTTATAGGAGTCTTGAGCTTGCCCTTGCCCTTACTATATTTATAAACAAAGACACATTAAATAATTATAAAATAGCATTTAAAGGAAATAGGCATGATGGCAAAATGAGGAAAAAATATTTAATAAGTTAATATAGTATTTTCTTGTACTTATAGTCTAGTTAACTAAATGATAATAAAGTCTTTTGTTTAAGCTGTTTCATAAGCATTATGTCCTTTACCTTAGAAAAAGATATATTAAGGAACACAGAGTAATTAAAACATATTGGAGCTATATATAAAGGATTGAATTACCAACTTTATTCTAATCAGTCAAGGCAGACTTCAGAAGTAATTGTGTGCTAACATGAAGTTTTGTAGAGTGAAATGATGTTATTTTACTTGGTCTTTGTCTATGAGATCTATAAAGAACGATGTCTCTCCAAGGGAATACACAGGATCTTGAAGATGTCAGAAGATGATTGCAAACCTCATGTGGAATTCTGAAATGTAACTAAAAGTAAAATGAAGACAAAGATGATTTTCTCCAGTACCCTGAATCTAGAAGAAAATCATTGCATCATTTTCAGCAAATAATTAATTTTGATTTCTTATAAAGGGACTGCTATAGAACATGTAGGAGTCAGCCAGTTCCATTGTCTTCCTCCTTTTCCTCACATACTCACTCATGGTGACTAACGAAATGAGCCAATAATTATTTTTCCCCTTGCAAGTTCTTCTCTGCATAGAGTGGGAGCTCATCTAGCTAACCACTGGGGATGGCCAAAACCAACAAATAAAATAGAAGAGGCAGAAGACTGGATAGATCACAGAGGTATGTCATAGGTCTTTTAATATAACAATATTTTTAAATAATAGATCATGTTATAGTTCCATGGGCTCCTTTGCTACCACGAAAACAAGGATTTCCTCTTGTGCACAGAGTCCAATAAAAATCAGGTAGTAGATTTCCAGTACATGAAATATACTCTACTACATTTTTCCATGTTTTTTAATTCAATTTTTATGGGCCTCTGTGGCTGAAGGAACTATGGCTAAAGGAACAGGGTGTGCTGGGTATTTTAACACAAGCTGATATATGCTCACAGAATTACAGCGATGGAATGGACCATGAGAATCAATTTGTCCAATCTCCCTCATTTCATAGGAAATTGAGGTCTGGAGCAGTTCTTCGCAACTATGTACATATGATGACAACAGAGAAAGTGGACACATTTTTATGCAACAATAGGATTATCTGTAAAGGCCAATCATAGCTAAAGGCAACCATCTGGGGGCACCTCAGGCCTGCTTGGCCACCAAGAAGGCTATGGGATCATTATCTCAGCACATCTATAACCCATTCACAGTGCTTCGGGTTGCTAAGGTACACATCAAGGGGGAGCTCTGGTCTAGAGTACATATACTCAAACAGCAGATTTATAAGAGTAACATCTGAATTTCTAACTCTCCATAAGGTACTTGTATTGTCTTGGCCAATTGGCCAGGGGCAATGGTTAGAAGTAGGATGGTCCACACTAGAGTTGACGTGATACAAATCATGGTTGTAAGAAATTTCTAGCTATCTTACATATACTTAATGTCTCTACTTTTCAGATCCTTCCAAGATCTCTGGTCTTAGAAAATGGAAATGTAAATCGTTGCTCTATCCCACTCTTCCCTCCCCACTCAATAAGGTTTATAGTAACTAAACAGAGTTGTGATTTTTAGAATAGAAGAAATATTAATGTGAATAATTGCTACAAGTTCCATACATGCATGGGCACACACACATGCACGCACGCACGCAAGCACTGATGGAAGTCTATTCTGAAACAATTAAAATCCTATGATGTTGCATGGCTCTCACTTTAATTTTTAAAAATTCATTTCAACGTACCATTTTCTTTAGCACTTAGGCAGAGGCAGGTTGCTTCCTGGGTCTGTGGGTTGTCGAATCTCCACCTCAGTAGCCTTCCCTAGCTAGTCTCAGAAACCTTAAAGGGCATCTAAACTATTTATGAACTTTGTGCTTCATCTGATTAAAACCTATATGAACCATTCTTTATTTTATATGGCGCTTGCGGCAGTGCCAAAATCAAAAACACCAAGGTAACTGGGCAGTGGTGTTACTAGCATTCTGTTCATTAGCCCTTCTTCTCCATCATAACTGTTTCCACAATGAGTTCTTAGCTCTGAAAGAGACAGGGAGAAAATACACCTGCTTATGAAATGTTTTCTTGTATATTGCACGCTTGAGAATGTAACAAGATCCTTGTCATTCCATTAAAAATTACTACTTTAGTACATTCCAGGTTGAAAACAAATGACTACAGAATGATTTTTCTAAACATTTGGAAACCTTGCTTTTTAAACAACTCCACTTCTGTTTCACAGAAAAAGCCTCAACTATTTATTCATTTCATTTGACTACTTTTTAATCTCAGTTTTTATGAGGACACTAATGACCCTCACAGATTGTTACCCTCCAGTGAAATAACAGAGCTTTGGCAGTGGCTGGATTCCAGTTGAAGAGTTCTGAAACTCACTGTAAATCTTCCTGTTTTGTTGTTCTTCAAACTAGGCTTTGCCATCTGCCTTATGAATTGAATTTTTGTTGCAGTATTTCACATGGTCTAAAATATGGTTATTGCCATCCATAAACTGAGGTTCCTGGAGAGTATTAATTAAGTCCAAAATATTGCACCAATGTGCACAGTGAAATACAACACAAATGTCATGGCGTGACCATCATTATAACCCTCTTTGCATTCCATGATGGCTCCTCTCTCAAAAACCCGGAGACAATTTGGTTGTAGCAGCCAATGAAGTTAAATCTGAAGACTTAAATTCAGGTGTATGAGATAAATTGAAACAGATCTTATTGCTCCCAAACACTCTCTTGGAAATAATGGCATCTTGACATTTTATCAGTCACTCAAGCGGTCATTCTCAGCAGTATCAGCCGGAGCTTGAAGGATAGAGCTGTAAAGAAAGGACTGTCAGCCATAAACATTCCTCAAAACCATGAAAACCACAAATGAGAGCTTAAGTAATGGAGGACGCAATACCCTTGATATTTCAACAATTACCTGCAACAACAGGCTTTGTTCAGAACCGTGGTCATTTTTTCAAAAGCTTTACTTGTCAGGCCCAGACTGGGGTAACTAGAAACAGAAAAGAGAAGAGGGAGGAGAGAAAAGGTGGATCTGACATCCTTAGGTTAAAAAGTGAACTTAAGTTCACTGCATATTTAAACTTATGAGAATTTTTCAGCAGCAACAAACTACAAAAAAAAAAGAATAAAAATAAAACCACTGAAGATTGAACCAAGGACATTAATATTATTAAGCTTGTGGTGAAGCTTTGAGATCATTAGAAAGGCATTTACACTGCTCAGCTGTTTCCTGTGTGGCCATTCCTGATGTCAAATTATAGAAGAGAAAAATAGCAGGGAATGCATTGCAGGGAAGAGAAGGTAGTAATGGATAAGAATGTAAGTATGGGAAGGCAAAATGAATTTAACTTCATTATACCTTGGGAACATATCACTGTGTTGTGGAAGAAGAAAGACTAATTTTAAATGGAGTTGGTGCTATTATCTTGGCAATTGGGACCCAAGAAAACGAAATGAAATTGAGTATACACCACAACCGAGTCACCCAAACTCAAGAGACAGCAAACGTGGAAAGGTTAAATGTCCTAGAAATTGCATTTGTGGAGTTTCTCAACACAAGAGATTAATGGTTACTCAAAGCAATGGATAAATATTAGCTGAAGACCATTAGCGGGGGGAAAACACATCAGTGCATCACAGTTCTCAGGGCTTATCAGATCAATTTTAAATAGGTTTATCTTGGACTTTTCTAACATTTAATGAGGAACAAATTGTTTTGTTTTGTTTTGTTTTTCTGTTTCCTCTACCCATGTTGACTTTTTGATATTACCTAGGAGAGAACAATTAAAATAAATGGGTCTGTGACAAAGTGTTAATTTGCTTGTCTCTGAAGCAATTGGAAAGGGTCATTTTATGATTGTTTCCTCCTATTACACAGTTTATCATAAGTATTTAGATTGACTAGCAGATTCTTTAGATGCGAAAAGAGTTTGAATGGTCATTTGGCTGTTTCCACAGACTTCATATAGCACCTACCTAAACAATCTCAGACTAATGAGAATCTGCCTACTTTTCGGTAGCTCTCCGTTCGTGTTAATCAAACTGTCAGTCACTTCTCTTTATGTTTAACAACAACAAATGAAAACAAACACAAAATATATATTATTATCTATCTGGTGCCCATCACTGGGCTAAGTGTGAGGGGAATTTTAAAAAATAAATAAAGCCCAAATCCTTATCTTAAGAAGTTTAGCATCTAGTAAACCTAATTCACTCATATGAATATAAGTCCATTTCTTTTGTTTCTAGGAAAAATAGGGGGGAAAGTGCAATTATTTTACCAATAGCCTCTTGAATGCATACAAGAAATACCTAAGTCCAAAGCTTCCTGATTAGGCATTAACAAACCACTTGGAGGAAACCAGAGAATAGTACCTAAAGATTGTAAAGCTTGAATATCAGCTTTACAACTTGGGGTTCTGTGCAATCAGCTCTTCTTTGTCTCTTAGTCCAGGTTTACTTGGTTCCCCCACCAACTACGTGGCCTGCTTGATCATTCCTTGTGAAATCACAAAGACTTCTATATATGAATTTGCCTCTTAAATTTTACTGTACTCTTGTTTGTTTTTACTTTCTTTTTCTATGGTTACACTCCCAAATTCAATAAGGACTTTGCAAGACCTATCTAAATCTTTTGATAAGCAGCAAATAAAGCAACACAAATGTTCAAACAAATGGTTCAATTTTGAAGTAGCAGGTGACATTTCTGCTTCCTTCAATGAACCATGCATTTCATCTTTATTAAAAGAATCTCTCCTTTTATTCTATGTCAGTAGCTCATAATAAGGCATCAGTAGAGTAGTTCATAAGCACTACTATGCTATGGCTTGGCTGACCTGTGAAACAACTTCGCATGATCCCAATATTTCTCTTTGTGAACAGTACACCCACATAGGACCTGCAATGTCACAATAAACGAAATAGCACAGAAGACCATGTACACTTTTCATATACTGAGGACTATCCAAAGTTGCAAATCTGAATACATTTGTTGTCTGAAAGCAAAGTTCATGAGTAAAGGAAGCTTTGAGAAGATTATTTCATGAGAGAACAAAAGACAAGTCTCCTCTAGTGATCAGAAAAGAGAAGAAGTGTGCATAATTTTGCGTGTTAAAAAGTTAAAAAGAGAGCAAAAATCTCACATAACTTTTAGGTCATATTTTGCTTTTAATAAACATTTTTCTATCTAGAGTCTTCAAAAGAGTGACCAATATCTATCCTACCCTTTCAGCTAGAACATAAATGCCCTTCGTCCTGCTCATAACCAAACCAAAACAAAACAAACCTATGAAAAGCAACAGTTGTTCTAAAAATTGCTTGGAGCCCAATTATAATAATTGTTATTATTTTTTATTATTTTAAAAAAGAAGAAAAATGCATATCTAAAGGGCAATGCAGTTAGCAGGAAAGATGACAGAAACTAACCTGGAAAGGTAGGAATCCAATAAGAAAGGTAGACAGCAAGAAGTATTTTGAGACAGAAAAGGAATTTAGCTACTGTCTATCAACCCTCACCCAAACACAAAGGACCAATGGATAGGGCCTCCAACTGTACGGTATTTCTGGGCTCACCCAAGCAACAGGTTAAGTGAAGAAACCATCTTGTTTCTCTATTTCCTTCCCCGCTTCATGTCTATACCTATTTTTCTTTCTTATTTATCTATTCAGCCAGACAAGTATGAATGAACTAACTTTTAAATTTCCTATAGGAGTAGCAAAGATGCAGGATTCTGTCTTTATGCTTAAGGAAATTTGCCTGTAGATGGGGAGTGAAAATTTATATTTGTATTAATAAGTAACTAAAAAATAAGTAACTGAAAATATAAGTCCTTGATTCTTCCAAAAGAATTTGATAATTAAGAAGTTCTACAGAGAGTGTCTAGCTTTGCAAAGAAGGGCCAAGACCTGAATTTAGAAACAGGAACAGACAAGAGCTGAATTTTTTGCATAAGAAAATGAGGGAAGATACTGGATTTTGTTGGGATGGGGGTAGAGAATGAAGGAGAAGGAAAAAAAGAGTCGTCCAGCAATTTACAGAAGTGGGAGAAGGACTTTTAATGAGAGACACTGTAATATTTGATTGTAAGATTTTGCTTTGCCAGGATATAGACTCCATTTCTCTCCTCAAACTTTCAGTAAAGTCTGCAGAATGCAAAAAACAAAAGCAAACAAAAAACTGGTATTTTTGTGTAAATGAGAAAAATGGAATAAGACCCATGCTTAGATAGAGGCCACAGTGGAAACAAACAAAGAGAAAACACAAAAGATGGTAAATCTGGAATTCAGAGAAGGCAAGAAGCTGGAGCCAGTTACTGACCTTGATGATAGAACCTGCCTTCAAAAGGCTGAAAATCTTGAGAAAGGCAGGGAACAGGAATACAGGCCAACCTAGATTTTAAGAAAGGAGACCAAAGCTGACATCTGGGTTCTCCATGTAACTAGTCACATGAGGCTACCATATGTCTGTGTCAAATATGTAATGAACACCAGAACGTGCTAGAGAGAAAGTAGAAATAAAAGTAGGCAGAGAGTCAGGAAAGGATTTTAGAAAAAGTAGAGTTCAAAGCATAAGCTTTGACCTGATCTCCCTTGCTAATGTAAAATATGACCACTTCGTTATAATGTTAACACAATGTCATTTGGTAAGCTGTGTGTTGGCTTCAAAGGTTTTGTAAAGATACCCAAAGCCCATAGGGACTGGTCATATGTAACCCAAATTTAAAAAAAAAAAAACTGAAGAAAATAAAATTTCTTCAAAGGATCTCCCAGGAGAGTTCTAGTTTTCTTTGATCTTTTCAGCTAGGGTCTAATGCTAGTAGTGTCTTTCCTATGAATTCTCAACATAGGAAATGTAAAGAATGCAAACTTAGAATCCCACTTGCTTCTTATGTGACAAGAGGAATAGCATAGTTGTCAGATGTCTTTGAACTCACTTCTGACATGTCTAATGGTGTGACCCTGAGAAAGTCATCTGACTTGTCTGAGCTCCAGTATTACCCTCTGTAAAGTAAGGATGAAGGCAGCTACTTCATAATGTCATTAAGAGAATTACGAGACCTCATAGGTAATACACTTAGCACAGTACCTAACACACAGTAAATATTCAATAAACTGAAATCTTTATTTCTATAAATAGGAGTTCCTATCATAAGCCACTCCAATGTAAAATTATTTTCTTTTAGATGTATATTCATTCATTTTTACAAATATTTGAACTCAATTGTATTATGTAGATGTTAAAGGAACTACCAAAAACATAATTTTTCCACCTTCTAAGAATTTGCCATACACACCACATAATATTCTTTAATACAAACAAATGTCATTAAATGCCAAAGGGAGTAAATAGCATATACCACAGTATAGAGATTTCACTGTGTCTCTGAAAAAAAAAGGAAAGATTATCAGAAAAAAAATATTTTCAGATCAGCAGAAAAAAATGTATTGCTCATGCCAACTTAGTAGCTATTTAATTCAATATTTTGACACTGTTACTGGGTCAGGCAAAGGTCCATCAATAAATCAATAAATATTTAATGAGCATCTACTATAATCAAAGATTATTGATGCTTTAGGGTTAATGGTGGTGGCACTGCTGAGCAGAATGCAGAATACCACTGCCAGCACAGGGAAAGTTTCTGGGCCTCTCCCTTTCAGCTCACCACCAGCTTGAGATTACCAGCATGTTCATGGTGATACCTAATTGCAGACTGCTGGCTACAAAAGGAGAGGAGCGGGCAAAAAGGGGTGGGGTGTCAACCAGTTTGGCAACAAGTACATCTAGCCAACCAAGCCCCTCCCCCTGGGGTGCCCCAACCACCTGTACCCTCTTACTAATTATACTTTTGGTATAAAAGAGTACCTCTATGAGAAGGATAGCTTTGTTGTAGCTAGGTTTCATTGCATGGGCAAGGAATTTGATAAACTTAGAAAGAGGAGGGTCGTAGAAGGGGTTCTGATTATGCATGAGTATTGGCTGGCCCATGCATTACTGCTACAGCTAGGAACAACTTTCTTCAAATTACCAAATGAAGTGTTAAATTTAACCCAGGAGAAGAGGTTGAAAGACTAAAATGCTTAATGGCAGAGATACCAAGCCCTGTAGGTCATTGATGACTGCATTGGTAACTGGCAGAATCAAAACTGGCAAATTTTGAATCTCATCAATATCCAGACTTTTCTGCACATATTACACAACCCAAGGAGCATAAGAATTTGTTTTTGGTTCAGCTTCAAAAAGAAACCTTATATGCGGTCCCTAAAACTGCAGCTGGTAGCTGCACCATTGTTTGAACTGTATGATGATGCCCTGGGATAAAGACCCATCATTTCTAGTCTCCCTTGGCTTTGGGGCAGGTTCAATTTTATATACAACTGAATTTCTGAATGATGGAGAAAGTTGCTCTGTGAGAACAGCTGTACACAGTATATAATAAACATGGTAGAAGAAGTGTTTTGGGTTTTTGTTTTGTTTCATCTTTTTCCCAATCCCTAAAATGCCAGCTACTATCCACTGTTTGAATAGTAAAGTTAATATAAAAAACTAGACAGTGGTGTAACCAGATGTGAAAATATTTAACTTTTTGTTCTGTATTTTTTGTATATTAAAGAAAGTGGACTCCAAAAAATTTTTTTCTAGCATACCATATCCTCTTTAGGTATCAATGTATTATAGAAACCTTAACCAAATCTTATGATAAATACACTATAGTCATGACTGTGCTTGTGCTACATCTCATCCTTATGCTAGCCTTTTACTCTGGTATTTTATTCTGATATATTAGGACCAATCAGCAATCTCAAAATGCTCAACAGTATGTGACTTCTCTTTCTTTTCTTCTTTCTTTCCTTCTTTCTTCCTTTCCTTCCTTCCTCCCTTTCCTCCTTCCTTCCTTCCTTTCCTCCATTCTTTTCTTTTCCTTTTCTTTCTTCCTTTCTTTCTTTTGTTCTTTCTTTCTTTCTCTCCCTTTCTTCCTTCCTCCTTTCCTCTCCCCTCCCCTCTTTCTTCCAAAAAATCCTGTTTATGTCATTAGGGTGGTGCTTTATAAACTTCAATCAATTACAGAAATTACCAGGGGCCCTTGTTAAAATGCAGCTTCTGATTTCAGTAGGTCTGAAATCCTGGTGATGCTAAATTTCTGCATTTCTAGTAAACTCCCAAGCAGTGTTGCTGGTCTATGGACCATACTTTGAGTAGCAAGCACTAGTTCTTAAAAATCCTTTATATCATGATGACTATAGTTAATAATACTATATTAAACACTTGAAAGTTGTTATAAGAGTAGAGCTTTAATGTTCCCACTATAGCAGCAAAATGGTAATTATGCAAGGTAAAGGATATGTTAACTAACATTTTGGTAGCTATTTCACAATATATGCATGTATCAAGTCATTACATTGTATACCTTAAACTTACATAATGTTACACATCAATTTTATCTCAATAAAACCAGAAGAAGAAAAAAAACCCTTACAATGCTTCAATTCTAAGCATTTCTTTCAATAGCTAGACATAGCTGGGGAGGCAAGAAATACAAGAGGAGTCTGCCTGCTTCTATTTGCTGACCATCCAATAATTATGGTTAACAATTCCTGAAGACTCTCTTTTTTGCCAAGCATTGTGCAGTGTGCACTGAATTCATTATTTCATTTAGGCTTTACAATGACCCTGTGAAGTAGGAATTATTATTTCTGTTTTACAGATGAGAAAACTGAGGTTTGGAGAAGCTGAATAACTTGTTCAAGGTCACATCAACTAGCTAATCCATGACAGAGATAGGAACTGAACACAAACACTCTAGCTTACAGTCTAAACTCTTCACATTCACTGTCCTACTCTTTCATACTGTACTTACTGAGCAAAAACATAACCACATTTGGTTCTAAGGCAGTAGATTAGTCTGTTATTCATTTGGTGTCCTTACAACTGGAAATCCTTAAGAGCTCTCTCCCAACTATTGGGAAAGGGTGAGATATAGGCGATTTATAGAAGTACTCCCTACTTGGCCTCAGGGCATGTCTACTAGTTAAACTGCCAGACCTCTAGGTAGCTCACTACCCACTAGCCATCATCTATTCTTTTTCCCCTACTCCTGTCTCTATATTTGCCACCATGGACCTTCCACTGTCTCTGAAATTCTTCCCTTGGCTCCATGATGAGCGTTGAAGACCAGCTCTGGCCACTTCCCAGACCACACTCCCAGACCCATCCAGGCAGATTTTACCCTCCCCCACCAATCAAGAGGGAAAGTTCAGACACTGAGCCAGCTGTAAGACACAAAAATGAATTCAGGCTTATTAATTTGCAGGCAGGAAAGGCTTTAACAAATCAGGGAGCATTTTGCTTAAGTGACCTCATCTCCCATTTGTACCCTTAATGGAGAAACTGAAATTGTCAAATCAGTGGAATATGTTGCCTCCTTTTGCACACAAATAATTTATTTTAAGACTTTTCATGCCTTCAGGGTTCTCTTTTCTGGGTCACAAATGATAAAGCGCACAAAATTTTATTCATTTCTATCATGGTCCTGGAGATGTTAAAAATCACATTCTGCTTTTAATAGCTTCTCTATCAATACAGGTAGTAACCTCTTAACCAGCCTCTTGTCTCTAACTGCTATTCCTGCCAGTCTGTCTTAACTGTGGAACAATTCACTTGTGTGAGTTCTCATTTATTAAGTGCAGACTATAGCTAAGTGCTTTGCAGAATATATACAGCATTAGCACTTTGTGGGTTTCATTGTGGTTTTGTATATTGATGACAATAATATGTGTTACATTCACGTAGTTCTTTTTATTTTTCAAAGGGCTTTTTGTGTTCCTTATCTCATTTTATCCAAAACTACCTTGCAGGAAAAGTAGAATAAATATTATTCTATTTTATAAATAAAAAAAAACTCGAGTGTCATAGAGGTTAAGTGATTTGTTCTGGGTTACACAAGTTTTGTCAGTGTGAGTTTGGAACTGGGGGTTCCCTAACTCACTGCACACTTTTTTTAGTACAGAAAAATGAAAAACAAAACAAAACTTGCGCCAATCACCAACAATAAATGTTATTTTTTTCATGGAAGGAGGGAATAGTATTTCTGGCCTGTTGGTTCACAAAGGAGATAGAATTTTATCTCACTCTTGAAAGATAGCTGAAATGTTAATGACCATTAGGAGAAGGAATTGGTATAAGCAACAGTGTGGGTATATGATCATCTATGGATATGCAAGTTGAGTTTATGAGGCATTGGGTACAAAAATATGACTAGTGCAGGAGACTTAAGTAGGAACGTTAGTAAGAAGTAAGTGGAGATCAGGGGCACCTGGGTGGCTCTGTTGGTTAAGTGTCCAACTCTTGATCTCAGATCAGGTCTTGATCTCAAGGTCTTGATCTCAGGATCATGAGTTCAAGCTCCACGTTAGACTCCACATTGGACATGAAGCCTACTTAAAAAAAAAAAAAAAAGTAAGCGGAAATCAGATGGTAAAGAGTCTTGAATATCAGCCTAAGGAATTTAAGACTATTCATATGTGCATAGTTGATACTAACATATAAGTGGTACATAGCTTTTTAAGGCAATCCATTAATCTCAACAAGAACCACTAGGCTTAACGCTGGGCCAATTACCAAAGGTGTTTGGCCTTGTGATCTTTCCACCTGAGGTCCTACCCCATTATCAAACAGCCCTTGCCCAACCTTTGATCTGAATCACCATATTTGTACACATGCACTGCAAGGTTAAGGTCACAGGTCTCAATGCTTGACCATTTTTTTGTTGACAAGTCTTTGCAAGAAGTCTATCATGGTAATACTTCAAGTAACTGAAATCCATTTCACTAGTTACATCAATTGGCCATTATTTTTTTCATTGCAATCAAGCAATTGAAATTAAATATTAAGGAAATGCAGAACAATAATAGTATACTTTATGTAGTCATATGTTTTTTTAAAAAAAGAAAAAGCCCTGGACTCTATATACTGTGGGACTCATTACATTTGGCCCAGGTCCAGCATCTTGTTACCTATCTCCATCCTTGGTGATGAGAATCCCAGTCAAGAAAAAAAAAAACAGTGGGATTCTGTAGAAATTCCTTGGTGACAGAATACTGAATTCTGTTCCCTAGAGCCTACTGACAACATCAGAATTTCTTTACCTTGACACTGTTAGCATTTGGGGCCTAATAATTCTTTGTTGGGGCTGGGTTGAGTGGCTGTTCTGTCCATTAGAGGATGTATAGCAGCATCCATGGTCTCTACCTACTTGATGCCACTAGTTGTGAAACCCAAAAATGTCTCCAGATAGTTCCAAATACCCTCTGGTTGGCAAATCGCCCCTGGCTGAGAAGCACTTGACCACAACACAAAAAACTCAGAAGGATTTAACAATAGGTTTGAAAAAAAAAAAAAAAAGTAAGAAAATAAATGAACTAGCCTCTCTATTTCCCTAAGCTTCCCAGTGCATCAAGATTTTGCTATATAATCTCATTTGCCCAGGTAAACCTATCCAAACCAATAATGAGAAGGGAAAAAAAGAAAAAGGATGACAGAAAATAAATCCCAGCTATGAACCAGTTAACTAACATTCCACATGAAGTTATAGACAATTTCCCCCAAGAAATTAAATTCCTTTACAAAAGTACCCTGAGGACTTTAACACAAATCACTCTTCTTACTTGAGACTATTTATCATTTTTTAGAGCTTATAAATTATACACACCAGCAGCAATTTTATACACCAACAACCACAATAATCCAGACACAAAACAGAGCAGTTGAAGGGTACACTCTAACAAAGAGAGAAAGAGATGGAGGGAGGGGGCAAGAAAGGAACCAACTGTGCTCTCCTTTAGAGCTCTCCTCTCAGGGACATCGCTTTTCCTTTCTGTCCTCACTGTCTTAATAGATTTCATCTTCCTTTAAAAGACAAGTCACAATCTGTCCCTGAAGACAGCCGTTATCATTAAAACGCTCTGCTGGGGGCAGAGGGGCAACATTACTCAGTGTGAGACAGGACATGTGAGAGGATGTGTGACACTTTTCCTTCAGGGCCAGCATTTTGGAGAATGGAAGGACTAAGACAGGACTCCCAGAGGTCAACCCTTCCATCCTCTGCTTGAGGCTGCCACCTAAGCCATTTAGGAAGGAAAGGAGTCAACTCCCTCCATTTACATTTCCAGAGTAGAGTTGTTTTCTCATTTCACACAATTAAAAAGACTGAAGATAGATCCCAGAGCAATAACGTTCCTCTCCCAGTTATATCCTGTGCTCCCCTTAGTGCTCCTGACCTGAACATCACTTAAAACAATCAAGAATCAGATGCTAGATATTCATCTGTGCAGCACACAGAATATATCACTCCTGCCCTCCTGTGTTTGGGGTGAAAGAAAACAGATGAAGGACACTCACACAGTGGTCAACTTCCATGGCAACACTTCTCCTGTCCCCATTATTGTAGGTAGTAACCTACATATCACAATTAAGCTGCACACCATCTACAGAACTCAGTAGATAGAAAATAAAGTAATTACAGTATTTAGAGCAGAAGGCACCTTGAAACATCTCTATTTCCAAACTCATTTTACAAAAAGGGAAAGACAGAGCCAGAGAGGTGAAATAACACTGCTCAAGGTCATTTGGCTCATCAGTGACCAGTGAGAACCAGGGCCCCTGCCTCCCGACTCATTGGAATGCTCTATGACAGTCATTCTCCTTTTCAGGAGCAGTGACAGAAAACCCAGCTTACACTGGCACCAGAAACCCCAAAGCCAAAAAAAGAAAAAATGGGAGTTCTCAAGTTCTCATAATGAAACAAATCAGAGATGGTGTTTGGTTTTATGAAGCTGCCCAGCAACCACTCTGCTTCCTAGTACCACCCTGATTCCCTTTGAGACGTCACTGTGTCTCCTATTCTCAACCATGTGGTTTGGGTGGATTTGGACTTACTGTCAGCTCTATGTATCCTCCTTTTAGATTCACATTTAGCTACAAACCCTGCACAGTAAATAAATTTATCAGATTGCTCTCCTCCCAGTGAAAAGAAATAGGATCATCAAGAAGAGAGGCACACTGAAGGTAAGATTGGAACTAGGAATCCCAAATAGACACCTTTTTGTTTGTTTGTTTGTTTTTTTGTTTGTTTGTTTGTTTGTTTGTTTGTTTGAAGCTGACACTAAGAAGTGGCTATCATTTTATCGCCCAAGAGGCTTGGGAGAGCTCATGACTAGAGAGGCCCAAGACTTCCCACCAGACATCACAGGGCACCGCTGCAGGACATAACTCCAGCTGACTAATTCAAAGTCCCCTGGACCCAACTGGGAAATAACGAGAGAGGTCTCAGAGAACTCTGCCAAACCACAACAGAACATTGTGCTTACATTCCAAACCACTTGGGGTAAACACCCTAATCTTAAATGAAATCCCACATGTGCTGAAAATCAATGACTCCGTTTATTACTAGTTATGAGTTTATGCTGCTCAAGTTATTATCAGAAGGAAGAACAGGTCTCCCTTCATATCTTTACTTAAAAAAATATTACCCAAGTAATAACAATATTTTATATTTTTAACTTAAAGATCACACTTGAATGGCAATTTTATACTTTTCAAAACCTAGCATAACGGAGAAAGACAAATACCATATGACTTCACTTATATGTGGAATCTAAAAAACAAAACAAATGAACAAACAAAACAAATAGACTTATAGATACGGAGAACAATCTGATGGTTGCAAGAAAAAGGAAGGGGAATGAGGGAATGGGTGAAATAGGGGAAAGAGATTAAAAGGTACAAACTTCAAGTTTTAAAATAAAACATGGGGATGCAATGTACAGCATTGGGAATACAGTAAGTGCTATTTTAATAACTTTGTATAGTGGCACATGGCAGCAAATTTACCGTGGTGATCCCTTCCCAATGTACATAAACACTGAATCACTATGTTGTACACCTGACACTAATATTGTAGGCCAACTACACTTCAATTAAAAATTTTTTTTAAAAATCCTAATATATATTGTCTCATTTATCCTCACAAGGCATCGTTTGTCCCCATTTTATAGATAGAAAACTGAGCCATGGGTTCAAAATGATTACCCAGTATTACACACACAGTAAAAGAATGGTAGAACCAGGGCTCATGACATAGGATTAAGACATTTATTTAATATGATGCAAAGACTAGGGGCCCTTTATTTTTCTTGTAATGGCTCCAAATATATAATTCTCCTCCTCTGTCTTCAAAGCTTTGAAGGTTTATCTAATCTCCATAAAGACATAGATAAATCCTAAAGACAGACACAAAGAAGATGCTTTTGAAGTGATGTGACGTTGTTGTGAGAACTTCTGACAGGTTCATTCAAATTTCATGAAACTCTGGCTTGGTGCCCCTGATCCTGATAGAGGGCTTGCTACTGCAGTGGGTGTGTATGTGCATGTGTGAGCATGCAAACACATGCATGCACATGCACACATCAGTGTAAAATAATAGAAGGGCAACATGTGACCAGGCTATGAAAATGAAAGGCTGAAAACTGCATTTAGTTTCTACATGGCACTATTGACTTCAGATTGGGATTCATTGTTTACACAGCCACTTAGGTCCCCTGACATTCAAAGTGATTCCTTAGCTATGATATTTACAGTCAGATTCTTACTCCTCTTTCTACTAAAAATAAATAAATAAGCATTTTGGACAATGACAATGATCTTGTGTCTGTGCATCTGGAGGTGCTTTTTAAATCCTGTGCTTTGAGAAGCAGTGCTAAGTCAATCAGAGGCAGTTAACTCTGCCATCTAGCTATTCATTTACCTGAATCTGCTTTTTCCATTTGTTTTTACAATCATCAGTGATGAGGAAATTTGGCCACTCCACTGAAGTTTCAGAAGATTTAGTGAGAGGCTTTGAATTACTTCCCAATTCACGCTGGAAAGATCCAGAAAGGCAGCAGAGGCCTGCAGCAGCCAATTCCTAGAGCAGGGAAATGGAAGAGCTGTTTCAGGCATTGTCACAGGAAGAGAGAGAAGGAGACTGGGTGTGGAGAGGACTCGACCAACCCACCAGTGCTTCAAACGGGGCAGCTCCACGCATCTGTTTTAATGTGTTGGGATTTTACTTAAGAATCAACATGTGAAATTCTGGTTCCAAAGACACACCAAAAAAACCTTTGAAATATCTGAGAGCCATTCAGACAAAATGATTGACTGGACCCGACCCGTATGACATAGTCCCTGCAAAACAAGGTTCCCAGCCTAAGTCATCCGTGTCCCAGCATCCATCTCGTCAGCAAGCCACATCCTCCTGACTTCCTACCACCAATCTTATGTCATCCTTACAGCGACCAGGCAATGTACATAATATTAGCCTTATTATACAGATGCGAAAACTGAAGTCCAGAACTTCAGAGTATCTTAGCCACCTAGACTAAGGTTGGAATACCTATATCTCCTGATGACAAGCTCCCATGTTGCTGGCGCTATATGTGCTGTCTCAGTGCACGTGTCAAAAGACAGTGGGTTAAAAAAAAAATGTGAGCCATGCTATCTCCTTTTCCTATTTTAATTTAAACTGTCTTCTGTAGACGCCACCTTGTCTCTTCTGAAATGTTCTTTGTCCTTTATCTGTGCGTCCGTTTCTTCTCTATTAAACCGATTGTGTCTGTGGTGCCCTTCCAAGATGACCTCTGCCTGGCACAGAAAGCCATCCAACAGACCATTTGTCACACCTCATCTCTTCTCTTTTATGAAAGGGACAAAAGGCTGTCTTTTAGCCCCCTTTGGAAGTGTTTTCATGCTAATCCAAGAATTACTGTTGTGTTTGTTTTCTAGCTGGTGCAGTGTGAAGCCATTCATGGGGCCGCATGGACCTTGTCTAGTCACATTCCAGGCCATTCTTGGAACATTTTGGGGAAACGCATCATCGCTCTGCTGGTGGGAGACAAGTCTGTGTCCCTGCCTGAGGCTGGCAGCCAATGCATCTACGCCCTTGATTGCACATGAAAACATCTCCTGCCATCTCTGCCAGGAAGCCCACTATACACACAGAGAGAGGGGAGAGCAGAATTAAATGTTCATCCAAAAACAAAACAGAAAAAAAAATAAATAAATAAAGGAAAAAAGACCAGGAAGAAAATAACAACCTCCTAATTGTGCATCTCTCTGGAAAACAAGAAAAGAAAGAAAGTAAACTGAGCACTTTAGTCAAGGAGAGGCAAGCTTTTCCCAAACTACCTGATTTGCTATGGGATAATAGAAATAAATCCAGAATAGGAATCAGGAAATATGAGCACTAATTCTGATTCTGCCACTAACTAGCTGTGTGACTTTGAGCACATGCTTTTATTTTGTTCCTTATAAAATGGGGCTAATATTTCAAACCCCATAAGGGTTAAGTGAAATACTGTTCACTGATGCACTTGATAAACAAAAGAAACCAAACAAATAGCCATTGTTGTTGCTCTGCCTTCTGGGTGTCAGTCCCTCAATCTATAAAATGAAGATAGAATTATGTCCCCAAAGTCAGCTGTGTACCTGAAATACCTAGGGAGCTTTTAAAAATCCAAACTGGGGCTTTGCCAAAAGGTTAGGGCCCACGAACATGTTTTTATAACCTGGTTTTACAACCAGGGTATTTAGATACAGCCTGCCCAGGACTGGTTTTTGGATCTCCTAAACCATCCACCAATCAGCAGCTCGGTGTTTTGTGATTCTCAAAGAAGACGAAAGAGCTAATATGATGAGCTAAGTTTGCCTGTAATTTCACCATTAACGATTCAGTATTTTGGGGTGCCTTGGTAGCTCAGTTGGTTAAGCATCTGACTTCAGCTCAGGTCATGATCTCATGGTTCACGAGTTTGAGCCCTGCATCGGGCTCTGTGCTGACAGCTCAAAGCCTGGAGCCTGCTTCGGATTCTGTGTCTCCCTCTCTCTCTGCCCCTCCCCCTTTCATGCTCTGTCTCTGTCTCTCAAAAATAAACGTTAAAATTTTTTTTTAAAAGATTCAGTATTTCAGGGTGCCTGGGTGGCGCAGTCGGTTAAGCGTCCGACTTCAGCCAGGTCACGATCTCGCGGTCCGTGAGTTCGAGCCCCGCGTCGGGCTCTGGGCTGATGGCTCGGAGCCTGGAGCCTGTTTCCGATTCTGTGTCTCCCTCTCTCTCTGCCCCTCCCCCGTTCATGCTCTGTCTCTCTCTGTCCCAAAAATAAAATAAACGTTGAAAAAAAAAATTTTTTTTAAAAAAAGATTCAGTATTTTGAGTTATAAGAACTTTATTTTCAAAAGGTCCCCTATTAAAAGGTAAATATCCTTCATTGGGCCATTATCCTAATCCACGGCAGCTTATTTGTCGACCCTGGTCAACTGTACTGATTAAGAGCATACATAAACAGTGGAACACAAGCAATGCCTGTGTATGTGTGAGGGTAGAATTTTCTAGAATATCTTTATTTTCAAATATGGTAACAAAGCCCCAAACAGCTTATAAGTAGAGTGATCATATAATTTTCATCCAAAATGAGAGTAAAAGGGGGATCCTTAATAGTTACATTAGGCAGAAACCAGCACATACAAGAATATGTTCATCCTATTCAAAGGAATTGTCTACATCACAAATAAAGTTAATATTTTAGAGAGAGAGACTAGAAATATCAAAGAATGGGACTAGAACTTCAGCTTCCAGACTTTTTCATTGACCCATGTCACAGCCTGTGTGATTCAAATTCATTTCACTTTGAGTCCATGTTCACCCTTATTTCTCAGAAACAAGCTAAGAATATGTACCTTTCTCTTCTACTTTTTCCTATCTCCATTTTCTAGCTAGCCCATTTTGGGACTCAGACTCCATCACATCTGTAACATTCTATTGACTCAGAAAATTCACTAACAGTTGAAGGTGACTTTCCTTTGCATAAGCAAAGATATCTGCTATGCAGGATCAACAGAAGCCCATGTGAATATCAGAAACCATACCCAGATCCTTAGGAACATCCCCATCTGAAGACAAATGTTCTTGAGGCTGTTGCATGACTCTGACAGTCCTATCCAGAGACTCTGTGCTTTGCCCCTCTGATTCCCATAAATGGTGCCTTAACTAAACCTAAGCAGCCAGTATGTCAATACCCACCAGGCAGCAGAAAAATGTCTCTTCCCAACATTAGATTTTCTAATATCACTTGTGTAACAAAGGTTATTTCATTCTGGCTTTATTTATGAGAGATTCCTATGCCCCTATTCTCAGCAGCCATATTAACAGGTACCAAACACTGGGCTTGGGATTTAAAAAAATAAATACCGTCGTTTTCAGTTCCCCTTCATGCTTGAAAGGAAATTTGTAAATTGTCAACTTGACTTAATTTTTCCTCTGGACTCACACCTATTTGCCATAATAAGAATTCCCCCCCTGGGTTTCACTCATCTGCAGCATGTGGCAGGGAAAAAAAGGGGATTAGGATTGTATTTGTCGACTTTTCCGAGCGGATTTTCTTTCAGCTAGTCTGCTATCAATTCTGTCTGCCGAAATAGCATTTTAATGTGTTACCTGCCGGTCAAGTATGTTCTGTTAACTTCTGAATCTGCTGTGTTTTCTGATGCTGTTTACCATCATTTTTCCCATTGTTATCAAGCTTATTATTTTTAATACAAATGTGGATTATACTATTTTGATCATGTATCTATTTCTGCAATACATTAGTTGAAAAGAAAAAAGCGGAGGGTATAGAGAAGGCAGCAAACTGGGCCTTCTCCTGCTGGAAAGACTCTTTTAATGAGTTTTATTCTGTAGATGGGGAGATGCTCTTAACCTCCCTGGCCCAGTAAGATGTGATTTCTTGACACTGAGCGTATTGCAAATGCATTTTTATCAGAGCCATATAAGGTGGACACCGAGGGGATTTCTCCAGTATTTAACAAAGCCATCTATTTGCAACACAAAGTAATGCTTTGTTTACCCTTCCTCTTTGTCCTGGGCATGGTATTATTCTAGAGGCATTGCTTCTCCCTTGCAAACTGTCAGTGGCCAAGGGTACTTTTCAGTGTGTTTGGGATCATAATTGGCAAAAATGTCTGCTCAGTAGTGAAACAGAGGTAAAGGTCAGACACGACCCTGTGGGGGCCATTCTCCAGTTCGCATGACACAGACACCAAAGTACCTTGCCCATTCTCCAAAGTTCACAGACCCTTCTCCGTATTCCAGGGACACAGCCTTTCCTCCCTGCCAGATAATTAGCAGCAGCAGCAAGCCCAGCCAGCTTGTCACTGGGCACTCAATGGTGCTCCTTTCCTCCAAGCTCATTTCCTTGGAAGGTGAGAGCCATTATCGTAAAGAGGGATATTGTAAATTCTGTTCCTTCTGCTACACCGTGGCTCTGAACAGAGAAATTTGTGTTTTCTGCCAGGAAGAAGAATAACATTTATTTAATGGATGCTGAGCAAAAGGTATTCACATTTCATGCTTCGGGGCTTAAGCCGATCCTAGATCAGTAGGGAACTTTTCCAGGCTCTGAATTGTGCAACTGGGTAAGTGCTTAGTGCTAACAACCCTTCTGTCCCCATCCAGGCATGGTCTGAGGTCACCATCTCAGGGGTGCCCCCACATCCCCTCAGCTCCTAAATTTGTTCACAAACCATGCTTTACATCCCTGCTCCTGCCAGCTTCCCCTACAAACTTAAAATCTATTGGTATTTTTTATAGACAGCTCTGCTCCACTGATTTCCAGTTCTGCTTCACCAGCATCTGAGACCCTTCAAGGGAATCCTCTACAGTGTTAGAGCTATAATACATGAATGTTTCCTCACTCCACATTGGGGACAGCTGAAAACCAAGAGGACAGAGAAATTCTGGGACAGGAAAAAGAGGGCAGCTTTCAAGCTAGAAAGATCAACATAGATTTAACTTATCTTTTTTTTTTTAAGTTTATTTATTTTGGAAGCTAGAGAGGGGGCGGAGGAGGGGCAAAAAGAGAGGGAGAGAGAGAATCCTAAGTAGGATCCACTCTGTTAGCATGTAGCCCAGTGTGGGACTCAAACTCATAAACCATGAGATCATGACCTGAGCAGAAACCAAGAGTTGGATGTTCAACTGACTGAACCACCCAAGTGCCCCATAGATTTAACTCATCTTTTCACCCTAAATAGTTGAGTAATCATAAATTGTTTTTCTCATTGACAGTTTCCTCACCTACAAAAAGGAATAATAAATCTTGGCTTACAGCACTATTGCAGGAACCAAGTAAAGTCACATGTAGATGTGTGCTCCATAGAGGACAGAAGTTGGATCATGTCTCCCTTCACTCAGGGGATTACAATCTAGTCTGCCTCTAACACTAACTTGCTAAGTAACTTGTGGCAAGTCATTCAAATTCTCTGTGAGTTCATCTCCAAAATGAGGAAGAGAAAAACCTCTATGCTGCCTTCCCTGCAAGATTATTATAAGGATTAAATGAAATATTCATTAAAACAGAAATTTCTACAATGTAAAAAGAAGTGTTGCCAAGAAATAAGGTGTTATTATTATGCTGATGCTTACTCTTATTATCTTTAAATTCGTGAAATTATACATTTTAAAATATTATCCACAATTAATTAGACCCATCTAAAAATACAACGATGCGTTTTAATCACATATAGATACAGGCCACAATGCTCTGATGATGGGAAGGCTGGCATAATCTTGTGTCTTGAGAATAGGTTTGCTTTCAGAGCTGGGAAAAAAGATTCCTGGTGGCTTGGTCTATACATAAGATGAATAAGGACTTGGAAATTTTACTGTATTGTAATTAGGTGAAAGCCTTGCATGTAAACATGTGAAACACAGACACTCACTAACTGTCAGATTTCAACTGTTCATGGTTTGCCAGTCAGTCTTGGCCTTCCTCCTCACTTCAATGCTGGCCTCTTGACCTTCTCCACCCTTCCTTTCCATACACTCTGCCACTCCTGCCCCTAGTTCCCAGAACCATCTGGACTTGAGAAAGGTAGTAACCAAGCACTTCTAGTTGCACACTCAACCTTCTGCTAGCCTTCCTTGGGCATAAGTTCCCAGTCTCCTAGATATTTTAGGAGTATCTAAAGTATCTAGATACTTAGTTAGATAAAGTTCTGGGGGATTCTGTCTTGTTCTTGGTTCTTGGCCCCTTCCTCACTGATGTCCTGGGAGCTTTCATCTCCATTCACAGGACACCTTTCTACTCCCTACTTGACCTCAAATCTTCCAGGATTTAAGACTCTTCTGTTTGCAAATAACAAAAGCCAACTGAATGTACCTTATGAAATAAAAATTAGAAGGATACACTAGAACACAGGATTGCCTCACAGAATCCAAGGCTTGAATTATGCTGAGCTTCTCTCCATCCATGTCTCTTTTTCATTGCTTGGTTTTTCTGTAGTGGGCCCCTTTGCTTCCTCAGTCCACCTGAAAACTGACAGCCTTGGAGAGTGAAATACACAGATCTAGCTATCAGGAAAGAATAAACCAATTGGAGCCCAATTGCAAATTCACAGATAACGAAGACTAACTAGTCTGGCCTAGTTCATGTTCTGCTCACTGTTGACCAAAATTTGGGGAATAGCAGGACACTGTGAGCTGGATGCTCCAAAAGCATCCACTTCACATGGGAGGGTGGTCATCAGCATTGGCCTACACTCTTGTTCCAGCCCCATTAGGTGAGGTCTTCCACTGAGCTACCCATAGCCTAAACAACACTATTAGGCCATGCCAATGGTATGGCCATTTCCCATGCTTTGCATACCATAGTAGACAATTGCACATAAGGTTTGATACTTGGTTCACTCTGGTATCTGCATACACTGGGCAATGCTGCTACTTCTGCTATGCCTCCCTATCCACACTAGAAGACATAGCCCTTCTGCAGAGTCTCACCACATCCATTAGGCAGTGAGGCAACTTTGCCTGGAAGGTTCCATCACTGCTGCTATAGTTCCCACCTTGTTGTACCTTTTGGACAAGTCTAAGAAGTACCTTCCACAAGGCTGTGCCACAGTTCAGAGATCATTGTCTCTACAGCTGTCTTTCTATTGCCTGCACTTCCTACCAAGTACCTTTACTAGTACATGGATTAAAGAGCCAAGGTACCCGGGGGTGATAGAAATAAGGGGATAGGGGCACCTGGGTGGCTCAGTCGGTTAAGCATCTGACTTTGGCTTGGGTCACGATCTCACAGCTCCTGAGCTTGAGCCCTGTGTCGGGCTCTGTGTTGACAGCTCAGAGCCTGGAGCCTGCTTCGGATTCTGTGTCTCCCTGTCTCTCTGCCCCTCCCCCATTTGCGTGTGCGCGCGCTCTCTCTCTCTCAAAAATAAATAAACATTTTTAAAATTTTAAAAAAAAAGAAATAATGGGACTAGAAAGAGAAATAAGGCTTCCTGACTTCTATTTCATTCTGTGTCAAAGTCTGTTAGTGGGGATTTGTACCATCTGTGTTACAGAGATTTAGGTGGAACCCCATTTTCTGTCTTTTATTTGTGACCCTCAGCATCATTCAAAACACAAGGCTTTGCCAATGGGTTAAAATTTTAATGCCTGGTTTCTTCATCCCCTAACATCAATTTTCTACTAAGAGACCACTTAGCTTTCACAAAATTCATGGTAGAATATTCTCAAATCTAGTTGTTTGATAAGCATAGACACATAGGGATCTCATCTTGAGCTGGAATCTTACCACAATTAGAATTGAAGAGAAATAGCTGTGGATTGGTTGTGAAGCTAAAGTTTAATTTAAAAGGATTTTCTTTTATTTGAGATTATCAGAATTACCGTTCTTGGTGAATCTCATTGTCTGGTCAATGTCTGGTCAACTAGGACTTTTTTTTTTTTTTAATCAAAAGTGGTCTCTTACAAGGAAGAAGGTATCTCTAAACAACTTAGTTTTCTTTGTATTAAAACCTGCTTTGTGTTGAAATTGTACCACAACAGATTTGCCACATATTAGAGTAGTTTGAAACTGGTTATATCTGCAGTCAGGCCAAATGAAAAGCTGGTTCACTAATGGTCTCCAAGGTGAGGGAATATGGTGGTGGGTTGGGTGAGGCTACAGCAGGGAAGGAAGGAGAAAGAGAGAGGCAGTAGTTGGTAGCTGCTGTAAAACACTGTAAAATGTTGCTGAGGGCATCATCCTGAGCTCCTTCTCCCTGAATCCCCTGGAAGAACTGACAACTGCCTGGCCTTTACAAAATGAAATTGACATTTGCAGGCTTAGGTTCAACAGAAACTGAAAAGGGAGGGGTGGAGGATGCTGTAGGCAAAGCCAGAGCCCAGTTCCCTGGATCCAGGGCAGCAGGCCCATAACTCTGCTGTGAGTGATGGGTCAATATCCAATAACTCCAAATCAAAAGCTGAAGTCTTCTTGAGTCAGCAGAGCTGAAGCCTCCTTCAGGGGATAAGAATACAGCACTGGCCCTTCTGACAGAGCTGGAGTTGCCAGTAGCCTTTAATCTAAGGAAACCACAGGCAAAGCGAACTTGGCATGTAACTTTTCCAACATTAATTAGCACCCTTAAGTTTAAAGGGGGAAAAATAATAATACTCTTGAGAGGGCAGTTAGAGCTCAAACTCAACTCATTTGGATTCAGCACACAAAGTCTCTGGGGAGGGGATGATGGGGCAGAGAACAGAACACAGGCATGGAGTGGCAGAGAGATTATTTTCAGGTCAGCTGAACAGTGGCTCTCAGAAGCAGGCCATTGTTTGAATTCTGTTTCATGATATTGATTAAGAATCATCCTTAGTAGTTCTTCACCTTTTTGGTCAGGCTCTGCCTGTCCTATTGGAAATGGGATGCAGTATGTCCTGGAGCTCTGCTAAATGTGTTTTCTTAAATGCAATGAGCCTGTTTGGAGGCTGGGCTGGTGAGGGTGGGGGACAGAAATCAGACATGGTTTTAAAATGAACTTTTAATAGGTCATTATCTAGTTAAGGAAAATAAGCTAACTATTTTTATTTCCACTAACTAGAAATCAAAAACAAATCAGTGAGTGAAAAAAAAATTATAGAACAATATGTACTGTTTGCTATTTATGTGGATGTTAAAGACAGACCAATAAGTTCTTTTTATTTTTTTTTAATTTTTTTAATGTTTATTTATTTCTGAGGCAGAGAGAGACAGAGCATGAGTGGGGGAGGGTCAGAGAGAGAGGGAGACACAGAATCAGAAGCAGGCTCCAGGCTCTGAGCTGGCAGCACAGAGCCCGACGCGGGGCTCGAACTCACGGACCATAAGATCATGACCTGAGCCGAAGTCAGACGCTCAACCGACTGAGCCACCCAGGCGCCCCCAATAAGTTCTTTTTAAAATGAACTGAAGATACACACATCACGCTCACAGTACTGATTCCAAATGGTAAGGGGGACAAAGGACCAGAATTGAAAATGGTGGACAAAGAAGCTTTATCTTACCATTCTCATTTTTCTCTTTGAAAAGAAGAATTAAAATTCATAAACCACTTATATAATTATTTATAAAGAAAAAAGAGAAATCAATGTTACCTTCTATCTTTTTTAAATTCCTAAAGTTAAAACAAGGAGTTGAAATCAGACAGATGGTTATTGTTTCTGTCTACTTTGCATTGGAAGGTGACTTTTTAAGAACAGTTTTTGGACAAAAGATAATGGACTCCTGATGCTGAGATTATATCAAAATGGTTCCTAGGTTTTGATACAGATACATGTCTGAGCCTTGGTTCCCTGAATCAGGCAGCAAGGCAACAGAAGCGAGGTTCTATGCAAGGAACCATTGCTGCTACTTTATGCCCATCCTCAACCAAGAAGCTCATTGGCTTGAATTTATCACAGAGCTCTACCTCATTTTATTTTTATATTTTTTTGTTTATCATTATTTCACATGTAGCACATTTTAAAACAGTGATCTAAAATATTTTTCAATGTTTATATAAACATTTAAAATTGTAAACAAGAATTGAAAATTGTATTTCATTCTCCAGTTACAAAGTATTGCTGCATATTATTTAATTATCATCGTATACTTTGTAAAAGATGCTAGCTAGGATTGGTATCATTTTACTATTTTGCAAATGAGAAAACTAAGGCCTCAAAGTAACTTCTAAATAATACCAATAACAATAAGAACCATAACTAGAGTTCAGATCTAATTCTTAGATGTCCATCTGTTTATTCATTCAGCAAGCATTTATCAAGCTCCTATTAAGTAGACTCTTTCTTAGAATTGTTTTCAGTGCCTCTGGTAACTGTTTCCCTAGCTCTTTATTCTACATTATAAACTACATTATTCATTATAGCTCCATTTTACATGCCTTATCCTCTACCTCATCTGCCCAATAGATTATAAAGTCCTAGGGTAGTTCCTAGTTCCAAGACATAAACTTCTTTCATATCCCATGGGGCTTAGCATAGGTCTGGGTATATGGAAACTTTCAGTGTTGCTTAACAGATTTACTGACAATTATTCAACAAGTATAAAAGTCTAGATGCTAATGATTAACCCACAAAGCTCTAATTATTATAAGGAGGTAGAACCATACCACATATGTCCCAATCTGCCCCAGACATGTATTGAAGATAAAACCCAAGAGCTGGGCTGAAACTTCAAAGAACATTCTCCATGCCTATGTTACTGTTCTAAGATTTTCTGTTTCATTCCTAATTATAGCCTGTTACATAACATTGAAAGCAATCAGATAAGACCTTCTGGTTAGGAAAAAAAAGTTAAAGAACACAAAATTATGATCTATCAACTGTTTTTTTATTGAGATCCTGTTATGTGCCTAATATTTTGGATGACATTATGAAAAAAATAGAGTAAAGTGCATGGACACTTTCTTTTTCCTCAGTGTGAACTGTACTTTACAATTTATATATATTATCTCATTTGGAACTTTATAGTCCAGTTTGGCTGTTATATGCTTGAGCTCTGAGCCACAGTCTAAATTTAAATCCCGGCTCTACCACTTTCCAGCTGTGCGACCTCAGGCAATTTGCTTAATCTTGCCAAGCCTCAATTTCCTCATTTGTACAACCATGATAATCGGGTTCTTGGGAAGATTAAAAGAGATAATTCATGTAAAGTACTTAGCACAGTGTCTGGCACAGAGTAAGCCCTCAGTAAATGTTAGCAATTCCTACTATCATCTTTACAATCACCCTGTGAGATAGATAAGGCACACATTATTTATACATTAAAGAGAAAACTGGGGCGGAGAAAAATTATGTTAGTTGTAAAGGGTGACAGAGCTAGTAAAGGCAATGGACTTCAGGCATTCTCTCTCAAGTCCTGTGCTCACCCCCTATCATACTTTCCTTCTGATGGTAGGGGTGAGGGGAAAATCATATCAACATGAGGAAAAGTACAAACGTGGAAGGCAGTTGAGGGGAAAATGTCCTTGCTGACTGAGCTCTCCTGTGCTTTAATCAACATCTGATCTACTTACCAACAGATGAACACATACTTGGTATCATGAAGTTCTTTTCAGTTAAGCTTATTTTTTTAATCTAGGCTAGTTTTTTTATATTTTAATCTCATGCAGACTTGTTGGATTTTTGACACCACACTGTGCTTTTGGATTGAATTGAATAATACACACATGTATTCAAGGGATAAACATTATTCACTGATGTGCCCAGAGGACTTAAATGAAGGAGGCAGAATTCATCCCCAATCCTAGTACAGCCCCTAGATCTAGTTTACATACTTCAGTAAGCATCACATCACAAATTGCTGGGCCCACCTTGTAGACTCTGATTCAGTAGGTCTAAGGTGAATCCTGAGAATCTGCATTTCTAACAAATCCTCAGGTGTTGCTACTGGTCTGGGGACCATGCCTTGAGTACTGACTGTCCTATATCTGTGTTTCCCAAAGCACAGTTCCCAGATAATCTATACACAGTCATGTTAAAGGATCATCAAAATGCAACTTTCAAAGCTGCACTCTGGACTTACTGAATATGCTTCTCTTTGGATGGGTTCCGGAAGCCTGCATTGTCACAGGTATCCCAAATGAATTTTAAGTCCGTGAAAGTTTCAGAATCACCAAATTCTGAGTTTTTCCATGACCTAAATGTAATTATTGTGTGCCCAGCACCTAACAGAGTGCTTGGCCTCTAGCAGCTACAAAATCAATAAACATGTTTATGTAAATATATCCCCCTTTGGGTGTATAGCCCTGCATCCACCCACCCTGCCCTTCCAGGAACAGCCCACTACTCTGAATTCCCACCTGCCACGTCCACCCAGTCAACATGTACAATTCATTGTCTTAAAACAGCTTTTTTATTGTCATTTAAATTATTTTCTCAAACTGTCATTAAACCTTATACAAACCCCTTTATTTAATTGGATTGTAATCTCCCTGAGGAAAATGACCAGGCCCCTTTCTCCTTCCGTTCACAGAAACTCAATCCCAGACACTGCATTGTCATTTCACCCCAAAATGAAACATTCCTTTTGTTTTCAATTTTGTCTCATTGAATTAAAAACCTGTTTTTATTCATTCAATAAATAACTTAATTGCGTACCTACTAGATGCCAGACACTTACCAAAACTCTAGGCTCTCAATTAGCATATACAGAAATAATCAGTAAATTAATACTTAGCAAACACTAACCCTCTTTCATTTTTTGTCTTCCCTATCATAACACACACACAGACACATACACACACACACACACACACACACACACACACACACTTCTAGGAAGCTGACAATATCCACTGATAGCTGAGAGGGGGCAAAGCTCTGATAACAGAGTGATTTCTCAGGAAAGACCAGGGAGTTTATCTCAATGAATATCTATGCAAACCTCCTCCCCCCCTCACCCCAGAGAAAGAAGAAAGCCACTCTTGTTGCCCCTTCCAATCTGATGACAGACACTTTCATATTCCCCGTATTCAATCCTTGCTTTATCATATCACACTACATTGTTTTTTCACTGTGTGGCAGGGAAATGCTATAATCAGTTTTATGGAAGGCTCTCCCAGAATGAAGTAGCTGTAGGCAAGATTGGCTGGCAATACAACTCAGACATTTACAGATGTGGATCTAGCTGTGCAGGAGGAAAAAGCAATTTAAAGAGACATTGTCAAGTTTGAGAGGCCTAAATATTTCATCTTTAGTTTAGTAATTAATAGCTTGAAAAGTACCCAGTTAGAAATATTTTCATAAATATTTTAAAGAAAGAAACAAAGAAAAATTTTTTAATCTGTACAATTAATCCCCAAATGATAAAGGCAGGGAAAGTAGAAAGGCAATTAATAACCGTCTTCAAATACATATAAGTTTATTGTTGAAAGAGGTCTTGAAGGTCAGCAATCCTACCCCTCCTGGGACCAAGCTGAGGGAAGATTTCGTTAGAAGGATTAGGTAAAATGTTAATGACAGGGACTCTTAAAAGCCTTAAAAAGACAGTGTACTTTACAACTGTGAGAACGTGGGCAAAACAGTGATCCAGAGTCATACAGCCAGGCCCCAGTCTCTCAAGCTTATCTCCTCCTACTCCCTCTTACTGCCTCCTGAGAAAGACTCTCCTCCCCACGTTCCAGCCAACCTAGTAAAAGAAGCAGTCTTTCTCCATAGAGGATTCCAATTGGATATAAAAGCCACATTTCCTATGGTAAACTTGGCTACAGGGAATCTCTTCTTCTACATCCTCCTATTTTTCTTTAAAAGGCAGGAATGATGGTAGTGCTGCATTCATACTTTGGCAAATGCCTGTGATGTGTAATATATGAGAACTAAAAAAGTACTTTTGTGCCTTGAAACCTCTCTATCATTTGCCTATCATGGTGTCAAAAGTTCTCGCCATTAGAAATTGTTCCAAAACCACTAAAATATAAAGCATTTTGTCTTCAGAAAACACCAGTATAATGTTACTACTTCTAGGAAGGCTTCACATGAATCCAATAGCAGTCATCACTGCATTGGCATAGAGATGGGACATACAGTCCATGCTTGAAAAGAGTAGTCTGAAGTCATGGGTGCTGCCTAGGGAAAGCAAATATAAAGGTAGCATAAAGGTGAGTCCTAATAGAGTCAGATTAGAACTTGAGGAGAACAAGTAGCTGAATTACTGAGGAGAAAAAAAATAAAGAAGGCAACTCAAAATGAGCTGCCTTATTTAATGATTTGAACTACGGTTGACTTTGGATGGTCCCCAAGAAAAGCATAGGCTCACATAAATTTAATAACTTTTCAGCAAGCATTAATTGTATACCTACTCTGTGTTAAATTCTGCTAAGAAATGCAAAAGGGAACTTAAGGTATGTGTTCCTTTCCTTAAAGAGACAGCACATGAATAGAGACAAGATTGACAGAACCTTAACAGAACAAACACAACACCTATGGTTTAGAAGTCTGGCCAACCAGGGGCATCTGGGTGGCTCAGTTGGTTAAGCATCCAACTCTTGATTTTGGTTCAGGTCATGATCTAATGGTTCACGAGATGGAGCCCAGAATCTGGTTCGTCACTGACAGCATGGAGCCTGCTTGGGTTTCTCTCTCTCCCTCTCTTTCTGCCCCTCCCCTTCTCATGCTCTCTCTCTCTCTCTCTCTCTCTCTCTCTCTGTCTCTCTCAAAATAAATAAGTAAACTTTAAAAAATAACCAATCTATGTTTTCAAAAGTAGTTCTTAAAAACAGATGCAAAAAAGAGGTGCTAGGGTGGCTCAGTAGGTTAAGCATCTGACTCTTGATATTGGCTCAGGTCATAATCTCATAGTTGTGAGATAGAGCCCCACATCAGGCTCTGGGCTGAGTGTGGAGCCTGCTTGGGATTCTCTCTCTCTCTCTCTCTCTCTCTCTCTCTGTTCCTCTTCCCCTGCCCCCCCCCACCGCCTCTATCTCAAAATAAATAAATAAAAACTTGAAAAATAGAAGCAGAAACAAAATTAGAAGTCAAAGAAATGTTAAGCAACTTACTCAGATATTCAAAGTAAAAACAATGAGTTAAGATTAAAATTCCAAAATGTCAAATTGACTTCTACTTTGGCTGCTACTTATCTAATTCCTTTCATGGGACTAAATTTAGATTTCTCTTTCATTTTCAGTACTTCAGCACATTCTGATTTGTTTTAAATGGGTACAGAGACACACATACACTTACACACACCTAGCTGTCAACAAACACACTTATTAAATTCACAGTCTGTATATATTGATGTTCTATTTAGAAGAAAGTCAGACAATATATAAAAGCTGTAGGGAAAAGTTTCTTTGCATAACAAAAGAGCTAATGCATCAAGTTATGGTTTGTTAATGGCATTCAATTAACACATAACTGTTGTTAGTTGATTAAAAATTAACTGTGAATAACCATTTAACATTTAGCACTTACAAATGTTCCTTGATTTATTAAAATTGTGGGAGCTAAGGAGTCTGGGGAGAAGCTAGAAATATTTGGTTAGATTTTTTAATGGAAATTTCAGGCACATTGTGAAATATTTCTTCCTAGTAAATATACATTTGTAAATCAATCTTCATGTTTTAACCGCTCGTGAAGAATTTTGCAGACCTCCTGTTTTAAAGGCACTTGAGAAATAAATATCTGCCAGGGAGAGAAATCCCATCAGTTTTCTTGCTGTTCCTATACAGATGGTGGACCATACTGTGAAATTTGCCGTTCTTCGATTGCTCCATTCTGCACACGCCCCAAGGAATCTCAGAATTGTAGAAACTAGAGATGTAATAGACTAAATAGGTCATCTATTCCAATAGAAATTTTACCAGATTTATACAAGACTCTTTTGAATTTACAATACAACTTACTTCCAAGGGGGTCCAAGTGCTGAACAGAAAATTGGCTTTTTTTTTTCCAGCCACCCTAGCGTCATATATTATGTTCTACTATTAATCATGTTTTTCTCTTGTGAAGATAATACACCATCAGAATGTGCACACGGAATTGCTTTTCCAACAAAGGGATTAGATTTGCAGTGATCCATTTCCAGGCTCTCATCTGCACCCCACCCCCACCCCAATCTAATGGCTGTATTTGTAAGACAGCTTTCTGAGGTCTTAGGAAGTATTCCATAGCCCAGGAAAAATGTACAGGATAGTAGCCTTTGTGTGGATAATACTCCATAGTTTGGTCTCTTTAAAAACATTATAACCAATTAAAATAACCAGCTGCAGACATATTACATGATAGCTTCAAAATCATTTCAATATGTTTTTGAACACCACGTATGGGTAAAGAATGGTTAGGGAAACAAAGGACTTTGAGGCACAGCCCAAGCCTTAATACTTTACATTCTCGGGTAGAAGGAAAACCATTAAATACATGATAACATAATCCTACTAGATGCTGGGATGTCCTTTGTTTTTGCCTTTGTTCCTCCATTTTTTTGTTCCAATAAGGAATATTCTCACTGTGGTTCAGATAGAACTGACCCCACAATAACTCTACCAGCAGCCACAGCCATTGATGCAGAAATGATCTGTGATCTGAGTTTGCAAATTAGGGTTCTTTCCAAGAATTTTATGCTAGAGGTCTCCCTAAGAAAATCCCCCTCTATCACCAGGAAGTCCTAAACTCCATAAACTTGGAGAATGAGGGTCAGGGGCTGCCAATGGCAATTTACCCAATACATGGGGAGAGCCTGTGTGAGAAAGAAGCCAGGATGAGAGAAGTAGAGAGACTTCAAGGGTCCTGGCAATGTCATTGAATCTCTAAATTCAGCTGTTCCTAAAGCTGCATCCACATTTTTAATTTATCTGTTCTGTGACCTCCCACAAAAGATCTCCTTCTTTAGTTAAGATAGTTTGAGTTTGGGTTTCTATCACTAATAACTGAAAGAGATCTAACTAATATATACAGACACCTGCCAAGTGAAAAATACAGATAACGAATTATGGGAGCTGAGGGTTAAAGGTCAAGGGAAGATTTTCCAGAGAAGATGGGGCTTGAGCCACACTTGTATGAATTGGGGAAGATAGAAAGGAGAAAAGAGGCATTGCACATAAGATGATATGTAAAAATACTGAAACGTATAAGCCAGTTTCAAGGGTCAGAATAGAACAGTTTGGGGTGAAATGGAAGCCGTTTAATTTAGAGAATAAGAAGTAGGAGGTAACATACAAAAATAGGAATATGCTTAATAAATGTGGAATATAATTTGTAATCTAAAAAAAGACTATGTTTTAAAATAAGCTTTGTAAAGAATAAAATGCTGGCCAAATATCATTGTCATCATTGTTCAAAAACCATCACAAATTAGCTTCCCTCATAAAGTAGCTTCTCTACGGACACTATTCCCCTGGAGATTAGCCCAGGTACAAGCACAGAGAAAGTGGCCCAGTTGTAACCAGCATTGTGCATGCACTCCTACTCACCTACAGACTTGAGCATCCAGGGCCATCTGCCCTGCATTTGTCATGATGACAAAATCCTTTTGGAAAGACCAATAGAATCGACTGCATGTATAGATTGCAATTTTTCTCCTCTCCTGGTCTCTTATCTCTGGAAAATAATTCAATTAGATACTCTTTCTTCTCTCTCATACCATTATGAGCTTCTGTTTGTCTATTTCTTCTATTCCATACCATAACTTTGTCTTTGCCTATTAGTGCTGTTGCATGCATAATACAGAAAAGAAAAGCTTATACTGTTTTTTTCCAGCTGCATCTAAAAAATTCTTTTGTATTTATATACAGCCTAGAAAACATATGTCATATGTCAAAAGAATTATCAAGCCATCCTGATTCTTTGGGAGTTGAGATGAGGCATTTAGAGTAATTTATAAAGACAAATTTTGTAAGCCACATTAATAGGAATATGTAGTTAGATATATATGGTATTTAGATGTAGATCTAGGTGTAAGTAGAAGTAGATAAGTAGAGATAGAGATAGTGTTTCTGTAATCTGAGATTACCAAGACCATTTATACTGTCTTATTCTGATCTACTCTTTCCCAATGACTTCTGGTCAAACTATACCCTTTCTTAGTTCTATAAGAGCTATTACATAACCAGTGTCTTTCATTAGAATGAGATTACTCAAGGTGGTGGTATATTTTCTGTATGTTGAACAGCAATTGTTAGAAAAGGTAGAATCATTTGCACCACCATTGGAGTGCTGGCTGGAGAATGTAAAGGTTCAGCTATGTCTGACTAAGAAAAAGACGTGAGGCAAAACCTCCTTCCACAAGTTTCAATTTTCATCTATTCATTTAGAATTCATTTTTATACATATCTAATAACCAGAGAGAAATGAATCTTTAGTGGGGGCAGGGATTGGGTGAAAAATGGAAGCCAGTCTTATAATATCTAAATAATTGAATTATATTAATAATTTAGTTAACAAATATTGAGTACCTACTATGCTGTAAGCATCAAATTAGCTACATCATAGAGCACATGTGTATATGTGCCTGAGTTCTAGACAATGAGCTTACTGAATGGTCTAGCATGTGTCTTTCCATTTTTGTTTTTGTATTGTAGAACCAAAAGCAATGTCAGATACGTGCTGGATGGTCAATAATTGCTCAACAGATTAATGGTTTGATGATTAAATGATATAATGCATGCAGATTATAGAATAAGTATTCCATCAATGTTACTATTTTTATTACATTTAAAGAACATTTAAAGAACAGATAGAAGAAAAAGAACCTGCAAAGGTTGAGAAGGATAAAATAAGATGGGAATCAGGAAACAGCGATGTAGCATAAGCCATGCCTTCTACACGTCATATTTGTCCTCTATGGAATGCCCTCATAACCCCTTTTGCCTGACTTACTTCTACTTGTCCTCCAAGACTCAGTTTCAGTGAGAGGAACCACCAGTCTGGGTTACACGTTCTTTTCTAGTCATGCCAGACTCCACACCCACCAGCCCACAGTGTTCAGAGCCTCTGGAAACCACTAGAGTTAAGATCACGAAAGCAGAACAAGTCTGAAGAGTTTATCCATTATTTAGATTCTCTGCTGACCTCATTAATTTATTGAGCCTATATTTACAGAGCACCTACTATGTGATGTACACAAACATCTAGGGAGTAAGTAATATCACATCTCAAGTACAGCCCAAAGAGTAGGCTTTTCAAAAAGTTATATGAACTAAGCCTATCTTTACACTGAAGCAGCTTTTGCAAGTCATTCCTATTACCATAACAACCCAAGCCCATAATCATCAGCATTATAAGGAAATAGATGAAATCTGGTCATTTGTCCTCAGGCATATTCAATAAGGTTAAACATTTCTGAGAGGTCACGTAAGAAGGGCCAGAAAGGTCTTTACGGACTGAGTCTCAGATGTTCCTTCATGCTCTCTGCCAGAAATGCTGAAGAGAAGTGCAGGGATGGAAATCAGAAGGCAGTGAGGTGAAGCCTGAATGTGAGGTCAAGAAGCTTGACTCTCATCCAAAGGAGAGAGGAAATGATTTCTAGAGGGGAGTGTGGAATACAGAGAGACTATTTTGAGGATTTTTTTTAAGATAGAAGAGGCTCGAGCATATTTATAGGATAAAGAAAAAGAACCAATAGAGAGAGAAAGGTTGAAAATGGCAAGAGGAGCAGAAAATGACAATGTCTTAGTGGAGAAGTATGGGACGGATCATGAGAAGCTCTGGTGGGATTCAGCTGTTCCTCAGGAAAGGTGAGGAGCCTAGGTAAAAGTATACATTCCTCAGAAAGTAAAAGGCAAGGGGCACCTGGGTGGCTCAGTCAGTTAAGCATCTGATTTTGGCTCAGGTCATGATCTCATTGTTTGTGAGTTTGAGCCCTGCATTGAGCTATCCGTTCTCATTGCAGAGCCTGCTTCAGATCCTCTGTCTCCCTCTCTCTGCCCCTCCCCAGCTTTCTCTCTCCCTCTCTTTCTCTCTCTGTTTGTCAAAAATAAAATATACATATAGCAAGATCTCTGCTATGACAGGGGCAGATTTGAAGCTGGGGGACTTTGGGGACATGATGAAAGTGACCCTTCAGGACATTTGAGCTTTGGGAATGCCAGAACTAGGGCTTACCTTTGTAGAGATGCCGACCATCCCCATAGACATAGGCTGTCCAGGGAAGGAGGCAAATTCATGCCAGGTAGCAGCCTGCAAATAATTTTTTTTTTTAAAAAAGGAGGGAATTGGAAGTCTATCAGATTAGGAAGGATGGAAAAAGGGTCAGAGACCATTGAGCCAGCTTAAGATTTTAGCTGCTTAAAAGAAATAAAAACTCAAGGTATGATCTTGGAAGTATGAGTGTGAGGTAGAAGGATAAATATTGTTTTAAGTATTAAGGCTGAAGCAAAAAGGTCAAATATGTTTGTCTCATGAAGTTCAGTGTTGACAAGGATTCTAGGGGTTCACCTAGGCTTAACAGAAAAGGGTGCCATAGACAATAAGTAATAACTGCCCTGAAAGGGTAAAAGTAGAAACATATGGCAAGTTTTGCCACTTCTTGCCAGGCTGTCTACATAGATATTAAAGTTACCTAGAGCTTTAGAGAGAAGAGCAAATAAGGTAAGATAGGAATCAAAGTCCTAAATGAAAAGAGGTGGTAAAGGGTAGCCACCCAGTTGCATGAACCTGAAAAGGAAGGGATTGTTTTCCATGATAGTTTAATAAGAGTAATGATCCGGGAATAGCAACAAAGAATTAACAAAATACTGGCAAACTATCAGAAGACAAGCAGTCCTGCTAGAATAAGGGTGATGGTGGCTTTAGTGTGAAATCAGGTTTCTACCAAGAACATTGTTTGATGCCCCCAAAAAGGTGTTCTAACCAAACCGTGGAATTGTTCTCTGTAACATGCCCTGTTTGGGATTACCATGGAGAAAACCTGGTTTGGTTTTGTGCATTAATCAATGAAGTTTATCAGAGCACTGAATTTGATCTCACATGGATGAGTGGGTAAAAATCATCTGAAATACCACTGTAAAATGGCACCGTCAGATTCAAAACCTCCCATTGAAAGCCCATATTCCTTAGCCTGATTTCAATTTGGTTTTTCATTTTCTTTCACCATACCCCCCACTAACTTTCTGCCCAGAACAGTCTGATGTGTTCACAGCCAACACTTATTCCCACCTCCTCATGCACATTCCTCCCTCCAACCTCATCCCCAGCTCAGGTGCTCTTTGTTCCTTTCTGGCTGCTAAAATATTTCATGTCTTTCCCAGCCCAGTCCATTCATTACTTACTCATTTCATGAATTCTTCCTTTCATACCAGAGAATTATGTCTTCGTCCTCCTCTGTAATCACTTGCAACTATTTGTACTTTCTGGAATGTTTTTTTGTTTGTTTGTTTGTTTTATCACCAACAACCCTATTGGATCCTTGCATACAAGAACTATCCATGCCTCCAACTTCTTTTCATCCCCACAATACCTGACATATAGTAGCTACTCAGTAAATAACTGATGGATAGATGAGTGAATGAATTAAAGAAAAATTTCTGCATTATTCCCATCCTATAACTTATACCTTCTTAAGGGAGTGGGGTGGGGGCCTCCAAGTGACAGAGTCTAGGACCAGACAAGGACTGTAGCATGATGTGAGGCAGAAATTCAACTTTAATCCTGATACCTGCAAAGTGGTTGGCAGTGGGAAGGTGGGAGCTACAACCACCTGAAGGACAGAGTGAGGAGGGGCGCACCCTCTCCCTCAAGGCAAGAAGGGTATCTCTGCCGTCACTCACCAGAGAGCATGCAGCACTTCTGGCAAGCTCCCATTATCCCATCACTCTCTCAGATGGTGGGCAGTGGAATCGATATTCCCAAGGCTTTAAAAAGCTCCCAAATGTTGTGCTGCCATTCATTCAACAACAGGGGGAGAAATAAGGGAGGAAAAAACTGATGTTGGCTTCTTATTTTGCTTATGTTGTTAAAAGCCGCTCCGATGCTGCGGTTCTGGAATAGGTCCCCTCTTTCTTTGAAAGCATGCTGTGTGATAGACTGTCATTTGTCCCCTGCCTCCAGAAGAGCCAGCTGGCAGCTAAGTGCTAAAGCCAGTGACTTGCATGTGTTTTTCTGACATTTAACAAATGGGAACAGCTTGCAAATCTGCATTAACTCACTCTGTCTCACAAATAATCAGGGCCTACGCAGTGTAGACGCTGGGAACATTAGCTCCGACACAAAAGAGTGAGAGGCTGGGGGGTGGGGGGACGACAGAAAACAAGTCAGCAAATAACGGATGTTTTAACGAAGAGATGAATGTAACATTCTGGTTCAGAGGGAAGAGTTTTGAAGTCATTTTTGTTTTTCAACAAGCCACTGCTAATGGTGCTAAATCCGTCTGTCAAGGCCCAGCTTTGCCGCTTGAAGTCATCTTTCCTGCACCTCACAAATGCTGATCTGTTGGTTGCTTCCATCTTGCAAATACCATTTCAGATGCCTTATGCTTCAGAGCCAGGGATCCCTCAAAGAGCTGTGTTTGACCACAAGCAGACTTTTACCAAGCCACACCACACAATGAGATTGCCATCCCTACTCTGATGTTGAATGAAAGAAAAGGTATCACAGTTAAAAGGTTGCACATAGACACACAGTTGCAGGGAAGTTGTCATATGCATGTGTAGATGTCTGTTGTACAACTTACTCATATAAATATAACCCCATAAATCGGGGTACAGGTCCAGCTCATGTTAGCACTATGGATTTAAGATAAATTAAGAAGCTTTTCTCATTAAGGGCAATTCAGTATTTGGGGATAGGTACTAACAGTTCTAAAAGTTTCTTTCTATTTAGAAAATAGCAGTATCTGTGACATTCCAACTTCTAGCCTGAAATATCCAAAGAAAAAAGTCCCTAAGTATGAATAAAGAAAGATAAAAAAGCACCAGGATGTGTATATGGCACAGGGCTTAGGAAACCTGTCTTCTAGGAGAGGTGAAGTAAATTTGTACTTTCCTAACACTTTTAGGAAGGGTCTTAGTAGAGCAGTGTAGTACCTATCCTCCTATGGGGCTTGTGAGACACTGAGATTGGCCCTCAGACCCTCTGGAGAAAGTCACGAAGAGGACTTGGGATCTTATAATTATGTTGCTGGACCACAGGACTTAGACATTTACACAAAAAGCAAGGATATAAAGGTCCCAACCACAGGCATGAATGCCCAGGAAGGCAGCCATGTGGCCCAAGAGAAGCTGTTATAGACATGGCTCTTCCTGGGGCCCAGTCATGGTCAGAATTCTTAAGATAACATCTCTCTTAGCTACCCCAGTACATGAGGAGAGGTTCCCAATGAGGATCCATCCCTTCCTTCCTACATGCCTTGAGAGACAGAGCAATAACCCTGAAGATCAAAACCAACTTCTAAGGATCAAAAGAGCTGGAATTAGAACCCTCATTGACCATTGCTGGCTGAAAAAACTGTCACACTGAGAATGATCTGCAGCCCTGTTACTGAAGCTGAAATATTTTGGCAAGAGCTCCAGCCTAGCAAGGAAATAGAGGAAAATACCAACACAGATTTGAGGTTCAGAAAAATGAGTCCAGGTAGTCAGGATGAAAGGCCCTGAAGCCTTGAAACTCTCTGGCATGTTCTATAACCTTAACTGCCTTCTTAGTGATGCTGGCAAGAAAGGCAAGAGGAAAATGCAGTCCATTCCTCTAATATTGAGTGTCACACATGTAGCCACCATGGGGCTGGACACTACCCAGAGGCCTCTCTACGTAACCCATGAATCCTGACCCATCCCATTGAAGTGGTCTGGGGAAACCAAGAGTCGCAGACATTCTTCTATACAAAAGATTAGCAAATTATTTGTCTAAAACATGAGACATCTAAGGAATATATCTCTATACCTGGGTCAAGCAGAATTCATTAGAACATAATATATTTTCAAAAACTTTATATCCCAAATAAATAATCCTGGATCCAAATACTTTATTTTCCCTGCCCTTATTCTAGTTCCTAGTGTCTAGTAACCCTATGCTAGACTAAGCCTCCATCATTTTACCTTCTCTGCTCCAAGAGCTTCTAAACTCATCTCCCCTAATTCCACTTTTTTGATTCTTACCAATCTATAGGCCAGTGGTTTCTTCAAAACAGATTCAGCATGTGAATACCCTGCTCAAAACCCTTCTTTTCACAATTCTCAAAATGTACTCAATTAGAAATTAATGAGAATGTCCTGGTACATTTTTAATTTTTAGGAAAGCAGCAATACTCCACATTAGACACTGCAATTTCAACATTAAATCACACTACATTTATTTCAATGATATCATATCTTTGCGGCACTGTTTTCAGTGATTGCTGGGATAAGAAAAGGAATACTGCATGGAAGTCAATAGCGAACAGGAAATGAGGGTGGAGGTGTCCAATCTGATTCTAGGATTTTAGAAGTTGTAAAGTGCCCAATAGGCAAACATGTCAAATTAATAAGTCAGGACATAGACTGCTGCCCTAGATCTGGGGTTCTGTTGTTAAGGAACTAGCAATGCCTAGCATATCACATTGTAGCTTCCCTTGGTTAACACGCACTGTATACAACCAATTCTTTATCCATCGGATTGGTCTTCAAGCCTGGTTTCTTGCTTGTACTCTTGCCTACAGTAAGAATGAAGCCTTGCTATAAATTCACAAGCAGTCAGCTGGGGTCCTGAATGTCTCTTACCCACTCTGCCTAGTCCTTTCTCCCAGGACTGCCCCCTGTGTCTAGTATCCCTTGTCCTGTCTTGGACAGTCCTCTTTGAACTACAGCCCTGAGCCAGGAACTGCAATCTCTTGCCACTCTTTCCTCCACAACCCCCCTCTTTCAACAGCAATAAAAAATTACTGAGCACTATGGTGTATCAGTCACTGATGATACTGTAATATTCATACAAACAAAATTTAATACACACAGTAGGGGAGGCAGATAATAAATAAGTACACAAAGAAGTAATGTCATTTTTCAACTGGTATTAAATGATCTTGTTTGTGTACTGACATCAGCTTGGATTGAGCTCTTCCTTTAACACCTGGCTCCTCCCAGAAAGATGAGAACCAATGCAGCTATCATAGTCAACATGCCCCGTACAACTACTAGACCAGTCTCCCTCATTTCTTTCTGCTGGGAGCCCCCAACATTCTACAAAATTTAGTTCAAACTATTTAGAACACTCCTGTGATGGTCATTTAAATGTGTCAACTTGGCTGAGCCACAGGGTGCCCAGACATTTTGTCAAACATTATTCTGGCTATTTCTGTGAGGGTGTTTTTGGATGAGATTAACTTTTACATCAGTGGACTTCAAGTAAAGCAGATTGCCATCCATGATGTGAGTGGGCTTCATCCATCAGTTGAATGCCTGAATAGAACAAAAAGACCAGCCTCCCTTGAGTAAGAAAATTCTCCAGCAGACTGCCTTTGAACTTCATCTGCAACATTGGCTCTTCCTGGTTCTATAGCAGATGGCCTTCAGACTCGAACTGGAACACTGTTTCTCCTGGGTCTCCAACTTGCTGGCCCACCTTGCAGATCTTGGGAGTTGCCAACCTCCATAATTCCATAATTGCATGAGCCAATTCTTTATGTTAAGTCTCTTCATACACAAACACATGCACGCACACACACACACGCACACACACATTCTACTGATTCTATTTCTCTATAGAATTCTAACACAACTCCCTATGACCACTTGGAAATTAACAGTAACTTCTTCCCTCAAACAAACAAAAATCAAAACACAACCTGAGATATCTTCAGCAGAGACCAAGGTCAAAAGGTATGCACTAATCCAATAACTACTTAATGATTGATTGACTCACCAACCAGAGAAAGCAACAATGATACCAATCACTGAATTTAGGATTATGAAATGCATACAAAGACAAAAGATCAAGACATTTCACAAAGCACTTGAAGCAAGAACTATTGACTAGTGAACCAACTAGGGAGACAGGTCACATGTGCTATGTAATTATAAGGATAAGAAATTGGGGAGGAGGGGACGGTAAGAAGTTTGTTTTTTTCCTCAAAATCAATGTGTCAAAAGTGGCAGAAGCAAAAGGAGACTTGGATCCTTATTACTTGAATAAGTTATGTCAAATATAAAATGAAAACAATAATAGCACCTACTTCACAAAATTGTCTTGAGGATTAAGTGAGATAAAAGAAAAGCATTTAGGTAGTGCCTGACTATACATGCTAAGTGCTCAGAAACTGTTGACTGCTTTCATTATTATTTGTCTGTCCTATTATTTGTCTGTCTGTCCTATCTTAAAATTTAAAACTAGATAAGTGCCTAGAAATGTGAGGAGGTAGAACAGGGATAAAAAATAAACAGGTTAATATAATATTATCCTGAGGAATATTAACTCATTAACATATCTCAAGGCCCACCCCTCCATATCAGACCCCTCAGCTGAATATGACCATCTGGAAGATAGGTTTACAGGTAAATAACCTAATCCAATTGCATAAACAAACATGTAAGTGCCCTAGGAGACTTTCAAGTACTTTGTTGTGGAAATTCAGGGAGAAGTAAGAAATTCCTTCCTACAGGAAAATCAGGAAATCAAGTGGCATGGAGCCTAGTTTGGGAGGATTTGTGTATGTAGAAGGGAGAAAAACAGTATGAGCAAAGGCATAGAAATGGAACATCTTTGCCACCAGCAAGTAGTCCAGATTGTTAGAGGCAAGGGAAGAGGGAAGCAGTGTAGTGACAGGTAAATCAAATGACTTTCTTAAGGCCATACCATACCTGATTCTAAAACCCTGTACCTGATTCTAAAACCCTGCCTTCCACTACCCAACTCAGGACACTAAAAAAAATACAAATAAAAAATAAAGTTTTGGCCAACATCATAAAGAAAGTAGTATTCATCTTCAATTCCCCAGCACCTAAACACAACATCTAACATACAGGAAGCAAATACTTTAAAATATATTAAGAAAGGGATAATGTAATAGCATAACATCGAATGCCTACTTGTTATAGATCAAGAAATAGTATATTAATGAAACTTAGTCAAAATCTATTGAAATACTTCCTACCCAATATCAAGAATTATGACTCATGGAAAAATCTCTTAAGAGGAGTTCTGTCCCCCTACTAGTATGCCTGTGTCAGCAACCTGGAAAAATTCCATTGGGGAAAAAAAAAAAAAAAAAAAAAAAAAAAAAAAAAAAAAAATATATATATATATATATATATATATATATATATATATATATATGAGAGATCCCATTACAAGTCAAGTTTTTCTACCAAATCCATTCTAGTAATCTACAGGCAAATTCTAATCTCAATTTGGAAAGCCTTTTATAGAGTATTTGACACCAAATCGCCATTTCTATGCTCACCCTGAACTAAATTCATGAAGTGGCTTCTGGTTGACACTTGAGTCAGGCTGCTGAGTCTTATGTATACTGGATTTGTTGATAGCCTCTACTATGAGGAGTCAGGACATGCTACCATGACAGTCCTGAATAAAATCCCACCCCTCAAGGCGTTATTGAACATTCCTTGACATCTCACAGACTTGTCCAAGAGAACAATGTCACCTAACCAACAGTAAATTTGTATCAGGCTATGTACATGAAAAGGAAGAAATGGTTTTTATTGGGTCATCACTACCCTGCATCTTACAAAGAACCAGTTGATTCTTGATTCTTGCTTCCAGCATTGCATGTGAAACACTCAACAGCCATTTATAAGGCAACCCAAATGACTCCCATTTTTCACTGTTATGTAAATATAATCCTTCTGTGTCTTAGCACTTACTCTGCCCATCTCAGAAACTTCTGAGGAAGTCAAAAATAAGCATATTTTTAATACAGGAGATGAAAAAAATAAGAGGGAAATATTTCCCTTGGTACATGTGCTTCTGAAGTTCTTCGTGTTGTTCTGAAAAATCCAGAAAAGACATTGAAGATATTTAACGAAATGGAGAGTTCCCCTATAATGTCAAACTACAAAGATCCAAAAGAAGTACAAAAACTGACAAGATAGAGCTGAAATAAATTATGGTTTTAATTATATTTTACCTTAGTTTTATCTATTACAGTTTACCATATAGTTTCATATATGTTAGGTTATTGCTTTTCACAGCCCCACAGAAGACATCATTCATCTCTATTTCTCAGAGGTGGATGTAAAGTCAGAGAAGTTGTGAATTTCTCATATTTATCCAGATAAATGCTGGTGGAGCCAAAATTATAGAGCCTTCTAATCCTTAACCCAATGTTCTTCCATTACACCCATTACACTACAAATCCTTTCTCATGAAAGGTTTGGAATGGTGAAAGACAGAGGGTTTATGACATTGCAGAATATCAGAATTGGGTAAGGCAGAGTGAAGAGACATTTAAAAATTGAAAGAAGCAATTTTAAGATGAATAAAGTTGTTATTAAGGCAAGCTAGTAAACCTGTCATGCGGACAAATTCTGCAATCAGAATACGTGAATTAGAATTCTAGATCTTTCACTTACTCTAAATATGTTCTAAGGCAAATAACCTCCCAAAAATCTCAGTGTGATTGTCTGTGAAATGGGGGTTATCAGAGTATCATCCCTCTCAAGGTTGCTATAAGGATAAAATAAGACAATGCCTGTGAAGCACATAGCATAGTTAAACATAATAAATACTTAATGCATTTTCACAATTGTCATTGGTATCTCACAAGTTGTAACACCAGCTAGAAATTTAAAAATAGCTCAAAAGCAGTTGATATGAATTCATAGATAATAGATCTAAAGGTGTTCTTGAAAAGAATCAGAGTGTTTGGAAAATGTTCCTAACTCCTTAACTCCAAGAAGAGCCGGAGGCTTCCACAACCTCTTCTTTTATGCCTTGCTAGAATAAATTTTAGGTGGATGGAACACAGAGCTTAATATATGTATTTATAGAAAACTTTGTGTCTTGGTTAATACATCCTTAAGACTATTGACTTCTAGAGGGCAAGGACCGAGTCTTCTGTAAGATCATCTAAAACCCTCCCAAAGACCAATACACTGCTCTGCACTCAATGAAATAATTTTAATCCCTTAGTTATTGATGGAAAAAAAATGAGGTATTTGGAGAGATTTGCCAACAGCAATTGATCGTGAAAAACAGCAATTAAACTTCATCAAGCAAAGTCAATGGCAGGCAGAAAGCAAGGAAATAAGCACTGAGAAAATGGGGAACTGAGGCAACAACCGTCTCAGTTTCTATGGGTATCTGATACCCATATAAGAGCATGTATTCCGTAATTTTATATTAAGCATCCCATTTGATGCTCCTCAATGAGCCCTGAACGGTAGGATAATACTTTTACAAATGATAACTCTGAGACTCAGAGAGAGAAAATGGCTTAGAGGTGCACAATTAATACATTAATATAAAAAGATAAAGCCAAAGCCTTGATTATTATTTTTTTTAAGGAGCAGAATGTTTGGGGAAATGATCCTGTTTCCAATTTCTGTGTTTAAAGGCAGCTATGTTGACAATGATTTTCCGGCACTTTAACTATCAAGATAATAATACTTGTAGACTGCAGGTGAGTTTTGTTTTTTAATGGAACTATAGTTGCTAAGATATAACCTATGATAACTTCGTAGCATTGCCCTGAAAACCTGATCCCGTGGCCTGAAATGTTGAAATACATATATTCTCATCTAACATCACTTTAGTCTGTGAACCTGGGAGAAATCAGAATAATGTCATGGAAGACTCAGGCGTAATCTGAGCAATGATGTGTCCTGCCTGGCTCACTTGGGCACCTTTCTGTCTCCTCTGTTCCCACAAACCTCTCCCATCTCTGAACAATGCACAATCTCAATGCCATACCATGGAGTCTGGCCCAGCAATGCTGTCTGAGGGCCCATCTATTCTGATCTGATCTGCCCAAAAGTCCTGAAAGCCCTTTAAAATCAGGAGCAATTTCTTCTCCTTGTGCTTAGGCGAGAGCAGGTGCTTGGCAAATATTTACTGATGAATGTATTGGGGCTGGAGAATTGTAATGCAATTTAATAACTGTTTGAGGGTAAACACGAAAGAATTCAAAAGAAATACAAATGAAGAAAAATTATTTCTGACTGGAGGAATCAGACTAGACATTACAACATAACTTTCATACTGGGCCCCAAATGATGAGTGGGTCACTACAGAATTAGGGCAGTTAGATAAACAGAGGGCTGGATGGTCTAGCAGTGCTTTTGATACTGTAAAATCCCTCCATAATTTGAGAATTATAATTGTTTATCACATAAAATGTCCAGGTTGATTATTAGGAAGTTAATGAAATGACAAGTGTGGCATTTCATTTGGTGGTATAATCTGGATCTATCCAGATCCCAGTTATGGTTTGATGCCACCTGATGGTGGTTACCTATTCTAGATTAATATTGATGCACACCATTCAGGGCTGTGGGGCTGGCTGGAACTTCTAAGATTCCTTTAGCAATTCCAGGAATCATTTAACAAAATGGCACCTGTTCTGTAGGCCTGGTCAGGGGAGATTGGATTAGGAGAATATAGGCTTCTAGATGGGCTTGCTTGCTATTTCCCTACTTAAACTCCCTCCCCTGTTCACAACTCAGTTAGTTCTCCATTCCCTTCACCCATAAGAAGATTAAAAAAATTTAGCCAGTCTCTCGAAGAGAATGGACAAAGGGGCCAATTTTCAGTTACATTATATTAGAATTCCTATTAGCATGGGGCTCATTGTCACAGGATTTTACTACATTTGATTCCTTCTTATGGTTTGTAAGAAAGAGAGCAATCAACTTAAAGCCATATACCTCAGTTGCAAAGCTACCCATTCCATCAGCAGATGCTTTTAACTGGTGAAAAGTCATGGACCAGACACGACTCTATTTTAACACACATACATTAGTACTAGCTCTGTGATCATCCAGAAGGATGCTATTCCCATCAAATATTGGAAAATAGATGGCACATATTTGCTAAGCTTTCCCTTCTACAGATTAAATTTCCTGAGTTCCCTTAGAAATTACTTGTCTGCCTTGTTTGCTCATGTATCCCAAGAGCCAAGGGAAGTGCCAACAACACAGTAGGCACTCGGTAAAGATGTACTAGATGAGTATGTGAGTGAACAAATGGTTCCAAATGTATTTGCCTTAAGAGGGTGTGCCCTCATTTATCTCTGTCCTTCTTCAATTTTGGCACCCAAGAAAGAATGTAAAACTCTGGGTATTGTCCAGCAAAAATGGAGAACCAGAGTGATCGCTACTCTCATCCAGAATGCTAAGCATCCAGAAATGCAACCTAAGACTGACTTCTCTTTTTGAAAAATCCTGTTACTATGGATTCATATCAAGTTTATGGTCAGCTAAGACACCCCTGAGGTTTTTTTCACAGATCTATTGTTAAGTTACATCTCCCCCAATTGAGTTTTCAGACTGAAGTGCAAGACCTCACATTATTCCCTGTAAACTTTGTCTTATTGGATTTAGGCCATTACACCAGCATCTAAAGACCTCTTTGAGCCTTGATTCTGACCTCTGACATATTAGATATTCAACCTAGCTTTGTGCTACTTACAAATTTTATCAGCCTTCTCTCACTATCCTTACCCAGGTCTTCAATAAGCAGCTGGGAAAAGTCCTGGATGGAGCCCTGAGACTTGCTCCAAAAGATTCACCCCCAGATTAATGGTCATTTATCTTTTAGGTGCACTATTGCCTGAAGCCGCATGGGAAGTCACAAAAAAGAGAAATAATATACCATCAGAGCTTAAACCTACTTTGTAACCCCAGCTAATCATTCACTACTTGTGATTCTTCTGGCAACAAATAAGGAAAAAATACAGAATCAATTGTGAACTTATGGTCATATGTCAGATATTGGTAAGAGATTTTGAACCCATGAGTTCATGTCATCATTTGAACAACTAACATAAGTATCATGAACCCCATTTTACAGATGTGAAAATGAAGGTTTAAAAATGAAATAACAACCAAACTACATGAGTAGAAGGCAGAAAAAGCCAACATTAGAATCCAGGTCCTTCTGAATTTAAAGCTCATGTTCTTTTCACTAAATCCGTATTCCATACAAATCTGATTTTATAAGACAGAAAATTTAAAAAACTCAGCAACAAAGGAACGAACAGACATCACCTCAGCATTATCTTATATTATACCCAGACAAAAACATTTTAAATAGAAATAAATTCTGGCTTAAAAAAAAGTTTTCCAGAAAATGAATCATCTTACCCAGAGGCATAGGGGTGGTAGGTAACCAAGCCTATTTGGCAAACATGGCAAACATTTAGTGAAAATCGGGCCTTCACCTACACCATGCTTCAGGATAGGAACACACCTGCCTTTACCTTAGGTGGAAATCAAAAACAATCAGTAAATATTTGGAAAGTATATCCTTTGCACAAATATTTTTCTTACGAGTTTCTGAGTACACACAGAGAAAAATAAGATAGGGACTCTTCCCTCAAGGTGTTCACACTCCAAATGGGAAGATATAATACACAGGATTTGATTCCAACCCATCTATACAATTCAATATCCTTTTGTTTTTATTTTAGCAATCTCTACACCCAATGTGAGGCTCAAACTGATGATATCAAGATCAAGAGTGTCATGCTTTTCTGACTGAGCCAGTCAGGAGCCCCTACAATTCAACACGTTTGTATTAATGGTCTACCACAGGATAGAATAGACAGGGATAAGTAAGAGATAGCACCCCCAGGCAGATTGCTTCCACTCTAGTAAAGTACATTAGTGAAGAAAACACATAAGCTGAGGTATAACAGTATATTAATGCCCTAAGAGATACAGGCTAAGTGTTCCAGGGATGCAAGGAATAATGAGAGATCTTCCTAAGATCTAGCATGATGCCTGGCTCTTTGTTGCTACTCATAGCAAAAGGGAAGTTTCACAATTACAGACATACTAGTTAAGAGTAATAAATTCATTTGACCCGCAAAAGAAAGGAACAATTGCAGTGGGAAAATGAAGCTTGATCTTGATCTTGAGAAACTGATAAGACTTAGCTGTACTATGACTCTTCCTGTGTCTAAGACTCTTCATCTACACTGTATGATATAGCCAATGGATACATGTGGCAGTTAAGCCCTTGAGATTGTGGCTAGTCCAAACTGAAATGTGCCAAAGTATAAAATGTGTACCATATTCAAGTGACTTAATACAATAAAAGAATTTAAAATATCCCATTAACAATTTTCCATATCAATTACATGTTGAAATGATAGTATCTTGGATATATTGGGTTAAATAGGATATATTATTAAAACTAATTTCTACTGACTCGTCTTTTTAAGGTGGCTACTAGAAAATTTTAAGTATGTGGCTTGCATTCTGTTTCTATCAGACAGCACCAGTGTTAGTGTCTGGCACAAAGAAGGTGCTCACCACTTGTGTGCTGAACCAGACTGAGGGATAGGAAGGCTATCCCAAGGCATGCAAACAACGAAAGTAGTAGCAAAGACTCCAAAAACTAAGGCATGTCCAGGGTAAAGGGGGGAAAAAGACATGGTATCATGGTACTTCGGGAAAAAGGTAGGTTATGAATGCACCTTTTTTTGTTTTTATGTTTGCTTAGAGATCACCTGACTCCTTTCTTTATTCTCTGGAGCTCATTAATTGGGGGAAATAATCACCATAAATAATAACAAAATAAATTCTATTAAAGCAAGTATTTATGTGCGGTTTAATATATCAAGAGAATGTGGAATCCTGATTCTTCATTAACTTGCTTTGTGACATTGGGTAGGTGATTCCATTAATCTCCCAGGTCTTCTCTTCTACAAAATAAGGGAGTTGGACTGAGGTCCCTGCATTTCTACTCTGGAGGGGTAGGGGGTAAGGAGAATAGTCTAGGGGATCAAAAAGCAATAAGTTATATTCTAGTTCCTGCTGATGTGTGCTTTTCCTTCTTCTAATCTTGTTGCTATTAGGCTTAAACTACCTCATAACCTCAACAAATCTTTCTTGCATTTTACTTTTGGCCCTTGTTAGAAGAAAACATAAGAGAAAAATGTTGGCCAGCTCAGCACACTGCCAGTCATCACAGTGGTTTTTTTTAAGCCCAGGAGTTGACGAAATACACATTCATTCAAAATTCACCTATGAAAATATGGTAAATTATTGCAAATATTATTTGTTCTGTCCTAAATAATACCTCTTGCAGGGATAGCTAAATATTTGTGCTTTGGGTCCTAAAATGGTCATGAGTCAAGATGACCAAAATTTGAATTATAGTTATATTTTCTTCTAAAGATATTGCTTATTGTCTCTCTTAGAATCAGATGGTAAGCTGAGTTAGAGATACAAAATAATTTAATTAATGAAATTCCCAGTAGCAATATACATGCCATATTAGAATACTTACTTGGACTGGTTGGGGTAATATATCTATCAAGATTCTCATGGTAGCCAGGACAGACACCCAACTCAAATAGTTTAAGCTAAAAAGGGACTGCATTGGGTCATTTAACTGGGAGGATCTAAAATACAGGTGTTTTACCATCTTTCCCTTTGCTCAACTCACACCTCTGCTTCTCTCTACACATCAGCTTCATTTTCTGTGACTTCAGACAGTCTTACTCCATGTATTGAGGAAAAGAAGGAAGTAAGGCCATCAAAAGTTCCAGTTGCATCATCCCAGCTTTGCTATTCAAGAGACAGAGATTACATTTTTTTTTTTCATACATAAAATCCCAGGGAAGAAGTTTGATTAGCTGGTTTTGGATCACAAGCCAGTTATGTACCAGACACTATGATTAATGAGGCCTGATAACATGCTTAACCTGTAACCTGAAGATTGAGATAACTGTTTGGTAGATTCAAAAGAATCAGTTTTGTGGTCAGTTGCACAAAGGAAAAGGCATATTTATACTAGAAGAAAGAGGAACGGTATGCTGAGCAGATTTTTAAAAAGTGTCCAGCACAAGAATCCATTGGCCCTGCATATAAACATTCCCTTTGTATGAAAAAAATCCACTTCTCTCAACCTAAGAATCTTCTGGTCATCTCTTTGTGTGCCCCTGACAACAGTAGCAGGCATCACCCAAATCCTCAAACTTTCTTCTGGCAATGATTAATGCTTACAGGTTGAGGGCACCACGAAAACAAGAAAGACTAACAGAGCAGTGAGCAAACCAGCCTCTGCTCTCAGGCCAGTTCGTCATGCCTGACAGTGCCTGCCATCACTGGGGCTCTGTCTTACTCAGACTTTGTCAGCTCTGGAACCTGAATACCTTTTGGACCCATGACTTCCTGCCTTAACCCTCCATGAGCTCTCTTTCCTTCATAGAGTTTTGGCACCTTTCATATTCCCTCAACTTAGGCAGGCTCCAATGCCCTTTGCTGTCTCTATCTCCACATGATTTGTGAGCTTCTTATGCATAATTTTCTTTGCATTTGCTTTTTCATGTTCTTATATGTGTCCCTCCCCAAATTACAACTCTGGTACTTCACCAATAATTTAGCCCCTATTTATTTCCTAATCAAATTAAGCATATTTTGTGCTGTCAAAACCAGAAGCTAACTAGGCTCCTGGTCATACATTAATGTATGTGGTCAGGGATAGTTTTGTCAAAAACACAAAAGGAATAAGCCTTAATGGTGGCTTCACAAACAAGAGGGAGGCATCTCTGACATTGCTTGCCAAAACTTGCATTTCTACCATTAGAATCTGATTCCATTGCTTTATTACATTCTTGTCTCCTGTTAAAATGGCAATCTTCAGTTGGAATTAGTTTATTAATCCTTTTCGCAAGAGGATTTGATGAAGACATTTGGAAAAAAGTGTAAATGATACAAGTAATGAAAACGAGGACCAAGAGACGCTATCCTGGAGGTCAAAAGCATAGGACTACAGACATTAAAGAGCGCTCCTGTTTCTGGTGTTGCACTTCCCCAGCACATACATTTCTGTTTCTGATTTCCCTTTACTCATATGACTCAATCTGCTGCTTTCTTTTTGCCTTATTGGGACACCCTGACCCTACCCTAATCTTCTTTAGGACAGACATCTCTTTCATATCAGATCTGGTGATGTTTCAAAACATGCACTGACAGCAGCTTAGGCTAAACAGTAGAAAGCTGAGGCTACTGAAAGGCCAGATTAGACGAGACCCAGAAGAGATCAGCATCAGCACAGTGGTGACAAGCTAACAGGCCCGGAAGAGCTGTACCTGGCAGATCGCCAGCATCTTACCTTCCAGAAAAGGAGTCATGTTTGCTAGGTGGTTCTAAATGTTGGTAATAGCTCCAGGCCCAGAGAAATGACGGGCACAGATTAGGCAAGATTGTCAATTCCTCTGGTCCTTCACTGGGATGTCTTGCATTATTGGGAGTCCCGCTTGCCTGCCTGCTTGCTTGCCTTTTTTCTTTTTTCTTTCTTTTTTTTTGAAGACATGTCCTATACTGGTCTCGAAACAGTTGTGGATGATGTTCACAGTTGTTATCACCCTCCACATCATCTGAAAATGTCCAGATGAGTTGGAGGCAGCAATGAACAACCAGGCAGCCAGCTCTCATAAAGATGAATCAAACTATGGTGATCTGATAAGAAGACTTGTGAGATCCATGTTTTTCACCCAAAAGGGTAAGAGTTATTATATCTTCTAAAATCGTCAGTGTGATAAAGTAACCAATTGGAAGACACACTATTCATGCTTCACCCAAATGCACTGACTGGGTAAACAGAGAACCGTGGCTCCTACCAGCAACCATAAATTTAAAGTTAGTATTTCAGGTCTATATCTAAAGAATGACAGAACATCATCTCTCCTGATTCATCCGGCAAGAATGCATCATCCTTTTTCTCCCAATCTAATCAGGAACACTTCTGCCATGTTCATTTTTCTTTATAAGTCAAAAAAGCGCAGAAGAGATTTAGGCCCTCTTTTCTACACCCCTCTGGACTCAGGGTTGGGGGCGGGGGGGTGGGCGGGGAGGGCGCCTGACTGGCGACTGGCGGGGAGAGGAAGCGGGCTGCGTAAGAGCAAAACCTCAAATTCTATTCTGGCCACACCACAGGTTCTCTTGTTTTGACTGGAATCCATTTCAACTGCTGTACACAAGTGCCATCTAGTGGCCATAAGTAAATTTACGTGCCTTTTTAGAAAAGAAGGAAAGATTTAAAAGACTTTCATGAATATCCAAACGTGTTTTTTTTTCTTTTTTACTTAAACAGGATGAGTTTTCTGTATTTGCCTTCTTTCCTAAAGAAATTATTTCTTCCATCTGTTTCTCTTTGGTTGTGATAGAAGCATCTTGGCTCATTTTCTGTCAAAATGTGCTTTGAGCCATAAAATGTAGGCTGGGTTTATTCACAAGGAAACACACTGAGAATGTCTCCTTTATCAACCAGTCACTACTCTGTGGAATAAAATCGAGGTATTGACACTGTACTCTACTTTAACAAACACTTTAGGATTGAATGGTGGCTAGAAGGAAAGAGAAAAGCAAAAATGGGAATAGAGCCAATGAAAGTCATCACCTTCAGTTCCCCATTGCATTTAGGATAACAACAGAAGCTCCCACACCAAAATCAAAATCTCTAAAGTCTCACTCAAACTCTCTCTTCTAGCCTATTTCTGTTCTGTGTCCTGGTATAAAGTTTGAGCTTTATTTTAACCTATCCATTGACTCCTGAATAAATATATATTTTAGCCTCTCGTCATTTTCTTACTTTTGTCCCTTCTCCCTAGTCAGTGATATTCTTCCCCTCTTCTCCCTACTTACTCAACCCTATTCATCCTTCAAGTTATATATTGAGGTTATATATGGAACTATTTTTTAGTCTTATTTCCCATTGAGATCGGTATTAATTAGTTATTGCTGCATAACAAAAACTTCAAACTGTAGTGGCTTTAAACTAGAACATTAATTATTGTTCTCAAGTCTATGAGTTAGCCAGGTAGTTGCAACCTCAATTAGGCTTACTCATGCATCTGTGCTCAGTGGTGGGCCATGTGGGTAGCTCTACTCTTCTTGGTCCAGCTCTTTTACATGTATAATGGTGTGACATAATAAGAAATATTTATTTGGTTATTTTTCTTGGTTCCTGACACAGAGCTCCTAAAACTCTTGGAATAAGTGACTGAAAGAAGCATCTTTTGTTCTAATATTTGGTCTTTGGCCTTGATTCTTGACATAAAACTCCTAAATCCTTTGGAGTTTCTGGGGTGATAGGAGAGTCTTTTATTTTCAGGAGACAACACTTGGTGGGCTCCTAGATAGCTTCAGGATCAGGATGCGGGCAGGTCACCAGGAAGACCAAGCCATGATTAGATGCTTGTCACTTTCAGCCTGGAGATTGAATTGATAATCAATCATGCCTGCATGATGAAGCCTCCATAAAAATCCCTGAACTACCAGGTTTGGAGAGCTGGGTTGGTGTAAACATCCATGTGCTGGGAAAATGGCACACCTCAGCTCCATAGGGACAGAAACTTCTGCAGTCAGGATCCTTCCAGACCTCGCCCTATGTATCTCTTCATGTGGCTGTTTATCTGTGTCCTTTATGATAAACGAGTAAATATTAGTGTTTCCCTGCATTGTCAGAGCTCTTAAAATAAATTATCAAAACTTAGAAGAGGATTGTGAGAACTACCAGTTTACAGCCAGTTGGTCAGAAGTACAGACGACAACCTGGGACGTGCAACTGATGTCTGAAGTGGAGAGCAGTCTTGTGGTACTAAACCACTAACCTATGGGGTCTGCACTAATTCTAGGTACTCAATGTCATAGTTATATTGTAGGACACCCATCTGGTATTCAGAGATTTGGAGAACTTATTGGTTGCGGTGGTGGGGGGGAGGAAACCTATACATTTGATGTCAGAAATATTGTGAGAAGAGTATAGGAAAACAGTTTCCTGTTTAGTTAGTTACTAGTTGGCTGTCGATTGGCTGTAGGTTGTAAGATGGTCATAGCTATGACAAGTTGACTGTTCTCCCTGTGTTCTCCCATACTCCAGTAGGCTAGCCTGGGTTTGCTCAAATGGCAGAACAAGGTATCCAGAGAGAGCAGAACCACTCATAACTTCTTGAGGCCTGGGCTTGGAACTAACACTCTGTTATTTCCACTATAATCAGTTGGCCAAAAAACATCACAAGACCAGTTCAAATTATAAAGAAACAGAACCCACCTCTTGATAGGGTGAACCACAAAGTCACTTTGCACAGGATATAGATACAGAAGTGAAGAAAAGTGGCCATTTTAGCATTCAACCTACCTCAAGGCCCCCATAGATCTATACTTCACAGTGACATGAGGGCCCCTCTATAGAACTTTAAAGGGACTGTGTGAAACCAGGTTTGCAGTTACTAACTCCTCACTCTCATCAAGAATGGAGATCAGATGGGATGCTGTGCTTTGAATATAACTAACACTCCGTCCTACACACACACCAAGATAAAGGTGTGTGCCCTTTATCTTGTGCCTGCCTTAAACAAAGTCTACAAAGAGGTAATTCAGTGAGACTTCTTAAAGGGCTTGAAATATGTCTCCTAAAATCTGAAGGATGCTGTGAACTGCCATCTGACTCAACCTGGATAAATATAAAGTAAGGGCAGCTGGATAAAGCACTGCAGTTTGTGAAATCACTGCACTCCCACCAATGATGGGTCACAAGTGCAACACATCCTGTGGAATAGACGTGAACCAAGAGTTTTAGAGATATGAGACAAGGTTGTCTTGGATCCCTGTCTAGAGGCCATGAGGACTCAAGCAAAAGGAAGCAGAATGTGTACCATGGGATGCCTGGAAGTTAAACGACCAGTTAGAAAAGAAGCACAATTACCCATTTTGAGGGACCTGCTGATCAGAGATGCTCAGATTGGGAGGAGGGAGGAGATAGGGTTCAGCCTTTGGTTTAGGAAACCCAGATCGCAGTCATAACCACCAGTCAAAGTAAAAACTTTCCTGCCACCACTGACTCTCCTTTGTCCCCTACCCAACCCTCAATGCACATGATAACTCATATTAAGAAAGATAGACAAAGGGCAGTAGTACTAAGTGAGGGAAAAAATCCATAGCTCCTTCCTTCTTCACAAGACCTGATAGTGAGTTAAGGAGGCAGAGAAGCTATAATTTCCAGAGAAGTTGTACCTTTTTATTGTTACACTGGACACACTAATTCTTCCTGGGTGTGAATCACTTTTATAGCCTCGGATTTACCAAGAAACATGGACCATGCCTTAATTTTCACCCAAAAGATAAGGCAAATACTAGTAATGCAGCATGTGTTTGAATGGGTGGAGGAGAAATAAATCAAGTTTTCTGATTATACTTCTTGGGTGTTGCAAGTTCAGTATAATGATTTTCTCAAATTTTCTGCATAATGCAGTTATCCCAGGTATCTCTTTAGCCATTGTCCTCTCTTCCTTCTCTGGGTTGATTTGGGTTTTTCTTAAAAGAAATCACAAAGCCTATCTAGGGCTAAAGAATCTAAATTGGAATATATAATTTATTCTATGACATTGAGTATGTCCCACAACCTCTCTGGCCCTCTATTTTCTTCCTTTCACTAAAAGTAAAATATGATAATAATATGTAGGTCCATGGTTATTGAAAGTATTAGATGAGATAGTGCAAATGAAAAAAATTAATATTTATTCTTTTATAAATTAAAATATTTTAAAAACACTTAATTCACTTATAATAACAATAAACCCACAGGTTTACATAAGTAATATATTCATATAAAAATAACCACATTTTCCAAAGCAAAATAATTCAGGGAGCTGAGTGGCATTGTTTTCCATTTTTGCAAATGTTTTTAATGTCTCTGCCCTAATAGAAGACAGCTAGATTCTTATATTGGCTTCTGCATTCAATATTGCAATCTGTGATCTTGGTTACAGTTCAGGAAGAAAATTTGGTGTCAAACAGATATATAGTTGAAAAAGGGAGAAATATTTTAGTAGCAGTTAAAAAAATTTTTTTAATGTTTATTTATTTTTGAGAGAGAGAGGTGGGGGGTAGAGGCAGAGATGGAGGGAGACAAAGGATCAAAAGCGGGCTCTGTGCTGACAGCAGAAAGCCTGTTGCAGGACTCCAGCTCATGAACCACATGATCATGCCCTGGTCTGAAGTCGGATGCTTAACCGGCTGGGCCACCCAGGCGCCCCTAGTAGCAATTTTAAATTATTGTGGTTAGTGTTCTTTAATACTACACCAAAACTCAGCAAGTGGTAATTTATTTAAAGTTAGTTACAACGTGAAATCCAAACCATATCAATGATATTTGTACTCTTTTACATAAAAATTTATTGGCTTATTGTGTACCTTAAGTAGGTCTTTTATCCATGCACGGTTTTTTAACATTATGTTTTTATCATTTGGAAATTACTGGCTCACTGAATTATAAAGATCATCCGAATGTTGACATATTTAATTATACAATAACATTATATGCTAATTTCATTATATAAAACCCCCACAATTGTTAATAATATCACCACTGACTTCATCAGAAAATTCCTTAAGTATTGGATAGCTGTCATGATCATGTGGCAAATACAAGAGTTCCACACTGCCAATTTTTGGTGAAAAGTTCAAATGTTTTCATTGGTAATAAATATTGTTCATTGTTTTTCTTGAAGTGACAAATTCACATTGTTCATTTTCAAAAAATGTCTGCCAAATTCTCAAGTCTGAATAACCATAATTTGTCTGTCAGTGTTTGATTTCAAGCAAAATGGTGTCTCATGAAAAAAGCTGCTAGTTCAACAATTTCAAAAGTGCTTTTCAAATGGGAAAGAGAGTGTCTATGATGTTGGCCACATTGTCTGTGCTTCTTGGCCAAGTTAACAGTGGTGGCCTTCAGTCATGTGTTTTAACACGAATTTTATTTTGGTTTGAATCATCCAGAAAAGTTGTAGTAATAATGCCAAATTTAGGGAATCATGGAACTAGAAAATGTTTTAGACATCCTGTCGTACACTCTAAGAGAACACTTTCTCTACAGCAGGCTTGACACAAGGTCATTCAGCTTCTGATCAAGCACTTCCATTGACATGAGTCTCAACAGTTCTCTAAGCAGCCCATTCCACCATTTTTAGATAGCTTCCATTATTATTCAGATCTTTATCATATTAAGCCAAAATGTTCCTTCCTTGGTTTCATGATGCAGAAGAGAATGAATCTACTTTCTCTGACATATGGCTAAATTTCAAGCATCAAACCTTCAAAATATTTAAATTTGCTGAGTTTAAAAGACCACTTAAGGGGCTCCCGGGCGGCTCAGTTCGTTGAGCTACTGACTTTGGCTCAGGTGGTTCATGAGTCTGAGCCCCACATTGGGCTCTCTGCTGTCAGCACAGAGCCCACTTGGATCCTCTGTCTCCCAACCCCCACTGTGCTCTCTCCTGCTCTCTCTCAAAAATAAAAACAAAACATTTTAAAAAATAATAAAAAGCAAAAGACCACTTTAATACATACCCTTCCTTACACCACACACACACACACACACACACACACACACACACACACACCCTTCCCTCATCATACTATTTCTTCTCTAGGACAAAACCTGATTTTTCACTACTCATCCTCAAATAACATAGTTTCTGGATCGATGTTACCTTATCATCCTAGACTCTTTATGTTCACTATTTGTGTCTCTTAAAAATAGCACCGCAATGTTATTGAAAGATACTGAATTAAATCTTTCTGGATCAGAATTCATTTCTTTTCTGTGCACTTGTTTTGATGCAGCCTACAACTGTATTCTCTTTTTTTGTTTGTAACTGTGTTTGCTTGTTTTTAAGGAACCACATAGAACAGCAGCCTTATATTGAATCAGTCTTCAAGAAACATCTCCAAATTTTTCCTATATGAACATTGTTAATTTGCCTTTCCTATTCTGTACTTGTGCAATTTTTTTAGCCTAAATGAAGGAATTTACCTACCATACTGAAAAACTGTATCTTAAGTGTTTATACCAATTTAGAATGATCTAGATTTTAAATTTTTATCAACTTTAATTTTATATATGTGACAGAGAATACTTTAGGCCACCAAAAGCTAGTCTCCCCTTCCTGGTAACATGACTGGATTGCATTTCCCAGCCCTCTTTATAGTTAGATGCATCTCTGAGATGGATTTCTAGCCAGCCCAATGTGAGTAAACAGAGGGGCTTTAAGGCAGCAGCATGCCTACTGCATTCTCTTTCCCTCTTTCTACTCTTGAACCTGAACGTGGATGGCTCGCCTTAATTGTTGACCATACTTAACTACACTGCTGACAAAAAGATCTTGGGGTATGACAGAGCCATAAACAGAAGGAACCTGGTTCCCTGGATCTCTGTGCAGAGAAGAGCTGCCTTCTAACCTTAGAATACCTGCCCTGGAATTACATGAGCAAAAAATAAAATGTTCCTTAAGCCAGTGAATTTGGAGTCTATTACAACAGCTTAGTTTACATTAACTAATACAATTGCAACATACTGATGGTAGATATGATTTTGAGATATGTGTCTTCATCCAAATTGATTGTTTTTCTGTGGTCAGAGTAATGAGGAAAAGTATAATGGCCACTAATAAAATGAGGCTTAATAAAATTTGCCCATGATTCATTTCACCCAAGAAACCTATTTTATTTCCTATGAGATACCTGAAGTCCCTGATTCTGGTCATATTGTGCTTTATTGTGTAACCTCTTTGAAGTCCCTTCCATCTTCCCCAGCCAGTCAGTGCCTCTCTCCACTGTACTCCCACTAAAACCCTGTCCAGGCTTCATGACTTGTAATTCCGTTAAAATTGTTTACCTGCTATCCTTTCATTAGACTGTGTGTTCTCAAGAATAGGGACCACACTTTATTGATCTGGGTATTCTCAGTGCTGTGTCACAGTTTCTGACACAAAGTGAATACTCAATAAATGCTCTAGAATGGATGAATAAATAAATTAATGGATACTTTTAAATTCAGGCCTATCAGAAAAAGAAATCATCAAGGGACAGTGGTTCTAACATTACTGTTTTCATTAATGTCAAATAAACACTGAGTTTCTCAGTACAAATTTATAGGGACAGAGTAATCTGGAGAGTCTCTAGTATTCTGAGATCTGTGAGTCCTTTTATAATCCTATTTCTGCTTCAACTATCTAGAACTAGTCATGGTGTCATTGTCACCTATGACTAGCCAATGTTCCACATTGCTATGAAAAAGCTTCTGAAAACAAAAGCATGTTTTCCAAACCTTGCACATTCTCTTAAGATGGAACCTACTGTCTTCTTAGATTTCTTACTTTGGGTTCGTTTTATTTAAGACTATTCCTGACAGCCAGATGGTCCACACTAGTTTCAGACAATTTATCACAGTGCTCAGCTGTTGCATTAAATCTATTTCTTAAAGGAGAAAAATCATTTATTATTTCAACAAGAAAAGAATAGGGCTCCAGACCTACAAAGTAGACTAGATGTCAGCCTATGGCTCCTTGCTCTTTAGAATCTTTATCTTGAACGTATTCAATGGGCTCAAATTCCATTTAATGCCCTGTGCAAATCCAAAGTTATTACCAGATTTTCCCCAAATTCTTGGGAATATGGGGGTGGATGGGATATGTCCTAACAATGACCTCCTGCTTGGAGGCCTTACTGTTCACCTTGTCAGGCACACACTGCATTCTACCCAGGTCTAAACCAAAACCCTTCCTCAATTTCCACTAAAAATCCCATCAGATGTTATCCATGATTTAGGGGAAAGGCAAATTCACATTATAGAATTGCAGACAACTTGAAAATGAATGTTAGCCTTGCTCTCTCAATTTTCTTTAATCCACATCAGGGATTTTTTCCAACTGGCTACTTCATCTGTGATGCCTCAGCCCTGTGTCTTCTCACTGGCTCTTCTCCTTCTTCCGCCTTTTATATCTATTCTCTCTCCTGTCTCAATTTCCTTTTCTTTCTAATTCTGATCCATGTAGTTATTTCATTTTTGTGTTGGGTTCCTGCAGACCCAGTGATGATCTCACCTTTCTCTCTGAATCTTAACAAGGCATTTTCCTAAATAATGACACCATTTTTGTAAGTGGAATTCTGTCTCCGAGGCCATTACAAATTCATTCTGAGTGAGGGAGAGAGACTGCTGATATCTGGACCTCAGTTATTTTGTATAGATATTTGTCCAAGGGCCTAAGTACATCAGCTGCAGAATATGGGCCTACCTCTGGGCCCCTTGGCTCCCAGTAGATTCTTCATCACAAGCCGTATCACCAGCCTCTGCAGTGTGGAGTATGTTTTAGCCTAGACCCGAAGCCCAGTTGATACTCCACCCTCCTCTCTTTATGTCCCACTTTGGTAATAGTACACCTTTCTTGTTCCCTGATCCTGTGTTTCTGTCTTCACAACCTGCCCATTAATTATCTCTGTCCATCTAAGACTGGGACTCTGATACCCCAGTGCGTCTGAGATTAGTGCTACAATACCAGCTTTCAGTATTTCACTATTCCAGAATATTGTGATATTTCTAGGCTCTAAATTACTACATTTTGTTTGTGTTTTTCAAAATCTCAGATCTGTATGATTTACATCTTGAGCTAAACCTTTAAAAAGAATTCTGAAAATATCTTCCCCCTGTTTAAAATCCCTACAGTGTATCTTATTATTTAAATTCACATTTCCTGAGTTAGTAAGGAGGTTGGCGTGTTTTCTTATATTTATCGGTTTTGAATTCATTTAGGACTAGATGACCTTGATAAAGCATTGGAAGTTAGATGAGATAGGGGAAGTAAAGAAAAACTAGAAGTGATTATATTGTTTAACTAACCATTACTCAGATGAAGTATTCAATATGCAGTTTCCAAATAGGGTTGGACATGAGATAATCAGCATACAGACATAGGTTGAGATAGAATTATCCACATCTCATTAATAAGACCAACATATAATATGGACTATCCTTAAACATTCCTCCAAACTATAGCTTACATACTCTATCTCAAAGTTGGGTACAAGAGGGGTTAATAATTGTTTCTACATGACATCAATATATCTCCTCAAAAAGTTCACATAACTACACATGCACACACACATACACACACACCCTCCAGATGTGTTGTCTCCATGTTCCAGGCACCTGATTGTTTCTAAATAGCTGGGTGCATGGCCTCCTGCAGGTGGAACATCTGGGTGATTGACTGTATTCCTCCCTATTCATCCAAAAGTTTTGGCAGCAAGTTGCAGACAGATTGAAAATCTTCCCCTGAAACACACAGGAGTAGCCTCTGTCAGCTGAATATTGACAGGATCCATGGTAGACTTTTTTTCCCAAGTCTCAGCTACCAACAAAATGTTATTTTCCAGCTGCTAAGTGCTGGTCTTTTATATTATAACTCAAGAATAATTCTATTCAGGATGAAACATGAAAAATACATTTAGTAAGATTTCAGTCCTGGTAGAAGTGTTTGCATAACAGATAAAGTCACAGAATGGCATATAGGGCAATGTACTTGTGAATATCAGACTATTTGACATCTGACATTTTCTCTCATGACTAATTTGGGCTTTATGTATATACAAAGAATTGGAATTGGTCATCTAATGGCAATTAAACTTATACTGGTCCAGACTTACATGTCCATTTATACTAATGAACAGGGGGAAACTAAATCAAGGAATTTTTTGAGTTCTAAATGAATAAGCATGTGGTTTATATTAATTACAGATTGTCATTAGAAATCACAAATTATGTAAAATATACCTATATAGTAAAATATATACACATTTTTTTCTTGCAGATGCTCACATTATGTAGCTGTATGGGTTAGTGGATAAAAACATCTGTTTTGGCAATCAGGTTGTATATGAATTTGGCTTTACCATCTACTATCTACATGAACTTGGGCAAATTATTTTTTTAAGTTCATCTGTTTATTGAGAGAGAGAGAGAGAGAGTCACAGAGAGAGAGAACAATAGGGGAGGGGCAGAAAGAGGGAGAGAGAACAATAGGGGAGAAAGGGCAGAACAATAGGGCAGAAAGAGGGAGGGAGAGAGAGAATCCCAATCAGGGTGTCAGTACAGAGCCCAACACGGGACTAAGTCCCATGAACTATGAGATCATGATCTAAGCCAAAATCAAGAGTCAGACACTCAACTGACTGAGCCACCCAGGTGCCTTGAACGTGGGCACATTATTTAACCTGTCTGTGACTCTATAAAATGTAAATGAAGGTAGAGCCTCCATCATAAGGCCATTGTGTGAGGGTTAAGTGATATAATATGGGTAAGACTGGTGAGAGGTTCCTGGTTACCATAAATTCACAATAAACATAACAGGACTGTGTCTGTGTGAAAGAGAGAGTGTGTGTGAGTGTGTGCGTGTTCATGCGCTTAAGACCTAGATACATTTTTCTAAATAATGAAAAGCTTTTGGCATTGATTTTCTGTATTTTATGCTTAAAGAACTGTTGTATGATTCACAGGTTATAGGTTATAGGAAAAAAACAAACTTAAAGAGTTGATGGAAATTTTGTTCAAAAATAAAACATAACTGTTAGGGCTTTTCTCTATATTGTTAACCTTTCATAAGTATCACTTTAATCATTTCACTTCCCTGCTCTAAAATCTTCAGTGGATTTTAATCAAGCTCTTGCTCAACCACTTACAAATTATGTGACTTTGGGTCAGGCATTGTGTCCTCATCTATTAATGAGAATGGGAATTCCTGTCCTACCTGCCTCTTGGAACTGTTGCCAGGAACAAACGGGAAACTTTATATCTGTTGCTGTGTCTGCCTGACTCCTTCTTTTCTTGGAGGCACTGTGACCCTTCTGCATCTGCATGTCTCCTGTGGGATATTCCATCATAGGGGCTGCTTGCTTCATATCTAAGACCTGGGCATGTGGTAGAGGCCTGATCAATTGTGGTATTCCATTCCCATGCCTTCAGCAATGGATTCAAGGAATACATATCCAAGAACTAGGAATAGTCTATCCATGAATTTAGATATAAACAGACTCTTGGTGAGAGAATATCCTCACCAAGGATTACTATTTGTATGGAGGATGTGGGCCAGGGCTATTGCCACTGTCTGCCCCAACCACATAAGGGAAGGTGTCTGTAATAGCAGAGACAGAAGGCAATCAGTTAAAAGAAGTAGATATTCACAAAGAAGACAGAGCAAGCCCATAGAAAAACCACTTTTCCATCTTGCTAAGAATCTATAATGCATCATGTAAATTATTTCTCACTCCCCTATATCCTGCAGCCTCCAAGTTCATGCCTCTGCTTCCATTGCTCTTTTGTGACTCCTCTCCCCTCACCCTACTTGTATCACCTAAATCTCTTTTCCTGATGCATTTTCAAATCTTGAATCTTTCCATTTCTAGATTTCTTATACTTTTCCATCCTTTACTTCAGATTTCCCCCTCTGAAATTTTACCAATTACCATGTACTTCATATTTGGGTACTTAATAATATCCTGTAATAATACTTTTGTATGTTTTATGTATCAGTCTGGGTTTCTAATCCACACCTGCTTCAATATTCCAGTCCTAAGATTTCTCTTACTCTATAGCAGAGTGAAGGCTGCTTCCTTGCCAGCTCCTTCCCAACTTTTTTTTTTTTTTTTAAATTTACATCCAAATTAGTTACCATATAGTGCAACAGTGATTTCAGGGGCACTAAGGAATCTGCTCCTTCCTAACTTTTAAATCCAATCCACGTTCACAGCAAAATGAATGGGTCTTTAATAGATACTGCTTAGTGGAACAGTGAAAGAACACAATGTTATACCAATGCCATTTGTAGACACTAAACATACTCACGGACAAATAAAACATGCATCTTATAAAAATCTACGTAAACAAAAAATTGTATATTAAACAGAATAAAGTGGCTGTGGAAGAAGGGCATAATTACAGGAATAGGAGACAGTGATGGAAAGGCCTTGCATGAAGTTACAGTGATGGCGTGGTATAGGCTAAGGAAGATTAAAAAAAAAAAATCAACCTTCCTCATCTGGGGTCGTAAATAAATTCATAAATATATAATTACATTCTGGGTCACAAGTGTTACAAGATCCCTCAACAATTTTGGGAATTAAAATCATAATACCTCCCCAGGTATATATTTTCTGATGTATACTCTGTTTATACAATGAAACAAAAAGATTGCACATTGAATGGATGTCAAACTTTAAGAAAATCCAATATAAGAAAATATGGATTAAAAAATTCTGAAACATGTATTAAAAAAATGGGGAAGCAATTATTTCTATTGCCCCCCAAAAAACGTGTCCTATTTAACAGATAACTTGCTGCAAGGTTAATTTAAAAATGAGCAGTCCAGTGCATGTAAAAGCATGTTTCAATTAAAACGTTCTTCTTCTTGTAAAAATGTAACTCACACCAGTATTTCATAAAAAGGAGCAGCTTTATTTTTTTGTTGTTGTTACTGTTGAAACCTTGCTTTTCCAACTTCAGTTTATATATTATATGCCTTAATAGTGAATGAAGTATGCGGTATTAAATACATACTAGAGAAGTCTGAGAACATTTATTTTAAGGGCAATTTAATTAAAAAAATACACTTTCCAAGTATTTATTGAAAGAGTTTTTTTGGTTGTTGTTGGGCGTTTTTTTTGTTTGTTTTGTTTTTTTTGGTTTTTGTTTTTGTTTTAATTTTTAGGATATTTTTTTAATGCTGGGCAACAACAAAGGCCCTCAAGGGCAGAGACACCTGGAGTCCTTTTTAGTTATTCCCAGATTTGCAGGGTCTGATGATGGCAGTGATCACACTAATGATGTTAATGACAGTAATAATGTTGATGGGAGAGGTAGTCAAGACTGCCAAATGAAAAATCTCATATTTGAAATGGGCCCTTTTAAATTGTCATTTCTTCCCTTTATTTTTTTCCCCTTTCTCCATTGGCAATAATAGGTAGAGAATCACAAATAATTTCAAACTACATTATGTTCCTTGACACAGGGAACCATATCTTAAATCACCAGTTCTCAACCAAGGTGTCATGACACACTCGTTTGTTCGTAACAGCTGTGGAGTACTTTAAAATCAGTCTTCGTGTGTGATATAAGTAATGAGATATTAATAGGGAAAATACTTTAAAATGTAATTTTTAACAAAACAGAGGATCTTTGAGGCTCTACCATGAACAGTTTCACTTTCACACATTTTCTTTCAAATATGCTCTCCTGAGAGAGGAGAAAATGATGATATATCTAGTATTTAAAAATTGTACATAACACCCTTCTATTTTTTTACAAAATTTTTAACATTTGTTTTTGAGAGAGAGAGAGAGAGTGAGTGAAAGCATGAGCAGGGGAGGGGCAAGGAGAGGGAGACAGAGGATCTGAAGCAGGCTCCAGGCTCTTAGCACAGAGCACCATTTGGGGCTCTAATTCACCACCACCGTGAGATCATGACCTGAGCCGAAACCAAGAGTCGGCCACTTAACCGAATGAGCCACCCAGTGCCCATAAAGCCCTTCTATTTTGACATATCAAGCCCCATGCTGAAAACCTTTGTGGATCCTCATTTTAAATGTCCTGTCATCCCATAAACAAGGAAAGATCCTAGCATTCAAGTCTGTCACCATCTCACAATCTAAATCTAACAATGTGTTTCTCAATGGCGGAATTGGCACAAAAATCTTTTGTCAGATTCTGAATCCTGGATTTTTGTTTAAAAAATATGGTCACCATGGCAATCTGCTAAAAATATAATGTTTGTTAATTGCCATATAAAAGAGAAACAGAACCAGAGAACCATATGCAGACATTGAATCAGGTATAAACCAATAATACATGAAAACCCATATAAATAAAAATTCTCTTTCATCAGAGCAATGCATTTAACTGATAATTTCAACATTTTCCATCTCCAAACCCTTTTTACTATGTCTGTTAACAGAGAGAGAGACAGAGAAAGAGAGAGAGAAGAAACTGCAAAGGGCATCCAAGCTTCTAAGAATTTATAAGACCAAAAAGGGAGACATTTGGTTATATTCGTACCTGCAAGAGATTGCCAGTCATTTGCAGCGCACTGAATAAAGAATTGCCGTTTTCAATTCACACTGGGGAGAGAGAATGGGGAAATTCTATAGGTAAAAAGGAAAATGTCACATTCACACAAAATACTAAAAATACAAAGTTGAGTGAGAAAAAAAAGTGGAAAGAAAAGGAGAAAAGGGGAAAAGAAGGCTGTGGGTGTTGGGGCCAGACTGAAAGAGCAGGACTGAATTGAGTTTTTAATTTTAAGAGGAGAAGGAATTAAATTCTCCACGAGAAAAATAAATCAAGGGAACTTTTATAGGGTGACTAATACATTAATAACCTACAGGAAGCGCTGAGCTCTCAGGTGAAGCCAGTTCAAGGACAAAAGGGCAAGCTCCCACTCTTGGAACACTGTCAAGGGATCTTCAATGAATTCAGGGAGCAGAGACACAGAATCCGGAATTCTTAGAGATGCTTGTCTGCGTCCAGAAAGTCTCTTGTGTACATCTCTGAAAGGCCTTATTATTGACTAATGAGCTTGTCTGAATCACCTATTTGCTTTATTATTTGCAAGCAAACATACAATTATGCCTGAGCTAATTTGAGATTCCAACTTTTCATTTTTAATGCAGCTTAGTTAACGGGTAAAGCCTTTCACAGTGTTCGTGACAAAAAGGTTACTCTTTATTCTTTTGTGCTGGCGATTTTTTTCAAAGCGAGCTTCACTAGATGTCATTTTCTCTGGAAACTTTTTTCCCTCCTTCCATTAGTGGAACAGTCTAATTACTGCATAATCAAAAAGAGGCGCCTGGCTTCACCACATCCGCACAATGGTGCCGAATGCGTCTTAACAGTCCACTGAACTGTCAGCGGCGAAAGTAATTGGAAATTGGGGGTATTTCTTCATGTACGGGTAGTGGGAGTTGTTCTTGTGCTTTGTTAATAGGCAAATCACTCGCGGGAGGTAGGGAGTCTATAGTTAGTTTGTAAAGACTCTTTATAATGTTGTGTGTGTGTGTGTGTGTGTGTGTGTGTGTGTGTGTGTGTGTGTGTGTGTGTTTTAAGTTAAGACACTGCTTTCCTTCCTCCTAAAAATTTTTTTTTCAATTACACATTAAATGACTTGGCATTTGAGGTAATGTTATCTAGTGTTAATTCACCTGTTAGGAAATTGCCTCTCTCTAGAACCTGGGGTTAATAGAGTGCAAAAGACCATTCTTATCAAGGGGTGGGAGAAAGGCGATTAATTTACACTATAAATTAAAACATAGAAAATGGAAAGAAAACAGACTCTGAGTTCTGGCCTCACTCCTGAAAAGCTATTATGTTTTGTTGTTTTTTCTGTTTTTAATTTGTTATTTTTATCCACTTTAGCAGGCCTCTAATCATTCCAGGCAGAACACACAGCATGGATGAAACTATACATGAAAGAATATGCTTCAGGAAGCAAAATTAATTGACATTGCAGGGAACATATTCACAGAGTCCGTGGAGTTACAGCTGTGTGGCTTCTATTCACATCACAGTAAAATCATTTGTCTGTTTAATATTTGCAAAAGCACATTTGAAAAAGAAAACCATGAAGTGCTAAGTAGACTTGTTGACAAGCATGAATCTTCTTTGTCATATTTCACCTTTAATAAAAATAGTGATGCTAATAATGATTAAATCCATTTGTGCCACATTCAGAACCCACTGCAAAGCAATGTAAGTCAGGGTATGGCTTCCAACAAGTAAGCCTGAAAATAATTGTTTATTGACCACTATGCTGCTCTTTGTGAAAATCAGTTATAAATAAAGTCTCTGATTAATTAGTAGCAAAAATAAATAACTAAGGAGAGATACATACGTTACTCATTTTCATTTCAAGAGACAGGCCTTTTGTCTCCACTTCACCCACCTCCAACAACTAAAGGTAACAACTGCTCTCGTAACATGCAAAATCTTAAGCTATTGATGCTTGCCTTTTACTTGCCTGACTGCCATGTCCCAGCGTCCTCATGAGGTTAGGTACTTACCTGGAACCCACACTCAGATGCTTCACGTTATACCTTAGCATTTGCCTTTTCCCTCCCTGCCAGTACTTTTCTCATTCCTTTCTCTCCAGACTCTGACATAAGTCATCAAACATAAGGACTTGGCCTGACTGGCAATTGCCGAATGTATAAGTCAACCAAGTAAAATGTGTGATTGATCGAGTGTTTACCATTTATAAGTTCGATGGCATTGGGCATGTTGCTTAATTTCTTAAGCCTCAGTTTTCTCATTTGTAAAACTGGGTCAATAACCCTGTAAGGGTCTGGGGAAAACTAAATGAGATGAGCAGCATATAAAAAACCTATCCCAGTGCTTTTCACATAGGAGACACTCAATAAGCATTAGATAGAGGATTATTATCCCCACAGCCAAGCATAGTACCTGCCACATAATTGGAACTAGATGCGTGCTTATTGAATAGAATGAATGAATAAAGGCAGATCAGGCCAGATTGCCATCTGCACCTGAGATATCAGAACAAGTCATCAATCAAGTAGCAGTTATTTTGTGTGTAAAATATGCAAGCATCAACATGTTCTCCAGAAGAACATAGCATTTTAGACTAGTTCAGTTTCCGCCCATGATGAAGCATAGATCACACAGATAAAAACATACATGTTCCATGGAGTTAGAAATGACTCACTCTTCACCTGGAAATTCCCAATACCGGTCCAAATGATACATCCTTAGCGTCCATTCTTCTCAGTCTATTTGTTGAAAAAATGACTAATTCCTTTCAAAAATTAACACTGTAGATAAGAAATTTCAATGTATCACCAAGTAAGTGTTGGAAGACAGAAAGAAAATTTGAAGTGTTCCTGAGAAATTGAGAAAATTGCCTTTAAACAGTACAGAAATCAGTGGGACAAGGAGACATATTTAGAGAAGATAAAAAGAAAGAATTAGATGGAAGGAAAATCTTTAGGAAAGAAAAGGGACTTTTCAAGAAGATGAATTCGAATGTGAATAAAACCCCATCTCTTCTTAGCTATATAACTTTACATACATCACTTAGCCTCTCTAAACCTCAGTTTTCTTATCTTCAAAATGGAAATTACCATATGTGTCTGCAAGCTTCATGCGAGAATTAGAATAATAAATATTCTAGGCTCAGAGTAGCCACTCCGTGAATAGCAGTAATGCGGTGTTGGTGGCTGCAACAGCAGCAGCAGAAGACGGCACTAGACGTAGCAACAGACTAGGCTTTGGGGAGTCATTTTTAACTACAGGCTAAATACAAAGCAGCAATTTCATACTGGAGGGGGAAAAACAGTATTCTGAAATGTATTTTTTAAGCATGTAATGCAAGGGGAAAAAACGAATGGCCAATAAACATACGAAAAAATAGTTCAGTTTTACTAGGGATCAGGGAAATGCAAATTAAATAATGAGATACTCTTATGCACACATCAGACTGGCAAAAATTAAAAAGTGTGACAATATCAAATACGAGTGAGGATGTGAGAAACAGGAGCTATAAGAAGCACTTTGGAAAGCAATTTGCAATATCTAGTTAAAAAGCTGCAGGCCCTTTGCTGCTCTCCAGTGGTATTTCTCCACTGGAGACATTCTCATATCTGAACATGAAGCCAGATACACAAGCATTGCTTACAATAGGGGGGAAAAAAAGGAGAAAACATAAATGTCTCTCAACAGGACAATGGATATATAAGATATTTGTTAGATGGAATATGATAGACCATTTAAGATGACTGAATCAAAGTTGCGTCTATCAACCTGGATACATGTTACAAAACAATGGTAAATGAGGGGCGCCTGGCTGGCTCAGTCAGTGGAGCATGTGACTCTCGATCTCAGGGTTGTAAGTTCGAGCACCACGTTGGGTGTAGAGATTACTTAAAAATACAATCTTTTAGGGGCGCCTGGGTGGCTCGGTCGGTTAAGCGGCCGACTTCGGCTCAGGTCATGATCTCACGGCTCGTGAGTTCAAGCCCCACGTCGGGCTCTGTGCTGACAGCTCAGAGCCTGGAGTCTGTTTCAGATTCTGTGTCTCCCTCTCTCTGACCCTCCCCCGGTCATGCTCTGTCTCTCTCTGTCTCAAAAATAAATAAACGTTAAAAAAAAAAAATTTAAAAAAAAAATACAATCTTTTAAAAAATGCTCAAATGAGAAAACAATATTGCTGAATAATTAAAAAATATACTACCTTGTCTTTGTTCTAGAAAAGTACAGAAACATGAAATGATACACATTAGATTCAGGGTGGTAATTTGTCCAGGGATGAAAGTGGGAAGAATAGAATTGGGCAGGAGTACAGAGTGTGTGATGTTTGATTTCTTTTTTAGAAGTCTGAAGCAAATAGACAAATAGATGAGATTTCTTAAACTTGGTACTATGTATGCAGGAAGGCCCATAAAGTTGCATCCTATAGACAAACCTTTAGAGCTTAGAGTCATCATCTATAAAATGAAGAGACTGGGCCAGCTAGTTGCTAAGTTCTCTTTCAGCTAAGACATTTCATAACTGAAAAGAAGGACTTATAATGACAGGGTGGGACAGTCAAGTTGTTCTCTCTGACATAAGCAAAGGAAATTGGTTTAAATTTAAGGGAAGGTGCATCTGGGTGGCTCACTCGGTTAAGCATCCAACTCTTGATTTCGGCTCAGGTCATGGTCTTACAGTTCATGAGTTAGAGCCCCACAATGGACTCTGCAACGACAGTGTAGAGCCTGCTTGGGATTCTCTCTCTCCCTTTCTCTCTGCCCTTCCCCTACTCATGCTGTCTTTGTCTCTCTCAAAATAAATACATAAACATTAAAATAAATAAATTTAAGGGAAAATACTATAAAACTATAGAAATCAAAACATTGTGGTACTGGCGTAAGGCTAAACATATAGATGAATGGAATAGAACTGAGAGTCCAAAAGTAAACCCTTACATTCATGGTCAGTTGGTTTTCAACAAGATGCCAGCACCATTCAAAGCAGACAAAAACAGTCTTTTCAACAAACAGTACTAAGACAATTAGATATTCACTTGCAAAAGAATGAAGTGAACCATTCGACTGTACACAAAAATTAACTCAAAATGTTTCATAGACCTAAATGTCAGAACTAAAAACTATAAAATTCTCGGGAAAAGACACAGGAAGCTTTGTGACTTTGGATCAGGCAATGTTTTCTTAGATATGACAGCAAAAGCACAAGAGATGAAAGAAAAATAGATAAATTGGATTTCATCAAAATTAATAACTTTTGTGTTTTGAAGGATACCATCAAGAAGGTGAAAAGACAATGCATGGAACGGGAGAAAATATCTTCAATTTATATTATGATAAGAGAATCATGTCAAGAGTATATAAAGAAGTCTTACAACTACAAAAGACATATCCAATTTTTTAAGTAAGCAAAGGATTTGAATAGATACTTCTCCACACACAAATATACCAATTATATACAAAGGAGCAATATACAGGTGAAAAGATGTTCAACACCACTAGAGAAATTCAAATAAAACTATAGTGAGATAGCCTTTCATACCCACTCTGATGTCTATCATCAAAAAGAGAGATGATATCAAGTTTTGGCAAGAATGTGGAGAAATTGGGACCCTCATTCATTTCTAGTGGGGATGTAAATTATTGCAACCATTTTGGGAAACAGTTTAGAAGTTCCCCAAAGCATTAAAGGTAGAATTACTATACTACACAGCAATTCTACTCTTAGATATATACCCAAAAGAATTGAAAGGATATATCCATACAAAAACTTGTGCACAAATTTTCATAGCAGTATTATCCATAATAGCGCAAAGAGTAGAAATAATCTAAATGTCTATCAACTAATGAATAGATAAACAAATGTAGTATAGCCATACAGTGCAATATTATTTGGCCTTAAAAAGGATTAAAGTAATAATACATGCTACAACATGGATAAACCTTGAAAACATTATGTTGAGTGAAAGAAGTCAAACTTGAAAGGTCACATATTGTATGATTCCATTTATATGAAATGCCCAGAATAGGCAACCTTGTAGAAACAGAAAGTAGATTAGTTTTTTTGCCAAAGGATAAGAAAGGGGGAAATGGGGAGTGACTGCTAATGTGTACAGGGTTTCTTTTAGAGATGATAAAAATGTGTTAAAATCTGTGGTGATGGATGCACGATTCAGAATGTACTAAAACCCACTGAATTGTACACTCTAAAAGGATAAGTATTATGTGATTTATATCTCAATAATGCTATTATTAAAAAGTTTAAGGGGGAAAATTTGGGGTTAGGTTTGCAAAGAATATCTTATCACAATTACTAAAATTATTAGAATTCTTTAGAAAGCTCTCAGAAAATATGTGGGCATTGTTGTGTGTGTGTGTGTGGGGGGGGGGGAATCCCAGAAGATAATATGTTATAAACTATCCTGATGCTTTTAGACATTTTTTTTTAATCTGTAGACATGAGGTTGGTTCAGAGAATTTTATGAGATTTCTTCCAGTTTTATTCAATAATGAACCTAAGACTCCTGTTACCAAATATTGATTTTTCTCCTGTTTCTCTCTTGGGTTTTATTTCTAAGTACAAAATATATTCTCTTTCTCATCAGGTTTGAGGAAAGCCTGTGTGGAAATCAAAATTCAGTGATACTGTATTTACCTGTCACCATTAAGGAAAAATTGTTCCATATACATAAATACTACAAAATATCTGAAGTGTATCTACAGCCAAGCCCCATATTGTGCTCTCCTTAATCATACTTGATAGAAGCATCTCAAAAATGCTTTGTTTCCCTCACTTCTGAGGCAAAGAATAGTGACTACACCCATCTTTTCTTTTTTTTTTTTAATTTTTTTTTAACGTTTATTTACTTTTGAGACAGAGAGAGACAGAGGATGAACGGGGGAGGGTCAGAGAGAGAGAGGGAGACACAGAATCCAAAACAGGCTCCAGGCTCTGAGCTGTCAGCACAGAGCCCGACATGGGGCTTGAACTCACGAGCCGTGAGATCATGACCTGAGCCGAAGTCGGACGCTTAACCGACTGAGCCACCCAGGCGCCCCCACCCATCTTTTCTTCATGAAGTGGGGTCAGCATTATGAATGTCCATTCCCGGTAATACACTACAATGCACTGTCTGGCCCTGCATTGGTTTTGAGTATCCTGTCCTCCCAGACTGTCAAGTCACTTCGGTTGTCATTCCAGAATGCTTTCCATGAAGACTTTTCATGTTTGCAGAGGGATTATTTCATTTTGCCCAAGTCTTCCCTCATATTTCAACTAAACAAAGTCTTTAACATCAGTCATTTTTAGAGGGAAAAAAAGGGACCTTTTTCATAAAGAGAAAATGAAAATGAAGGACAGTTGTCCCGCACTCCCATAACTCAATTGTATCCCAGCTTGACTGATAGATTTGAAGGCTCTTATGTCCAGGCATTCTTCCTTTAAGCACTGATGGCTAAGGTACTCTCTGTTAAAGAATGGATGGAGCCTCATATTTTCAGTTTCAAGGAGAGCCAATGGAGTTCGGATGGGTACCAGGACTTCATCCTCATGAACTAGATGTAGCATTACTGCCAGCAGCTCCATTTTGTCACCAGGATCCCTTCTCCCATCACCTTTCCCTTCTCACTAATTTCCTTTCCCTAAAGATGATAAGGGAGGAGAATGTGGGGGAATTTTAGAAGAAGGAGCAGAGAGAAGGCAAGAACAGGGTTCTTACGTTGACTTAGTTCCTTCTAAGACATAAGCACAAGAATAGGAGATAGTTATAGTATTAGCTTCTTAATCTTACTTGAAGATACAACTTAAATAAATTAACACATTCCTCTGGCTGCATGATGTTGACCAAACAGGATTATTTTTTATTCGTGTACCAGTTTTCATCTTTGAACCCTGAGTATTGACATTGTCTTGGCTTTTATTTTTTTCCTAGAGGAAGGAAAAAATATCTGCGGAGAAAAATTTCTCCCAAACTGGCTGCCACCTGTTTTCCTTCTTTTGTCTTCCTAACACTTCAGTGTTACATAATTACAAACAAAACTTTAATAGCCTTTGCATCTGCATGAGTAGAAAATAATCAGATTGTTGAACACTAGAATATTACAAGAGATATTTTGGAATCTCAGGGTCCCTGTTCACTTATTTGTTGGTCCACAGATATGCCACAGGGTTGAGTATATCTGAAGTCTTATTTCTAAATAAATGGGATATTATATTCCATAAATTATTTGGAAGGAACAAATCTAATTTCAGTAATTAAGGTACTGTGTGCTCCAGATGGTACAGCTATTTGTTTCAGGGATTGGTCTCTAAGTTATTGTATGGAAGGGAATTCCTTGATGACCTTTATTAGAAATGTAGCATGAACAAGAAATAAAGATTTGTTAAATGACTGATATTTCAAGTCTAATATTCGTCACCACAACATAACCTACCAATCCTAATATAGGCTATGATGGAGCAAATCTGTTTGAAAAGGGTGTTCAGCTTGAGATTTGTCAAGAATGGTTGTTATTTGGAAAGAAAGAAAAGCATTCTAAGCTAGGTAGGAAATGAAACTTGAGTAAAAGGAGAGATGTGAGGTCCATGTGAGTAAAAAATGTGAATGACAAGTATATAGAAAGCATTAGAAAATATTGGGCAATATGGCTAGCTGTATAGTATAGGACCAGGTCTCACACTCTTTGAACCCCATGCATTACATAAAATACTTCAACTGCAAGAAACAAACTGATTTCAGCCAGCCTAAGTCAAACAGGGGAAATAACTAAAATGATATGGAGGAGACTAAAGGAACCCAAATGTATGAACACTTCCAAGGCTCTGAAAAGGCTCTGAAAAGGCTGTTAGCTGGGAAAGCTAACAGAAGTACTTTCTCTGACCATCTCATCTCTACTTCTTTTGACATGTCTTTTTCATTCTCTTCTTTTTTCACTCACTCTGCAGACTGGCATTCTCAACTTCTATTTACATGTTATAGTTTCAGACACAGACTGGTCATTTATAGATAGTAATATCACATCCCAGGAAAGATGACCTTTGGGTACTATACAAGTCATATGTCCCCCACTCACCCAATCAGCTATAGCCAGGAGGGAGGATTGCACCATACATATAGGGATACTGGGATCTCACTTTGTGGATCAAGATCCTCCAGAAGGGTCATGGCCTTGTAGGCTGGCTTTGCCCCCAGCAGTTGCCTGTTACAGAATGTAGATGAATTAACATATGATACATTATGCAATAACAAAAATGTAAATTATATGATAAAACCTGCTTTAGGAAAATTACCTTGGTAATAGTGAACAGATTAGATCAAGATCAACATGGATCAGAGACAGAATAGATCAAGAAACATGCAGGTAAACATGTATCCTAATAAAATTAATTGTCATTAAAACACAAGTAAATATGCAGAAAAATTCAATTAAATCATATCAACAATAAGGATTGCTTCTTGTTTGAAATTACAGGACTTCGATACTGTGTGGGTTATCTATTTCTTACTCAGTTAGAGGTATATGTAACATGAAAAAAAATATTTTTTAAAGGAGCCAATCAAGTCAGTTCCTCAAATTTTAAAGATAAATACACATAGACCTCATAACATTAGTAAATGAAACATTGATGCCTTCTATCTGGTCAATAATGGGAATCTCCCACATCTTTAAACATTTAAGTCAGAAGCGTTTTCTGTTTAACTTTTCAAGCTATGAATAATATATTTTCTCATATATTTTTTCATTCAGAATTTATATCCTCTTTTGATTCAATCCTATAAGAAATGATAGTTTGATGAGGTAGAAAGGGCTTGATTGTTAGAAGACCTGCCCTGAAATCATAATTCTGCCTCTCTTGGATTGGAGTCCTTGAACAAAGAATTTAGAAAACCTGAAGCTTTGTTTTCTCATACATGTATTGATTTTTAAACCTATTTAACAAATAGCATCTTGAGCAACACCAGATAGCGTCATTTTGTTCAGGCTGGACACAAAGACAGAGGATTGGCACAGGTATGTCTTCCCAGCTCTCATGCCATCCTGTAGATCAATGTAACTGGCTGAGTAGCACTGTTCCAACCATGAGGCTGGGCTCCAAGAGAAGGATCTTGCCCTCTGATGCTACTCCCTTCCTGTGGTGATTTGCACTGTGGAGTATGGAGACATAGTCTGAGCGTAGACACCAGAGTCTGAACTTGGGTACAGCTGTTCTGGGATACTGAATACTCACAGCTCTGCACAAAGCCACCTTGTAGGAAGTTGATCTTTTCATAAAGCCAACTCTTAATTATTTATTGACCTAAGTTTCCTGTTCCTGGTAGTGTCTGTTACTACCTACCAGCAAATAGAAAGGCACACATGATCTAAGCAGTCTTTGCTCTCACCACTTAATAACAGGCTTAGCATTCACGTTTTCAAACAAATACATGTTCTTCCATAAGAACCAAATCTACATTAGTGTAGGCATGACTCCAATTGGCACACTTCTACTGATATCTCTTATCACATGGTCATATCAATGTTAGTGTCCCACATCAACCTCTGAAAACTTAAGGTAATTTGCCTTCTTCCCTTTCATGCTTGTGTGTAGACAGAATATAGTAGATGTTCAGTAAATATTTTGGGCAAAGAAAACACAAAATATTTCCTTATTTAAAAAATCCACAAGAAATAAATGGCGGGAGTAAGAAAAGCAAAAATTTGAGAATATGCAAATGAGTAATTTGAGGCCCTAATAAAGTTCCAAGTGGAATTCTGCCTACCCTAGGGAGTGTTTTGTTTTGTTTTATTTTTTGCAAAAGGAATAGTAGGAATCATTAAGCAATATGATGTGCCCTTTCTCTATAGCCCAGATGTTTTTGCACTTCTTAGCTAATATCTGTTATTAGGGGGGTGTGATTCTCTGGATTTATTATATTTGATATTGACACAGCTCTTTAATCTACAGGCTTATGTCTTTCACCACATGTGGAAATATTTCTGCTATTATTCCTTTGAATAACTTTTGAGTTCCATTCTCTCCCCTATTTGGGGGACTTTAATGACACAAATATTAGCTCAGGTCCCTGACACTGTTCATTTCATTTTATTTTTCTGTTTTGTCTTTATTGTTCAGATAAGGTAAATTCTATTAATCTTTCTTCAAGTTCGCTGATGATCTTCTCTGTCATTTCTGCTCTACTAGTGAGCCCATCAAACAAATATTTTCCAGTTCTCTTCATCTCTAGTAGGTATTTTTAAAAAATAACTTCTATTTTTTCACCAAGATTTAAGAGAATTTATAACTGCTGAAATATTCAGTGATGGCTGCTTTAACATCTTTGTCAGATAATTGCAATATATCATTCATCTTGGGGTTAGCATGCATTGTCTTTTCTCATTCAGGTTGTGATTTTCCTAGTATGATGAGGATTTTTGAATGTATCCTGGATATTTTGGATATTTTCCTAGGACACTCTGGATCCCACTTAATCTTTTTCTTTTTTTTTTTAGCAGGTAGTACACCTATTCAAGTGTAATGAGAGGGCCAGTTAGGTATGTTCTGCTTCCCTAGGCTCTACTTCCCACACTGTCCTGCAAAAGTGGAGCCTGATTCCTATTGCCTCTTTGCAGATGTATGGAGCGGAAGTTCATCTCCCACTTTGGCCTAGCTGACACCTTCCTAGGAAAGTGAGACAACACTAGCACCCAGCATTGCCTCTAGTGGGAGTGCAAACTCAGCTCTAAGCTGGGCTTTCCACTGATAGCAGAAGAGGAGAGAAAGTCAAGTGCTAACTAGCCTTGCCTCCTAGTAACTCATTCTGCCTTGTTAGGCTCCAGGTGGGGGTACAGACTGACTCCGCACCTGGTCATGCTTTTGAGAAGGGAGAGAGGGTGAGATATGGAGAGGAGAAGGGGGACTGGAGTGCAGAGTAGCCCTGCTTTGCACTGCCTCATTCAGTCTCATTGCAGCCAGGTGGGCGTTTTGGTTTAGCACCTCACTAAACCTCACTTGCATGGGTTGGGCTGGGGAGGACTGAAATACACTGGCACTGAACCACCCTAACGCCCCAAGTCCCCTATACCTGCTTACCTTGCACCATGTCTTTAAGTCTTGTTGCTGTCTGCTGAGTGAGGGTGGAGGCTCAGATCCATACAGGGCCCTGCTGCCACTGCCCCCAGTCAGGGGAGTGTTCTCCCCTGGGGAAGGAAGGGATAGAAGATCAGTTTCCCATCCAGTCCTGCTGAAACCACAGTGGGAGCATGTGCTAGTTTGTCTGCTGGGCCACCCCTTTCCATATTCTTTTGCTTGAAGAAACAGGCCTTTCTTGGAGTTTGTGCCCATTGGTGGTTCCAGGTTGGAAGCTCCTGCCAGCTGGATCCAATCTGGGGATATATGAGAGGCAATAAGGAAACGCAGGAGACCCACTGCCCTATGGCTGCTCAAGCCTTGAGGTCCCTAAGCAGTCCATCCATTTCTTTCCACCTTTCAGACTCTTCTTATGCTTATTTGTTATCTTATGTCCAGGGTTTTTTAGGTGACCTCTAATTTGGTCATACCAAAAGTTTGGGGTATGATACTTTTTTTTCAAATAATTGAGACACACCCCAGAGTCTCAGGCAGGAGCCAGCCCAACCAGAAATCTTCCTAGGCAAAAATACTTTGGAAGGATGAATGAATGAATGAATGAGTGAATATATTCTGAAATTCTGGTCATTGCCATGTGATTTGAGAAAGGTCCATCCCACTGTCATCTAGTTTCATGTGATTTAATATAACCACCCTTTATTTTTACTCTAACACAAAAAAAGACAATTTACTAAAATAATTAGATAAATTAGCATAAAACCACTCTATGTAATTGTGATATGTGTATTTCAAGATTAAATTTTTTTTAATGTTTATTTTTCAAAGAGAGAGAGAAAGAGAGAGACAGGGGAAGAGTGGGGGAGGGGCAAAGAGCGGCACAGTATCCAAAGCAGGCTCCAGACTCTGAGCTGTCAACACAAGAGCCCCACGTGGGGCTCAAACCCATGAACCCCGAGATCACAAGCTGAGCCGAAGTTGGAGGCTTACAACTGAGCCACCCAGGCGCCCCTGTATTTCAAGATTTTAAAGAATACATACTTCATTTTTAATCTAATGGTGAGCTTGTTTCCAAATCTGATTTTAAACTTTTAAAAAGCTCATTTTTATTTTTATTAGCAAAGTAGTGCATGCTTATTATGGAAAACCTCAAAGTTTGGAAAAATTTAAGGAAGAAACTAAATATATCTTTAATCTTACTAAGTTTTAATATTTTGAAATATTTCTTTTCAGTCTTTTTGTTTGTGTGTCTATTTAGATGCATTCATTGGATTCACATGGTACATATAGTTTAAAATACACAATACACCCCCCCCCCCCCCCCCCCGCCACCGCTTCTTTCCTCTAACACTGTCTTGGCCATTTTCTTATGAAACTAAAACTATTGGGAAAGGTTGTTTTAATGGCAAGAGAGTTTACCATCTTAGGAATAAATTTGAATTTATTTAGATAATTCCCTTTTGTTGAATTCTAGATTGTTTATTTTATGCTACTATAAATTGTTCTGCAAAGTATAATATTTTAAATGAGTGTTTATCTTTATATAATTGTGATGGTTTCCTTAGGGCAGATTTATTGCCTTCAATCTTTTTTTTAATTTTTTTTTTTAACGTTTATAAATTTTTGAGACAGAGAGAGACAGAGCATGAATGGGGGAGGGTCAGACAGAGAGGGAGACACAGAATCTGAAGCAGGCTCCAGGCTCTGAGCTGTCAGCACAGAGCCCGACACGGGGCTCAAACTCACTGACCGTGAGATCATGACCTGAGCCAAAGTCGGACGCCCAACAGACTGAGCCACCCAGGCGCCCCCAATCTTTATTTTGAAAGGCAAATCCATCCCATAAAGTTAATAATAGTATTTTGTTCTGTTCAATAAACGTAGAGATATAGTTAAGATCCTAGTTTTGCAATATGCTATAAAATGTACATACATAGCATGGGATCCTCAGTCAGTTAAGCATCTGTGTCCTAATTTCAGCTCAGGTCATGATCTTATGGTTTGTGGGTTTGAGCCCTGTGTCGGGCTCCATGCTGACAGTGTGGGGCCTGCTTAGGATTCTCTCTCCCTCTCTCTCTCTCTGCTCTTCCCCTGCTTGTGTATTCTCTCTCTCTCTCAAAATAAATAAATAAACTTAAAAGAATGTACGTAGTACTCAACACCAAAAAAAAAAAAAAAATCCAATTTTAAAAAATGGGCGGAAGACCTGAATAGACATTTTTCCAAAGAAGATACACAGATGGACAACAGATAAATAAAATGATGCTCAACATCACTAATCATCAGGGAAATCCAAATCAAAGCCACAATAATATATCACCTTACACCAGTCAGAATGGCTAGTATCAAAAAGATAAGAAATAACAAGTGTTATAACCAGTGGCAAGGAACAAAGACAAAGGAACACTTGTTCACTGTTGGTAGTAATGCAAAGTGGTACAGCCACTGTGGAAAATAGTATGGAGGTTCCTCAAAACATTAAAAATAGAAATACAATATGATCCAGTAATCCTACTACTGGGTTTTTATCCAAAGAATATGAAAATACTCATTCGAAAAGATATGTTCATTCACCCCTATGTTCATTGAAGCATTATTTACAATAGTCAAGATGTAGAAGCAATCTAAGTGTCCACCAATAGATTAATGGATAAGGAAGATACAGTATGTATATTATGAAATACTACTCAGCCATAAAAAAGAATGAGATCTTGCCCCTTGTGACAGCATGGATGGACCTAGAGGGTATTCTGCTAGGTGAAATAAGTCAGACAGAGAAAAGACAGATACTGTATGATTTCACTTTATGTGGCATCTAAAAAAAAAACCAAAACAAATGAACAAACAAAGCAGAAACAGACCCTTAAATACAGAGAATAATCTGGTGGTTGCCAGAGAGGTAGGGAGTGGGGTGTTGGGCAAAATGGGTGAAGAAGAGTGGGAGGTACAGGTTTCCAGTTATGGAATGAGCAAGTCACAGGGATGAAAGTTACAGCATAGAGAACATAGTCTATGGTATTGTAATAGTGTTGTATAGTGACAGATGGTAGCTATACTTGTGAGCATAGCATAATGTATTGAGCTGTTGAATCACTATGTTTGCACTTGAAACTAATGTAACATTGTGTGTCAACTATACTTCAATTTTAAAAAATGAACATGGCACATGTACATGTATATGGAGAGTGAGAACTCTGTGTTTCTAGTACATATTTATATCTTTTGTTATTAGATACTTTAATAGAGTTTGTATTTTCAATGGTCTCCTTAATTACACTGAGTTAGTGATGAGTGGTTCCTACGTGACAGGGATTTTCCCACTGAAGTGTGAAGATTGCATTTTACTCTGAATGGTAAACATGTATTTAAAATATACCTGAACACATGGACTTCTTAGTCCTTCTTTATGGTATCATGAAAAAAATATATCATATTAATTTTTCTTGAATGTTGTGTAGGAAAAACATTGTTGAACACACGGTTTGAGAATAACCATAAGTGGCACATAAATTAGTGGAACTTTTAAAGACCTTTGGCATCTAAGAATCATATGTTTTTTAAAAGAAGTGAAATCGGTTTCTTGTAAAGCATATAATTAACCTTCAGTAGAAAAGGGGATAAGGAAAATCTCAAAAGAAGAGAAACAAATTGAGTTCAGATGATTTGAGGATGAAAGGAAACTGGTTTATAGGTAAAGTTCTTCCTTTCCTAAAATGCTCAACAGCAGAAAAAAATATTCATATAAAAGAGTTTAAAGATTAAATTGCCTTAAATTGCTTTTTCTTCCTTTAGAAAATAGACACAGTCTGCCTCTTTGTGGCAACAGATCTCTTCTGTAATTGACATGATAAATAAATGGAGCTGGGCAAAACCCGAGGTGGTTTGGAGTTTGAGCCGGGAGTGTTGCATTTATACATTCCAAGTTTCCTTTCTTAACTCATGACTCTGGGGCTGAAATAATGATCTCTTTTTTTTTCCCTTTAAAATAAATCTTTCCCTGCTTCTAACTACCAGGGGAATATTATGAAAACATTCAGAACTAACATTACAGAACTAACATAGCTAAAAACCGTGCATCAGCATTGTGAAAAGGCCTATAATCCCGGAGAGAGAAAAACTCCAAACATTATCAGCAGTGCAGGGCTCTTTACTGTTGATTCTGAGAAACAGTAAGTTTGGGTTCTTGCCGCTCATTTAAGCAAAAATAAAGCTACTGAAAAAAGAAGAAAGAAAGAAAGAGGAAGAAAGGAGCCACAGAGAGGAAACTTTTTGGCGTTCACCTGGGTACCTCATGACCAAAAGAGCCTGTCATATACTCCCAGGATGAGTGTTACTATAAGGGAGAGGTGGGGAGGAGAGCACAGAAAGAAGCAAGGACAGAGTAGGAGCTTCAGGCTTCTGGGGTGTTGCTTCCTCCTCCATGCTGCTTTGCTCATCCAGAGAAGAATATAAATGGCAGACACCAGTTTTACTCCACTATGTCTTCCCAGTGGGCATGGGACTGAGCAGGGAATCTCAAGCAGCTCAAGCTAAAAAAGCAGATGTCCTCAGAATAACTATGACTGCCTGCTCCCAACCCAACACACAAATTAAACCAAATGCTACCATCTCCTCATGAGTCCTCTGGTTCCTTTTGGTATTTGGTTACTTCCACTCTACTTTTAAAGTCCATTATGCCTATTTTTGTTATGGCATGCACAATTTTGAGTGTGTGTGTGTGTGTGTGTGTGTGTCCGGCGAGGGGTAGTTTTTTAATTTTAAATTCTCACCACTTGGGGCACCTGGGTGGCTCAGTCGGTTAAGCGTCCAAAGTGCGTCCGACTTCAGCTCAGGTCATGATCTCACGGTTCGTGAGTTCGAGCCCTGCATCGGGCTCTGTGCTGACAGCTCGGAGCCTGGAGCCGGCTTTGGAATCTGTGACTCCCTCTCTCTCTGCCCCTCCCCTGCTAATGCTCTGTCTCTGTCTCTCAAAAAATAAATAAATGTTTAAAAAAAATTTTTTTAAAGATAATATCTCACCACTTGATTATGAACTCCTTGAGAGTACCCTTGAATCCCTAAAACCTTGCAAAGTACCTGGCATGTAGTAGGCATATAACAGTCATAGTTATTTATTGAGCAAGTACTGACTTTAAGGAATTATGCTAAGTATTTACATGGATAGTAAACAAGTTTAAAGGAATTAAGGAAATCATCCAGGGTTACCAGCTAATGAGGACAAGTTTAGCCCTAGGAGTTAGGCTTCTGACAAGCAGGAATGCCTCACACATTTGTTAAATGAATATGGGAAGCTCTTTCTCTCTCCCCATTGTGATATCTAACTGTGACTATAGACAGCCAATATTTTAATGTAAGGAAACTGAAAAATCTATCTTTTCACTATCATCAAAACACTATTTAGCACTTCTATATACTGAGATTGCTTTAGAAATGGTTCCTGCCTTCTAGGAAGCTGGAATCTAGGGCAATCACATCAGGGGAGGCACAGATACATGAAAGACATATAGCCTAAAGAGTAAAAGCATTACCCTATACATTAATGGGCCATAAACTATGACTTAGGGGGCCTCACTTGTCAAGTTACACTTAAAACTACAGCAGGAACATCTGATATACATCAGTATATATGTGTGTATATGTGTATGCATCCACACTTCTGCATCTATCTATCTATCTATCTATCTATCTATCTATATACATACTTCATACATATACACATATAGTTACATATATACCTATATATGTATATATACACACATATGCTTATGCACATGCAAGTGTGTATATAAAGCATACACACACACACACACATAAAGACATGCATACATACACATGGCATGGGGAGTCATTATTGAGGAGTGTCCCTGTGCAAGAATCTACCTCTCTATTTCTCTGTTCTCTCCTCTATAAAATGGGTTGTTGTGAGGATTAAATGAGATAAAGCATAAAAAGTGCTTTGAATGCAATGTGTACCCTAACAGTCATTTCACAGATGACCACAACAGAGGGAACTATCCCTCTGAGGTTAAAGTTAGCATTCCAGTGAGCTGACTCTCCAGAGTAGAGCTATCATGGACCATCTCTCCACCTACTTCTGAACAACCCAGGACCACTGTGAGCACATTAAGCCTTGCCTGTGTTGTCCCTAATGACTAGAAGCCCAGGCCATCCATCATTACCTGAATTCTCACTCCTATTTGGCCTGCCATCCCTAATCTGATTTATTTCCATCTCTTCTTTCTGAATCCTTTCCCTGGACCTTCTGGAACAATCTTTTGCAACCAGAGGGTAACCTCACCTCCATTTCTGAAAAATACCTTCACCTCCATGCCTATGCAAAGTGTGTCTGTCTTATGGGGACACCATGCCCCCTCTCAAATGGAGGCTGTTGTTTCTTTTTTCCTCTTCTGCACCACCTCCTTTGGGGCCAGGAGATAGGTTAGATACTCACGTGATTCCTGCTGCTGCTTCCAGGCATTTTTCCTTCATTCTCCTTCATACTAAGGTTAACTTATCCATAGGGCATACTGATAAATAGTAGACACAGTCCCTGTGTTGCTTTTAGGCAACTAGGAAAATATTTCAATTTATTTTAAAATTAGAAGAAAAAAATGAATATAATCCAACCTGAATTGTATTCATCTTTTATTAAAGCAGTTGTAAAATATACTTTTTAGTATTTTTTTTTTTTATGAAGAAAGGGGCTAATATGCCCAGGGCCCAGAAAAGTCATAACATGGCCCTGCTTTAAACTCTTACCAAGCTCCTGCTGTCAAGGTCTGTCACCTCTACTCCCCTGAAAATCCACCAAGACCAGGGTTCTGTCCTTATTTACCGAGGACCTGAGATCTTTCCCCTCTATTCAGACTCAAATATCCGGAATTGGCCCAAGTATATACTGAGGTGTTCATGCAAGAGGCTATACTTCTAGATTAGCCTCTCCAGTGGACTGGAGAAAGTATGTGTGTATATTAGTGGGTACCAGGATGAAGACCAAGGACAGGTACAGGGCTAAGGACCCAAACCCTTGGCTATTATGCATATTTGCCACTCAGTCCAGATTATTTCAAACACTGGGGAGGGATTGAATCTGCAAGCAGAGGGCCTTGGCAGACTTGATGAGAAGAGCTGGGGAAGACAGAGGGAAGGGTAGCAATAGAGGCTGAGAACAGTGCAACCATTATGGGTCTGTCAGCAATTATTCTCTCCCTCACTGTAGCCTCAGCCACTCTCATGTGCGTAGCAGGGCTGGGTGAGCCAAGGGAGGGATGCCAGGTGGGTATGTTCATAGCCCAGTGTTGTGAAGAATCTTCCTGTGCTCCAGTCCTCGCTCTGCAGACCGCGTGCCTTCAGCCTCAGAGTGCCAGTGTTCTGAGAGCCACACTGAGTTTTCAAGGTGCTTCAGTGCATCCTGTAGGGAAAGCAAATGCTCATCACAATGGAGGGAGAAAAAAATCCTGAATCCGTATTTCCCCTGAAGCTTGCTAAGTTCTTGAAGTGTAAAGTAGAGAGAAGGGCTCAATGTGTGTGCAGAGGGCTCTTCAAGCTGTAAAAGCCAGCCTGAGAGTGGCAGGCAGCACTCATTAGGCAGGCACAGGAGAAAGCCTCTTCTTCAAAAGGCAGGAGGCAAGGTAGCAGCTGATGGGGCAGATGTGTTTGCTTTAGCCTGGGCTGGATCCTGGAACTGCTGTGTTGGGAAGGGCAACTGCCTGGGGTCAGAGAATGACCCTGCCCCAGGCATCTCTCTCTCCTTCGTTTTCTCTCTCCCTCCCTTTGTTAAAATACAGATTTACATCAGGAAAACATCCCAGCTTCATAATGATGGAGACTGCTTCTGTGGAGGTATAATCTCTGATTGATGGGGGGGGGGGGGGGTGTTGGGAGGGAAGGAAAAAGACCAAAGAGAATTTATGAATTCACTGTAGGATTCAAATCACATCAGGGGCATGGCCAGTCTCCTTCCGCATAAAATCAGGCAAGGCAGAGATCAGCACTGTGTGTTGATGTTTTGCTTGCTCCCCCTTTTCTCTACATCTCCATTTACTCACTTAACAACCTACTGACCTTGCAGAATGGGGGAGCCAAACCACTCCCTCTTACATAAAGCAAAACAGGAGTGGAGATGCTTGCTTTTTTTTTTTTTTTAATCACTACTCTTCTCTGGGGACTTCAGCAAAACTGAAATACTGATTCACTTTTAAAGAAAGTTTTATCTAAGTTACTTCCAGAATGCCCTTAGGTTATTTAGTCTACTATTTGTCTCGATATTTAAATTTTTTTAAGTTTATTTGTTTATTTTGAGAGAGACAGAGACAGCATGAGTGGGGGAGGGGCAGAGAGAGAGGGAGAGAGAGAGAGAGAGAGAGAGAGAGAGAGAGAGAGAGAGAGAATTCCAAGCAGGCTCCTCACTGTCAGCGCAGAGACCAGTGTGGGGCTCGAACTCACAAAACCATGAGATCATGACCTGAGCTGAAACTGAGAGGCGGATACTTAATTGACTGAACCTCCCAGGCACCCCTCAATATTTACAATTTTAATATAGTAATAAAAACAGAGATTTGCAAATGCTCATCATCACTCATCTAGAAGCAATTACTCCAAAGATAATTTAGCATCAACACTTTTTTTTTTTTTTTTTTTTTTTGAGAGCCAATATCTGACTTTCTGGGGCCTTTCATGTGTATAAGAATATAAAGGTCATATTCCACATTGGTCAGTGTAGGGTGAAAAAGCAAATATGTAAAATAATAGCAAAAAACAAAAAGCAAAAAACAAAAAACACGCTAACTAAAAAAGTACCAACAGGGAATACAATGTACCTTATACCTTCTAGGTTTTCCACACAGGTATTAAATAAATAAAGCTTACATTTTCTGTACCATAATACTGACCTGTAAATACATTGTGCTATTCCATAATATTAGTCATCTCATTCATAAATCTGCAAATCATCTGGTTCAAATGAAATTTTAAAAGGTGAGGTCTTTTTCCTTTTTAGCTGAGATCTTTTGTCAAGAGGCTAATAACAACAGCAAGAAACGACAAACCCCAGAAAGATTCTAAGTCATGGCAGAAGAAGTTTTAAGAAAAACTTGTGTTTTATAAGGGTGACTTCTATAGATAGGGGAATGCTTCTGTGCTTTGCACTGAAAAACGCTTTCAGTAATCCTTAAGTCAGCTGGGAACGTGAGAACCAAAATGCACGTCATCAAATGTTCACATGGTACCAAATAATTTCATGCAACACGTGTCAGTAAAGACAAAATAGCATTTTGTATAATTTTGTATAATGTTGTATAATGTTGTATAATTTTATCTTCAGAATTTTTCTTTCTCTTTTTTCATAAAAATTTTAATAGTTTTGGCTTAATTATAAATAATTTAATCCAATAAGAATTTTTTTTTTAATTTTAGTCAAAGGGTTATTGTGTAGAGAGAGAGAGAGACCCTCTCACAGAGGGTCTCAACAGCAATATGTTCAAACAATAGATGCCAAAACTGCAGGATGAGACTCCAGCTATGGAATGGGAAAGGGAAGGCAAATAGACTTGACATTGGAACTTGGGTTGAAGAGGAAATAATAATTTCACTGAACCTACAAGTTGTCTATTAAATTCTAGATTTCATTCCAATTTCAGGGTTGTTTGGAGGCACCTGGAATCTGAGATTGGTTCCTGTCAAAGACAAAAACCAAACAAGGAAGGAGATTACTTTTATTCAGGCTATTACCATAGGAAGAACACCCCAGATGGGAAGCTCAGAGTTTCTCAGCAGGATGGTTTCATCTTAGACTTTCATTGGGAGAAGGAGACAAGTTATAGGTGGGGTGATTTTACAGTAGGGATTGTTTTTATAATCAGGGATTCTCAGCCAGTCAATTAAGTAGGAAATATTTCTCTGTGTATGTGGCTAATTTTTGGACAAAAGGCAATTCAGTTAATCATTTATGAGACAAAGAATGGAAATTTGAAGGGTCTGTGTCTGGTCTTGTTATAAATAAAAAAGAGGCTCATTAGTGAATTTTATCTAAGTCCTAGGGAGAAGGGTGGTTCTTTGTAGTAAGCCAGTTTCCTTGATCACAAAGAATAGGGTTGTTTGTTTGTTGTTTGTCTGTTTTAATCATCCCTGCTTTCTAGGAACACAGGGCTCAAATACAGTTTACCACTGCCATTCTCAAACTGGCCACTAACTAAAACTAAACTGTCTTGCCTTCTGAGAGGCAACCTTATTCCTGTGGTAGTTCATTTATTGATGTATTATCCATTGAGGGATTCACTTTCCTATAAAAGGTAATTTTCAGAGAAAGGTAAAATGATGACTGTCATAAAGATGTAAAAATGGACACATGTTAATAACCATTTTGTTCTACTCATTAATCAATGAGGGAACCAGGCAGATACCATAACCAGTTCAAAGGAGATTCAAACACTATTCATGGTAGTTTTAGATCAGGAATATTGACATGAATATGCTAATCAAGGCAAAATGGGTTTTTTCCAAAAATGGCCAAAGGCAGTTTGAATTTGTCAGTAGGCATTATTTTGCATAACTATTGGTTGCCCACGGTTTACAAGGTGATAAAATAGCTCAAAGACATTCTAGTGTTTCAACTAGATTCATATAATCTATAAGGGTGTCATCGGAAAATGCCTGGTTCTTCACTGAAGTATAATTTTTTTCTGCATTCCCTTTATGATAAGTCCAAACTTTAAGGGTGTCATCGGAAAATGCCTGGTTCTTCACTGAAGTATAATTTTTTTCTGCATTCCCTTTATGATAAGTCCAAACTTTTTAGCGTCTTTTTCTAGGCTCTGGTTCCTCCTACCTCTCACCCTCTCTCATTGCCTTTCCTCTCTGTTATGGGTTGAATTGTGTCCCCTCAAAATTCTTCTGTTAAAGAATGTGACCTTATTTGGAAATAGGGTCACTGCAGAAGTAATTGGTTAAGATGAGATCATACCACGGCAGGGTGGGCCTTAATTGATTATGACTGGTGTCCCTATAAAAAGGGGAAATTTGGACACCTACATGCATATAGAAAGAAGGCCATGTGAAGATGAAGGCAAAGATGCTTCTATAAACCAAAGAACACAACATGTTGTCAGAAAACCACTAGAAGATAGAAAAGGAACATGAACCAGATTCTCCCTCATAGCCCCCAGAAAAGAGCAACTTGCTGACACCTTGATCTTGGACTTCTAGCCCCCAGAACTATGAGACAATAAATTTGTTATTTTTGTCACCCAGTTTATGGTACTTTGTTACGGCTGCTCCAGCAAACTAGCCTACTCCCTTCCTACTGCGTTCTGTGTTTCTTTCAAGTTGTCCTCCCCTGAGAAAACCCACACTGTTTCCTCTGCCTCCAACACTTTCCTTCCCTCCTTTTCATCTATGCTTCTCCTCTGTCACCAGGCCAGCTCCTACACATCCTTCAGATTTCTGCTTCATCCCTTCTTCCTCTGAAAACAATTCCTTGTCTCATCTGCACCCCCAAAATGTAAAGAACAATTCTGATGTGCTCCCATGGAACATTATATCACTTTTCATACCTATCATAACTAATTACAGTCAATTCTGGTTATTTACAGTAACTGTGTTCTATCAGGTAGCCATGAACACTGAATTAGTGGATACTGAATATCCAATAGTGGCTATTGGTCCCAGGGGGAGTGCAGGGTTAGTTCCTGTGCATCTATGGTCACAACATTTTCATCAATCAATACATAATCTTATTTTATGTGTGTTCCTGTTTGAAGACATCTTATTTAATACATATTATCGATTCATTAACATTGAATTCATGGCCAACAGCACTATAACTCATGCCTGAATAAAGCTTACCTAACACATGTATTTTCCTTGTAAGTTATATCACAACCTTATATTTAGGAACACTAGACTGCACTTCAACATGACACATGAGGGCCATTTTAAACAGTGAAGTCACTGATAAATAGGACAAACATGCAAAACAACATGGCACTAAATAAACTGCAAAGGGACAGTAGTTTCCAATATAGAGCTGAAACATGAATGCAGAGCATTGCCTTGTTCTATCTCAACTGGGAATGTACACAATGGACAACTCAGTTTTTTTGCTGTACTGCACATGTATGTGAATGACCACAAAAGTACTGTAAGTATGAATTTAAATTTCAATGACAGTAGGTACATTTGTAAATACGAATCCATGAATACTGAGGATGATTATACTTATTTAGTTTTATGCCTTCCCAATGACACTGTAACTCAGAGAGGGCAGAGGCTATATTATCTATGTCTATGTTCTCTCTAATTGCTATGCCGGGCCCATAGAAAATATTTAATAGGTATTTGTTGAAAGAATGAATGAATAACAGGTGTAATAATAAATTTTCATGCTATTGTACTGTAGAAAATACAAAGATAAATTAATTTTGGCTCCAGGATACTGACACAAGATAACAATTTGTACATACTTATGCATACCAATTACTAGGAATTTCAAAGATGTCTAGGAGTTTGGAAAAATTGTTTCTGAAGATCAAGGAGGCTAAATGTAATGAAGTTAGTTCTTGAAGTAAGTGGGACAATGAGGAAAGAAGGAAACTCTTTAGGGAGAAAATATAGTATAAGCAAAGATATGTGAGCAAATATAAGTTGTGCAGAAGACTGCAGTTGGGTAGAGACTAAGAGAGACTCCAACTTGAGAAGCTGTAGAAAGCAACATACCAAAAGGAGAATGAAGAATCTGGAAGATAAAGCAGGCCCTGGTAGACTTGATCTTTATCCCATTAGATGTGATGAATCATTAAAGGGTTTGAGCAGGGGAGGAACAAACTGATATATAATGTATCAGGTGGGGAAAAAATGGATAGGATCCTTATCTGGGATTATTGGAAATCCTGTTAGAAAACTTTTGTTCTTCTTAAGAAGTATCAGAGAAGATCCTCCATAGGCTAGAATTGTTCTTCAAAAAATGCAAAAAGATTTGGGGAAGGAATGGATAAAGGGAGAAGCAGAGAGCAGCCAATGTAGATCATAGCTTCCTAGGAAGCACTAGCCATAAACTTAATTTGCTGCCTGTTAGCTCACAGAGATCCATCTCCCCTGTGAAGTCTTCTGGCATACTCTCCTCCAGTTCCAACTCTGTAATTATCAATATGACCTCAGCAATTTGCTTTAATCCCTACAGGAATCAATTTCTGTGTTTCTAAATGAAAAGGAGTGGATAGTGCAGATTAGCACTACTCAAGACAGTCTTAACGTCACTCATTATAAATGAAGGCTCTCCGGGGCACTTGGGTGGTTCAGTTGGTTAAGTGTCTGACTTTGGCTCTGGCCATGGTCTCCTGGTTTGTGAGTCTGAGCCTTGCATCAGGCTCTGTGCAAGTGGTGCAGAGCCTGCTTGAAATTCTCTCTTCCCATCTCTGTCTGTCCTTCCCCTACTTGCACTCTTCTCTCAAAACAAAAACAAAACAAAACAAACCTAAACTGATGGGATCTTAGAGTGATAGGGGTTCAGAGCTGATGGCCAAGAAACAATTCTTGAGATGTCTTTGGTGCAAAGAGGTAATTTCATTAAAGCATGGGGACAGGCAGGACCCATGGGCAGAAAGAGCTGCAAGGGAGTCGTGGAGAGTGACTGGTTATATACTGTGAAACTGGGGGAGATAGAGTCAAGAGGAAGTTTCTTAAAGGGATTTCCATATGCTAAAGAATACTCACAGATTACTGGAGGCCCAGCTGTTGTCAAGCTAAGATTATTTTTCCCTCTAGCAAAGCATTATCATTAGGACAGTAGGGAGCTCCTGAAGATTAGGCTATTGATAAGATTGCCTTTTTCTTGTAACTTACTAAGCTATTTGTTTGAGTGATGGAGACTCATATCTTGCATGACTGTGATCTCTTATCAGTTAAACATTTGCTTTTCCCTTTTCTTTGTTCTTTGGCAGCCAGGAGTACCTGAGGAACATTACACATATCCCACCTGGAGTGAGGGTGGGGTTGCTGGGGGGGGGGGGGGGGGGGTGTTAGCTTGCCTTATGCTCCCTCATCAAAACTAAAAGAAATAAAGACTCTCAGGTCCCATGGCCCACATTCACTGAATCAGAATCCTCATTTTATTTAAAAAAGAAATTTTTTATGTTTATTTCTGAGACAGAGAGAGACAGAGCATGAGTGGGGGAGGGGCAGAGAGAGAGGGAGACACAGAATCTGAAGCAGGCTCCAGGCTCCTAGCTGTCAGCACAGAGCCTGACACGGGGCTCGAACTCACAAACCATGATATCATGAACTGAGCCAAAGTTGGACACTCAACCGACTGAGCTACCCAGGTGCTCCCAGAATCCTCATCTTAGTACAAGTCCCTGGAAAATCATATGCACATTAGTCTAGAGAGGCTCTTCATTCTCTTTGGGGAACAAATACAGTCCATTCTCATTATTCACGGATTCCATATTTATGAATTTGCTTGCTCACTAAGATTTTTCTATAACCCAAAAATCAATATTTGCAGCCATTATAGACATGCACAGGGCAGTGAAAAGTCTGAGTCACTCGATGTACACGTTCCCAGCTGAGATAAAACAAGGCAATGCTCTGACTTCTTGTTTTCACTTTTCATAATGTAAACAAGTGGTCTTTTTGCAGTCTCTTAGTGCCATGCTGTGGTTTGTTTTTTGTTTTTTGCAATGGTGATTTCACTGTTTAAAATGGCCTCCAAGTGCAGTGCTGAAGTGCCCTCTGGTGTTTCTAACACAAGAATGTAGGGTGCCTCATAGAGAAAATACACGTGATAGGTGAGCTTCATTCATGTATGAGTTATAGTGCTTTGGCCATGAGTTCAATATTAACAAATCAACAGGGTATATGTTAAATAAGGTGTCTTTAAACAGAAACATAAATCACACAAGGTTATATGTTCATTGTTGGATGAAATGTTATGATCAGAGGCCTGCAGGAACATAACCTTTTATTTCCCCTAAGAGCAATATTTCAATATTCACAAATTCAGTGCTCTGTGACATTACAGAACATAACTGCTATGAATAACAAGAATCAGTACACCCCTACTGGGTGAAGATAAAGGTAAAATCTGAATACAGAATAATAGAAAAAGATTTTATTCAGAACTGATGTCTTCAAGCAAACATTGAGAGGCAAATAGAAAATAACAATTTCATAAAACAGCTAAAACTTAGCTCCAATTCTAAATAATCTATGAAGTCGGGAAAACCTCTGTTTCCTCTCAACTGCTGTGAAGAGCCCCAGGATTGAAGAGCACTTTTGTGTTGTTTTGTCTTTGTTGGTTCCCAAACTGGGGAGTTCCCAGGGGGAAATTTGAAACCGCTTCCCTCTCCCCCAAAACAGAAAACCAGGAGAAATGTGAAGAAGGAGGCTGGCCCCTCCAGATTGGGAAGTTGTGGTTTTAAAAGCAAGGGAATTACCAACAGGTTTGTATCAGGTGCCTCAAGACTAGTAGATTCCTGCACTTGCTCGTTAGAATCTTGACAGTTTATACTGAGGCCTTTAGTGGAGCTCAGTCACATGTACTGTCTAGAGAGTCCCAACACCACATCACTCTCTTAAAGCTGCATCCTTTAAAATGGTTCCTACTATGGGAATGGTGGGCAGAATGTACAATACAGGACAGGGGAGGGGTGAGGAGCCTATGACTGCCTGGAGCCAGCTCCTGGGTCAACCAGTGGTCACGTCCTCTCTATGACCTCCTCCTACAGTTTTTGAGACAGAAAAAGAAACAGTTTTGTCCCTGCACCTTAGTTAGACTTGGTTTCTCTGATAAGATGGTTGTCCCATTGTTTTGTTTCTCATATTCTCTCCTTTGAGCCTTAAGTCTGTTCCTTTATCAAATCCCCGCTCCAGCCTGACAAGGATCCCTCTCATTCTGGAAAGAGTATTAACTTCTGAAGCTCTTACATTAATGCATGGCTCAAATCCAAGCAGACTCTCAAGTGAACAATTCTTCTTTCCCCCTTTATTTTTTCATTCCAAGGTTTCTTTTAGTATTTACATAAGGGTTTTGTTTTGTTTCTTATTAAAAGATAAATTCCTACAACACAGTGAGGGTCTTTCCTTTTTTTAGAGTCTCTGTTACTCTTTCCCTGTGCATTTACAGCATCTGGGTAGGTGGCAAAGTGACTTAAAATGACTCGAGAGATCACGAGGAATTACTTGTGTCACTAATTATTGTCTATGGACTCAGACCTTGATTGCTCCTCTTCCTTCTGTTGCAGAGAAGCAAGCCTGAGTGTCGGGTCAGCAACCTCTCTGTGATTAAATATTCATGCACAAACACAAATGCACAGAGGCGAGGCAATAAGAAGTGCCAAAAATAACAGCAGCATCTCTGTCCTGTGGAGCTTGTAGAAGCACAAGTAAAGAATGAACACAGACCAGAATTGCAGATCAAACATAATGTGGGCTGAGAATGCACTCATTGCCATGGGCTTCCTAACAACAGTGAGTTCTTTTTTTTTTTTTTTTAAATATATGAAATTTATTGTCAAATTGGTTTTCATACAACACCCAGTGCTCATCCCAAAAGTTGCCCTCTTCAATACCCATCACCCATCCTCTCCTCCCTCCCACCCCCCATCAGCCCTCACTTTGTTCTCAGTTTTTAAGAGTCTCTTATGCTTTGGCTGCTTTGGCTCTCTCCCACTCTAACCTCTCTCTCTTTTTTTTTTCTTCCCCTCCCCCATGGGTTTCTGTTAAGTTTCTCAGGATCCACATAAGAGTGAAAACATACGGTATCTGTCTTTCTCTGTAGGCTTATTTCACCTAGCATGACACTCTTCAGTTCCAACCACGTTGCTACAAAGGGCCAGATTTCATTCTTTCTCATTGCCACGTAGTACTCCATTGTGTATATAAACCACAATTTCTTTATCCATTCATCAGTTGATGGACATTTAGGCTCTTTCCATAATTTGACTATTGTAGAGAGTGCTGCTATAAACTTTGGGGTACAAGTGCCCCTATGCATCAGTACTCCTGTATCCCTTGCATAAATTCCTAGCAGTGCTATTGCTGGGTCATAGGGTATGTCTATTTTTAATTTTTTGAGGAACCTCCACACTGTTTTCCAGAGTGGCTGCACCAGTTTGCATTCCCACCAACAGTGCAAGAGGGTTCCCGTTTCTCCACATCCTCTCCAGCATCTATAGTCTCCTGATTTGTTCATTTTGGCCACTCTGACTGGCGTGAGGTGATATCTGAGTGTGGTTTTGATTTGCATTTCCCTGATGAGGAGCAACGTTGAGCATCTTTTCATGTGCCTGTTGGTCATCCGGATGTCTTCTTTAGAGAAATGTCTATTCATGTTTTCTGCCCATTTCTTCACTGGGTTATTTGTTTTTCGGGTGTGGAGTTTGGTGAGCTCTTTATAGATTTTGGATACTAGCCCTTTGTCCGATATGTCATTTGCAAATATCTTTTCCCATTCCGTTGGTTGCCTTTTAGTTTTGTTGGTTGTTTCCTTTGCTGTGCAGAAGCTTTTTATCTTCATAAGGTCCCAGTAATTCACTTTTGCTTTTAATTCCCTTGCCTTTGGGGATGTGCCGAGTAAGAGATTGCTACGGCTGAGGTCAGAGAGGTCTTTTCCTGCTTTCTCCTCTAAGGTTTTGATGGTTTCCTGTCTCACATTCAGGTCCTTTATCCATTTTGAGTTTATTTTTGTGAATGGTGTGAGAAAGTGGTCTAGTTTCAACCTTCTGCATGTTGCTGTCCAGTTCTCCCAGCACCATTTGTGAAAGAGACTGTCTTTTTTCCATTGGATGTTCTTTCCTGCTTTGTCAAAGATTAGTTGGCCATACGTTTGTGGGTCTAGTTCTGGGGTTTCTATTCTATTACATTGGTCTATGTGTCTGTTTTTGTGCCAATATGATGCTGTCTTGATGATGACAGCTTTGTAGTAGAGGCTAAAGTCTGGGATTGTGATGCCTCCTGCTTTGGTCTTCTTCTTCAAAATTACTTTGGCTACTCGGGGCCTTTTGTGAGTTCTTAGGAAAATCTAAAGTCATTTGTCATCCATAATATCCATAGAAGAAATGAAATAAAGATCTTTGTGGCCTATGATCTTACAGGACAGTTTGCATGATGACATAGGGAACACACAGTGAGGGATGTCAGGGGTGGCATCACATGCAGATGGGGAATACCAATTTCTCCCTGATGAGATTGGAGGGGCCAATATTCAATATAATGCTTGGCGTAGTTCATGGCACATTTTAAGCATTCAGTAAATATTTATTACATAAATGGGTGACCTGCAAAGACGCTAAGACCAAAATCTCCTCTCTCCATGGAGTTAATCTGTAATAAGTCAAGATGTTTACCTGAGAATACAATCTATAGAGAGGAAGAGGGATCAATGGCAGTGCTAAATAACTAACATCGAGGATGCTAAAGATACTGCCATGAATGATTTGTTTTCTGTTGCAAAAAGTAAGTTCAGGAACTATTTTTCAATATTTCCTTGCTGTTTGGTAAAAATATCATGCCTTTTGAAGCCAGATACACTTAGCTTTACAATGTATTAGGGAATAATTATACACAAATCACTTAATCTATCTTATAGTTACTTTTCTGTAAAAGAGGATAACAGTAACTTATTGTTGAAAAAATTAAATAAAATAATACACATAAAATTGCCTAACATGTTATCTGACATAGAGAACTTTTACCAGTGCTTGTTTCTTCCCTACTTTGCTTAGACACATCTGCCCTGTGTCAGGAACTAAAGTAGGATGCAGTCCTGGATAAGATATACACAACTTTTCCCTTACAGAGCTTCTAATTTAGTGGGGAGATAACCATTAACCAAATTATTATGACAGAAACTCTTGAGAATACTGTGAAAGAAGAGTGCAAAGATGGATAGATTTTTGAGTGGGATGACTTCATCAGTGTTGGGGAGGAGGGTGAGGTCAGAGGAGACTTCTCTCTGAGGGAGTGAGCTTAGGCTTGCAGTGCCAAGATCTAGTGGAAGTTCCTTTGGCAGGGGTGGTGGAGGGAGTGGAGACTCTTCCAGGGTCTAGTATAATTTTGTAAAATCCCAGAGTCAGTGGGGCTTAGATTTTTAAAAAATCTTTTAAAATCTTAACTTAAAAGAATATAACAATCAGATGTTTCTCACACTGTTTTTTAGCTCTTCTCTCCAAGGTTGCATTCTAGAAACCACTCCCATATTGAGTGAGATTTGAAGAGACACAGAGCTCCCACCACAACAATGTTTCTTCACCATGACCTAATCATACTTCCTAGGGGAGAGAGGACTCTATCCCTCTTTCATAGCTGAGATTCTTGACAGGATGTCATCTAACTACAAGTTTGTTTTTTTTTTCCCTCAATCGTGACACAGAGAGAGGAACTTCTTCTAGTACATAATAGAAATATTACAAAGTCACACACATGCAAGATATATGTGTATTATTTCCCAGAATGGCTCATGCTTTTGACTTTTTTCCCTTCTGTAGCTGAAAGAAATTACATTCTTAAATAGAACAGCTCAGGCCTTGTGGGTTCCTGCTCAGGATCACTAGCAGACTTTCTCAAGTCCATATTTTCCCCCATTGTAAGTAACTTGATAACAGGCCAAGAGTCTTGGCTTATGAAGTAGGAGTTTTCAAGTTTCCAAACACTATTCTATCATTTAATTAGGTTCCAAAACACCTGGGGTAAATGTAAGGGTTAAATTGTAGTCTAGGGCTAACCTGTAGCCTTAAGAAATAACAGCTTTGTTTTAACACTGTAGATTGACAGATAACAGCCTTGTCCTATCAATCAAGGGAACAAAAGTTCAAGGAAAATCAACTGGATTAGTGTTTGATTGGATTGGGGCAAGGGCTTGTCTGAACTGTTTCCACCCCCATCTGGGAACTATTTCTTTGTTTTGTTCCCAAGTGATGATAAGACAATGTGGTCGGCTATAAAAACTCTGTACCCCGGTTGTTTGAGACTGCGCTCCGGTCAAGAGTGTCGGTCCCGATCGGTTGGCCTTGCCTCTCATTGCAATAAACTTTGTTGTGACTGTCACTGGTGCCTGTAGCATTCTGTTTCAGGAGTCGTGTGGATGCAAAAGTAAATGTAAAGGCTTTTTTTTTTTTTTTTAACTGGAGAAAAAGGAACCATGAGAAAATTTTAATCTCACGGTATCATGATTATTTCTTTCTTGCAGAAGCTTAATAATAGATGGTTGCCTGTTTTAAACTATAAATCCAAATTTTATTATAAGCAAAAGAGAAGAAATTGAGTGACAGGAACTGACAAAAACAAACCCAATTACCACTGCCTGAATACTGGGCAACTTGAAGGAATGAACCATTATTATTAAAATCAGTTATTTGAATAATAAACATGAGATTGAAAAAGATGGCAAAAGAAACACAAAATCCAAACTGCAACTGCTGAGGTGAATTAAGTGCAGGACCAAGTAGCCATGAAGCAGTCTACCATACAAAGATTATGCATAAAAAACATTTCCCTACAGACAGGCAGTAGACAGTGATATACAGAACTGTGGATTCTTGAAATACAAATTGTGTCCCATAATTATAAGTATGTGTTATATTTATGAGTTGTGGAGGATCACATGTAAAAAAATATCACTCTTCTCCTTTCAGATGTAATGCCCAAGGCTTCCCTTTCCTATATGACCATGGCCTTGCCAACAGGACTGTGGTACTCAGATCTACTAACCAACATCTTCCTGACTGAAAATTGGTCTGGAAAGGCATTGCCAGTTTTGGTTTCTGTGACTTTTACCATCCTTCTATGACTTACCAAAATCCTCCTCCTTAACTGGCACATTAGCGTTGTTGTTGTTGTTGTTGTTGTTGTTGTTGCTGCTGCTGCTGCTGTAGTAGTGTCTCTACCAATTACTGTCCAATCTTCTAATATTTCCCATAATAAATTTTTAATGTTATTTTTTCTTGATGATTATCTTTAAAAGGTTAATATATGTCTATCCTGGATTCTATGAATGAGTATCTTAGAACTAAGTGCTGACACTTCATTTTTATGCCTTTATCTGTGTTGTGTTTGTAGCTGCATTGGGGTCAATTAGTATCACTTTAACTGTCATGAGCTAAGAAGAAATGGACAGAGATAGACTTAAGGCTAAAAAAAACTCTTTTGGGGCCAACTAAAGGCCAAATGCCATTATGGTACTTATACTCCTGAAAATTTCATAGTAATGTGAATAAAAAAGGAGGCAAGAAAAAAATATTGCTATGTGAAATACAGCAATACAGACATGCTGAATTTCAAAGAACCAGTCCTTTAAGAGTAGGCAATGCATGTTGTAGACAATAGAGTTTCAGCAAAAAGACTATATATTATATTAAGGTTGTTAATTTGAAGCTTCTTATATTTAATTTATAAATTTTAAAAATAATTTATAAGAATTATAAATTGCATATATATATGTAGGTTTATGGTGTTTTACTTAGGTTTATACATTAAATAACATTATAATAAAAGTAATTTAAGTGAGTACTGGGATCATAGAATTTATCCTTCATAAATTATAACTATTTTATTCAATTTTGATAAATCTGTTTCACATCAAACTTCACAATCATTGCTGGAATTATCCCATGGGGCACGTGTAAGTATTTGTTTTACTGTTGGACAGCTCTGAGGTTTAGAAAGTTTAATTTTTATTGTTTCCTGATATTACATTTCCTGTAAGTTCCAACCATTGGTAGTAGTTACACTTAAGAACAACTCAATTCTCTTCTCTTTTTTGGGAACTTTAAGTTACAGGAGGATAACTATCATTTTTTTTTTTCCTTAGCCTTGCTTTCACAAATGTTTTTGAGAACTTACTTTGACCAAAACATAGTGCATAAGCCATGTTTTGCTCTTCTAGCTTAACAGCTACACTCCTTCTAACTCTTCTGTGAAACCTACTTTTCCCCTAATTACTGTAATTTATACAAAGTCTACCCATGTTCCTATTGCAATGTGGCACCTAAAAATAAACATATACAAAATGGAAACTTTTATTTATTATAGCCGATAATAATAAATAGGAATTATTAAACTCGGCAGTGTATTGAGCATTAGTGGAGGCAGATACTGAAGTAAATGCACACTATTCTTGTCTTCCAGGAGTTTTGAATCTAGTTGAAAATAAAAATTACAAGTTTAAGTAATACTAAATATTATAAAAAATTTGCATTGTAGGAGTTCATAGGGTTCAGGAAACTTAGTTCTAGGTTGTTACTGGATGTTCCCACGTTCTAACTAGGGTTGTCTTGAAATTCAAATTGAGTGTGAAAATTACCATTGCAAACAAGTACCAAGTGATTTGCCCAAAGTAACATAAATATCGGTAGTGCCAAACTGGAACCCAGGTTTCTTTGTTCTTTGTTTGGTCCTTTCTCCACAAAGGAGAGCCCACAGAGGAAATATAGCACAAAGAGAAAATCTTTGTTTGAGATAGGAAATTAGGGATTAAATTCACAATTTTTGGAAACGCCACTGGAAATTGAACTTGCCAAAATTCTAATTCTTGTAATTGCTCCTTGTTTAGCCTACAGCGAGCGAAGACTGTTACCATTCTTTTTGAATCGAATTTTGTTTTGATTTTAGATGGAGCTCAAGCGCAAAAGCCAGCTTCTTTTCTTACGGGGGAAAAAAAAGGTTTGAAACAGGAAAAACACAGGAAGCCTGGAATGTAACCATATAGGTTGTTTCCGGGGTCCCACTTACCCTTAAGCAATATGGTGAGCTACTTTTGCACTTGCGCAGAAGGAAAAGTTGGGCGGGGAGTTCCGCTGCGTCGGGTCGCGCTCCGGACAGGGATTGGTAGCAGCGGGCGTGAGAGGCGGAACCGGAAGCGCCTGTGTTGTAGGGCTTAGCTTGCTCGGTCCCGGTGTTTTTCCAGCGCCTTGTTACTAGAGGTTGGTGCTGCCTTTGCTGCGGGTGCCATGGGAGAAGCGGAGAAGTTTCACTACATCTACAGTTGCGACCTGGACATCAACGTGCAGCTTAAGATGTAAGAGAATCGGGAGAGTGACTGGGATTGCTGGGGCTTGGGGACGCTGAGGCAGGGGCCTGTGGGTTGGGGGGAGAAGATGGTTATTAGCCTAAAGGCCTGCCTGGGGCGGCAGGGAGGGCTGCAGCCAGGGAAGCGGAGGAGAACCGGAGCTTGGAGAGGGGCGATGTCAAAGAAAGATTGAAGACTAGGTCTCTGGGAGAAGGGTAGCGGTAGGAGTCTGCTGTCAAGTCCCACGATGTTTTACTTTGTTTGAAGCATCTTGCTGTTGACAGCAACCTTTTGAGGGTTTTTTACATTTTACAGATGAAGGGATCAAGTCTCAGTTAAGTCGTCCTCTCGCTGGTAGTAGTTGGAAGGTCTTTAGAACGGGGCTGGCAGGTGGAAGGGAGACTAAAGAAATTATGGAGAGGTAGACACAGGCAACGACCTGGTAGTTGAGAGTAAGATGAGCACATGGATAGAGTACTAGAAGCACAGGAGGTGATAGCGGCTTAGATTGAATCTTTGGACCGTGTGGCATTATTTAGCCAGGGAAGTTGGGAGTCATTCGGAGGTGACGGTGGCAGTTGCAAAGGGACCAGAAGATATGAGAAAAGAGCCTTGTAGGAAAATCTTGGGGCATCACAGTTGAAGTAAAGGCCAAGGGCATGACAGCTTGAGATGAGATTACTGGAACGGAGACTGGGAACTGGTGGGACTGAGTTGGAAATTATGTCCATTTTAGGGCAGTCTTATAGAAGTATTTTCATATGTGAAAGCTATCATAAATTATGAATCATATCATCATTCATAATATGTTTAGTCAGTATTCGTCTAATGTGCCTCTGGCAAAGGGCTGCATACAGGCAGTGAGTACGTTTTCCCAGCTGTCAGATGCACCTTTGAAGGACTGTTTCCTTTTATTTTCAGAAGTTACTTATTTCAGACTCTGACAGATCTTTTACTATCCATCTTGTGGTGGTAGTAAAAATAATAATTCAACAACCAAACTATACTTTTGTAAAATCATTTACACACCCATTTCAGGAAATTTCTACAGCATGTGGCACTAGTTGTTTATACAGGACTGCATTGTTATTATTTGGTAAAGGGCTTTCCTTCAGTCTCCTACCTCTCAGTATTTCTTGGACATATGAATGAATTTTTTGAAACTTTTGGATATTAGAAGGAAAGAAGAAAAGTGAAACAAAACAAAACAAACACAAAAAAACCCTGAGCTGTTATTAACAGTTACACACTTGGTATTTTGAGGCAACAATAAATAAATTAGAAGTTTGACAAAATTCAGTACTAACTGTCTTTCAGCTTCTGTGACTGCCATTGTTGGTTATTGGGGCACAGGAAGTAGCAACTTAGAATCATATAATCAGAGAATAGTGAATTCTTTAATTCGGCTTGTTCTCCCCTTCAGTTTGTTTCTCCATTTCAGTTTGTTCAGTTTGTTCTTTAGTTTAATTGCTACAGTTTTAATAACAAGTTACACTTTGATGTCTCTTTTCTTAGCGCTGTAATTGGAAATCAAACTGCCTGAGAGACATAGTCACTTTGGATGTGCCAAAGCACTTTAAAAGCAGCTGTCTGAAACTGGCACATCATTAGCCTACCCCTCTAACTCTAATCTTCCCATGTTGTCTCTCTTATTTTCATGATTGTTGGCATCATTCAGCAGGTTGGTTAAGACAGAAAACTTTGGAGCTCTGCACACACCCCTCTCTTACCTTCTGTGTTTAATCATTCACAAATTGTCTTGAATCTACCAGCTTCATATCCTTGATCCACACTTCAGTCTCTCCTCTCCATTATGTTCTTATACTGCTGCCAAAAGTATAAATCTGATTGCATTACTGTCACTTCAGATCATTCATTTAACAGATTTTTGAACGTTCACTTTGTGTCAGGCACTGTGCTGAATATGGTATCTACCTAGCTTCATTTTATACCTGCTTTTCATTCTCATCTCTAGCTTCTTTGCCACATGAGCTTCATGCTTTAGCTATACCAAACAACTTGTAGTTCCCTAAACCTACTGTCTTGCCTCTTTGCCTCTGTATATGGTTATCTGTTCTTCTGGGATGACTCCTTACTTTTTGGTTCTCATCTCCATATATTGTTCAGGCTCATTTCAGACATCTGTCTGGGATACTAAGCTCTTGCTCCCAAGCAAGGTTAGGTGTTCCAGAGACTCTTTGAGTTATCTTTCTGCAGTAGGAAGGACATTGGCTGGCTTTGGCCTCTTCTGCCCTTGTTTCTATTCTCAGCTCTGTTACTTTGTGAACAATAAGCTTGATTTCTGAGTCTCTGCTTCATTATTTATAAAATGAGAAAAGAGTGAAAAGTAATAAAGTTTATAAAATTCCAGGCACAATATTTGACATAATCTTGTCCAAGCAATGTTCCCACCTCTTTTTTAATGTCTGTACGTATCTTTTATGACTTCTTTTTAAAAAAAAAATTTTTTTGTTTGTTTTTATTTTATTAAAAAAATTTTTTTTAACGTTTATTTATTTTTGAGACAATGCGAGAGACAGAGCATGAGCGGCGGAGGGACAGATAGAGGGAGATACAGAATCTGAGGCAGGCTCCAGGCTCCACGCTGTCAACACAGAGCCCGACGTGGGGCTCGAACTCATGAACCACGAGATCATGACCTGAGTTGAAGTTGGATGCTCAACCGTCTGAGCCACCGAGGCGCCCCGTTTTTATTTTATTTTAAAATAAAATAGATTTATTTTATATTTTGAGAGAGAGAGAATGCAAGCAGGGAAGGGGCGGAGAGAGAGGGAGACACAAAATCCGAAGCAGGCTCCAGGCTCTGAATCGTTGGCATAGAACCTGACTTGAGGCTCTAACTCACAGACCGTGAGGTTATGACCTGAGCTGAAGTCGGACGCTTAACTGAGCCACCCAGGCGCCCCTCTTTTATGATTTCTAACTGTGTTTTTTAATTTAATGTGATCAGATAATATTATGAGTTACATTATATATATAATGATAATATATATAATAATATATATATAAACATATATAAATAATAATACATAGTAACAAAAAGTAAAAGAGTAATAAAAGAATATACAGTTACAAGTAAGTGGAAGCAAAGACTTTATTATTTATCTCATCTTTCATTTTTGGACGTCTGTGCCCAGCACAGTGAATGTTTGTTGAATGAATACATGAACAAGTTCTCAGCTTGAAATTAAGTGAAACTAAGGCCTGGAAAGCTGGTGATGTCTAGAAGGTAGATCAAGAGATGATGACAGAATATAAAATTAAGTAAAAGCGTAAAATAGAGAAATATGTTGATGAAGATTAGAATGATTTTAGGTATGTTGGGATTTTAAGAGACCTTTATGAGATGTAAAAGTGGCTTTAATTTTATATACAGGAAAATGTTGAGGTAAGATTACCATGATACAAACATAAACTATTTTTGGTGTATGTTGTGTATATGTTTAAAAATGTCTATAAACATTATTATTCTTATACTTTCAGAGGAAGTTTGGAAGGGAAGAGAGAACAAAAGAGTTATAAAGCCGTTCTAGAAGACCCAATGTTGAAGTTTTCAGGGCTGTACCAGGAGACATGCTCAGATCTTTATGTTACTTGTCAAGTTTTTGCAGAAGGGAAGCCTCTGGCCTTGCCAGTGAGAACATCCTACAAAGCATTTAGTACAAGATGGAAGTAAGTTGTTGTCTTGCATATGGTGGGTTCCAGACTATTCTTCTATTTGTTTATAAATGTGGCAAGAATGATTTGGTAGGGATTAAAGAGGAAATTAAAACAAAAAAAAAAAATTTGTACCTAATACCTGTAAGCATTGATCTAATAGTTTAAAGCAGTAGCCTCCTCAGATGGAATAAAATATTATATATAGTAATATTGTAAGCGCAATTTAGGTAGAAGTGAATTTGTGTTTGTATTCAATATATTGGTGTATTTTTATAAGTACTTGACTGATTCACAAAATGAGCCAAACCAAAAATACATGTGTAACATCTTTAAATTTTCTACCACTCTACGCCCTGAACACGTGAACACTTCTGGATTGTCTAAAATGTCCAACCTGATGTTTGTAGCTCAGATTTTCAGAGAGAGAGATCTGTTCGGATCAGATTTTTATTATTATTTTAAATATGAAGCTAACTTAAAAAAAAGTTCATGGTTTATTGAGCATGGTACATTAGCAGACCATTGTTGGGTTGCAAGGTAAATCTAGTGAACGTGAAGTTCCTGTTTTTCCAGAACACTGTTGTGGGTCCCGAAATCAAACTCTTGTCTCCTCTTATTTGATAGATTATGTGGTGCAGTTTTGTTGCTCTACCCACGAGGGTTATTCAGCACCCTGGTAGGCTCTCTGCAGGATTCACAGGTTATGTGCCTCTTAAGGAAGAAGCTTATGCCCACAGTGTTAATGAAGAAAAGGTGTGACGAAATGGACTACCAGGTCGAGGGTACAGCCCTGTGTTTACCAAGTGTGGTCTAGTAGGTTGAGAAGGGTTTTTTCAGAGAGCAGAAGTCTGAGCTCTAGTGATCTGGCTTCGTTGAAACCGACTATTTTAATAGTGTAATTTCTTTAGTAGTCCTTTTGTGGATAGCTATAAACACACACAAACACACTCAAGTATATATATATGTATATACTTGTTATTTTGGAAAATTTCAAACCTGCAAATGTAGAGAGAATAATACAATGAACTTCCAAGACTCTATCACCTAGCTTTGATAATTACTAAATCAAAGCCAATCGTGTTTCATCTATATCCAGTTATTTTAAAGCATATTCCAAATATTTTATTCTAACTGTGTTTCTGTGTATTTGTTTTTTGTTTTTGTTTTTGTTTTTTTTTGAGAGAGAATATGTACATGCAGGGGGAAGGACTGAGGGAGATGGAGAATCTTGAGCAGGCTCCACGCCTAACCTGGACCCCGACTCAGGGCTCGATCTCACTGAGATCATGACCTGAACTGAAATCAAGAGTCCGATGCTTAACTGACTGAGCCACCCAGGCATCCCTTTGTGTATTTCTTTTGTTAAACAAAACTGCAGTACATAATTATAATACATAATTACATCTAGAGCAATGGACCAGGATTCCTTAATTATATCAGGTTTTTCAACTGGAATCAGGAAATGTACAAAAACCTGAAATTGTATGCAGAATTTTGTATCTTGTGCATTTTTACAAGGACAGAGCTCAAAGCTTTTATTAGATTTTTTGAGGTGGCTTATAGCTTCAAAAAAGACTTTAAAACTACAAATTAGGTTTAGACCATCAACATTTATGGTGAGTTCCACTTTTCTTGGTGAGGGAAATTGTATAGTGGTTTTGCTTCATGCCTTGGCAATAAAGAAAATTAGAGAAAAAGCATATTCCCAGTTACAGGGAGATTCAAGTCTTTTCTCTTCCCATTTGCCAACTCCTTTCTTCATTTGTTATGTGTTATGTATTGTTGAAAGATATAAAGACTGCCATATTCGCTGTCCCGAAGTTTGAATTTTTTTTATATTTTTAAAATTGTGAATACACAAGTAAGTGCTTACTACACAAGTAAGTACTGCAGAATAATTAAAGTGGCTTCTTTTAATTGAAAGGTTCAACACATCTGTGTAGGAGATAGGGTGAGAAAATACCTCATGTTGGGTTATATGAGGGTAGGCTTTTTGTTTGGTTTATTTGTTTCTTTCAAATATATTCTTTTGGCTCAGGGGGAAGACATTTGTAGATTTTGTACACCCTGTTCTTTGGTATTTAAGAGGTGAATTTTTTAGTTTATCAAACCAAAGATTGCCCTCCTAAAATGCTTGAGGGCAAACTTTTCACAGTCACCTTCTATACACTTAAAAAAGAAATAGTGTAAACTTAGGAAAAATAAATTATACTGTAAAAGGATCTCTTACAATGTAAAAATTTGCCTTTCCTTAGTTTAGACCATATTTTTGGATAGTTGAGATTCCTAATGATCTGAGTCTGATTTTTGAGATTCTGATAGTGAGTTGTGAGAGTTCAAATAGTAAGGATTTATCCAAAATTTACCCAAGTCTATTCTGTCTTCTCCTATTCTATCCTGTCCATAGTGGGGAATCTTGTACTTTAGTTACATTTAAATAGAGTTGTCATTTGTATGGAATATTGCAGATTTCCATGTTTTATATGTAAATATTATTCTGTACGCAAGTGGTTTAAATCTTATTTTTTTTAAATTTATATTCTCTCCTGTCATATAAAGGATATAACATGACTTTAGAGAGAGAAACATAGACTGATAATCTAATATAATTAAGAAATGACAAAAGTAGGATTTAGGAGTGCACTGGTCAGACAAGAAGGTTAGTACAGTTGTATGTGGGGTGGTGAGAATCCAGCCATGCAGAATCAGGCTTCAGAATATTGAAATGTTTTGAAAGTTGCCAACTAGATTTAGTCTCTAGCTCAGTGAGGGTTGGTGTGTGTGGAAGGCATGATGTGCTGAGAGGGAGAGAACAAAATGGGGTTCAGAATTTATATCTTTTTGATATCTGATCAGATCTTTCCATAATTTCTGGAAAATCTAGAGTTTTGAAATAATATTATATCTGCAGATTGATTTTCTTCAAAAGAATTCTTTTGCAGCAGTCCAGTATATAAAACAGGTTACAGTATAGTTAATTTGATTTTAAAAAGGTGTGGGGGTGTGTTTTTAGATGACAAGTTTGAGGCAGATGATTGCGTGGTCATAGATACTGTTTTTTAGTCAAAGGACAGAATATAGAAGTGAGAATTTCCATAATTCATTTTGGATATTGTTGTTGATTTTTCTGTCTTTAGCCTGTATTAGTTAATTTTTGTGGTTTTTTTCCTTGGCACAAGATGGTACTGCTTAGTATTTACCCTTTCAGTCAGACCCACCTTGTGTACAGTAATTAAATAAATTCATTTAGTTCCTGAAGTTTATCTAGTGAAGAATGGCTTGAGAAAGCCTTTTTTGAGAGATGATTTATTTTTTTAAGTTCTTCATAGAAGAAAAGGATTTAATAACTTTTGATTCTCCTTTAAATTGGTAGTCATGTCTAATTTTCCTGTAGGTCCTTGAATTTATATGGTGGGCATAAATGATTTATCCTTTAAGTTTTTGAAAATTCTGTTCAATTTCTTACTGATGCAGATGTATTTGACCTAGACTGGGATATGCCCCTTTGATAATAATTTTGAGTAAACAGAATAATTTTGAGTAAACAGAGAGAAACAGTTCTGTGTGTCTTCTGGGTGTTAGTTTGTGTATTGTTTGCATAATTTTCTTTTGGGATTTTAGAAGCCATCTGTTGTTTAAGGGAGTTGAAATTGTCAAATAGATTCAGTATGAAGTTTGAATGCAGAAGAAAATTTGCAGGGATAAATAGAAATAAAAAAAAGAGCTGTGTTATCATTACTAAATTATTAAGCATGAACATTCTTTAGTGAAATCATATATACAGGTATGCTTTAAAAACGTGACACCTGATAGCTTTGCATTATCAGTATTGATGAAATAACTTGAGGAACAGAAAAATATGTAAAAAATTGTCATATGTTTGTCCAGAGCAGTCTGGTAACTTCTTCATGTTAGGGTGGTAGTAGATAGTCTACTTTGATCTCTTTAAGGTTTTGGTTGTTTTTTTCTCCTTTGTTGAGGTACTCTTGTATAATATAGGACCATACTATCCTCAGCAGCATTTTGAATAATTCTTTTTTTTCTCTTTATAATATAAAAACTGTGTTCTGGAAAATGCTTATAGATAATCATACTTACATTCAAAACAAGTTTGGATCTAACATGCTTGTGTTTTACCAGATTTTTATTAGCCATTATCACTTTCCTGTGTCTTAGTGATATTATGTGAATTTCTTGATTAAAGAATACCAGTGTAAATTTTCATGAGCTTGGCTTTTCATTATTTTTTTTTCATGTGTTCTGTATTTAAAATTGAAGTTGCCTCCATCAGAATCGAGGTAAGTGTCACATTTTTTGTAGTACCAACCTAATCTTTTGGAACATTTTCTCTGGACAAATCATACAAAAGTATGGTTTGTTAATTTAAAAGGAAGTTTACACACACACACACACACACACACACACACACACACACACATACACACACACACACACACACACACAGTTTATTTCCTTAGCTTTATGTTTATGTTGACTTTATTTCTATAGCTGGAATGAATGGCTAAAACTGCCTGTAAAATACCCAGACCTGCCCAGGAATGCCCAAGTGGCCCTCACTATATGGGATGTGTATGGACCAGGGAAGGCAGTGCCTGTGGGAGGAACAACGGTTTCGCTCTTTGGAAAATATGGGTAAGCATTCTTTTCTTCTGATCTTTTAGGAATATTGGGAGAGCTTTTCTTTTTGGGAGAGCTTTAATAGTTTATACCTACTCTGGTGCTCTGTGTCCTAGGAAGCAAAAACGTATTTGGTATACATGATTCCTTTATTCTTGAGACTGAATTTGACACAAATTTCCTATGGGATATGCAGGTAGATTAATTAAGACACACAACTTCAGTTACTGTACAGTTAGTGATTGGTAATATGATTTCTATTTGAAAATAGTCATTAGAGGGGCGCCTGGGTGGCGCAGTCGGTTAAGCGTCCGACTTCAGCCAGGTCACGATCTCGCGGTCCGTGAGTTCGAGCCCCGCGTCGGGCTCTGGGCTGATGGCTCGGAGCCTGGAGCCTGGAGCCTGTTTCCGATTCTGTGTCTCCCTCTCTCTCTGCCCTTCCCCCGTTCATGCTCTGTCTCTCTCTGTCCCAAAAATAAATAAAAAATGTTAAAAAAAAAAAAATAGTCATTAGAAATTTGAATCTTGCTAGAAAAAGAGGCTCTTTGGTGTATACTGTAATTGCATTGTTAAAGCATTTTTTTTGCTTTCTCAAAGTAGTGACAGGGCAATAAGCAGAGTTAAAAAGCATTGCTAATAATGATAGTGATTATATCACTGTGACTATATCATTGAAAAGGTGTCAACTCAGTTTTTAAAAATTTACAGATAATAGAAGTTTGTTGTAAAACAATAACAACAACAACAACAACAACAAAAGCATAATCCTGAAAGGTATTTTTTCTCCCTCTTTTTTCTCCTGGAACAGAAGGATCACTATCTTTAGAGAATTGGTGATATTCTATTATTCTTTTCTGTGTATATTAATTGGGGTTTTCCTCTAAAGAACGTGGTCTTTCATCAGGTATTGAGTTACCTCGGTACACTGTTTATATAGGAAAGGCAGATGAATGTTCACTTTTTTCTTCTTTACCAATTTTTTTTTAAATTTTTTTTTTTAATGTTTATTTATTTTTGAGACAGAGAGAGACACAGCATGAATGGGGGAGGGGCAGAGAGAGAGGGAGACACAGAATCGGAAACAGGCTCCAGGCTCCGAGCCATCAGCCCAGAGCCTGATGCGGGGCTCGAACTCATGAACCGTGAGATCGTGAGCTGAGCTGAAGTCGGACACTCAACCGACTGAGCCACCCAGGCGCCCCTCTTCTTTACCAGTTTTAAGAATGAGTTGGTGTTCTGATAACTTGTCTATTTGATGATGGAGGTTTTTTTTTTCCTTTTTGTTTTTAAGTTTTGTCATTAACTTTTAGTCTTAAACACTTTTGAAATGTTTTAATTAATTTGTCTTTAGTCTTCACAGTGTTCAAACACTCCCATTTTTGGTCAGTAATAGTTCCTTCAAGCTTATCCCCTCCCTGGTTCTGTGACAGTACTCCAGTAGTCATTCGTACCTTCTTTGCTGTCTGGTTGACACACTATTTCAGGCTAATTGGGCAGTTTCTCACCCCCGAACTGGAATCTCTGAAACCCTACTTCTTTTCAGTGCAAAATAGGTAGAGAACTTAATCTAGGTATTATCAGACTTATTAATTTGTGTTGATTTTAAAGTTGGATAATGTTATTGCCTGAATTAACTTGCACATCATTAAATTTAAACGAAGATGGTCATATTTTGATATGTTTGTTTACTGTTTGTGTATGTTTCTGTGAATTGCTTTTTGATGTCCACCTATTTTTTCAAAAAGTGAAATATAATTCACATGCCATAAAATTCTGCTTCCTTTTGAGTTGTCAGTTTTCTTACTAATGTATAGGTGTTATTTGTAGATTAATGAAATTAGCCATTTGCATGTCACATGTTACAAATACTGTGTTTCCTGTTCGACTTTTTTTGAATTAGTATATATTTGTTTGCTTGCTGTTCATGGACCTTAAATTATCATGTTGATCAGCTTTTATTTTTATGGGCTGTGAATTGTTTTAGAAAGTCCTTTTCTAATTTTAAAAGAGATTTCCTTTTATGATTTTTATTCTTATTTAAGTCTTTGATTCATCTAAAATCACTTTCTGAAAGGAGTGATTTATTGAGAATCAACTTAAAAAAAACTGGAAGACTGACAAATGGCTACTTATTTGTCTTAACACTATTTATTAAATTGGCCTTTGTTTCCAAATATTTTGAAATGGTACCCTTATATATTCAATTCATCACATATTGAAGTCTAAGAGAAACAGTGTAGTATATTCATACGGTGGTGGTTAGGGATGCAGCATGGGGAACCAGATTATCTGGGTTCAAATCCTGGCTCATTTGTTTATTATCTTTGTACCCTTGGGCAAGTTATTTAATATCCTGCTGCCTCAGTTTCCTCATCTCTAAAATGATATAACAATATTTATCTTATAGAGTAGTTTATGATGATAAATTACTGAAGACACATAATTAACTTAATAAGTGTTCAGTAATATTGAATTTTGCCATCCAGGGATAGGGTGTGTCAGAAAGCCTTCAACTCATGAACAAAATCTAGATGTAATTTCATTTAGAATACTTTGGTTGCTTAATAATGTGAAGGTATTTTTGTTTGTTGTAATTATTAAAGAGATATTTATTACTGAAATTCATGAAAGAACAAATTTAGGCATAGTCTGACACATGACATATAATTTGGTTAAAATAGCATGTTACATTAGAATGGACATGTCACTAAGTCAGTATTGTTCCTTTTCCAGAGTGTCTGTTCCTTTTCGCTGTTCTCTACTAGGGTGGGGTTTACTACACAGTAAAAAAGTGCACAACAGTTTATTACTTTTGCTGTGTAGTTAGTGGTTAAATGTTCTTGAGAAACAACAGATACACCTCTTGGTTTTTCCTCTTGACCTCTTTATAAGTGGTTTCCCTTTTGGAAAATCAGCTGGAGGTTTTGTCATAAAAGCACACCTCTGCATTTAGATGACCTTAGGATATAGTTTCAGGAGACAATTGGACTAGACAGTAAGTATGAGACAACCGAAATTTCCACAGAAGTGCAGTAAAATGAACTGCCTAAAGCCAAACAAACTCTTTCTTTCTCAAATTAACATTTGTGACCCAGTTTTACTTGACTTTTGGCAAGTTTTTGAAAAGTACATGAAGTCGGTAGTGATCAACCTATGAATAAGAAGCATCTGGTAAGCTCACTAAACAGTCATCTTCCTGTGTTCTCATTAATTTAGTGAGGGTGTCATGGGGCCCAAGATTCGGCATTTTTAGTAAGCAGGATCCCAAGCGATGCTGTGGCCTATGGATCAACATTTTGGGAAATGCTGCATTAACCTTTTTATAATAGTCGACTTGTAGAACTTATGCCAGCAGTTGTTTTCAAAGTTTCTTTCTTTCATCCTGTTGCCCGCTTGATTTGTATTTCTGTGTGAACCCCAGTAAAGGAAGCATTCCTTTGCCTCCCATCCAAACCATGATGGAAATGTGCCTGAAACATAAGTCAGTAGTATTTGTTGTACTTTAAGAAGTAATTAAACCCCAAATATTTCCATGAAGGTAGTGGTAGCAATAGGTGGGAGTTCAACTTCAATTCGTTTTCCTGATATTAAGTAAATTAAGACTTTGAATCTTGGAGAGTCCTCTGTTTTTTCGTAACTCTTAACTGGACATTAGGTCATGCTGCCCGTCCATGTCCTGAACACATGAGGTGTCAGGTGAAAATAAAACGTGTTGGAGATTGGTACTGACTCTGTGCACCTCCCTCTCTTAGAGCAGGGTTTCTCAAATAGGACTGGTTGACTTATTACTTTCCGAATTCCTGCCTTATCTCTGTACTGAGTATCTCTGTACTTGATTATCTGAATTAGCTCACTTTTAAAACAAAAACAAAAACAAAACACATAGCTCCTATGTGGTTGTATGTCAGTTAGCCAAATGATAACATCAGATTTCAATAGAGGTTTCCTTGATACTTTGAACAGTGGGGAAGGAATGAAGAAAAGGTGGATCATCTACTCCTGTTCCCTCTAGGTTGACATTTATCCCGACCTTCACCTCAGAAAAAGGAAGCATAAGAAACTTTATGAAATTGAAATAAGTCCTTTTTCTCTGTGTGTCCTGGGGCCTTTCCTTGAGATGAACTGGGTTGTGCTGCATGTAAGCCCAGGTGTCTGCTGGCACGGTACTAGACTGTGTGCAGCTTTGTGTGTGACTGCTCAGGATGTTCAGGTGTTGTGGCAGGGTACACACCTCCGCTGGTACTGCGGGGTCACAGCTGCTTCTCTGCATGCTGGTGCTGACATTTCGGCAGAGAGAGTGGCATCCATCTTTTGGGTGGCCTCAGCAGGAAGTTGCTGAAGTTTTTTTTTTTTTTTTTTTTTTTTTCCTTCCTACCCTTAAAAATCATGTCACGTGTCACCACGGTTTTTGTGATTTAAGAAAACTGCTTTAGACTGTAGTTTCTTCAGATGCTTCTTGAACCATTACATAACCCCAGTTGCTCCTCACCTTTTCCCCTAAGTAGGGCTGGTATGGACTTAGTTTTTAAGAAGTGGTCTTCAAAGCATGTGATAGTTGTCTTACAATATTGGGAACTTTGTCACTGTCAACTCTTGGTATTTGCTAATGTCTGTTTTGTTTACTTGAGTCTGTGTGAAGCAGTGCTTCTTGGAGAATAGTATAATTAATAATTGAAAGACTCATCTCTTAAGATACAGCTAGAATGACTAATTGTCCTCATTTTGAAAGTTTAGCTGGTGAGATTTCTAAGTAGCTAAAAAACGGATTGATCATTAGATTGAATTGGCAGAGAACCATAAGCAGGCTGCAGATTTCTCGTGCAGATGTTTTTCCACATGTGAATTTGAAAGTCAGGGCAGTGGCTGCGATAGTGGCTTGGCACTGGGAGCTGGAACGTCAGCAGCAGCTGTTGCTGGGGCCTCCGCTGGAGTCCGAAGGAGATCCTGCTATGCTGTGTCTTTTGTCTTGCCTGTTTGGCTTAATTTCCCAAGTGGACATGATGCTCTGAGCATCTTTTGGCTTGCCACCTGGAGGCTGTGTAACTCTCTGCAAAGGTTCCATTAGTGTCAAAAGAAAGTAATATGTTCACTTGATCATTTGAGTCACTTGGCATCACCCCTTCCCTCCACGTCCCGTATCCTTAAATCTTCTCTCCAGATTCATCCCAAGGCACCTAAATCATTTAGTAAACTGACTTCCTGCCAAATGTACTTATTTTTGATTTAGTTACATTCAGCCAGTCACAGTATTCACTGGGGGATACAGAGGTAGAGAGAAGGAAGGCAGGCCTTCTGCTGTTTCTCAAGGTACATGTAAGGATATTCATTTAAAGTGGCATTATTGCTTCACTGTACCCAGTTTCTTAGAGACTAAGCAGGTCTGCTTGATATTGAATCTATACCTGATTTGAAAGAAAGTGAACTTTATAAAAGGCTGGCATATGTGCTTTCTTTGTAATATAACTTTTTGATCTTTAATATGGTAGATAAATCTTGAGAATTTTTATTCTTTACAACTAATCAGTGCATTTCTGGGGGGCCTCTAAGGTAAGCTTTTGCATGGTTGCTGGGTGCCACCTGTTTATTGCCAGCCTTAAACACCTTGTAACAAGTATGGTTATACCTTAGTCTTAACTGTGCTCATGAGCTTGTAGCTATCGTTTATCATTCCATTCTCATTGTTCATGGCATCATTGCTTATATACATTACAGAATCAGTGAAAATCCTCTTTATTATCTGGGAAAAATCTGTGAAGAAATTTTCCATTAGTCAGAACATGATAATAAATGGCTTAAAAATTTTATGTAAGCCTTTTATAGTTAAGTATAATGTTTTTAAAGATGGAAAAATGCTGTATCAATATATGTAATGTACTTTATTAAAATTTTTTTTAACGTTTATTAATTTTTGAGAGACAGAGCATGAGTGGGGGAGGGGCAGAGAGAGAGGGAGACACAGAATCTGAAGCAGGCTCCAGGTTCTGAGCTGTCAGCACAGAGCCTGACTCGAGGTTTGAACTCATGAACCATGAGATCATGACCTGAGCCAAAGTCCGACGCTTAACCGACTGAAGCCACCCAGGCACCCCATAATGTACTTTATTTTTAAAAAAGTTATTAAATGTGAGAGTGTACAAAATGCTTTGGACTTGCCTACTCACTTCCAGTCTTATTTTTTTCCATTGCAGTCATCAGCTTGCTCTTTGAGCTTTGGGAGGATGCTCTTTGATAGACTTTATATTGTTTGAAAGGTCTTGTTTAAAAAACAACAACAACAACAGTTAAGAAAAAAGAGAACACACTAACAGAAGGACATCTCTAATCCTTCCATGAAAAAACACTCAGACACTTAATAGTAGCATGTTTAAAAAACAGTTGTCTAAATCTCCTTTATGACTTTGCTCAACCTTTACTCTAGGTCTTCTTGGTAGCTTTTGAAGGAAATTTGGCCATCAATAATCATATATATAGTTTTTCACTATAAAGCAGGATCTCACCATCCTCAGATTGAATTTTGGCTGTATGTTAAATTTCTTGATTCATAGACATGGGATTTTTTTCTTATACGAATCTGCATTTGTATTCTGTTTTAGACCTATCTCTTGTGCAAAAGAAGACAGGAGAGAAATCATGATACCTAGTGAAAGGATGATAATAGCTAACATTTATTGAGTACTTCCTGTGTGGCAGGCATGGTTCTAAGTACTTTTTACTTCTACTGATCTATTTAATTTTTCTAACAACTCTGAGATACAGGTACTCTTTATAATCTTATTTTATAGATGAGAAAACTGAGACATAGAGGTTGGGTAATATACCCAAGGTCATGTAGGTAATAGTTGATGGCACTGCTGGGATTCAGATCCCAGCATTTTGACTTCACCTTCTACTGTGCTGAATTGTCACTTAAAGTAGAGAGTTATGTATTCATTTAAATTTGGTTTCAGTTATTATAAATGTGACATTCTTTTATTTGATAGGAATTTGGTCTCTATTATTTCTCAGATCTCCACTGAAATGATGAAGTGTGAGTGTGGTCCATTACGGAACTGTCTATTTCTACTCGACTTGTAGGATTTCTGTAATAGTTCTGTGTGGAGGGGAAAAGAATGGCATGTAAAAAAAACAGTGTTAACATGGATTTTAGTTGCTTAGTTAATTGCTTTATAACCCACTGGAGGTTTCAGGCTTGGCAAGACAGACATGCATTTTCCTGTGTGGAATTCTCTCTGTTTTAGGAAACTAAATGTCCTATAATGAACTGCATTAATTTACTTCTACCCTGAACACTATCTTTTCGCCTAGCATGTTTCGCCAAGGGATGCACGACTTGAAAGTCTGGCCTAATGTAGAAGCAGATGGATCAGAACCCACAAAAACTCCTGGCAGAACAAGCAGTACTCTCTCAGAAGATCAGATGAGCCGACTTGCCAAGGTAAACAAGAAATTTGGATCAGGTGGAAAGCTCTGAATGTGTCTACTATAGTACAAATGACGTTATGACTTGTCCGATTATTTTTTAATTTAAATTTAATTTTTTTAAGTTTATTTATTTTGAGAGAGAGAGAGAGAATGAGAGGGATGGAGGGAAAGTAGGGGAGGGGGAGAGAGAGAGGGAAAGAGGATCGCAAGTAGGTTCTGCACTGTCAGCGCAGAGCTGACATGGAGCTCAAACTCAGGAATAATGACCTGAGCTGAAATCAAGAATCTGACTGACTCTTGATTAACTCACTGAGCCACCCAGGTGCCCCTATTTTAATTTTTAATAAGAATATTATTGAAATAATAATTCACATACCATAAAATTCACCCTTAGAGAATGTATAGTTGAGTTGCTTTTAGTAAATTCACTAAAAGTTGAATATGTAGTCACACTACTATTTAATTTTAGAACATGTTCATCAAATATGTCACCATGCACTGTACCTATTAGTGGTCAATCCCCGTTCCCTCTGCTCTTTGGTTCCTGGCAACTACTGATCTACTTTTTATTTCTGTGGATTTTCCTATTCTGGACGTTTCAAAAAATTGAATTATATAATACGTAGCCCTTTGTGTTTGAATTCTGTCAGATTTGAAACTGTGGAGCTTTTGGTGATATTTTCAAGATAACCACTTTTTTTTGGTGATATAGTCTTAAAGATGCAGGTGTTACATGCTGCAGATTCTTACATTGCTTTGCTTGGAGGTAAAGATTCCTTGTATTACTAGCCGGTCTAAATGGCTCTCACACCTCCCCTGTCTCTTTTTTTTGTAAGCAGACTGAATTACTACCTTTTAATTTAAAAATTGCTTTATTTATTTATTATTATTTTTAATTTACATCCAAATTAGTTAGCATATAGTGCAACAGTGATTTCAGGAGTAGAGTCCTTAATGCCCCTTACCCATTTAGCCCATCCCCCACCTCCCACAACCCCTCCAGCAACCCTCTGTTTGTTCTCCATATTTAAGAATCTCTTATGTCTTGTCCCCTTCCCTGTTTTTATATTATTTATGCTTCCCTTCCCTTGTGTTCATCTGTTCTGTGTCTTAAAGTCCTCATATGAGTAAAGTCATATGATATTTGTCTTTCTCTGACTAATTCGCTTAGCATAATACCCTGTAGTTCCATGCATGCAGTTGCAAATGGCAAGATTTCATTCTTTCTGATTGCCGAGTAATACTCCATTGTATATATATACCACATCTTCTTTATCCATTCATCCATCTATGGGCATTTGGGCTCTTTCCATACTTTGGCTATTGTTGATAGTGCTGCTAGAAACATTGGGGTGCACATGCCCCTTCGAAACAGCATACCTGTATCCCTTGGATAAATACCTAATAGTGCAATTGCTGGGTCATAGGGTAGTTCTACTTTTAATTTTTTGAGGAACCTTCATACTGTTTTCCAGAGTGGCTGCACCAGTTTGCATTCCCACCAGCAATGCAAAAGAGATTCTCTTTCTCCACATCCTCGCCAGCATCTTTTGTTGCCTCAGTTGTTAATGTTAGCCATTCTGACAGGTGTGAGGTGGTTTCTCATTGTGGTTTTGATTTGTATTTCCCGGATGATGAGAGTGATTCAATCATTTTTTCATGTGTCGGTTGGCCATCTGTATGTCTTCTTTGGAGAAGCGTCTATTCATGTCTTTTGCGTATTTCTTCACTGGATTATTTGTTTTTTGGGTGTTGAGTTTGATAAGTTCTTTATAGATTTTGGATACTAACCCTTTATCTGATATGTCATTTGCAAATATCTTCTCCCATTCCGTCAGTTGTCTTTCCATTTTGCTGTTTGTTTCCTTCGCTGTACAGAAGCTTTTTATTTTGATGAGGTCCCAATAGTTCATTTTTGCTTTTATTTCCCTTGCCTCTGGAGACGTGTTGAGTAAGAAGTTGCTGTGGCCAAGATCAAAGAGGTTTTTGCCTGCTTTCTCCTCGAGGATTTTGATGGCTTCCTGTTTAATTTAGGTCTTTGATACATTTTGAGTTTATTTTTGCGTATGGTGTAAGAAAGTGGTCCAGGTTCATTCTTCTGCATGTCACTGTCCAGTTTTCCCAGCACCACTGGCTGAAGAGACTGTCTTTATTCCATTGGCTATTCTTTCCTGCTGTGTCAAAGATGAGTTGGCCATACGTCTGTCAGTCCATTTCTGGGTTCTCTATTCTGTTTCATTGATCTGTCTGTTTTTGTGCCAAAAAATTGTTTTAATGTAGTGTTTTCATTTAGGAAAAAAGGTAGGTTCAATTCTGTGTTTAACTCACAACAATATATCTTATGTGATGAATGTTTGTTCACAAAGCACTATGCTAGATACTGCTTAAAGATCCTTTTACAATTCTTTTATTAAGAGACTCTCTTTTAATTCTTACATGTAAATTTCCTTTGCAATCTTGTTCGTGTGGATAACTCTTTAGTGTCTGGAGAAAGTTTTAATGCCAAGCATTTTACAGCTTGTCTCAACCTACATATGGAAGAAATATTAATTATCAAGAATAAGTACTTGCATTGGGTTTGCTTTGTTCTTCAACATAAAATTTTCATTGTCAAGTTCATTCTGTGATTTTTATATTGCTCTTTTATGGAAAAGTGATGTATGTCATGGTTTCCTCATAAGCTTTTTAAGCAAATTACTGTTGTCAGCTTCCCTCCCCCCATAATTAGAATTTAATTTCTAATTCAGCCACTCATTCTGAGGTTTTGTTTGCATTTTTACATGGGATACAGAAAAGTTCTCAAGCTTTTCATATATCAGCCTTCTTTTTAAGAGTTTATCTTGGTGATGGACTTTATGCTACACTTTGTGACTTTTATAAACCTGGAACAGTTATAGAAATTTTATCAGAATCAGCTCATTTATAGCATGTGGGTCACAGAGAGTTAAATCTCCAATGCAGGAGGAAGGTAGCATGTGTGGAAGAAGTAAAGCTCTTAAAATTTTTTTCTGTTTGTTTTTTGCGAAAAGCAATGTGATGCATATTATGGATGAAATTCCAAATTTGAGGGGGTAACAAGGAGAGTCAAGAAATACATCCATTTTGGTTCTCTTTTAAATGAATTATTTATGTTTCTGTCCATATGTTCCTAATTTTTTTTTCTCCAATTATTTTTGTTGGAAGATTCAGAAATAATTTTTATAACAGGTGACTATGCCATTTTTCAAAAAGCAGTATATGCAGCATAGGAATTTGTTTGAACTGGACTTCTCTGGATTTGTAAGGTAGCACGATGTTAAGTATTTCTCATTTTTATATTTTGAATTTTATGGTAGGAAAAAAAGATGTGACTTGATAGTGATCAACTTTTTTTATGATTGAAACAATAACCGCTTAAAGAGTTTTATGGGCTCACATTTATTCTTTTGGTTCTTAGTGCACAGTTGCAACTCTGGAAACGACGACTAAGCATATGCAGAGCAAAATAAGATGTTGGGAAGAAGCTTTCTTAACATGTTTGGTAATTGATAGTAATCATTAACTGTCTAAATTCTTTACATTGAAGAATATGGCAAGTTTGGTCCTACTTTTTTAAGAGATACTAAAATTTTAATGTTGTCTGTATTTCCCAGAGTGGTTAACAGTTTTCAAATAAATTTTTATCCATTAATTTCTAAATCTTTAAAATGGGTGTAAAAATTAATGAGAATAAGCATCTTACAGCCTTTCTGAGGCTATTTGTAAATAAGGTCTTTTCAAAGTTCTTTGCTCCTAATAGAATTGTACTTGTTATTTCTGAGTGGAATGGAAGCTTCAAAACTTGCTATGCTGTGACTTCTTGCTTTAGTGTTACCTCATGTTCCCCAGAACACGAAAGAAAAACTATTAAAACCAGTAATTACTTTTCTTACATGGAAAATACATCGTGTTTGTAGCATTGTTGAAAGAACTGTTCCCTCTTTGAAGGAAGCTCTTTCTTTTTCTTGGCACTTTTGGCTAATGTGTTTCATTCTTTTCTGTATAGAAGTTCGTCATGCTGTTTGAGATTTCAAAACCTTTTCAAAGCCTCCTGCTGTGGAGGAAGAACATGTTTTAAAAAACGATGTCTTAGGTTTGATGAAATTGGAAGCTTGGGCACTTGGAAGCACTTTTCAGTGGGAAGAGCACTGTGGTATGAGTCAAGACTTGGCCATCCCACTGACTCACAGAAAATTTGAGCCCGTAAAATCAGAAGTTTAGAATGGATGATTTCTATGTAGGTCCTGTGTAGCAGCTATTCATACTCTGTTATTCTAAGAACACTGAAATAGCAAATGATCAGGATTGTTTATCTAACTGGATTTTACAGTTATCACCTTAGTAGAGAATAAACATGTGATCATCTGTTTGCAGTTGTGAATGAGCTGTGTTCATGTCATTCCTTCTGTGATCTGTATGCCAAAAGTATTATTCCGACCTGCCTATTATGCATGATATGGCTGTGCTCTTAGATTTTATTTTTGTTGTTGTTGTTTGATTCGTACCTGTTTCTTTAGTTACACCTTTTTCAGGCTGGCTTCCTGAGTCTGTGTCTCTTGTCTCATACCAGAGACAGTATACTTTGGTATTTGTTATACCTGAACTTAAAATTATACTTCCATATTTCTTTTGCTCTGAAAATTGTGCCACAGTAGCTCTCTTTCCCCCTTATTCTCCTGCCCCTCTCATTTTTCTGGTTCCACATTAAAAAGTTTGTTCTGTTAGATCGGCATTCTCTTCCACAAAACACTTTGAAGTTGTCTTTGGTACAGTACATTTTTAAGAACTGGGAAAAAATGTGTATGATTGTGTTTCCATTTGTATACAGTAAGAACAGATTTTAGATATAATACTCAAATTTCTCACACTACCATTTTAAGAAAATAAATAAGTATTCCAGTAGAAGAGACTTAAATGGTTAGAACTGAATGGTTTATTTCTTGTACTTTGATTTTCCAGCCAGTGAATTTACCATGATTGTTTCTAATTGTTGAGAAGGCAGTTGGACTCAGAGTAGATAGGTGCACATAAATCTTAATAATAGCAAAGCATAGTTACCATGCATTGTACCCATGAGCCAAAATAAATAGCACAGAGACAGTTTTCAAAATGCAGTGTAAGAAAGTCTATTCAGTTATAGAAGTGCTTCAGTCTTGGCTGCCTGGGGATAATGGGACAAGAGGACTGTGAAATGAAGATGAACTACTTAAATGACTTGTGAAAAGATGGTGTTCGATTATTATTAAGCAAAGAACCTCAAACTCCAGCTGGACTAAATATTTTTATTCTCACTTATTGCTTGCTTAACTATGAAGTTTGTATTATAACTGCAATATGAATAACTGAAGTTTAAAAGCCTGATTTTTAGGTTGAATATTTTTAAAAGTCAAACCCTTTCAGAGGGAGTTTAGTGGAATTAACCTCTCTAATGGTTTTACATCATTTTGTGAACATGCCTAGTTTTCCTTTGAGGAAATGCTTGTGAGAAAAGGAAACAAATTGGAAGTCTTCAGTTTGGTTCTTATTTTTTAAAAGTTGGATTTCTTAGACTTAGCAGGGAATAGGGAGAAATGAATGCAATAAAATATACTCCTCTCCCATCCATTTCTTCCTAATTATCTTTTCTACCCCAGCTCTACATTTTCCTATTTAATATTTACAAGTATAGTATCTTTCTGTTTGAATTGATTTGTGAAAATAATCAAAGGCCAGACTTCTGGAGCATTTATTCTACTTTCATTGTCCATGACCCAGCCTTTTAATGATTGTGGGCCTTACTTGAGCAAATTTGCCCATTGTTCCCATCTGCTGCGTTTTTCAGCTTGTCATATTGTAAGAGTTTTATGACTAGGATGCATATCCACCTGGGGTTTTGGATGTGACTACCAAGCTTCAGTGTTTGATTTATATTTGAATCCATGTCTTTAGACATGAAAGGTTAGTGCAAAAGCATGCCTCTCCACTGTCTCCTTTTCATTTTAGCAGCTCTGCTTGATGCCTTTGGAATGTGCTTTAGTTTCTGTCAATTTGATTAAGAGGAGGCAAAGAGAAAGTAACCCACTAGATGAAAAATGCTTTGTGGTCTGTGTGACACAGATAGGTTGGGGAAAGTTGAGTGTATAGGTGAGCATTGTGACAGTGAAGTTGTGGTAAAGTGAGGTGATGTTTCAGGCTGACCCTAACATTGTCTGCATGGAGTCATTCTGGGTCCAGGGTCCAGACTTCAGGTCTATAGCAGTAGGATCTGGATATTTTTAGTTCATTCAGGAGCAGTTAGTATCTTGAGAATAGGCTCATGCCAATCAATTTAAAGAGTTATAATCTAGAGCTGTACTGTCTAAAATAATAGCCATAATTCACAACTAGCAATTTAAGTTAATAAAAATTAAATAAGATTAAAAATTCAGTTGCTCTGTTACCATAATCACGTATCTAAGTGTTCAATTGCCACATGTGGCCAGCAGCTATTGAACAGTGCAGATATGGAATATTTCCATTATTGCCAAATGGTCTGTTGGATAGCACTGGTCTAGAGTGCCAATTTACTAATTTGTAATGGGCTGGTAACCATATTATTATCTTTCTGGTAACCATGTAACTTGTGTCTGCTACCCAGGACACCATTTTTTAAGGTATCTTGGAAATTAAATTAGTCTTCAGGAGATTGTTGATTTCTTAGTGAGCCATAAAGGAGCTAAGCCTGAAGGAGCTAGAAAGTTCTGTAAGTCATTTCAGTTTGGGGAAATCTTGAAAGGACTTTCTCTCTCGACATTAACTTTTTAGTTGCAGCATTACTTGAATTTGCTGTCTACACTACGGTCTTTTGAGTAAACGTTGACACATTATCATGGTTACAAAATAATCTTTTAAAATTAAGACCAAGGTAACAACTTTTCTGCTGACATAATTTCATGAAGTGGGATTGAGGCTATTTATTTTAGATTATTTTATAGTACTCTTTGACCTGCTGAAACATTTGCCCTTGAAAGAAAATATTTTACATTGAATGCATTACATTGCATGGGTACTAGTCTAGAGGCTTTAATTAGAGGAGCTCACTGAGATTTTTATTTCAAGTATATGGAAAAGTCCTCTTTTTTTAAAATGTTTTTATAGAACTAAATTTATTCAATGAAAGGGACTTTATTCTAAGATTGTATTCTTTCTGTGCTTTTGAGTATTAAAATGACCCTCATTTGACAGTAGCATTTAAAAAATGACTATGCTTGGCAAAATAAGATTTGGGAACATCTATAACTGTAAAAAAATTTAGTTGACATGCTATATTATATTGGTTTCAGGTGTACAACATGGTGATTTGGCATTTATATACTTTGTGAAATGCTCACCATGATGTGTAGTTACCATCTGTCACTATATAGTTATTGTAGCATTATCTGTCTCTATCTCCATCACCATCACCTGCTGTACTGAAGGCACACTGCTGTATGTTGGAGACAAAAAAAAAGTTATTGGGTTGATGCTGTCATTATTCATAGTGCCTTTATGAATAATAATAACTAATAATGATAATCAGCTTGCATGTATAAAATGTTTAATGTCTATAAAGCTCTTTAGCATAGATTGAGAACTAAAATGGAGAAGTGGTAAAAATCATGGCTTTGGAGACTGTTTTTCATTCAGATTTCAGTTGTCTTTTGTTTAGTTGTGATCTTAGGTTAACTACTTAACTTTGTCTAAGCCATGAAATCCTCATCTGCACAATAGAAATAATACTTACATCTACTTTCTTCAGTTATTGTGAAGACTAAATCTAAATGAGATAAAATAATTAAGGATTTAGCATATTGCCAGGCATCACTGAGCATTAATAAATATTAGCTGTTGTTATTACTTTATCTTATGTGCCTTCATTTGATTCTAATGAGTGTAATGATTAGACACTGTACATATTAGAAAATGTACCATACATTGTTTTTAAACTAATGAAAAGATGGAAGCTTAGAAAAGTTAAGTGATTTGCTTTAAGGTGTCGCGTTAATAAGTAGAATCTGGACCTAAAATCAGGTCTTTAAATTCTTCATGTAAATGTGTTTCCAAAGGTAATTATCTTGCTTTCTTAAGATTTAAAACTTGTGAAGGATTTTTTTTTGTATGGAGAATATGTTTTTCTTATCAGGAAGATTAGAATTGAAAATAGAAGAGACAAAGGGAGTAAGAAACTGTATATATCTGGAGGTACTCACTCAGGTATGGCATAAAAAAAGATGGTGCCCAGGAACTTAGTAAACAGTGACTTGCCTGTGGTCAGTACCTATGGCAAATGTGTGCCATGAAGGAACTAGAGTTATAAATGAGACTTGTGACTTCAGTTGTTACCAATGCATAAGTTAAAGGTAGTAAGTAACAGTCACTCTTAAGATTTCTTTCACCCATAGACCTCAAACAGCTAAGGCTTAAGAGGAAAGGAAACACGATAGTGAAGAGGATAAGTGTTGTTCAAAGAAACAATATGGTAGGAACTTCAGGATGCAGATGCATGTGAGAATCCTTTGCTAAAGATAAAAGAAGGAAACAGATGCTGATAAAATTGTGAAAACATTTCAGACCTGTGGAGAGGAAGGTGCTGATAGTTTCTTTGTGTGATCACAAAAAATGATACAGCTAGAAAGTTATTAGTGGTAATGAAGTCTCATTTGTGCAGCCCAGGCTTTTGTCAAAGTATTGCTTGATCACTGGGTAATTTTTTAGAAGATTAAGGAAAAAAGGTGTGGCTTCTCTAGCATTAAGTTATTATCAATATGAAGGAACCAGTTGGTGAAAGGGGAATAATAGGAAGTTTGGAAGAAACTAAGGATGTCTCATTATACCTTGAGATTGCAGTTATAGCCAAGGAATGGGATATTGGATCAAGAGTGGGGTTAAGAAAACAATTTCAACTAGAATGGAGAAAGGCAAGACATTCTGGCGATTTGAGAATCTAAAAAGGAAGACAGCCCCAGAGAATCAGTGATTCTCAAGAGGTGATTTGGGCTGGGCATAAGAAGGATTTATGACAGGAATTGTTTTGAAGAAAAAGTCCCTAAAGATAACAATATTTATATTTAAAAAATATTTTAAATGTATTTAAATAAATACATATTTAAAATATATTTTAATAAATATATAAATAAATTTTATTTTAATACATTAATAAAATAAATTTAATAAATAAATATTACAATATATTCTAATAAATATATAAATAAAAATATATTTAAATAAATATATAAATAAAAATATATTTAAATAAATATATATTTAAAATATATTTTAAATATGAATATTGTTTTGTTTTGAAGGCACTAAAAGCACATGAAGAAGTAGGTCTATGTGAGACAACCTAACTGAATTAGTTGAGTTTTATCTTCTTCATCAAAATGTTCTTTAGCCTAAGGGAGTTAACCAAGTAAGTTAAGTGGTAATTGAACCCTAGGAGTGGTGAGAAGAGGTAGTAGAAGGCACTCACAGACTGTAGATTAATTCAGTTTTCCCAGCCCTGCCAGGTTAAATGCCTGGGTTTTAAAATTACGCATGTGTACAGTTATGTTTTTAATTTTTATTTTAAAACAATTCAAATAAAAATAATACTGTAATGGACACCCATGTATTCATTGTTAAGATTGAATATTCAACATTTGCCTTGTATCACAGTGTTTTAAAAAAGGACGAAAAAAACCACAGATACTTGTTAAAACTTCCCTCATTTTTTGTTTGTAATTGCTTTTGTAAACTTAATGCTGTTTTTGAAATTTATCCATGTCAATATATGTAGCTTGAGTTCTTTCATTTAAACTGCTGTGTAGTATTCCATTGGATGAATAAATCAGTTTATTTGTTCTCCCAACAATTTCAGCTTTTTGTATTATTAATAGGGCTAAAGTGAATGTCACTTATTGCCCACAAGGGATTTCTTTAGTATAGAAATCTAGGAGTGAAGTTGTTGGATTTCAAAGATTAACATCCATACATTTTCTGTTCCATTTATTTCTAAATTTCAGGTAGTTTTTGTTGCTATTGTATATATTTTCTAAGGAGTGTATTTTTAGATTGGTAAAAAGGAATTTGGAATAACATTGATTCCTGTTTATTGACCTTATGTTCAGCAACAATTCTGAACTCATTGTTTCTAATAGTTTGTCTGATAGTTCTTTTGACTTTTCTATGTGATAATCATCTTAAAAAGTTTTAATTTCTTTCATTTATGTTTTTCTTGTATGGCTGGTACATGAAGCTCTGGTATAGTGCCTAACAGAAACAGTAGTAGAGGCATCCTTGTTTTCCTTCCTGACTTTAGTGAAAATGCTTCTTACATTTAACCATTTGATAAGATGTTGGTTACCACTTCCTCGTATATTTTTTAAAAATCAGGTTAAGAAGGTCCTCTTTTATATTACCAAAGCTTTATGTGATGCATGTGTTGAAACTTACCAAAAAATTTTTGGGATCCTTTTACCAAATGTTTTTTACAAAGCAGTTAGTGTAGAAGGCCTGAGGGCTGCTATTTTTATGAGGTCCTGCCTGCAATGTTGGCCCTTGGCTGATGTTCGAGAACTTGGCTTCTGAAACATTACCTAGCTGGTATAGATGTATAACTGTGCCTAGGCTGTCTGTACATTGTGATTGATGGTGAACACCTGCCTTCTTCCTAGGAGTCTAGAACTTTGGTAGGTGATAGCAGAGAATGCCTGTGTGACTAGCCCTCTATAAAAACTTCTAATCTCAGTCTCAATGGGCTTTCTTAGGCTGCATTTTCCTTGCTAGAGAAAGAAGCATACCCAAGTATGTTTCTTTTTGGGCAGGGGAAGGAAGGTATAGGAAGCCTGTGTATGGACTTTTCCAGACTCTGACTTTTCTGTTTCCCTTACTGAACCATCTAGCTGTATATTCTTACTGTGTTGCTATAATAAATCTTAGCTGTGATTACAACTGCCTCTGAGTCCTGTGAATTTGTCTACTGATTTTGGGGACCCTTGATAACACTCAATAATGTAATGGATTACACTAATAGGTATTCTGTGTTAAACTGTTCTTGCATTCTTAGAATAAATCCTGTTTCATCATGATACGGTTTTTTTTAAATTCCTTGATTCATTTTGCTAATTTTATGCTGAAGTTTTGCATCTATGTTTATAAGTAAGAATTGCCTATAACTTTCCTTTCTTTGACTTTATTGCTCTAATTTTACTATCATGGTCATACTGATTTTAGCACGTTTTGTGGATCCAGATTATGAAACCACTTGAGTTTGAAAAAGGGGAATAAAGGGGGAAGAATCACTCTACCTAATATTAAGGCATACATATGTTTGTGATAAATAATGTATTATTCTTTTTTTGTGTGATTTCTTGATTTATGTTTAATGTTTTTATATTATTATTATATTTTGAAATAGTTGTTTAATTTTCAATAACATATTACCTGAATTTCAGACAGATGTATTCCAGTTTGCTATGACTATTGATTTTAGCTTTCATTGGATTGTAATTGTAGATTGGAAACTCATCTCTTACGAGACTTACCTTTCTAAGTTGTTATACCTATTTTACTGTTACTTCATATGTTTTAGCTGTTTGTTGTGGGAGGATTTTCAGTTTTTCTTAGTCTTCACATTATTTAAATCGGAACTCAAAACCAGTGTTACTTGCTTATCTGCTGTTACCAAGTTAGACGAATGTAGAGAACAGAAGAGCTATTTTGGAAAACTGAGATTGGCAAATGTTTTGGGTTTTAGAAATACGATTTAAGAAAGGAGTTTGTGATAGGCTGGACATCATTTCTTGTTACAGATTTGAGGACAGATTATCAAATTGATGATTTAAATGTGTACTTGCATAATGGTATTCTCTGGTTAGATTTTAGAGACATGAGAAACATGGAATTATCCATGGAGATGGTTTGAAAAATGAAGGCATTGCCTTTTATTTTATGCTTTTAAAATTAATAGAACTATCAAAACTGATGGAAGATTTAAATAGTAATGAGATACATTATAACTAGGTAGGAAGACTGGCAGTCAGAACCCCTGATTTATAGCTCTCACAGTTCATTGCATAACCAGCTATTTCTGCATTTGTAGATGTTTTTCATTGCTAAAAAGTGGTCATTTGGACTCCATTCTCTCTGTTTTTATAGGAATCATAAAAATGCCCTTATTGTGATTGTTATCATCATCATCACAATGAAAAACAAACAATTGAAACTTGACCACATAGTAATGAATACAGTAGAAGTATTGTCATGCTCTCAAAAAAAATGAGAACCCCATTTATGTATTTTGTCTATAATAATGTACTTTAGGGGCAACTGGGTGGCTCAGTCGGTTAAGCATCTGACTTTGGCTCAGGTCATGATCCCAGGGTTCGCAGTTCGAGCCCCGCTTCTGGCTCTGTGCTGACAGCTCAGAGCCTGGGGCTTGCTTCAGATTCTGTGGGGGAGGGGCAGGGAAATCTCTGTCTCTGTCTCTTTCAAAAATAAATAAACATTAAAAAAATTATAATGATGTACTTTAGTGACAAGAAACCAGCAAAGCCAAAAAACTCCTATTTTTAAATGTTTACATTTTGGGGGAAGGAAAACAGTGGTCAGAAGTGTTAATGGAAAAATTTCTTACTTTAAAAATGAAAAAACAGAATCCTGCTATAAAATTTCAGTTAGGCAGAAGCATCTCACTTTGGCTTATTTCCTTCCTTAGATCTTTTGTAAATGACAGTAATAAACAACAGAATTATGATGACAGCTGCTGAAATTACTCAAGGCTATGAAACATTTTCAGTGGCACCACTGACATCATCAAAAATACCTCTTAAGTACAGGTTTTTATATAAATAATATGTGTAACTTTTATAAACATACCTTATATGATTTGATTCTGTGTTGCTGTTCTTTTTTGTCATAAAAGAAAGATTTGGGAATCTCTTCTAAATTTGGTAGATGGTATATATGGTAGAATCTAATGCTATATGGTAGAATCTTCTTTATCAATCACTTTGGTTTGCTTACTGTTGTCTGAGACTGTCAAAGCTTTTAGATTTGTCTTGAAAGCAAGGGTAGCAAGTAGACTAAATTAGTTTTTGTCAGTGTAAGATTGAGCCCTAAAAGAATATTGATTGATGTTCTATAAATCTGTTGTCTGTCTTTACAGCGATAGTTGCTGCCAGAAAAATAGGAAGTAACATGCTTTTAAGAGTAGATTAATCTCTGAGAAATTTAACCAAATGAAACTTTTATGATGCAAAAGCTACTCTTCCTAAATAAGATTTACATGTAAAATTTCAAAGTAAAATTGAAGATTTGTAGCTAAGATTTCGTTAATCAGGAAGATAGAAGAAACTTTTTTGCTTCCTAAGAAAAAATACATAAGTGTGTGTGCTGAGTCTCTAACACACATACACAGCTGCTTTTTTAATCTCAGTAGTTCACATGAATTCATATATACAACTGTATTTGGTCTTGAATTATAAATTACTATATGGTTTGTATTTGATTTGATACAGGTAGGACGTATCGTCTTATGTTTATGGAAGAATTGTACGTTTTAACAATAGAAATTTATGAGCTGTGGTGCATCATGTGAATGCATTAGCTGGCCTATAATGGTATTCTGTTCAATGAATATTTATTAATTTAGCTCAGTTCCAATCTAGGCTCAGGGAATTGTTAGAGTTGAAAGAGTTATATTTTGGCCTTTACATTGAGGGAATTTAGAGGAAGAAGATACAAGATAGTGGAATTAAACACCATTTATATGATCATGGAGGAGAAAAATAGTCTTGTATCTGGTAGTAGCAAGCACTTTTATTGGTCAATATTCTCATAACTGTTTCAAGACAGAAATTTTGATCTTTTCACATAGGTTCTGTGAATCTGAAAATTTTCTGTGTAGTGATGGAGCAGAGTAGGTTTTTTCGTTTGTTTAATATTCCAGTGGCAGGGGAAAAAACACAACTTCACCATTTTTTCCCCCTTATATCCCCTAGAGAGCATATGTGTATCTGACCCAGGCATTATCTATCATATAGCTCCTGTTTTTTGGGGGGTGGGAAATTCATTTATTTCTAAGAGTCCTCGTAAAGTTTCTTGACATGAGTAAGGTTTGATACATAAAACCTATAAATTTCTCTATATAGGGGTTTTTAGTAAACTACATATTGAAAAATAGTAGTTTTTAATTTACTCAGTTCTTTACTTGGACCTAGTTGAAAGGCTTTTGGAAGAAATAATTTGAGAGAGAACAATTATGTTAATGCCTGGTTTCTATTTTAGGTGATCAAATTAAATTATTCTGCTAGGTCTTTAAAAAAATTTTTTTTTAATGTTTATTTATTTTTTATTTTTTATTTTTTTAAACGTTTATTTATTTTTGAGACAGGGAGAGACAGAGCATGAACGGGGGAGGGTCAGAGAGAGAGGGAGACACAGAATCTGAAACAGGCTCCAGGCTCTGAGCTGTCAGCACAGAGCCCAACGCGGGGCTCGAACCCCCGGAATGCGAGATCGTAACCTGAGCCGAAGTCGGACGCTTAACCGACTGAGCCACCCAGGCACCCCAATGTGTATTTATTTTTTGAGAGAGAGAGAGATACAGAGCACAAGCAGGGGAGGGGCAGAGAGAGAGGGAGACACAGAATCTAAAGCAGGCTCCAGGCTCTGAGCTGTCAGCACAGAGTCTGATGCAGGGCTCGAACTCACGAACTGTGAGATCATGACCTGAGCTGAAGTCAGATGCTTACCAACTGAGCCACCCAGGCACCCCTGTGATTTTTCATAAATTAGGGTCATATTGTCTGTGTGTTTAATTGAGTCCCATTCTTGCACTTAATGTGTTTTTTAAAAATTGTTCCAGGTCATTTAAGAGACTTCTACCACATGATTTTTTTTTTTTTTTTAAGTTTATTTATTTTGAGAAGGAGAGCCTGTGCAGGGGAGGGGCAGAGAGAGAGGGAGAGAGAGAATACCAAGCAGGCTCCACACTGTCAGCAGAGAGTCCAGTATGGGGCTTGAATTCAACGAACTGTGAGATCATTACCTGTGCTGACAATTAAGAGTCAGAGGTTCAATCGACTGAGCCACCCAGGTGCCCTTCTACAACATGATTTAAAAAAAAATTTTTTTTTAAGTTATATAGTTATTTTGAGAGAGAGAGAGTGCATGCAGGAGGGGCAGAGAGAGAGAGAGGGAGAGAGAGAATCCCAAGCAGGCTCCACACTGTCCACGCAGATCCTGATGTGGGGCCTGAATTCAAGAACCACAAGATCATTATCTGAGTGAAAACAAGAGTCGGATGCTTAACCCATTGGACTACTCAGGCACCCCTCTAATGAAGTTTGGGGTGATGGTGGGGTTCGTGGGGTCCAGAGCCAATGACCAAGAAAATTCTTGAAGATGTCTTTGGTGAAAAAAGGTGGTTTTATTAAACCATGGGGATAGCACCCATTGGCAGGAAGAGCGACACTGTAAGTGTGGCGGGGGGAGGGCGGGTTTGTGGGGGTGGTGGTGACCATTTTATGGTGTTGGGGGAGAGGGGGTTTCCGAAGAGACTTTGACATGCTAAAGACTTACTGGAGGCCTAACTGTGGTCAAGCTAAGGTTGTTTTTCCCTCTAGCAAAGCATTAACATTGAGACAGTAGGGAGTTCCTGGACTTTAGGCTATGATGGATGGGATTGCCTTTTTCTGGTAAACTGATGGAGACTCTTATGAGTTTAACCATTTGTTTTTTTGTCCTTTCCCATTTTTGGGTAGCCATGAATGTCCAAGAAATATCATACTGTCCCACCTGGGAGGGAAGGTGCTGTTAGCCTGCACCTTGCCCTCAGCTTGCCCCATGCTCCCTCATCACCTCTACAACATGATTTTTAAAGACTACAGGAATTTGCATGCTGTGGATGGATATGCCATAATGAATTTCAGCAGTCCTCTATGGTTGAATATTCAAAATGTTTGTGAATCTGTGCTGTTGTAAAGCCATTATCCACTTTAAATTTTCTGTTGGCTTGAATATAAAAAAGGAGGATTGTTCTGAGTCATTTTTAGATTGCTAATTTGATTTGCTCATATACTATATTTCCATGTTATCAGACATAGTCATAAGGTATATGTGGGTGCTTAAAATCAGGATTAAAGTTTGGTGTACATCTTTGAATTCTTTTATTTTATCAGTTATGTTCTGTCTTAGGTGTTCATCTTGTTTTCCAGCTACATACTAAACTCTTTATGCAATCATGTCATCTCTAATGTTGCAGGATTTTTTACCTCAGCACCCAGGTTGTATTGTCTCTCCACTTCGAAGAATGAAGAGATGGACACACAATAAAATTAGCTGCATGCAAAAGTTTATTAAAGTATGAGATCAGAAAGGAGGAATAGTATGAACCTCTCTTTACAGAGAGGGGGCATCTGAAAATGAATGCCTGAGACTATAGGCAAGGGACTTTGTATTTGTTCCAAACACTCGGAGCCCAGGAAGAGACCAGCTACAAGCACTCGGGAATCAGAAAAGACTGTTTATTTCGCACCTGTGCTGGCCAGTGGGGTCACTTCCAAGGGCTGAGCCTCCATTTTGGGTTTTACTAATCTTTTATACATATGTGCTTCCAGGTTGGGTGGGACTAGTATAGTCAAGCTTCTGGTTCCTGGCTGCTCACTGATGCAAGAGGCAAGCAAGATTGCAGAAGCCAGTAGCATGCAAGGGGAGTATCTGGCCTCAGACATCTTGCTGGCTCTTCTTACTTGCTTTTACCAGCTTTCCTTCTCATGTTTTATAAGGTTTTTGTTGGCCTCTTTCCTTTCCCCTTGTTCCTTCTCAGACTCTATCCTTATTGGCTTGGTAACTCTAAATGCCTAGTCATTCCTTTTTAATTGGGTTTTTGTTGTATGAGGGGTGGTCTGTGGCCATACTGTTCCTTGTGGGTCATTTATGGTCTACTTATTTTTAGTCAGGTCTTTTGTCATAGAGAAGCCTGAGGTGGGGAGGAAGAGGGGGGCAAAGGGGAGGGGTAAGTGGTGTCTGTCACATTCTCAGGAGGAACTTTATGTCTGAGGGATTTTGCTCTAGATCCAAAGCTCCCAGCATTGTTTTAAAACGTGTGTTTTTCCCCCACCCAGGGACCTCAGGTCCTAACCTTTCCCTCTCTGCCTATTTTATCCTATCTTTGCCTATCATATTAATAAAAGTAATCCCCTTTCATGGCACTTGTGAACTTAGGTCATGTATCTGATATTGTTTGATAAATACATGTTGATTGATGTCTTTTGTAAAGATAAAGTAGGTGTATGAATATGGAAGAAATTGGCCAAGGAATATTTGTAAAGCAGAAATCCTTTCTCTCCATTTTCCTTGTGAGTCTCTTCCTCCTCCTCCTCCTCATAGATTCCTGGGCGGACTTGAAATAAACATTGCTTTTTAGTCCTTATTCTTTCCTTTCCCTCTTTAGGCTTTAAGTGTAGTATCTACTATAAGGAAAAATCTAGATATTGATGAACCTCAAGAAAGCAGATTCCCAGTAAGCATCTTATGTATATATAGATCTTTCTACCCTCCACCTTAAAGATAACTTGATTTATTTAATTAAATGTTCACTGAGGACTACCTTCCTCCTGTTTCTTTAATGCCTGAGCATATCAAGCTTATTTTGAGGCTAACAGCCATTTCCTCTGCCCTGGAGGTTTCATTCTTTTTGTTTGGCTGATTCCTTTATGTTTCAAGTGCCTGCTTAAATGTTAGGTGCTTGAGAAGCCTTCTTAAGACTACCTATTATTTTGTGTCACAGCACCCTGTTCAGTACTTTTACATCAGTGTGTCAATTTGTTGATACACATATAGACATTTACCATATGATTGACTCACCCCTTCCTACCCTTAAGTTCTATGAGGGCAGGAACTTGCTTCTGTTGTTCAATATTCTGTGCTTCCCTCCAGAGCAGAGGACCTAATGGAAGTTTGTAACTTACAATAGCAATCAAGTACTATATATTTATGTTGAGAGTATATAAATGTTATGCCCAGAATTCGTGATCCCCAAAAACCACCAGGGATCCGAGTCTGATGCAAAAGCAGAAGAGCCTTTATTGGAGCTAGCTCGAGCTCAATCCCCTACCTGCACCGACACAGCGGTGAGATACCGGGGAGAGAGAGCGCGAGTTTCAAAAGCACAAAGGTTTTATTGGGGTCTAGGGGCAGTTGGTGAGGTAATGGCTGTGGCCTCAGCAGATTGGCTGGGGAAGGGTCAGAGTCCTGTAACGCAGGTCGCCGGGTGTGTTTTGATCTGGAAGTTTGAAGGGGTGAGTGGGAGGTTACTCAAGGGGAGGAGGCGTGGTCAAGGTGAAGGACACGGAACAAGATGGAGTCGGCAGGCATAGGCCCACCCTTTCAATAAATACTACGGAAAAGTGACCCGATGGCATGAATCATTCTTCTCTTCAGTTTCCTTTTGAGTGTTACCCCTTTCCCTGATACCGTGTTTCCCATCCACTCCCCACAAGTCTGAAGCAGAATTCTGAAGTATACAAACATTTGTTTTCCATCTATCACCCTTTTACATTAGAAGGCTTTTCAACAGATATATTCATTGAGTAAGTGCTAGGTTCTATCAACCCTCATAGTTTTAGTACTCAGGAAGCTTATAGTCTAATAGAGCAGATAGAAATATATCTAGTAAAACAGATAAGGAAAGATGAACGGTGAGTTGTGATCACGAAGTCGGTATTCCCAGGGATGACTGTCAGATTTGGCATTTGTTTTCCCAACTGTTCTTAGTTCATATGCAGGGCAGCAAATTGGCCTACTTTTAGTTCTGTTCTTAGTACTTGTATTGAACACTTACTAATCTGAGACCTTGTTTCTGCCTTCTCATTACATCTGATAATACATGGTTGGTTAGTCCTCCAGGCAGTTTCTTGGGCATGTTGTTACTTGCTTCTTACAGATTTTTTTTTTTTTATTTAAATAGACTTTAAAATCCATTGCTGTAATTTTGGAGAAGTTAGAGCTAATAATTTTGCTATTACTTCTATGACAGTGGGTTTCTCTCTGAATTCTCTGTGTTTTCTAAGTTTCTCTGTAGAAACCTGTGTTCCTTAAAAAGTGAAAATGACACTTTCATTGATTTGTTGACCTATCTCCTTCCTAGGATGGGCACCCTAGTGAGGATTATTTCTTTACAAGCAATTTGAAACAGACTGTACTGGTTTTATCCTGCTATTTAACAGAATGCAGATTTGCTCCTTTGAAAGATCTAGGTCACTGACATTTCAGACCCAAAATGAAATATAAGTTCAAGTTCATTTTTTAAAAAGTTTATTTATTTTGTGAGAGAGAAAGAGAGAGAGAGAGAGAGAGAGAGAGAGAGAGAGAGAATTCCAAGTAGGCTTTGCGCTGTCAGTGCATAGCCTGATGCAGGGCACATTGCGGGGTCGATGTGGAGCTCAATGTGGAGCTCAGACTTAGGAACCGTGAGATCATGACCTGAGACAAAGTCAAGAGCTGGATGCTTAATGGACTGTGCCACCCAGACGCTCCTGTTAAAGTTCATTTTTGTTTTTTAGTTACTGTGAAAGTTCCCAGACTGGAGACAACCAGCAGCTTTGGACTGGTGAAAATCACCCAAGTTTGTCTCCATTGTTATCAGCACCTATAAGAAATGAAATGATGTAGATTATGGTCTAATTATGATAGTTGCTTATATTGTGCATAGTGCTTTACAATTTTATAAAATTTTATAAAACTTGTAGTAAAATTTTTTTCCTCTAATATTTAATCATTTCATCCATGTCGAGTCTTCAAAGTAAAATGCCTTTATAGTTTGAAGAACAAAAGGGGTGACTGGAGTATAGTGTGTAAGTTGTAGGAGATCATTTTGGAGAGGAAAACAGGACTTAGGAATTGTGATAACTAATTCTAGACTTTGCCTATTGCTTGAAATCTAGGTTTTAAGGTACTCAGTGCCTTAAACTGAGTGCTTTGTTACGTAGTAATAGGTAAATAGTGCAGATGGCTAGTAGACATTTTAATTGGCAACTTTCTAATTCTGCAGAAATTATAAAACTAATTCAAACAGAAATATCTAGAATTTCTTGCAATTTCAGAGTCTGATTCAGGAGACAAACTGGTAAGCAGTCATAGTATAAGTGGTATCTCTCTTTTGGCAGTCACTTTTGCATTCAATGGAAACAATGATTTTTCCATGTCAGGGTACATAGTATTCCATAGTGTACATGTACCATAATTTACTTAATAGTTTAAGATGGACATTTACATTTCTTTATGTCTAAATTTTCTGTATTGCAAATAAAGATGCAAAAATGTGAATTTAGGATAATTAAACTTGTCCTCGTGCTTTACCAAGTTTATGGTACTACCATCTTAACCATTGACATTCTTTGTTATAAGTTTGGGAATGGTCACCTTTACTATTCAAATGGAGACATTTGCAATATGCCATATAGGAAGTAATATGTATTAGTAGACATGAATTCTGGAACTAATGAAAATGACCCCAGAAAATTTATGATTTGTCTGATGATTTAGTAAGGGAAAGAAGGAGCCCCACCACATTCTCCCACATCTAAACTTAGCCTGCTATTGCTAATTCTTTCCTCAAAGGAAACTAGTGGAGAATCAACCACAATAACATAAATGTGAAATTAGTATTTAATAAGTTAAAAAAATTAGTTGAACTTAAATGTCTTACTAGAGTGCATATTAGAGTGGGTAACAAAACCTGATGGAAGGAACATGGATTTCGGGATCATATAGACCTGGGCTTTAACTCCTCATTCTGCCGCTCTACTGTAGTGGTTGATAATCATCTGCAAATTGGGGTCAGAATTATCTATTTTATAGTGTGGTTAGGTTATAAAAAGTGCCAAAAATTTGGTGTGTGGATAAATTATTTTCCTCTTCCTATGTATGTCTAGGAATATAAACTCTAATTACTGGTTTTTACCGTTACTTTGTTCATAAAAGCAAAGCATGTAATATGACCCTTTATATTTTCATTAATTTTACACTTGATCTTAGCCAAAAGGCCGAGAAGCGATATATTTTCATTAATTTTAAAAACCAGTTTGGAACATGCTGCAAAGTGTGTGCGAATATAATTCTTTATAGACTACAGGAAATAATATTAACTGTTGTATTTTGCATCCATTATCTCTGAATTTTGGGAGTAGGAATAGAAGTTAATACTTTCATCTTGTAGATATGGGTTCAAACATTACAGATTGGTAGCTATGCTTGTAGTGAGCATAGCATAATGTATAGAACTGTTGAATCACTATGTTGTACGCTTGAAACTAATGTAACATTGTTTATCAAGTATACTTCATGGAAAAAATGACGAGTTAGAGGGGCACCTCGGTGGCTCATTGGTTGGCTTAGTCGATTGAGGGTCCAACTCTTGATTTCCACCCAGGGTTTTGGAATCATGCTCCATGTCAGACTCTGTGCTGAGCATGGAACCTGCATAAGATTCTTGCTCACTCTTCCTGTTTCTCTCCCTACACCTCTCCTCCCCTGCTCATGCATACATGCACTCTCTTTCTTTCAAAAAAAAAAAAAAAAAAAAAAAAAAAGACAGTTGGAAAATGGAGTGCTAGGATTATAACCCAGGTTCTCTGGCTCCTAGTCTAGTACTCTTTAGGTCATATTGCCCAGTGTTCTTTTGGTTCTCTTGTAACTAATTCTTAGTCTCTTTCCATGATGGTATCATATTTGTTGAATCTTCAACTAGAGCCAATGAAATGCTTAGTCCCTGCTTTGTATGAGGAACTGTGCTAAGCACTTATGTTGCCTTATCCATTTTAATTTAGAGATAACCTCAGGTCAAAAGAAACTTGAAAGCTAATCTGATATTTTTATATTACGATCATCCTCAAACTTTTTGTATGAAGTTACTTTTTTTTCACTCCTGAAACAGTATGACCATGTAGTCATAAGAATCCCTTAATTGAAGAAGATAAAGAATATTGATGGTGAAAATTTTTAGTTCCTTGAGACATAATAATTGATGGAAGTGTTTGGCTTCCTTGTAGGCATACCGTCATAACATACATAATGGGAAAGAAAATGACTGGTAGAGTACCATGTAAGGCTTTGCCACCCAGTTTTGCTTTATGCTATGAATTTGTTCAGAACGAAAGAGGGGTTTTGATACATGAATAATGCTGTGTTTAAATTATACTTTATAGGACAAAATCTTGTTCCATTTTGAGGACCTTGGAAATTGTCTTGAATACTCTGTGTATTTGAAGTGTCAGTGTATTATTTAATTTCTGAAACCAAGGGTAGATTGGTATGTATATAAGACCTTCAGAGGACTCTACCAACTAACTGCAACTGTAGAAATTACTTTTTCTTTTAAAAAAATTTTTTTTAAAATGTTAATTTTTATTTTTTAAATGTTCATTTTTGACAGAAAGAGAGAGCTTGAGTGGGGAAGGGGCAGAGAGAAAGAGGGAGACAGAATCCCAAGCAGGTTCCAGGCTCTGAGCTATCAGCACAGAGCTCACTGCGGGGCTTGAACTCATCAACGGCAATATCGTGACCTGAGCCGAAGTCGGATGCTTAACTGACAGAGCCACCCAGGTGCCCCAAATGTTTGTTTATTTTGGAGTTAGAGACAGCAGAGCAAAAGCCTGGGAGGAGCAGAGAGAGAGGGAGACATGGAATTTGCAGCAGGCTCCAGGCTCTGAGCTGTGAGCACAGAGCCTGACTTGGGGCTTGAACCCATGAACAGTGAGATCATGACCCGAATATAGTTGGACGCTTAACCGACTGAGCCACCCAGGTTTCCCTGGAAATTATTTTCTTACTGCTAATTCTTTTTTATTATTAATTCTTTTATCACTTCCTTTCAAAATTAAAACACATGCATACCTATGCACTGAAATCTTGGAGTATTAAATTATAGGCCTCAGAGAAATACCTTACTGGGTGTAAATGATTTTTTATAGTTTTTTTAGATTGAGAGGAAGGAAATAGACAAGGTAGTTTATTTCTCATTTGAGAAACTATTCTTAAAAAAATTTTTTTTAACGTTTATTTATTATTGAGAGACAGACACAGAGCATGAGCAGGGGAGGGGTAGAGAGAGGGGGAGATGCAGAATCTGAAGCAGGCTCCAGTCTCTGAGCTGTCAGCACAGAGCCTGATGTGGGGCTCGAACCCACAAACTGAGATCATGACCTGAGCCGAAGTGTGTTGTCTAACCAACTGAGTCACCCAGGCGCCCCGAGAAACTATTCTTATTATAAACCTGTCTCTTTGTAATGAAAATATAAGAAATGTAGAACATGGAGATACTTTTAGGAAAGTCTTCATTATTTTTTTAACATGTTTAGATTGGCAAATTATGGACCTTTAAATAAAATGTTTGAAAATTGTTTTTCTCTAAAAATCATAGATGATTAGTCTCTAGCCAAGTCCATCTGTTATCCTGATAGTTGTGTACGGTTTCTGTTATGTATAGGAACGTGTCAAATGTGAAGGTGACATTACTATCCATTTTTTAAAAGACTTTTGAAATATTTTATTTTTGTAGAGAAATATTAGTTTCATCGTGATATTAATAGGAAGATACAGAGAGTTCCCATATACCCTCTGCCCCCATATCTGTGTAGCCTCCCCCATTATCAGTATCCTCTACCAGAGTGGTACATTTGTTTTAATTGATGAATCTGTATTGACACATCATAATCACCCAAAGTTCATAGTTTTCCACAGGGTTCACATCTGGGGTTGTATATTCAGTGGACTTGGACAAACGTATAATGACCTTTATCCATCATTATAGTATTGTACAGAGTAGCCTCACTGCCCTAGAAGCTCTCTGTTCCACCTATTGATTCCTCTTCCTCCGCAAACCTGAAGCAACCAGTTATCTTTCTATTGTCTCCATAGTTTTACCTTTTCCAGATGTCATATAGTTGGAATCATATAGTATGCACGCTGTGTAGTTTTTTTCAGGTTGGCTTTCTCATTTAGTAATGTGCACTTCAGGTTCCTCCACATCTTTTTATGGCTTGATAGCTCTTTTCTTTTTAGTACTGAGTAATTTTACATTGTGTGAACATACCACATTTATTTATTTATCTATGAAGGACATTTTAGTTCTTCTAAATATTAGCAATTATGAATTAAGCTGCTATAAACATCCATATGCAGACTTTTGCATGGACATATTTTCAACTCCTTTGGGTGAATACCAAGGAGTACATTTCCTGGATTTTATGGTAAGACTATGTATATTTTTTTATTTTATTAAGTTTATTTATTTGGAGAGAGAGAGAGGGAGCAGGGGTGAGGCAGAGAGAGAGGGAAAGAGAGAATCCCAAGCAAGCTTCATGCTATCAGTGCAGCGCCCAATCCAGGGCTTGAACTCATAAACCGTGAGATCATCACCTGCGCCAAAATCAAGAGCCAAACCCTTAACTGAGCCACCCAAGTGCTCCAGATTATGTTTAATTTGTGAGAAGCTGCCACACTGTCTTCTAAAGTGGCTGTACTATTTTACATTCCCTGTGTAGCAACCAATTTCCAGCAGTGAATGAGACTTCCTGTTCCATTTCTGCATTTTCTTCCTGTTCCATTTCTTCCTGTTCTTTATCTGCATGTGATGTTGTAGCGTTTTACAGATTTTGGCCATTCTAATGGGTGTTTAGTGGTATCTTGTTTTTTTTTTGTTTGTTTGTTTTTCTTTCTTTCATTTTTTGTTTTAAAGAGAACGAGCACCAACAATCTCAAGCAGGCTCCATGCCCAGCACAGAGCCTGGTTTGGTGGCTCATTTTCATGACTTTGAGATCATGACGTGAGCTGAAATCAAGAGTCAGACACTCAACGGACTGAGCCACCTAGGTGCCCCAAGTGGTATCTTGTTTTAACTTGCATTTCCTTGATGACATATTGATCATTTGCCATCTATGTGTTTTCTTTGATGAGTTGTCTGTTAAGGTTCTTTGGCACATTTTTCTTGATTAAGTTGCTTATTTTCTTACTGAATTTTAGGAGTTCTTTGTATATTTTTCAAAACAGTCCTTTATCAGGTCTTTTGCAAATATTTTCTCCTAATCTGTGGCTTAGTTTCTCATTTTCTTGACAGTGTCTTTCACAGAGCAGAAGTTTTTCTAATTTTAATGAAGTCCAGCTTGTCAGTGATCTCTTTCATGGATTGTGCCTTTGTATTGCATTTAAAAAAAATCACCTCCATACCCAAGTTCATCTAGTTTTCTCCTGTTATCTCCTAGGAATTTTATAATTTTGCATTTCGCATTTAGGTGTATAATCCATTCTAATTTAATTTTTGTGTGTAAGTTCTGTGTCTAGATGCATTTTTTTGCATGTAGATGTCCACTTGTTCCATCACCATTTGTTGAGAAGACTGTCTTTGCTCCATTATGTTGTCCCTGTTCCTTTGCCAAAGATCATATGTCTGTCTTTATGGAGTCTAGTTCTGGGTTCTGGGTTTTGCTTATATGATTTATTCATCTATTCTTTTGCCAAAACCAAACTGTCTTGATTACTGTAGCTTTATATTAATCTTGAAGTTGGGTAGTGTCAGTCCTTCAATTTTGTTCTTCTTCAGTATTATGTTGGCTATTCTTGGTCTTTTGCCACTCCATATAAACTTTAGAATCAGTTGACATCTACAAAATGTCCTGCTGTAATTTTGACTGGGATTATATTGATTCTATAGATCAAGTTGGGAGATACTGAATATCTCTCCATTTATTTAGTTCTTGGATTTTGTTCCACAGATTTTTGTAAGTTTCTTCATGTAGATCATGTTTTGTTCGATTTATACCAGTCTCATTTTTGGGGTGCTGATGTAAATGATACTGTGTTTTTAATTTCAAATTTGACTTATTATTGGTATGTAGGAAAGGGATTGACTTTCATATATTAACCTTGAATCATGCAACTTTACTATATAATTGCTTATTAGTTCCTGGAGTTTTTTTGATCTTTCTTTATTTTCTACATAGATAATCATGTCATGTGCAGATAAAGACAGTTTCATTTCTTTCTTTGAAATTCTTATGCCATTTATTTCCTTTTTAATGTCTTATTGCACTTTTTCCCACTATTATGTTGATGATCATTACCATTTTTATTCTCCTTTCTGTGAAATCGATGTTAAAATTTTCTTCATTGTATTTGTTCTGCAGCTCACCAAAGCTCATCGACAAGGACACATGGTGAAAGTAGACTGGTTGGACAGATTGACATTTAGAGAAATAGAAATGATAAATGAGGTGGGTTGTATCCCTCGTTTTTTGCATTTTGTTTTCTTACAAAATATTTTTTCCATATTTCTAACTCAAACTTTGTTTTTTTTTAACTTTATTTTATGAGAGAGCATGTGCATGTGTGCATGAATGGGGGAGGGGCAGAGAGAGAGGAAGATAGAATCCTAAGCATGCTCTGTGCTGCCAGCATGGAGTTCGACCTGGGGCTTGATCCCAGGAACCATGAGATGGTGACCTCAGCTTAAGTGACTGAGCCACCAGGCAGCCCTCTAAGTCAAACTTTTTGAGAAGCATTGTTTATTGACAGATAACTTACAAATGTGAGAGCATTGAGGATAACCTGTAGTTGTGAGTTCTATGGTAATAATTGGGAAATTTGAGATACCTGTTTTTCTTTAATTTTAATGTTCTCTCAAACCATGAAGTAGGTATAAGGTATCCTTAGTGTACTGAGTATTATACAAGTGAAGCCTGTGTTAAACTTGATGCCTCTCTTGGGTGTTCTCTTTCTCCATTTGGCAGCATATATTTATGTTCAATTCAGTATTGGACTCTTTCAACCCAGTGCTACCTGTTTATTTCAGTAATCTTAAGTCATTGTTAGTAATTCTCCCCAGTTAAGATACTGTGTGTATTATGTACTATGTACAGCACTCTGCACCCTTTGTAAAGTTACATGGTTAAAAGTAATTTGTTTGTTTTTTAATCTTGTTTACTGGCCCAAAATATGTTTAATTAAAAGATGGCTTCCGTGAAACTCTGAAAGTTAGAACAAAATTTTCTTTTCTTTTTTATATATTTGCACTGACACACTACATGTTTGGCCTAACATTCTGTGTCTGGGTAATAGAACAATTATTTTAATCACATTAGGAGAGAGGAATTTCAATTTTTGTGATATGCCTAATTTACTGTGATTACCACAGGGCATAACTGACTTATTTTATATTCTGTGAATGTTTTTTTAGCAGGTTGAAAGAGAGAATTTTTTTTTTTTTTTTAAACGTTTTATTTATTTTTGAGACAGAGAGAGACAGAGCATGAGCAGGGGAGGGTCAGAGAGAGAGGGAGACACAGAATCCAAAACGGGCTCCAGGCTCTGAGCTGTCAGCACAGAGCCCGACGCGGGGCTCGAACTCATGGACCGTGAGATCATGACCTGAGCTGAAGTCGGCCGCTTAACCGACTGAGCCACCCAGGCGCCCCGAAAGAGAGAAATTTTTAATTTACAATGAACACTTATAAAAGTTAAATTCTACTATAGTTTATTTAAAAAAAAAAAAAAAGAGTGTTTTGTTTAACAATACTTACATTCAGTATGAATAAACTGGGCATCTTTTCTAAATTTATTCATAATACATTTTCATATTGAAACTGAAAGAAAAATTTATTTTTTGAATTTTTATAATAGTTACATTCCTAAAATAGTTAAATCAAAGTGTTTTCATTTTTCTGTTCTTCAACTTAGATACCCTTGAGTGTAGAAGAAGCTGTGTCACAGCTTACTTTGTCCAGCCTTACTCACCTTCCCTTCTTTAAAAGATAGGAGAGCATTGCCATTACCATAATTAGACTATTATATGCTTCATAAACCTGAACAATTTAAGTGACTTCTTTAAACCTTTATGATTTTATACATACAGATTTAATACCATTTTTAAAACTGGGTTAAGACTTATCACCCTTTTAGACTTCATTTTATTTTCACTTTATTATTGTCCTAGTGTTTGCTTTTTCCTTAAGAGGACACATTTATACATGCAATATTTTTTTATGTTGGAGAAAAGTAACTATTTCCCAGTATATTTAAAGTATATTGATAAAAATGTATAAATGATTGCCAGTTATCTTAAGACCATTTGTGAATTGTGAATAACTTGTAAAGGTTGTATCTGGGAAGCTCAAATAGCTTCTGTCTTTAATTATATACTTTACTTAATTTACATACTTAGACATATGGTTTAAGGATAAACAGTTATTTGCTTAAATTAGAAGTACAAAACATCTTTATTTCTGAAATAAAATAGTTTTCATGAAAATGTATATAAAATACCTTCCAAGATTTTATATAATATAATCCAAACTAGAATAAACCAGAAATGTCATCGACTTTGAGGAGGGAGTTATAGGAGAATAGTAGACACTACTTTATAAAACAATGGTGCTATATAAAATAAAATAGCAGTACTGTATAAAACAGTGTGTTTATAATAATGCAATAAAAATTTACTACATTTTAAGTTGTACTTGATAGGTCATGTATTACTGAATTGGAAATAATGATGTATTACTGATCCTTTAAGGGAATGTTGAAGATCATTATTTTTCATAAAAATCTTTTTTTTTTTTAGAGTGAAAAACGAAGTTCTAATTTCATGTACTTGATGGTTGAGTTTCGATGTGTCAAGTGTGATGATAAGGAATATGGTATTGTTTATTATGAAAAGGTATTTGTCTTGGAACTGTTTATAGTCTCTGAAGTAGAGGGGAGGGGAAACATTAAAAAAAATTACTGTTGTACCTGCTGAGATGAATTATTTGGTTGCAGGATAGCAGCAGACAGCTGTCAGCCGCAGCTGTTTGTGTATACACAAATCAGATCATATAGCTACAACAAGATTACAAAAACCGATCATTCATGTAATGGAGTTCTGGGTTCCAGAATTCAATAAATATGCAACAGATTAAAAACTTTTTGATTAATTGTTTTGTAAATTGACAAGTAAGACATTAAAGCAATAGCTTTGTTAACAATTGATATTCATTTGAAAAATAAAAAGAATAATTTTTTAAGTGATAAGGTGTTGAAAATTAAGGGTATACTTCTTATTTGAGTAAGCATATATAATGTGTTGGAATTGTATATGTGATCCTAACATAAGTATGCTTATGAAAGCCATTCTAAATATGTATTTTTTATATATAATTAATGCAGAATTAAGAAAACTATGTTATCTGACTGAGTGATAACAAGTACGCACTTATGGATTTGTTCTGGTCTGCTCATTATGCAGAAGAAAGTACTTGTATATTTGATATGTAGCTAGATGAAAAATATCTGTGCCTTTAATGCTTGTTGAAGGGTCTTAATTTAAGCACTATAGAAATGATTGCATGCATAGTTCAGAACTATGTAAACCAGGTATTATTGTGGAAATACTTAGGTGCTTAAATCATCGTGGGTGAGGACAGACTTTTTGATACATGGCATAATAGAATAATATTTCTTCTAGTATATAGTTATATGCAGTATATTTGTTTATTAGAGGCAGCACTTCTAAATTATATTTACGCTCTAGTGTTATTTATTAAAGCTGTCTCAGTGATTTTTGAAAATATACATCTTTTTATAACTATAAATTATTTGAAAGATCTTTTTGTAATGGAGTTTTAAGGTTTATATAGTTCATTTATGATCATTTTTTTTGGTACTTTTCAAGTTAACATATATCTTTTTCTCTTAGGCTTGTACCCCTTCTCTTTAATAAAAGGTTAGGAAAAGTTAACTTGTTTCAGCTTTTTATTTTATAAATGATAGTCTTTGGTAAAAAGACATTAGGAAGGTAGACTATTTAACATTGTTTATTAATTCATTAGAAAAACTGCATTAAAAACAGTGGGAAATACAGATGAGTGAAATTATTTTGTCACTAATACACTTAATAAACTCACATTTTACATTTAATACTATATATCATATAATTTAAAGCATTATTTCCTGCCCATGTGGAGTTTATATTGCAAAAACATGATAATGGAAATGGTACTTTCAAACATAAGAGATGTGAAGAATCTTTTGAGAGACAGCTTTGATAATAGATGAAATAATAACAGAACAAAAATTAGAAGAATTTCAAGTATTTTTGAAAAGGTTCTTGACCCCTTTCTACTGCTTCTTGAAAATTGCTCATAAATTAATGCCTGTCTACCTACCCTGTCATATTTCCACTTAGTGTAAAGATTGCTGGGCCAGTGTATTGAATCTAATGGAAATAGACTTTCTTGTCACCTGTCTTTTGTGACAGATAGCCTTAGTGAAGATTACTTGTCACAGTTGGGCTGATAAATGTGTCTTCTGGTATTGTGACTGAGAACCAGCCTGTTAAACAACGGCTGTGGGAATTTGTGGTTTTCTGTAAGACTCAATTATTGAACTAAAGTCAAGTCACAGTACTTCCCCTATTTCAGTCTCTCCTGGTTTTGTGCACATTATCTAACAAAGGAAATACTAGCATTTGGAAATTGACAGAAAAACTTGATCCAAGATGTACAGTTAGGAGGAAATGAATTTTGCCCTTAATTAGTTTAGCTTTTCCCACTATGTACACAGTGACATTTATTATGCTGAATTACCTCTCTTGCCTGATTTGGATAAAAATAAAAGCCAATACTCTTCAAAAATGATAATAACCAACAAAATAAGGCAGCTTTATTTCTTAAGAATTGATGGATTGATTCTTTTTATTCAAGTTTGCATTGCATTGAGGAGGTGTCCCTCTAAGAAGCAATGCTGCTGAGTCTCTGTGTATAAAGTTCAGCAACATTAACTCCAGACCTAAAATTTGACTTCTTTGAATGGAACTTTGTTGTGATAATTTGAAAAGTTACTAACATCTACTCAGTAGTTTTTGCAAATAATGCAACACATCCCTTGTGCATTTTATTCATATTTATACTTATTATATTTTAATTATACTTTGTGGTTTCTTGTTTTAAGTTGGAAAATGAGGACATACTAATTTTGACCCATTATCATTATAAACAGTTAAAAAAACTTACAAAAACAATCTACTAATTTCTATATCTAATATATCTAAAAACTGTAACAACTTTTTGTTAGATTTTATTTTTCCCAAAGTATTTCCTCAGCAACAACAGGTAAAAAATGGATATGTATTTTAAAATACAGTTGAAAGAAGATACTTTTTTTTTAAAAGGGAGGAATGATGTTCATTAAATAGAATTAAAATACATAGGATGTGCATTATCATGTATTGTTTTTTACTATTTGGTTAAATTTTATCTGTTTTTTAACTTACTACACTGTAACCCAGGATGGTGATGAGTCATCTCCAATTTTAACAAGCTTTGAGATAGTGAAGGTTCCTGATCCTCAGATGTCTATGGTGAGTTATTGCCAAATTTCTTATGAAAGTGTGTTTCTCCACAGTGATTATGACTTGGATCCACACATACACTTTCTTTTAAAAAAGTATGTAACTAACTCAGACACCTAAAAGTAATTCATAAGTCCATTTTAGCTATCTGGACTCAAGTTCAGTGAACTTTTACAGTATCAACACCTAAAAATAAGGTCAGGAGAGTATAGTATTGGGGAACCATTTTATTTGATTATTGGAAGAGTTAGGGAATGTAGTCTTGAGAACTTAGGGAACAGGTATTTGAAAGGTTGTCGTCATGTGGAAGGGGAGTTTGTTTATACTGGAATGAAACTGTAGGCTCAATGGACAATTATAGGGAGACTGATTTTGTTGGAAAATATGGAAGATTGTTGTAGCTACAAGAACTTTTTTATTTGGATCATGGTGACTTGGATGATTTTGAGAGATACCTACATATGGAAGTTTGAGATGATAGCACTTTCAGTGATAGGAAACAGGAAGAATTCTTACTTTGTACCAGAGGATATGACTTTAAATTTAGAAAGTTTCAGGCAAAAAATACCTTTAGTAGCATAATGGATACCATGATATTCACACTTAAAACTCCTTTACATCACTCTGAACCATCTTACTGTTATTTTTTTTACCTTTCTAATTGGATTAGTTACCTTCCTAATCAGACCAAAGTGGATTAAAAGTGGCATATTAGAAGATAAAAACATGATGATAGAGGTAAATACACATCATTAAAGCAGGAAGTAATAACTGATGGCCCAACACCAAAGGAAGAGATGGCAGAAAAAAAGCATAAAAATTAGGGAAAAAAAGGTCACTTGCAAATCTTTTAGAAACAAACATCCTGAATTCCTTCACAGTCCCTATGCATAGTATAGTAAGTTCGAGTTAATATGTCTAAAATTGAAACTGAATTTTCATTATAAGATGATATATTTTTTATTCTGGATATTTGAAACACATGAATGGACATATTTTATGCTTACCTTCAAAGTGGCCAACAGTAAAAAAGATTTTTGGGGGCACCTGGGTGGCTCAGTCCACTGGGCACCCTGTGTCGGGCTCTGTGCTGACAGCTCAGAGCCTGGAGCCTGCTTCAGATTCTGTGTCTCCTCCTCTCTGCCCCTCCCCTGCTCATGCTGTCTTCCCCTGTCTCTCAATAGTAAATAAACATTTAAAAAAAAATGTAAGAAAAAAAAAAAGTTTTTTATACCAGGACCTTAGTTAGCACTGTTACTCCTACCAAAAAGTCCAGTAAATGAGATGTTTGTATTTTTAGTGTATTCTTTTCTAAAGAAGATACTCATCAAGAGTTAATAGCTTTAGGGTGCCTGGGTGGCTAAGTTGAGTGTCCAAAATCGGCCCAGCATCACAATCTTGTGGTTCCTGGGTTCTAGCTCCACATCTGGCTTGCTGCTGTCAGCATGGAGCCTGCTTTGGATCTCCTGTCTAGCTTCTCTCTCTGCCCCTCTCCCGCTTGCACTCTCTCTCAAAAATAAATAAAGCTTAAAAAAAAGAAAGAATTATAGCTTTAACATTATGGATACTGTAATTAAAACAAAACAAAACAGGGGCACCTGGGTGACTCAGTCGTTTAAGCGTCTGACTTTGGCTCAGGTCATGATCTTACTGGTGAGTTCCAGCCCCACATCAGGCACTGTGCTGACAGATGAGAGCCTGGAGGTTGCTTCACATTCTGTCTCCCTCTCTCTCTGCCTCTCTCTGGCTTGAGCTCTGTCTTTCTCTCTCTCTCAAAAATAAATAAATATTAAAAAAAAATTTAAAAACAATTAAAAAAAGTTTTAAATGCAAGTGGGCAAACACTAAAAAGATAGAAAGAAATCCAAAACTAAAACAAAAAACCAAAACTACTCTCCTTATCCCCTGTGCTCAAAAATTTAGTTCAGTTTGTAGTCATGATTATTTACCAAATAGAGGACTATATTTTAACAACAACAGCAACAAAAAAACCCCAGCTATTATACTACTGAATCAGAGAATAAAGCACTATAAAACTTCTGTAATTATAAGCACATGTACTAGCACGTGTACATACACGGATAGACACAGATAGACTGATAGAACAGCAGAAAAAGCCCAGAAATAGATCCAAGTACATATGCAAATTAGTATATGATACTTAGTGGCATTTCATTACTGGAACATAGTCGTGGGGAACTGGTTAGCCATTTATAGAAAGATAAGATCAGACCCATACCTCACATCATACATTTCAAAAAAGATTAAGTCACATCCATACTTCACATCATACGTAGAGAAAAATTCCAAATAGATCAGGGATTTAAGTATTAAAATGAAACCTTACTAGTACTTTACTGTCAGTGTAGGGAAAGCTTTGTAATCATGTTATGACTCAAAATCTAGAGACTGTAAAAGAAATGATTGATAAATGTGACTACGTTAAAACAATCATATGGCAAAACACTGTAACAAAGTCAAAAGACAAGTGAAACTGGAAGAAACTCTTTTTTGACCTACATCACAGACAAAGGGATGAGTATCTAATGTATTGAGGATTCTTAAAAACTGAAGTAATAAAGGACCAGAAACCCAATTGGAAATTAGGAAAAAGATATGAACAGATAATCCACACATGCAAAATAAAAATAAAATAAAAAAATCCCTTAAGCAAAGACAGTATGTTCAAAACTAATGGCTTTGGCTATAGTTAAAATAGTCCATACCAAGTATACATATGTATGTTCAAGCATTATGGTCACCATTCCTTCCATCAGTCACTGCTGGCAGATGTCCCAGGGTCATTAGTAGCTCATAGGAAGAGGGAATGCTTTAGTCTGGGTTGTCAGGGAAGATTTTAGAGTAAAGGTGATACCCGAGTGGGTATGAAAGCCTTGAATATATGAAGAACGAGGGGGTATAATGAGGTATTTTAAGAAGCTGGAACGGTATGTGCATATTATGGCACTAGTGAAGCATAAGGCATATTTAGTTTCCCTATCTCAATATGGTGATATTTAAAAGAAACATACACAGGGGATGAAAGTTGTAACAAGAATAAAATGTTAATTATTTTAAAATGGTTTTAAGTAAGCAACTACTTACTTTTATATTTCTAATTGGCTATTGAAACTTCCTTTTGATGAAGTTTACATTATTGATTAATTTTATAAATAATTTATAGGAGAATTTAGTTGAGAGCAAACATCACAAGCTTGCCCGGAGTTTAAGAAGTGGACCTTCTGACCATGATCTCAAACCTAACGCTGCCACAAGAGATCAACTAAATGTAAGAGAATTTATGGACTAATAATATAAAAATAATGAAATGTGTAATTTAGTTGCAATTGATGTGATAACCACTTCATTTGAAAGTGATTCAGGTGCATGTGTTTTCCAGGGTAATGAAATCTGCGTAATTTCAACAATTTTGCATTTTCTGTATGTTTTTTGAAATCAATTTTGGGGCTTTAAGAAAATATATTAATCCTGGAGACAGAGAGACAAATAGTATATACTTTCTTGATATAGTGGTCTGGCCACCATATAGAAACTGGCCCCAAGGTACATTGCCTGAGGGAAAGTCTTGGTGTGCAGATATGCATTGTTGTGTGCTTTGACTTGACAGGGAAAGTGTTCATTATTTATTTCCTTTTTCCTTTTGGAAAGAAAGGGGGATTTTGTTATTTTGATATGGTGTATTTTTGGTTGAATTAAATGAGCTCTGTAGTTACAGATTTCTATATGGAGTGTGACTTATTACATCGTTTTTTTCTGTCCCTGCACTCTAATAATATCCTTTTTTGGACTGAGAAGTACAGCAAATTTAAGCCTTACTCTGCTTCATGTACATTTCTCTACTTCTGTAATATTCTATTATAGAAATATTTAAATAAATGAAAAATTTTAAATGAAATGGAAATACATAGGAAGAATATATTTAACCAACGTAGTTCTTTTTTTCTTTGTTGTAGATTATTGTGAGTTATCCACCAACCAAGCAACTTACATATGAAGAACAAGATCTTGTTTGGAAGTTTAGATATTATCTCACTAATCAAGAAAAAGTGAGTATCTTGAATATTTTCGTATATCAGATTTATTTGCAAAATTTGTTACTAATGAACAGGAGAGGTAAAACTGCCATGGAAATAAAACGTTATTGTCAAAATAAAAACATGCTATAGAGCAATATATATGATATTTCATTTTTTAAATATTACAAAGGGCATATACACAAAGATACATGTACCAGTTTGTTGCTGCATAGATTATGTATAGGTGCATAGTTTGAATGGGTTAAATCAGAGAGACCTGGGTTCACTTTTGGTACCACTACTTATTCTTACTAGGTAAGGTGAGGAGAATTGCTTTGGAAGCTTGGTTTCCTCATTTTTCTGGTGATGACAATCCTTGGTAGGTGAGGTAATACTGGTGAATAACCTGGCCAAGTACCTGGCACATAGTAGATGCAGAGTAAATGTTTCACCTCTATCTTCATGGTTCTCACCTCTTTGAACTTGGATGACTACCAAACTATTTATGTTATTAAAAGGAATATAGAACTTTGGAGGAGATGTGGCTGGAGAGGGAGTATGAGAAATGTAATTTGAAATGTATAAGTTGAGTCATAGAGTGGGATCCATCTTGGCATGCGGAATAGAGGCAAGGTCAGAACTAGACATTTGCTTTTCTTAATGAAACCATGGAGTTACTAAGTTTCTGGAGAGAATTAGGATAAAGTAGTCAGCACTAGATTACAGTCTAGGGACTTGGTTCTGAGTCTTACTGTTGCCACTAAGAAGCTTTTTGAGTACTGGCAAATCACTTCCACCTGTCTGAATTTTAGTTTCTCATATTTAATATGAGTTGATTAAATGTGAACTTCAAGTCTCTTTTAGTTCTTAAAATAGTCTGTAAATTCTTAGAACATAGGTTCAAGGGCTAACTCTTAAGATATAAGAATAATAACCAGTATCTGTTAATCAGCCACAGTATGCCAGGGATCTTTTAAATCCCACAACAACCCCAGAATGTTGGTGTGATCATGAGTGTTCTATACATGAGGAAGCTTGAGTCTTAAAGACATTAAGGAACCTGTGCAAGAAGCTCAAAGCTCTTATACCATCTTGATGTGCTCACATCTGTGAATTAGAAGAGAACTTAGTGGATTTTAGAGAAAATATTTGCAACATCACGTACATGCCTCAGCAGGAATTATGAAATGTGTTGGGCACAAAACATAGCAGCATCAGGAAAATTAATATCTGTCAGAAAGCTATTACATAATTATATGAGAATGAATGAATATGTTTTACAATCTCATGAGACAGTCTTTAGCTACTTTAACTTGTTTTTCTGAAACAATTTTATTTCTTTTCATTTCTAAAGTAAAGGTAAAAATTCAATTGCAGCTCATCTTAAACTTTCCAGCTTTACTTCTTTATCTTTTATTGATGCCTTGGGAAATTCTTTGTAGATGAATTATATTAACTCTCCTTTACATCCTTAACAAGAGTGAAAGAAGAATTTTAAATTTCCTATAGCTTTGAGTGTTATTCTCTTCATGACTGCAAAAAAGGAAATATTCATCAATAAAAACTTAGGTTGTGATTCTGGGTTTCATAAAAAAATTGAGTTAGTACATGATACTCTGTTAAATGAAGAAAAACCTTGGTCACAGAAATTGCATCTTGAATGTAGAAGAGTGTTTGCTAAAACACACAGCAAGATATTGAATTAAACCTGTTAGAATGTATGGGTTCAAGAAGCATAGAAAAGATTTACAGAGCAGAACTGCCTTAGATAGAAACACTTGCAAGAAAAATTGTTTGTTTAAACAAGTAGTCACTTCCCACCGAAATTCAATTACTTCCAGATATGTGCAAAAGAAATAAAATGCTCAAGTGATATAAAGTACATGACAAGTTTCATTTAACTAGTTGATTTCAAGTTTTTGAAATGTGGGTGATGGAAACTTCAGTTCTCAGGACACATTATAGGATTCTTATGATCACTAGAGTAGAACAAACAATATTTCTTAATGTTTGGGAAGCACTTTTCAGTAGACCAGATATATATATTGGCTTTCAAGTGACCAGAGGAATTATTCACACAGCCACATTTGTGTCTTTGTAATAATTTAAAATGGGTTTTGTAGAAAACAAATACTCTTGTACTCCTGTCCCTTAATTTACTTACACAAAGAAGTTCTTTCCGTGTCAGTTTCTCTGAAACTGATTTAGGTTATTTGGCATTGGGCCCTGAAGCTGAAAAGATTTGGTGGAGAGAAAGCAGTGGTCAAAAATTGGTGGAAATTAGTTCTTACAAGCTTACATTTCTTATTTACTTTTTAATTAAATTTGGTCTTTCCACCTATTTTTTTCTAAATGACCTGTCTTAAGTATTTTGGATGAAAACCTTCTACTCTGGATGTGATGTTGCACCTACGAAGTTCACAGTAATCACTTTCTAGCAAAACCAGTGAAATTCAGGAAGATTTTAAAAATTTGTGGTCCATACTATGTAGAACTATTTCTACATAGTATGGAAAGTGGCTTATTATTATGAAATCCAAAATGTGAATATTGTAACTTTTTAAAACCAATAAATGGTAAATGGCTTCTTATAAAAATGTTAATTGAAAATAACTTTCTTAATGCCTTTCTGTTATCTTTGGGGGAAAAAAAGCATAGGAACTGTCACACAGTGGAGGTAATAGTGATGCACTGAATGTTCATATGAGGCTTTTCCTGAAGTAGCTGTTGGGACCGTAACATCAGGACAATAATCATATTTGTGCTGTCAAGAAGTCGATGAGGAGCAGAAATGAATTCACTTTAGCAAGCAAAGTTACCACTTTGGCCTAGTAATATTTAGACTCTAGGCTTTGAGATACCATTTCTCTGTCTTCATATAAATTAAAACTGTTTTTAGGGAAAGGATATTTATACAGACTCGGGGAAACATAAGCATGTAAATTGATTAAAGGTTATTCTCCTAATAAACATTTAAGTAATTACTATAATAGATATGTAGAGTATAGCAAGATCAGTGTGCTATGATATGAAGAAAATTTCACAGAGCACAAGATTGGTCTTAAAGTTTGAATAAGCTTCAATGATATTTTTTATGTGATGATCATTTTTCATGGAGAAGAAAAGCATGAGTAAGGCAGCATGTTAAGTTCAGAGACAGAAAAATTTGTGTGAATGGTTATGAAATAAACAAGTTGGAGTCAGTTTGAGCCTTGGATTCTAGCTTGGGAGTTGGATTTCACTGGTGATAGGAAACCACTAAAGCAACAGAGTATGTCTTAAGAAGTGATGTTTTAAGGAAGTTGAATCAGGGTGGGTTGGAGCAGATCTGAGAATGAAGGAAGAGATCTAATTAGGAGACTCATGTATGATTTTGAGAGTGATCTTGGAGGGCAGGGGAAGGAGAGGAGAATGTGTAAGATGACTTGGTGACAACTCCCAGGAGTTAGGCTTGAGTGCCTGAAATAATGAAATAGGGCAAATGGAAGGAGCAGGGTGAGCAGATATTTTCAATTTTGAAATTAGAAGCACAACTGTGATACTGTGATCTAATAAGAAATATATACTTGGTTTTTGTTTCTGGCACAGTTTCTAAAGCCCTGGGGATTTCCTGAGTGGTAGGGATGGGGGTGGTGTCTTTTTGTTATTCATAATAAGCCCCTTTCAGCCATACCTGAGTTTATGCTAATGAGGTGATTCTTGCAAGATGGAGCTGGTTGCTAGAGGAACCAACCAGATGAATATGATTAGAAGGTTGGAATTTTCAACCCCACCCCATGACTTCTGGGAGAGGGACTAGGCATTGCATTAATCAACACTGGCCAGAATAAATCAAACCTATGTAATGGAACCTTCATGAAAACCTATAACGACAAGGTCTGTAGAGCTTCTGGGTTGGTGAATGCATTCATGTGACAGGAGAGTGGCACATCCAAACCTCTATAGGGACAGAACCACCTCTGCTTGGGACCCTTCCAGACCTGTCCAATGTACCTTTTCATCTGGTTATTCATTTTGTATCATTTGTAATAAACCAGTAGTAATAAGTAAAGTATTTCTGAGTTTTGTGAGCTATTATAGCAAATTACTGAGCCTGAGGAAGGTGTTATTGGTAACTTCTGATTTGTAGCCAAGTCACACACAAGTGTGGGCAACCTGGGGATCCAAAATTTGTAATTGGCTCTAAAACAGGAAGCAGTTTTGTGAGACTGACCCTTTAACCTGTGGAATCTTCAGTAACTCCAGGTAGTTTCAGAATTGAACTAGATTTTGGGACATCTAGTTGGTGTTCTCAGAGAATTAAGCAATTGTTTGGTGTGGAAAACGACACATTTGTTGTCAGAAGTGTCCTGAGTAGAGGAATAGATTTCCCTTTAGCAACAAATTAGAAATTTCCCATAACTTAGTTGGTAGAAGTTAAAAATAGAGATATATATGATATGATGAACATAGTTTTTTTCAGCTCTGAAGTGATTGTGAATGTGATTCTAAGAATAGGAGATAATAGTGAAGAGGTTCTAAGATCAGAAGGGAGGTTAATGAAATACTGCTATTTAGGGGCGCTTGGGTGGCTCAGTCGGTTAAGTGTGTGGCTTAGGTCATGATCTCACGGTTTGTGAGTTTGAGCCCCGCATCAGGCTTTGCGCTGACAGCTCAGAGCCTGGAGCCTGCTTCTGATTCTGTGTCTCCCTCTCTCTGTCTGCCCTCCCTCCCTTGCTTGCTCTCTATCTCTCTTTCAAAAATAAACATTAAAAAAAAAAAAAATTGGAAATACTGCTATTTAAAACATGGCAATAAAAGTGGTAATGTTGTCATTTGACATTGCACCCAACATCAGAAGTAGAATAACAATAATATCAGATGATAAAATAATTAACATCAAATATATATTATTTCCAAAGTACTGTTCTAAACATTTGCATTCAGTAACTTATTTAATCATTACTGCAACTTTATAGGACAAGTTACTTAAAAGTTAAATAATGTGCTAGAGGTGACTCAGCCAAAAAGTCATGGAGCTGGGAATTAGGATTTGACCTCAAACACTCTGGCTCGAAAGCCTGTACTCTCCATTTATCAGTGGAAACTCTAAAGATAAAATTGCTTTTGAATCCTTAAATTTACATACATCAGTACAGCATCTTTAAAGGGCCAGGAATTAAGTATTATTATTATTATTGCTTCAAATTCTTACATTTTCTATCTTTCTCACTTCCCTTCTCCTTGTTTTCCTTCTTCATTCTACTACCTCTTTGCTTACATTTGTAACATTCAGCATTAGAAAGTTGTATAATTCTTTGTACAGTGTCTTAAGTTCCTTGGCAGCAGCATGCTATAAATCTTACTAGTAAATCTGTAAATCTGAGAATCTGGGGGTTAGTTTGTTTCAGTTATTGAGCTGAGTACATCAGCATGCTGCAAGATTTGCTTGTAAGTACATATCTGCACATTTCTATTAAGACTGCTGATGTGCTGTGAAATGGAGAAGGTTTTGCTGTAGTTATTTAAGAAGTATTGCTTTGTTTCAACATTCAACATAGAAATGCATTCTAGAAGTGAAAAATAAAATGCATGGAATAAGTTAGAAGGGTGGTCTGTGTTCTTACATGGAGAGGGAGCACTGTGCTAAGTGGCATGCTGTCAGTACTGAAGAAATGGATAGCTACCTTTCAGAACAGACTCCAGTTGTAGAGATAAGAATGCCCACAAAAGTGTTTGGCAGTTAAGAAGAGCATCATTTGAATGAAAGGGTTAAAACTGAGGTAAGTACTAAAGGAAGAGCTCAAAGTGAGAATCAAGCTGAGGGGAAAAATGCAGGAAATATTGCTTGGGAAATAATGGACAGGAATTGGTAATGGATTTAGGAGATCAGTGTTGATGGAATAGTGGCTCTACGGGGCATGGATTTAGCTAATTAGGAGATGGCAGTGCCTTAATGGTAGGGAGGAACCATCTGGTGAAAGATGCATGGGCTCAGTTAGTGGATCCCAGTTTTGGGTGTAGCTTCTTACCATTTTGAGGTGACAGGCAAGCCACTGACTTCACTGAGATTATATACAGTTTGAGCACTGGACTAGATAATCTCCATCGGGCCTTTTTGCTTAATTTACTTAAATCAAGAATAAGTTAGGTCATGGGCATTAGGGTTCATTTTATGTCATACTAACCAATAACTGTGTTTTGTTGTCTAAAAGGGCATTTTTTTTTCAGAACTGGATTAGTTTACTAATGAAAAGATTTTAGTTGGGCAGAACAGGAATTTTAAATTAAAAAAAAAAAAATTTTTTTTTAACGTTTATTTTTGAGAGACAGAGAGAAATAGAGCGTGAGCAAGAGAGGGGCAGAGAGAGAGAGAGAGGGACACACAGAACCGAAGCAGGCTTCAGGCTCCGAGCTGTCAGCACAGAGCCCGACACGGGGCTCGAACTCACAGACTGCAAATTCATGACCTGAGCCAAAGTCGGACGCTTAACCGACTGAGCCACCCAGGTGCCCCAGGAATTTAAAATTTTAAAGTTATCTTTGTTCAAGAGAGGAATTCATAGACAAAGAGAAAGAAGAAAATGGGATCAGCCAGGAAACTGTTCCCAGTAGGGAGATGTGACAATAGAGATAGTTTTTTATGGAGAACAAATATACAACCTTGTTAAAAGAGCACTTATTATGTATGGAACCATGGATGATATGCTCCAAGGTCATTTATTTACCTGGAAAATCTTGTAAAAACTTTAGTTATGCTGCTTGTCTAAAGAAGTGAGGTTCCAGAAAGATACTACAAACAGGTAGCTGAATCATAGAATATTTGTTGCTGCTTCTGTGTTTTTCTCTATGCTTGTTTGTGTGGAGTTTTTGTTTGTCTTTTAAAGTAGTTACTTCCCTGTGTAAGAGATGTACATATTTAATTTAGTTTGAGCCCTCATGTGTGAGTATCTAGGAAACCCAGTGATCCTGGAGAGGTTTGAGAGTGAGGTTCGTGGTAGGGATTGTACCTTTGCTTGACTTTGAACTCTTTTTATTTATTGGCTGCAATATTTTATGTCCCATGTTGATGTTGTAAAATGAAGGTTGTTTGTAAAACATCTCATGAGAATATGTACGCCTCTTTATTTCCATGTCTTGAGGCCTGCACTATTTTGTTATTAAAAAAAATTTTTTTTAATGTTTATTTACTTTTGAGAGAGAGAGAGAGAGAGAGCAGGGGGAGGAGCAGAGACAGAGGGAGACACAGAATCTGAAACAGGCTCCAAGCTCTGCGCTGTCAGCAGAGTCCTAATCCAGAACTTGAACTCAGGAACCGTGAGATAATGACCTGAGCCGAATTTGAATACTTCACTGAAGGAGGCACCCCAAGGCCTGTGCTATTTTAAAATAAAAAAGGAAAATGAAGAAAAGTCAAAGAAAACTTAAAAATTTGTAGTGCTCTGTATAGTGGTTTAACTTGAAAAATGTAGGGTCGCCTGGTACAAGGTACAAGGTAGAAGCCAGTACCTTCATGTGGGTTCAGACTGGGTGGCTCAGTCCGTTAAGTGTCTGACTTTGGCTCAGGTCATGATCTCATCATGGCTTGTGGGTTCGAGCCCCGCGTCTGGCTGTGTGCTGACAACTCAGAGCCTGGAGCCTGCTTTGGATTCTGTGTCTCCCTCTCTCTCTGCCCCTCCCCTACTCACGCTCTGTCTCTCTGTCTGTTAAAAATAAATAAAACCTTAAAAAAACAAAGAAAAAACTAAGCTGAAAAATGTAAAGTTACAGGGAACATGCTTTTTTTTTTTCTTTCTGTCCTGCAGTATTTTTCTAGGAACATATGTGTAACTATGTTTAGTGGTTACACATGGAGTCTGTCATCAATTCTGTGACTTTGTCATCAGGACCAAGTGGGAAACTCTGCCTACTTACTCTTGACCTTCCTTTTCCCAGGTAATAGGCTGTTGTTTCTAATGTTAAAATCTTTTCTGATTTTAGGCTTTAACAAAATTCTTGAAATGTGTTAATTGGGATTTACCTCAGGAGGCTAAACAGGCATTGGAACTTCTAGGAAAATGGAAGCCAATGGATGTAGAGGACTCCTTGGAGCTTTTATCCTCCCATTACACCAATCCAACTGTGAGGCGTTATGCTGTTGCCCGGTTGCGACAGGCAGATGATGAGGTACATTGTTACTCATTACTCTTCTTTGGGTACATTTTAAACTAGAGCCTGATTATAGACTCATTTACTCCTCCCCACTCAGTCCAGAGTGTGTGTGTGTGTGTGTGTGTGTGTGTGTGTGTGTGTGTGTGTGGTAGAGAGAGGGAGAGAGAGAGAGATAGGTAGACCAGAGAGAGAGAAAGAGAGATTTTTAGAAGGGAAGAGGATATACTAGGTGTGTTTTCAGAAGTAAAATTAAAATATTCCTCCAAGGACTCTTCTGTGAAATGAAAATTTACTTCCTGATCTGTTACATGATAGGACAATCTCTCCCAGGACATTTACCTGGCAGCAGAGCTTGTATTGCTCTGTCTGGAAAAAGGAATTCTAATGAAAAATGGTTTAATGCGGCACCAGCTAGGGAATAATTCAGATCCCCTCTATCAGTCAGTATACAACAAGCCACATTTAATTGCAGCCTTGAGAAGCCCTTGGGGCCTTTAAAGCATAGAGATGCATGGTCATCTTATTCTCCTTCAAACTTCTCCTTTAAACTTTCAGCTGCTGACAATTACGTGTATATGTAGATTTTCTGAAGGTGGTTTTGAATCCTCTGGAAAGCCAAGCCTGCAAACTTTATGCTGGCTATTTATATACATATAAAACCACCAGGGAAGGAGGAACACTCTGTGGACACAAAGCATTGCTGGATTTTGAATTGGAGTTATTCCTAATAAGATAGAGTAATCCAGCAAGTTTTTTAGCGTACTAATTTTTATATGGTGAATGAATGCCTTTTCCAAACATAACCTAATAATTTATGCTAGCCTGCAGGGCTTATGGGATACAGGATAACTTTTCTCAAGCCTCGATGTATATAGCAATGTTGTTTCCATAGAATAACTAATACTGAAGATCTTTTTTTAAAAAAAGTCATTTTGAATTTGTAGTGGCAAAACATAGCACTAAGGTCGATGTATGTCTTTAATTATAGTAAAATATGAGCACTAAAGTAAATAGTCTAGTGAATGCTCACATATAATTTACCCATCTTCAGTTGCCAGCTCACAGCTAGTCTTGTTTCATCTGTAACACCACTTATTTTCTCTTCTCCTTTTCCTACCCCTCACCGGATTATTTGGAGGCAAATCTCAGCTGTTGTATAATTTTATTGGAACAGTGTTCTTTACTCTCCTGTCAAAAAGCAATCCTAAGCATTGTGATTCAGCATATTATCTTCTTCCTCACTGTCTTTACTGTACCACAAGTAAAATTTATTACATATTTATTTGAAATGTAGAAATGTTGAAATATTTATTGTGAAATTAATTGGAAATTTAACTTAAATCATTAATTCTCAATGTTTGATATGAGTTATAGCGTTTAGCTAAAGGCCTCTGGGCTACAGTCAAGACAGTACCTTTGTGTGGGTTCAGAATTTAAATAGAAAAATTATCAGTCCTAATTTTTGGTTGTCTTATTTCAATTCCCTCACAAGCTTCTAGCTTAGTATTTGATTGTCTCTGGAGATAGCTGTATTCATGCAGGTACTGAACTATTTCCAGACCATTTTAGAATTTTTGTTATTAGGTAGAGGATAATGATAGAAACATTGTGTACACTTTAAATTGCAAAATATGGTAGTTTTTTTTAGGTTTTAGAGATCTTAATCTTTGAATACCTTTCTGAATTTAATTTGCTAATATTCTATTTAGGAATTTTTTATTTTTATTTTTATAAATTTTTTTTTCTTTAATGTTTATTTTTGAGAGAGAGAGACTGAGAACGTGAGTAGGGAGGGGCAGAGAGAGGGAGACATGGAATCCAAAGCAGGCTCCAGGCTCTGAGCTGTCAGCACAGAGCCCAGTGTGGGGCTCGAACTCATAAACCATGAGATGATGACCTGAACTGAAGTCGGATGCTTAACAACTGAGCCACCCAGGTGTCCCTTTAGGAATTTTTTAAAAACTGTATTTCTTATTGTTGTGTGGTTCAAAAGGAGAGGTTCCCCATTAGAGTTTGAGGAGGAAGTGGCATTTGAGATACTCATTAGAGGAAGAGTAAATGTTCACAGTTGGACATGAGTTTACATTTTAAGTGGAGAGATCAAAATGAGCAAAGGCAAGGAAAGTGAAAAGTAATAAGAAAATAGCAAGTATTTCACTTTAACTGGAATGTGGGATGTATGTAGCTAGCTGTTCAGGATGTAAGATCGGAACCTGTGTCCTTCTAACTGTAAATGCCTATATGAAGAATTACTCTTAATTCAATAAGAAATGGGAAGTCACTTAGTGATTTTTGATACGGAATTTTGCCTGTGTACCCTGAAGCATTAGAATTAACTTGTTATTGAGAGAAATGGTGATCACTATCTAGATAATATTCCATAGCTCTTGGGAAATTTTACTGAATTGCCTCAGATGGAAACCTGATCTTTTCTTTTGTTTTACTCCAATGCTATGTCCTTCATGCTTAGAGGAATTTTATGTTTTTCAAGATGTGACTATATAATGAGCAAATAGACTTTGTACAAATGAAGGAAAGTATAGTTTGAATATAGAATACCAAACCAACAAATCAGATAGTGATGAGTGACAAAAAGAGGAACGTTTTCTTCTGAATTCCTCCTTTGTGGGGAATTTAATAACCATATAGCCCTTTTGATTTCATGTGGAAAGTCTTCTATAATTGGGAAAACATAACAGGTGATATACTCAGCAGCATTTTCGAAGCATGCTTAGCAGTGAAACACAATTACTTAATTCTCCTGAGAAGGATATTTGTCATTAAATATATTAATCAATTTTTTGTTATGAAATTCACCTTTTTTTCCCTTAGAAAAAGCGTACCTATTGCTATTAGATGTCATAAGTCTCAAAATAATAGTAGAAAATCAGATGTTTATTACTCCAGTTAAAAAATGGTTTTGGGGCACCTGGGTGGCCCAGTCCGTTAAGCTCTTGATTTTCGCATAGGCTGTGATCTTATGCTTTGTGTGATCGAGCCCTGCATGGGGCTCTGTGCTGACAGTCTGCTTGGGATTCTTTTTCTCTCCCTCTTGTTCTGCCCCTGTCCTGCTCGAACTCTGTCTCTCTGTCTCTCTCTCTCTGTCTCTCTCTCTCTCTCAAAATAAATAAATAGACATTAAAAAAAATGATTTTTAGAGAACAAAACACTGTAGAGGTGCTCTGATACAGTCATTTGATTTCTCTGGCCACTGACATTGATATATTTGAATATGAATGAATAGGCCAGTTAAACTTTTATTTAATTTTTTTGTGGCAAAATCATAGTCGTGAAATCCTGTGTATTCTTCCCCTGTCGCTATTTAGATAATGATAAAAATATTGACTATATCAATGTAAGAAAAAAGGTACGAAAAAAAATACAGTAGAGTATAAAGTAAAGGAAAATAGGTTGTTGGGAGTGGACTTTGTCCTCATGGAGTTTGCAGTAAACTGGAGAAGATGAAGAGTAAATAAGCAAATAACTGCAAATTCTATAGCTGTTACAAGTAAGGAAGGAAAGTGTGGATCCTGACTGAAGTTCTGACAGGGGATTTCACTTGGTTTATAGGCCTAAAGAGGAGACTGAGATTGAGGTGGTATTCATCAAGTCTCAGCAATTATCTGATTATGAGTTTTGAGGGGCTAACTAGGTGAGTAGCAACTAGAACTCGAAGATAATGAAACTTTAAAAAAGTGTTTGAGTTGTGTGGATTTCTTCAGTTTATAATTGGTTTTAAAAGTGACACTTTGGGAGTTTTCTTAATAGTCATTGAGAAAGGCTAAGATAAGAACTACATTTATGGAGAGTAAGATAGGCTTCATATCCATGCTAAACATTAAACTGGAAGAGTCTTTTTACATTAAAGGAAAACTCAGAAAAGTAAAAACGATTTTGTTGACACTTTTGAGTCCTAATTATCGTGTTGATTGTCAATATCAGTATTGGAAATTTAACCTTGGGCATTTGTTTTTTTAAGCCATTATTGCTAGTTGGCAGGAAAGTAAGCTTTTCCCGTAACCAAGAGTGTTAAAATTAAAATGTCTGTTTTATAGGATTTTTCCATTTAGGTAGCAACCCAAATTCTCTAAAACCTGAGCTCTCAAGGAAAAAAAAGAAGAAAGGACTTAGGATTAAAAAAAAAAAAAAAAAATCCTAACCAGAAAAGTTTATGAAACAGGAATTCTTTGAGAACTTGAAAATTTGGAGTTTCTTATGAAATCTTAGACATAAAATGCTGTTATCGGATCTATTGCTGAAAAAAGGATCCTTTCTAAATTTTTTAGTTTTACACGAACCATCTTAATCCTTGTTTTTGTTTTCTGCCTTGCTTTTTGGATACCACTTTAAATGCATTTATTGGCCATTTACTCTGTGCCAGGCACTGTTTTGTGACTTTCTTCTATTAACTGATTTAATCCTCACAACTTATCTCTAAGGTATAGATGATTTTGTCCATTTTACAGATGAGGACCCCGTGAGGCAGCAAGAGGTTAAATAACCCAGTAACTTGCCAAAAGTAGCACAGCTGATAAGTGGTAGATGAAACTAAACTGTTAGCTTGATATGTAAGAATAAATGATGTCTATAATCAGTTGCATTTGTTTTTCTAATATTAGCCTATTTTTGTTTGTTTGTTTTCCAGGATTTGTTGATGTACCTATTACAGCTGGTCCAGGCTCTCAAATATGAAAATTTTGATGACATAAAGAATGGATTAGAACCTACCAAGAAGGATAGTCAGGGTTCAGTGTCAGAGAGTGTGTCAAATCCTGGAATCAATTCTGCAGAAATAGATAGGTATGGATATGCAGGGAGGACTTATGTTCAAATCTAATAGTCTCCCCTCTTTTCAAACTTCTCCTTTCCTTTTTCCTTAGATGTACCAAGCCCTAGTTGGTACTAAGTTTAAAGTTGTACCAATAAATGTGACATATGCACTCACAGAACACACATTACTGTATTACAGAGCAGTGTTTTGCAAGCTGTGGAGTCAGAATCCTTGAGTGAAAATCTTGACTCTGCCACTTACTAGCTGTGTAAACTTGTGTAAGGTGCATAATCTCTGCTTGGCCCCAGTTTCTCATCTTAAAAATGGGAATGTAATAATAGTAACTGATTTTTGCAGGTTGTTGGAAGATTAAATGAGTTAATACACATAAAGCACTTAAGATAGTGCTTGGTAAGAGTTAGAAACTGCTCATGCAAAAATAAAACAAATGGTGGGGCATGGTAGTGGACTCAGATATTTTACTGTAAAGTTTATGTTTTACACCTTAATGCTTTGCACCTTTTTAGTAGTCATAATAAAAAAAAAATGCCATAGTACTTGAATTAAAAGCTGTTAACAACAATGACAATTAAGAACTCCACCTCTGTAGCAGACACTGTGAGGGGGCCCACATACATTAAGTCATTTTAATAATCCTCTGAAGTACATATTCATATCTCTAATTTAGAAATGAAGGACTGAACAAGAAGTTAATTGTCCAGAGTCTTATATCCTGCAAATGGTAGAGTTGACTCTAAAGCCCACGTTCTTTCTACTTTGCCATTTTGGTTTCCATAAAATCTTAAAGAATTTGAGACAAATAGGAACCTTTGGGTGAGAAACCTGAGGCTCAGTGATGAAAATTATTTTGTGAAGGTCATGAGATTTGTTAATGACAGATGAGGTCTAGAATTCAGATTTCCTGAATTAGTCCAATGATTACAATTATCCCATGGGCTTAAGTTTGTGTTTTTGAATTTTTCACTATGATTATGATACTGCTGTTTTTATCTTCTCTGTTTCATTTGAAGAAGAACAGAAAAACGGGAAAGATCATTTTTTTTCTTCTATCGTCTGCTTTCTATTTTTTGTTTTTAAAAGAACAGACCCTTGACTTTGTCTTCCACTGTACATTGGAGGTCTTCGGTCTCCAGTCATGCTTATTTACCTTCTTCCTTACTTCTGCCACCTAGAATATTTTCTTAGAAGTCTGTTAAGATTTTACAATGTAATGTAAGCTGTAATTGAGTATTTCCCAATTATGGTCTGCTGCTCACTAACGTCTATATTTTGTAAAAAGATAAAAAAAGAGATGGGCTGCTCTTGTGGGCAGAAATGTTTGGGAAATGGTGGTTTAAATTAAAATGGGCTTTTAAAAAAACTACAGTACTTATCAAAAACCTTTAATATGCCAGCTTGCACAGAAATCTTCCGAGAGGACTGTGGCCCATATTTGTTGACTGTAGGCTTTTTCCAGGCTATAATGTGACTCTAGTGTTGCACACAACATGCTTTAGGAAGTGATGCTTTAACCAGACAGAGCTGAGGTGAACTATGCTAAAAAATGTATATCTTATAGGCAGAGTATTTTACCTATCAGTTATATCTCCTATTACTTTTTCAGCTCCCAAATTATAACCAGCCCTCTTCCTCCAGTGTCTTCCCCTCCTCCTGCATCCAAAACAAAAGACAGTTCAGATGGTGAAAATCTAGAGGTGAGTACAAAGCTTCTCAAGTTTCCTACAGGAGAAATCTTACAAGATTTCAAATGAACATTTTATGTTGGTCTTTAAAACATTGATTTTGATTAATAAACAAAATATTACAACCTTATTAAATAACTTGTTTTATGATGTATGTTTATGACTTTCTTCTCAGCAAAAAGTGCCAGATAGTCTTCAATTCAAGGCATTTTATTGGTGCTTTGGGCATATAAATGGATTAATGAGAAATGTGAAAATAAACTGGGCGTAAATATTTTATTAAGGAAACTCAGAATATTTATTGTTAACATTTATGAATATTACTGTAATTGTTGGTATTTGTGATTACATTGTAGAAATGTATGACTTTGATACTGGGACTTTTATACTAAGTAGCTGTTTTTAGCTCATAGAGAAAAATTAAGTGAAGTTCTTCTAAATAAGTAGACTGATTTTTGAGGTAAAATAGGCCAAATAGGCTAGCACTACTCTGAAAGGTACTTTTGGAAGTACATTTGCAGAAGCTGATGTAGTATGTTGTTGAATTTCTCCCCAAGACTTCTAATTTGAGAAGAACTTTTCACATCTCTGATGTTGAAAACAAGTATGTACATGCTTTGATACTAGAAAGTTCAGCTAATTTTTTTTTAACGTATATGCATATTGCTTTTAGTCAGATTTTAGGAGTTAATGTTGATGAGTGCATTATTCCTATTTTTATTACTGTTAACCAGAGTTTGATATCTGCCTACCTTTTGATATAATAGGAAATATTTAAAAAAGAATTTTACATTATAGGATCATAGAATCCTTAGGGGAGCCCTTTAAGTAAAGAACCATTTAGCTCCAGTTTAATTGTTTTGCCTTTTCAAAGCTAAGGTACTGATAGATTGATTCAATAATTCATCCTTTCACACACTTTTTTAAAAAAAGTTTATTATTTTTAAAATTTTTATTTTTTATATTAAAAATTTTTTAGATTTTAAATGTAAATTAAAAATTTTAATTTTTTTATATTAAAAATTTTTTTAATTTAATTTACTTTTGAGAGAGAGAGAGAGTGTGAGCAGGGGAGGGACAGAGAGAGAGACACACACAGAATCTGAAGCAGGCTGCAGGCTTTGAGCTGTCAGCACAGAGCCTGACGTGGGGCTCAAACTCATGAACCATGAGATCATGACCTGAGCCGAAAGAAGTTGGATGCTTAACCAACTGAGCCACCCAAGTGTCCTTTAAGTTTATTTATTTTGAGAGAGAGAGACAGGGAGAGAAAGAATCCCAAGCAGGGTCTGCACTGTCAATGTGGATCCTGATCGGGTTTCGAACTCATGAGCCCTGAGATCATTACCTGAGCTGAAACTAAAAGTCAGATGTTTAATCGACAGACACCTAGGCACCCCTCACACATATTTTTAAAGCTCTTATTATGTACCAGAAACTATTCAAGGTGTGGGGGATGGTGCAAGAGAGAACAAAAGAGTCAAAATCTTTGTCTTCATGGAGCTTATATTCTGGTGTTTAGGCTGATGATAGTGATACTTGTATATAGTAGAAAAGATAATATCTACTTTTTAAGGAAAAAATAAATCAGAGAAGGATGATTAGGGGGTGTTGGGGTGGGGTTAGACAGTTGTGATTTTGAAAAGCGGTCAGGGAAGGCCTCCCTGAAAAAGTAACATCTTTTGTAATAGGTGATAGAGGTGAGGGAACAACCATGTGGATGGTCTGGGGAAAGGAGCATGTGAGGCAGAGGGAACAGCCAGTATAGAGGCCAGAGCTTAAGTGTGTGAGGAAGAGCAGAGGATGCCTAGCTCCAGAGAGTGAGCAGAAGGGAGCATGGGAGAAGAATGAGTCCAAGAAAGAGCGGGAGATTAGCCATGCAGGGCCTTGTAGGCCATGTTACCAAATGACCTTTACTGAGAAGCTATTAAAATAATCCACATAAGACTTGTTGGTGGCTTAAACTAGGATAGTTTACATTGAAGAGTGTGTGAGGTGATTGGATTCTGAATGTTATATTCAGAATACAGTTGTACACACTGTCACTTGAACTTTAGGCTAAAAATAAAAATAGTTTTTACATATTTCTGATTCCTTCTCTTGTGAAAGAAGGTATATTCCCCAATTTTTGGGTACACCATTGTACATGTCTGTTTGACCTGTTGTTACTTAGTGATTAAGCCATTCTGCCTTTTCTCAGCTGAATAGTTTCTTAAAGGGTTTATGTAATTCAGGCTTTCCCAGAAAGCACTGGGACTTATTTTGAGTACTTTTTCCCTCCCCTTTCCTGTATTGCTCCCAGCAGAGTAATAATGCTGTACATGCAGTCATCCCCTTTAAGGTACTTCTAAATGATTAAGTGTTTAGAGATGTCTAGGTATTATTATCTGACCAAGCTGAAATTCCCTCTCTTGTCACTGCAGATACTAACATTCTTGTCTTCTCTTTGGCACTTGAGGAGTGTCTTGCCTTTTCCCATCATTCCTTTCCCTGTTCTTAGAGTTTTAGGAAACCACTATGCATGTCTGGCCAAATGTTAGAAACAAAATAGAAACTCAGTTAATCTAATTGCTCAAATATGGTCATTTTCCATAAATTCCCTGGATTCTTGAAAAGAAGATATATTCCCCAATTGTTGGGTACACTATTGTACATTTATCACTAGAACAAGCTTGAAGTTTTTCTGTGTTTGATATCTTAAGAATTAGGGTAAAAATACCCCTGTATCATGGTAGAATTGTCAATTTCTCCTTTTTGCCCCCTGTTGATGTTTGCTTTAAATATTTTGAAACCGTTCTATTAGGTGCATTTGAGTAAATTGATTCTTTTATCACTGTTTATTAGTGACCTCCTTTATATTTAATCATATTTTTTGCCTTAAAGTCTGTTTTGTTTGATAGTAATGGAACTTTGTCTTGATCAGTGTTCACTGGTACACTTTTCAGTCCTTTCATTTGAGTTTTTCTCTGGAAAGCATATAGCTAGAGTTCGTTTTTCAATCCTGTTTAACACTATTGTCTTTTAACTGGAGGTTTTACCCCATTTTCATTGTGTTTAGAGCTCTATTTGGATTTATTTCATCATCTTATGTGTTGGTACTTTTCTCTCCTTAAATATTTTTTCCTTGCCTCTATTTGGCTGCATCCCCTTCCTATCCTTTGTCTCTACCCCTAACTTGGAGGTTATATTGTCTTTATCAATTCTCTAACTGTGCTAGATATTTTAACATCCATCTTTTAAATTTGGCATAAGAAGTATTATCCTCCTCCAAAACAGTGTACCTCTTTACTTGTATGTCACTTTTACCCAGTGACTCAGTAGTCCTATCTTATTTAATTCCCTAATTAGATAATATTATTGTTGTAAACAGTAGTAATAAGTATTTAGAGGTATTTATCTGTGTTCTTATTTACTGTTTCTTTTCATATCTTTGACCTTTAATAGGAGATCATTTTTTCCCTAAAACACATTTTTTTCTACTTGTTTTAAAATTTTAAAAATTGCTCACCTAAATTGAGTTTAAAAATTGATAGTACATATATATGTACTAGCAAAAAGTACATTTGTTTCACAAATATTTTTATATTTAATTCTTCCCTGTTTATGCTCTGTAAATCATTTTTTAATGAAAATAGCACACTGTCAAGTGAAATATGTGTTCTCTATTCAAGTATATTTATAAAACTATATAAGACCATGATGTCCTTCTCAGAAAGCCAGAGATAAACTTTAGGCTTAGATTCTACCTGTTACATACATGGATTCAGTATTATGGCTTTCTGATTGAGGCATTTCCTTACTGGACATTTAAATGTTGCCGATTTAAAATCTAGTGCTGAGGTTTTAGCTCTAAAATTAGATAAAATTCTTGCCACTTCTGACAGCATCTGGCATATCTGCTTTGTGATAACAACCTTTTATTACTAGAGCTTACTTTCTGAAATACCCCTACCACATAGACACTTCTAGTCTGTTGATCTCTACCCCTTTTTTTGTTCATCAGCCCCCTTCAATATTTGCTTTCCTCTGAATATAGCTTTTATCCCTTGGCTCAGCATTTTAATCATTTTTTTTATTAGTACCTTCAGTTCCCCTAGTGAAATCTCAGCTCTTGATAAGGCTACTTACCAAATTGCTTTATACCTGAATATTGCTGAAGAAAAGCACATAGCCTAGCATGTTGGCATTACTCTAAATTCATGATCATAGACATCAGGTGGGCACTCAATACTGTCTGCCATCTTGCATTTCTCTCAGTGGATTGGGTTGCTCTCCCTGCTCTGCAGTGACTCCTTCCTACTTTTTCTACTCTGTTCTTCATGCCCTGCCTCACACTTAATGGAAACAAATAGAAGTCACTAGGTAAGAATGGTCTCAATTTCCCATCACCAGGATTTACAGAATCCTTTTCCATCCTTTCCTTCTGTTTTCTTACACAGAAGAAAAATAACTCCCTTCAAAGATACGTTCTCTTCTTTTCCTGGTAGAAATATTCAAATATGTCAGTATCTCTTATCTGAAAAATTCAAAAATGAAACAAAACAAAACAAAACTCTTGACACCATATCCTTTGAAACAGTACCTTTATGATCAAGCTTCTAAAAGGAGTTGTTTGTATAAACTGACTCTTTTTCCTTTCTTTCCATTCTTTAATCCACATCATTCTGGCCTTGGCTTCCCATCTTTATATCAAAACTTACTTTGCTAAAGTGGGAAAGGACTTTAATTTTTGTGGTTATATATACCTCTCAGTTCCTCTTTGCAGTATTCAGCAAAGTAAATGGCTCCCTTCTTGAAGGACACTTCTCATGGTTTAGATGATACTGTACAGCCCATGTTTTCCTCCTCACTTCTCTGGCTGCGCCTTCTCAGTTCCCTTTGTCAGCACTTTCTCTGCTGCCTGACATTTTAATGTTCCTCAAGGTCTCAATTTATACTCTTGCCCCAGGCAGTACTGATAAACTCAAATTTATATGTCTTGCACATTTCTCTCATCTGAGTTTTAGATTCATATATCCTGAAACCTACTTGATCTCCTTTATATATCCGACAGGCATTTCAAAGTTAATATTTCAAAATACAACTCTTTCCCCACACTCCAACCTGTTCCTCAGTTGGAATTTCCATCTGTGACGTAGCAGATCAGCCCATTTGTTAAACCTATACATTTGGAAGTTACTGTCCATTCTTTTCTTTCCTTCCTTCTTCCTTTCCATCAGCAAGTCTTATTAATTATACTTCCCAAATGTTTTAAAAATCTGTTTTTTCCTCTCCATCTTCATTCTCAAGGTTCACTCTTGCAGACTACTGTAATAAGCATCCTAACTGATCTCAGGCCTATACTTCTCAGAGCAGCTGGAGTCATTTTCATAAAATAGAAATCAGATCATCTCATTCTTCTGCCTAAGACCTTTTGTTCGGTATCCATTGCTTTGCAGACAAAATCCATACTCAATAGTATGACCTTAAAGGTCTTGCACAATTGGGCTTTGCCTGCCTTTTCAGCCTCCTTTACTTTCATGTTCACCATATTTAGCTCTACCAGGCCTCTTTAAAATTTCTTTAACAGTCAAGTTTAGGGCCCCTGTACATAGTGTCATTTTGGTCTTGCCTAATATCACATCCCCATCGCTGCCTTTTCTGACCTCCTGTGATCTGAATTATTCCTCTGACTTTCTTTGATGTCTGTCCTCCACGAAGTGTTAAACTCTAGTAGGACAAGTAACTCTGTGAACTGTGATGTCGTTAGCCTCTCATATTCTGCCTGATTGAGAATAAATATTGGATGAAGGGATGGTGGGATAGATGGATGTGTGAAAATCTGATCTGTGACGAGATATGTAGATCAAAACGATAGACAAACATAGACTCTCTTCTTTCCTTCTTGTTATTAGCAGATGGTAATAAATATACATTTCTTTTAATTCTTTCAGCAAGATCTCTGTACCTTCTTGATATCAAGAGCCTGCAAAAACTCAACACTGGCTAATTATTTATACTGGTATGTGAAATAATTTTCTGTTTATTTTCTTATTACTGGTGAGGACTATTTTTTTCCCCATACTATAAACATAAAGGCAGTTTAAAATAAGGTATAAGAAGTCATCAAAAGCCTAAGTGTAGTACTTACATATCTCTGGCTGTGCTTCTTTACAACTGTGCTCGTGGAAATGCTTGTTGGCACCACTGTTTGTCTTCCCTTTACTGATTTGCCACGATCTAAGGTAAAACTGGGTAATGGTTTTGCAGTTTGATGTCTGTTTGCCTTTTATGCTATTTAAGTAAAGTATGATACATCACAGTCCTTCAGGAGTGTGTGTTTTCACATTGTTTAACAAAACATTGGAATCATGCAAACACAGGAAGTTGGAATTTGAAGTTACCTCTCTCATAAATGAAGAAACTGAGGCAGAGAGAGGCATGATGTAACTCAACTGGGTAGAACCTCAGTTAGAATTAGATCATTTACTTAGCACTTTGCCACTTATAGAATACTTTCAGTGACCTTTTCTCACTTGTTCCCATGAAGTTAAATAGGGCAAGTAGAAGTATCTGTATTTTACATGAGAAAGGTTCCCTTTTGAGTTGAAGGAAGAGAAACTAAGGCCATAGAAAGTTTGACTGACTTCCTGAGACACAAGTAATATGAAGCTTGGCTCCCTTTATCTGTCACAGGATATTAAAGTGTAAAGGACAAGTAGCTTAAGCCCCAATGAGTAATATATTGGTTAAATGAAAGAAGGCACAATGTTTAAACACTAGACAAGAGAGACTTATCCAGTTTTATAGAGCAAATGAAGGTCCAAGCCAGCTGGGCCAGCCTTACCTGAAGCCTTCTGTACATTCAGAAATGTTTAAACTTATTGACATACTGGATAGTATTTAACTATGGAAATTATCTCTGATCTAAAATACTCCTTGACTGTGTTTGTTTAAACAGTAGAAATGAATAGATACCCATTTTGAAAACTCATTATTTTTGAAGTATAGTGAGGCATTTTGCTTTCCATGAAGAAATGAAACAAAATACTGTCTTGTTTTAGACTGAGTTTGGAAAACTGTGCTGTAGATCAAATCAAGCCTTAACTTCATTCCCCCATTCTCCAAACATAATGTTGTTTTGGACACTGCCCTTGTAGCCAAGAAATAGGCAACTAAATCAGAGGACTCTTATACAAACATAGCTGTCCATTATGGACATAAACAGTAAATAATTGTTTAGTTTTAACCTTTATGGTTCCCTTTATGATGAAGAAAAACTGCTATCAACAATTGTAACTAAATTTGTCATTCCCCCCCCCCCCCACCCCCAATGCTTTGGAACCTGTAATTTTTTTTCCCTATTGATCTTAGTAATGGAAAGAAAAATAGTTCCTACTTTTGTTTCAGCAGTTTAATATAATATTCATAAAACTACATTTCTTTCACAATAATTTTCAGTATGTCCTTAAAAAACACCCACAGAATGTTTTCTCTAGTTGTTAATCACCATTTTTATTTTGAAAAGTTTACTTGGAAATTCACATATTAACAAATACCTATTTCTCTGTAATGTAATCTCTTGCTTCCTAATGTTCTCCATATTCTAATCTAATTTCTTAAATGTGTGTCTATTCACTGGTGTTATGGAAAATTTCCTCATGAACATCTAAGTAAATATTTAAAAGGAAATAAAAAAAAATGTAGCACTCAGCATGTTGCTGAGTTTTTGAGTAAGTACTTACAAGCTTCTTAGGTATTTTTAAATTGTTTTAATTTTTTTAAGTCATTTACTTAAAAATACCTTTATAGGTATTTTTGTTTTCTCGCACTATCTATAAAGAGTTTTCTCTGGCTCAGAATTTATAGTCTAGAGTAGTCACTATTGTAAGAGCTATGTGTGCATATACTGATTAAATGGTGTTTTAAAATTCTGTATTCAGATTTAATTGGAGACCAAATTTCATTGTAGAATCTCAAGTTAGTTGTGATAGAATCTTTGATCTCTTATTTCAAGTAGGAAAATTTTCAAACCATTTTGAAAACAGCTAAACAATAGGAACCCTGTTAGAGGAACAATTTCCAACAAGGCAGTAGCTTCCATTCAGAAAGAGTGTGCTTTTTTTTCCTCCATAGACGAAAAACAAAGTGCAACTCCAACTCCCAGTCTTATAAGCATTCCATCAAACTTAGATTTGATTTGTGTTTTCCTGCTATATCTCTGATTCATTGAAGCAATAGCATGTGCTGTGTCTGTTCCTTCTCAGAGGAGTAATTGTTTTTCCTGTAGTTACAGTCTGCATATTACATATTCAGAAATACGGGGAGGAAAAAGCTATTGATGGGGGCTTCTGACGTTGGTAGACACTGCTTTTGTGATTATCGGGTGAAAACATGGAAAATAATTTCAGTACTTGGTTTAAAATGATCATTCTCTTCCTTTGAACATGGACAAAATAGTATAAAAATATTAATCAAATGTAACATTTTCAAGGCCTCTCACTCTAAGCGTATTCTTATTATATAAAAATTTTAATTGTGCTATTTTCTTCCGAACATTTTGAATTTCCTTTTTCATTTGTTGCCTTTCCAGTGATTTAAATGGGATTCCTGCTATAGCTGAATCCTTAGGGGCCTATAGTTGTACAGACAATCCTTTTAAAATGAATAGTGTCAACCTTTTAAGCCACAGAGGGGAGTTATAGTCTCCAATCTGTAAAGTGTTAGGCATCAGGATCTATAAATCGTTCCACTTTTTTATTTTTATAGCTATTCCAGTATGTCGAAATTGAAAGTAAACTTTGGATGCTTTGACATGTTTTTCTATGACTGTTAAGACCTTTCAAGGTAATAAAGGTTATTTACCTCACAAAATGAAATTGCCAGGAAGCAGGTAGCCCACTGATGTCATCTTACAATGGGTACCTGGACAGTTTTGTCTGCATTTCTACTTGAAGATGATAGGTTTCAAGGGAATACCTTAGAGTGCTTTGTAGAATCTACTTACTGCTGTGACCAGAAGATTCAGAAATGATTCAAATCTACGTCTTTTAGTCTTGATCTAAATTTGTCCTTCATATATAATTGTCATGATATAAATGACACTGTCATCTGTATTTTAGATGGACTTTTCTTTTTGTAGAAGAACTTTGGCATGGAAGAGTTTTGACCTTTATCATGAGCACCAATGTAGACCCTCAGTCAAAGGAAATAGCTGTGACCATTGTGTGTTTACTTGGTGGTCAGGGAGACCTGAACAAAGCAATGGCTATATGTTCTGGTTATCTGTATTGTTCATTTGGAAGTGAATTTCTGTGTAAACACACAGAAAAAGACAATTAATATACTAAGGTGATGGAGACAGTCAAGGACTTTAAAGGATGGAAAGTTTTGGATAGGTTTTGAATAGGACTGTGTTGGCAGTTTTATAGTTTAGAATCACTGTCTATTTAACACTCCTAGGTAGTGTCCTGAAATGACCAAACATTTTGGAATACTGTGAGTAGGAAATAGGAGTTTATCTTAACTGTTCTAGCTTATTCATCTACAACAGAGCTGTCCAATGAAACTTTCTGCAGTGATGGAAATTATCTATAATGCTGCACATAAGGCTACTGAACACCTGAAATGTAGAATGTGTGATTGAAACACTACATTTTTAATTTTGTTTGATTTTAATTAATTTTATTAGTATAAATACTATTTAGTCATATGTATCCTGTGGCTCTAGAAAGCTTCCTTGATTCAAGATTAAAGAACGCCTTCTTGAATTTTTGGCTTAGAACTTCTGTTGGGAACATGATATCGTGGCTGTAAGGTCATGGTTCAGTCCTTCATTCCACTTTACAGAAAATTCTAGGTTGTGAAACTCTACGACTTTAGAACAGCTGCTATTATCATGGTAAACCATTGCACTGGTTGGCTAATAGAGGAGGTAGACAGGCTTTTACTTTTATCAGTCCTTTAAATTTTTCTGTGTGTAGGACTATTAGGGGTGTATCCGGGGCTGCTGAAAAATTTTAAGATATGGCATATGGCATCAGTTTCTTTGTAATCTATGAAGGGAACTAAGAGTTAAACACATGAAACAGTGATGAGCTAGGTAACATCAGCACAAGTTGTCTGAGAGGCAAGGCCTATTCTAGGAAATCAGAGAAGAGTGAACTCGTCAGGGTCTGTGAAGACTTCCTAGAAGAGATCAAGTGTCTCCTGTACTTGAAGGGTGAGTAGAATATGGAAAGGTGGAGATTGGAAGGTCTTTCTGGAAATTCCTACAACATGAGCAAGAGCACCAAGTGGGTGCGTACTAGGAGTGGTTAGGGGACTGACCTGACTGCAGTTTGTGTGCATACATTGAGGATAGTGGACGTTTGAACCAGATGCTTGGGGCCACAGAAACTGTTTTAAAATAGTCAAGGGGCACCTGGGTGGCTCAGTCGGTTAAGTGTCTGACTTGGGCTCAGGTTAGGATCTCATGGTTCGTGAGTTCGAACCGCACGTCGGGCTCTGTGCTGACAGCTCAGAGAATCTGAAGCCTGCTTCAGATTCTCTCTCTGCCCTTTCCCTGCTCATGCTCTGTCTCTCTCTTTTTGTCAAAAATAAATAAATATTAAAATTTAAAACGGTAGTCAAGAGGGAACCATTGATGTTTTTGTTAATACAGGTGGAACATTATGAAGGTAGTTTAAAGAAGAAAAATTTAGGGGACTTCTGGGTGGCTCAGTCAGTTGAGTACCCAACTCTTGATTTTGGCTCAGGTCATGATCTCATGGTTGTGAGATCAAGTACCCTGTCCGCTCCACACGGAGGATGGAGCCTGCTTAAGATTCTCTTTCAGGGTACCTGGTTGGCTCAGTTGGTTAAGCGTCTGACTTTGGCTCAGGTCATGATCTCACTGTTCATGGGTTCAAGCCCGCATTGGGCTCTGTACTGACAACTCAGAGCTTGGAGCCTGCTTCAGGTTCTGTGTCTTCTTTTCTCTCTGCCCTTCCCCTGCTCGTGCTCTCTCTTTCTCAAAAATAAATAAATATTAAAAAATTGATCCACTGAAATCAATTTAAAGCCTCACAGTCTAGCATTTGTTATTTAAAGAAAAATGAAATAGAACAGAGTAGCAAATATTAACATATTGTTTATAGAGTATTTTTGAAACTTTTTTCCCGTTTTTTGGGCATCTGTGTGTACCCACATGGCTGTGTGTCCTGAGTTGTGATATAAAATGTGTTTGTTAGTATGGCTTGTTCCCATGAGAGGAGTTAGAAAACATTGGTGTCTGAGATCTAATTCAGATCAGTGGTTATATGACTTGGCAATTAGATAAGCAGTTCGGGTGTAAAAATACATTAAAAATTTCTTTAACCCTCCAAAACCATAATTTTGTGATACACAAATTTATATATGATTATATATGGATTTTTGAGAAATGGGGAGATTGGATGGGAAAAAAAACAATTTAAAATTATTTTGCAAAAGTATGTTAATGAGAAGTTAGCTTCAGAGTAGTTTTCAAAATAAGAGAGCCATATGTAATACCAAAAGTATTACACAGATTATGAAAATATTGTTTGAGTTACTTGGTAGACATGGGAGCTTAGATGATTTCTGAGGATGGTAATACTGTATGTACCTTATAAAGTATTAGGAGAAAATGTTGGCATCAAAAGAACATCTAGGATATTACACAAATTAAGGCATTATTGTTATTAATTTACTTTTTTATAAATGGTTGTATATGTGCCCTACTTTTCCACTTTCATTGTTTTTAAAATTTTTAAAGTTTATTTTGAGAGAGAGAGAGAGAGAGAGAGAGAGAGAGACTGCATGTGTGTGAGGGAGGGGCAGAGAGAGAAGAAGAGAGAGAGAATCCTAACCAGGCTCCACACTATCAGCATGGAGCCCAATTCGGGACTTGAACTCCCAAACTGTGAGAGCCAAAATCAAGAGTCAGATGCTTAACTGTCTGAGCAACCCAGGTGCCCCTAATTTTCCACTTTTAAAGAGTGATGGAAGAATATGTTTCATTTCTTCCGCTTATTTTTTGCAAATGTGAATTAATCAAGTTTTGTGGAAAAGAATATGTATTTACAAAATGAATCTGAGTGTCATTTCACCTCTTATGAATTTTTAAGGTATGTGATAGTGGAATGTGAAGATCAGGACACTCAGCAGAGAGATCCAAAGACCCATGAGATGTACTTAAATGTAATGAGACGATTCAGCCAAGCATTGTTGAAGGTAACCATTTAATGTAGGGGTTGCCAAAAACACCGTACATGGGCCAGATCTGGTCTGTTGCCTGTTTTGGTATGTCCCATGAGCTAAGGGTGGTTTTGATGTTTTTAAATGGTAGAAAAAAACAAAAAGAATAATATCTTGTGACATTTGAAAATTATGTAAGATTCAAATTTTGGTGTTCATATGTAAAATTTTATTGGAACGTGATCATGTTCATTTGTTCTCATATTGTTTATGGCCACTTTTGCACTGCAATAACAGTTGTATAGTTGAAATGGAAACTGTATGGCCAACAAGACCTAAAGTGTTTCTTCCTTGATCTTTTACAGAAAGTTCGTTGACTTCTGATTTAATGAAATAAAACTATACATGTAACAAATTCCAGAACTTTGCTTTTTTATTTCCCTTTGTCTTTTCTATTTTGTTTATCAAGATAGGTACATTTTTAGAAATCTGACAATGGTCATATTGCAGGTACTTACTACATAACATATTTTTGCTTCCTTAACGGTTGTTAAAATCTATGTAGAGCCATTTTCTCCTCTTAGGTGTTGTGATTCTTAAAGCACTGTGGCACAGTGCAGCCAGCAGAGGGTGCATGGGCAGTGAGAACTGCCACATCATTGATCTGTGATTTGCTACAGAAATGTATTACTTCACAGCATCTTTTATCTGCAGTTTCATGTTTCATGTTCTTAAAATTTTAAAGCACATCTTATTGAGCTCTTTGAGCCTAAACATTTCTATAGTTCTCAGAACTTCTCTGCATTTAGCTTATTGGCAGATAAGTGCTTGGTTGTCTCTTCTTACGTCAGTCTGTCACAGCTTTTGTCATCTTGTGAAGAAATTTCATTTTCTCTGAGCTTAAATTTCCTCACTTTCAAAATGAGGATGATAACATTTGCTCTTATACTGATAAGCCACCCTTATCAGTTTATTGAGAAGATTAAATGAGAAAATGTATTTTATAATATTTTATGAACTGGGTATTCACTACATAAGACTTTATGGCATTTAATTTTTATAACTTACATTTTATGAAGCAAGGATGCATTATGTTGCTATTTGAGTGCTTTCCTTTTTTTTTTTTTCCCCAGTAGAGTTTTCGTTCCTTGAAGGTGATATTGTTTCTGCCATATGCCCAGTGCATTTCTAAAGACATCATAGGCTTTCAGATACTTACTGAGTCAATGAGCAAATGCATTTTGGGTGAATGAATTCTGTCTTATCACATGGTTGTATTTGAAAAAAAGTGCTGTTTTTGATAGATTAGTATTCGCTGAAGACTCAGATAATTTTCAACTTTGGAAGAGTTGGCAGTGTTTAAATAAGCTAGCAGTTTTCTCATTATCTCTGAATCAAGATAATTAATCTTTTTCAATTTCACTTTGTATTGAAGTTTGTAGCTATTAGAAGAATAAATAAAGATCACCCATGCTATTAAAGAAACCCTGATCATTATGCTACACAGAACTAATTTTCCTTTCCTTTGAATCCCTTCAGGGTGATAAGTCTGTCAGAGTTATGCGTTCTTTACTGGCTGCTCAGCAAACGTTTGTAGATCGTTTGGTGCATCTAATGAAGGCAGTGCAGCGTGAAAGCGGAAATCGTAAGAAAAAGGTAAACCTATGGGCTTTGCTTTTTATTTTTGACTAATGATGTCTTGGTATCATAAAATACTGAGTCCTGGTACTATCTTTTTGGGTTGATCTATTTTATGAAATTCTTATGCAATTATAATAATAGGAGGATTTATAAGTATTGATTATATACAGGATCCTGTTTTATGAATTTATATCTGTATAGGTATAGATAGATAGATTTAATCCTCATAACAACTCTGTAAGTTAGATGATGCTATTATCTCAATTATAAGAACAAATAGGGGTAGAGGGGTTAAGTAATTTGTCTACCATGCTCAGCTAGTAAATATTATAGTTGGGGTTTGTTCCTAGGCATTCTAAGTCCATATATATATTTTATTTATTTATTTTGAGAGAGAGGGTGCAAGTGGGGGAGGGGCAGAAAGAGAGGGGGACAGAGGATCAAAAGCGGGCTCTGTGCTGACAGCAGAAGGCCTGATGTGGGGGCTCAAACTCCCGAACCATGAGATCATGACCTGAGCTGAAGTTGGACGCTTAACTGACTGAGCCACCCAAGTGCCCCTCTGTGTCCATATTTTTAATCTACAGTGCTTTATTGGGTCTCATTTTAGCATCTTAGCATCTTTGAATATAATCTGTTTGATGTGGAAAGGACCTGTACAGATCATTGATACTGGAAGCACTCTGAGAAAATGAAAGTCCAGAGTGACTTGCCCAAGGTTGCAGAATTAGTTGTTCATGACCTCACTGGCTTTGCATCTGTTCTCATGGCTAGAACAGGGATCTTTCCATCAAGTAAGGCTTCTACTTGATGACAATAGATGAGTATTTGTTCTTCATATGTTGTTTTTCCTCATCACTAGCCCAAATGATGTGAAGGATTCACTTTGAATCTTCTCTTTACATAATCCCATCACAGGCAGATCTTTCTTAGTGATGTTTGTAAAAGAACACAACACACTTTACTGTTGTTCTTCAGACTTGTGAGGGGAAGGTGGAGAGAGGAAAAGGTGAAAAATTGAGTCAGGAGTTCAAAGGCAGGGGATCAGCTGTAAAGAGAAATGCTAACAGATAAGTGTGTAAGGAATAATATTCACAAGGTTAAGAAGGAGAAAATAGGCGGAAGAGAAACACATTTTTATTGAGATGACCTTTTTTTTGTTGTTGCTGAGAAAAATAAGAAACCAAAGTTAAATAACTAAATCCCTACTGCTGTTCCTTCTGGAGCCGCTCTCCCCAGAGGTGCCTGTGTGAGGGAGCAATGTGATCCCACATACCCCCTGCAGGAATGTCTGTTCCTGTGGCTGTCAGTGTGGGGCATAGATTTCAACCAGCTTGTTTTTGTGTGGTGTGCTCTTCTTTTTGGCACACACACGAGTCTCTGGCTACACTTCAATTTTAGCTATCCTGGAGGATAACTGACTTCTTACCTATTTGAGGCATCACTTAAAGCTTCCTGAAATAACTTTTGTTTTTACCACACAGCCTAATATTTAAAAAAAGTTTTTTTAATGTTTATTCATTTTTGAGAGAGAGACACAGAGTACGAGTCGGGGAGGGGCAGAGAGAGAGGGAAACACAGAATCTGAAGCAGGCTCCAGGCTCTGAGCTGTCAGTACTGAGCCCGTTGCGGGGCTTGAACTCAAGAGCTGTGAGATCATGAACTGAGCCAATGTTGGATGGATGTTTAACCAACAGCCATTCAGGCGCCCCCAACATTTAAAGCTTTCATTTTGGATGTTGTTAAGTATTCTCTTTTCACTTTATCATTCTTTAGGTGATAATATTCATGTATTTGTTGTATAAAAATGTATTTGGCATGCCTACAGCATGGATCTAGGGATATAGCAGCAAACATAAAGATCTCTATTCTTAGAGAGTTTTGGAGGAGAAAGTAAATAGAATAAATAAGTGAAATATGTAGCGTGCTAGATACTGTTGTATGCTATAGAGGAAAATAAAGCAGCAAAGGAAGTAGGAAGTGCTGGGTTTGAGGAGTAAGGCAGTGAGTGTTTCACTTCTCAATAGAGTGGTCAGGAAGACCCCACTAAGAAGGTGACATTTGGACAAAGACCTGAAGCAGGTGAGGGAGCGAGCCATATGAATATTTAGAGAAGACCATTGCAGCCAGAGGGACACCAAGTACAAAAGCCCTGAGGTGAGAGTGTATGCGTGTGTGTGTGCACACGCGTACGTGCGCACAAGAGATAGATGTATGTGTGAAATAGGAAGAAGCCCGGTGTATTTGGAACAAAGGGAGAATGGGGGAGAGCAGTAGGGGATGAGGACGGAGGACAGAGATAATAGGGACACAGATGGAATATATCCTCGTAAGTCATCACAAGGACTTATGACTTAAACACTGAGTGTAGAATCTGTTGGGAGTTTTGAACAGAAGAGTGACGTGACCTGACTTTGGTTTTAGCAGCAGTACTCTAGTTGTTTGTTTGTTTTATGTTTATTTATTTTTGAGAGGGATTAGAGTATGAGGAGCATACTCTAATGGGAGGGGCAGAGAGAGAGAGGGAGACACAGATCTGAAGCAGGCTCCAGGCTCTGAGCTGTCAGCACAGAGCCCGATGTGGGGCTTGAACCCACAAACAGTGAGATCATGACCTGAGCTGAAGTCGGATGCTTAACCAACTGAGCCACCCAGGTGCCCCTAGTTGTTTATTTATGTTAAAGTTTATTTATTTTGAGAGAGAGAGAGAGAGCAAGCGCGTGCATGTGTGTGTGATTGGGGTGGGGCAGAGAGAAAGGGAGAGAGAGAGAGAATCCCAAGCAGGCTCTGTGCTATCAGCGCAGAGCCCAACCCGGGGCTTGATCTTGTAAACTGTGAGAAGTTGAGCCGAAGTCAAGTGTTGGACACTGAACCGACTGAGCCACCCGGGCGCCCCTCCTTTATGATGCATTGCACATAATTTTATGGTGCTTTGCAAACACTTTAAAGTTAGTAGAATTAGTTTTTATGTCTTTACCCTGTATATTATAAACTACCTTTACATTTTAACTCCGTTCTTTCTGATTTGTTCTCTTAGAACGAGAGACTACAGGCATTGCTTGGAGACAATGAAAAGATGAATTTGTCAGATGTGGAACTTATCCCATTGCCTTTAGAACCCCAGGTGAAAATTAGAGGAATAATCCCAGAAACAGCTACACTATTTAAGGTAATTGTGATGGATATCTCATGTATATCATTGGAACCTAATTCTGTAAAGCAAAAACACTCCCTTCAACAATGATTACGTTGCAGACAATATCTATAATTTTGTTTGATTTAGTACATGCTAGATAAAAAATTGTCTTTTGTTTATTCAATGTGTCTTGATTTAAAGATCTTGTATTACCAGTAGGCATTTTTATGTGAAATGTGTAAAATACACTTTTTTTTTTAAACTGTGGGCTTTTTAATCTTTAATTTTTGAACTTGTTATTAATTAGAACCACACCTACTTTTTCCATGTAAGCTTTAAAAAAAATAATTGCACAACTGATATTACTCATTCAGTTCATAAATCCATGTAGTAACAGTCTCAGTTAACCTTTTTAACATTTCTTGATCTGATATCTGTTCTTGTGACTTAAATTTTTTCTTGTATTTTCAACTAGTAATTCTCATTAGTCCTTTATAGCATGTCACGCTTCTTTTGGCTGGCCATGACTTGGATAGTTAGAAAGAGCTGGTAGCAGCCACTTTTTCCACTTAGTCCCAAGGAGTGAGCAGCATTAGCTGTGAAGCATCATTATCTGTTGGGCATCATAAAGAATGGTCTCAGGGATACCTGGTGGTTAAGTTTTGTGATTCTAGGGGTACAAGGCATAAGTTGCACTCAGATATTACTTTGTATCCAGAAGAGAAAGGGCTCATAGGACAATGACTTATGAATATAAAAAGGGGTGTGATTATAGTAAGAAGTAGTTTGGAATTTTTTCAAGGGTGTGTTTAAAGGCAGATATGGCTGCACATCTCATTCAACTGAAAGGCTGAGTTTTATAAAGCAGCACTGAACCTTATTGCATGGTATGGACTCTGATAGTTTCTATTCTTTTAAGAATTATTCTGACTTGAACTCTCAAACAAGATCAGCTTCTAATAACACAGAGGAAGTGTTACCTTCATTTTACACGTGAGGAAACAGGGTAAAGAATATGTGCAAGATCCAACATCTAGTACCTGGTGGAGCCTGGATTCCTATCTGTGACTGACTCCAGAGCTTTTGCTCTATATGCTGTGTAATCTTCTGAGTATTAGCTAGTTCGTAGTTTTCTTCAAGGATTCCTATTGTGTCTTGTTGTCAGCCCATTTTGTTTCTTTAGGTTCTGCTTACCTATTTGTTTACCTTATGTGTCAGCATTTCCTATGTGCATGGTAGATCTTTGTGCATTAATTTACATCCATATTTGAAAACAATATTTTTATTTTCAGAGTGCTCTTATGCCTGCACAGTTATTTTTTAAGACAGAAGATGGGGGAAAATACCCAGTTATATTTAAGCATGGGGATGATTTACGCCAAGATCAACTTATTCTTCAAATCATTTCACTCATGGACAAGGTAACTATAACTTTATATTGGCAGGGACCATTTTTTAATTTTGGTTTAGTATATATGCAGTGAATGGACACTGAATTTTTTTTAACATTCAGGTGCAATCATAGGAAGCTCAGCAATCTCCAGTTGACCTTAAACAACTTTAGTTGTTTTTATGCACTGCAGAGTGACTCTTGGGTTGAGTATAAAATGAAATTGCAACTGTTCCTTCTTTTTTTAAATTCTTTTTAACGTTTATTTATTTTTGAGACAGAGAGAGACAGAGCATGAACAGGGGAGGGTCAGAGAGAAGGAGACACAGAATCTGAAACAGGCTCCAGGCTCTGAGCTGTCAGCACAGAGCCCGATGTGGGGCTTGAACTCACAAACCGTGAGATCATGACCTGAGCCAAAGTTGGTTGTGCAACTGACTGAGCCACGCAGGTGCCCCTGCAATTGTTTGTTTTTATTAAAACTCTTTTCTCAGTTAAGTTCTCTTGATGTCGAGTTTAGTAACTCCCTTCCTCTTAGTCAACTAGATCTTTTTCTTCTTTAAATTGCATCTCTGCCTCTGGCTTTTAAAGGAACGGATTTGTCCTCATTTCCTTTTTTTCTGAGTTCTAAAATACTTTGTGACTAGAAAGAGCTGCATAAATGAGTTGGAAGACCCCCAGTGTTGATTGAAAACTATTGACAGTGATTTAGAATAAGTTTAAAAAAATTGACATTCCATCAAGTAAGTGCTTAATAAATTTATTTTTGACGATCAAAGTACAATTAATTTAGTAATCTCTTATAATAAGCTATTATAATACTTACCTGCAAGACTGCTTCAGAACAATCTTTATACTTGTTTGCTTAATGTATTTTATCATTTGATCAAAAGCTGCTACGGAAAGAAAATCTGGATTTGAAGTTGACACCCTACAAGGTATTAGCCACTAGTACAAAACATGGTAAGTTTATTTTACACCATCGTTGTTTATTTGAGTGTCTAACAAGTATACTTTTCCTCTTTTAATTGAAAGTTAAGAATGCTAGAGATTGAATTCATTTGTAGCACTGAAGGCTGACTGGGCCTCTTTTTTCTCCCTGGCTCCCTCTTGAAATCAGCATATTTGTAAGACAAATTAATACCTTTACACTGTATTTCTTTGCATTCAAAACTGGTTGTAATTTACAGTAGTTTTTTTCATACTAATCTGTGTCCAGAATCATCATTTGAGAGTTACTGTGACCCAGAGTGACTGTATTGTGCTCTTAAAAAAAGCCACTCAGCAATGATGCTGCCTCTGAACTAGTTTTTGTTTTGTTTTGTTTTTTTTTTTTAATATAGAATGATAGCATCTAAGTCTTTCTGAGATTGAATAACCTCTGGAAATTTGATAGACAGTTCCCTAGGAATGCTTGCCTACAGCCTATTGTCAATTCCATAGTCTTGATACTCTCAGAGCTTCTCACCCTTCGATACCTGGGAAAAACAAAAGTATCCATTTTAGGTTTCTTGGCCTTCTGCTGGCCACCCTCAAATCTTTTTGCTGGTGGTTTAATTCCTCTTCTCGCTTTCTCTTGGAATGATCTTGTTTAAAGTGCACATATGATCTTTGACTATCCTGCATAAAATGATTTACTCACTTCCATTCGCTCTTTGGACAAAGACAAAAGCCTTAGCTTGTTTTACAAGTTCCAGCATCCTGTGACACACTCCTGTACCTGTCTCTCAAGCCTCTCTTTTTCCAGTCTCCCCCTTGCTTCCCAGGCATTAGCCACATGGGCCACCTTCCATTTTCTTGAATGCACCATGCTCTTTTCAGCCTTAAGGCCTTCATTTATGTTACGATCATTATCTTTAGCATCCTTTCCTCACAGCTTTACCTATTAACTTTCACTGTCCTTCAAAGCATGGCTCAAATGTCAGTTGCCCTCTGATCTCTATGGTAATTTAGGTCTCCCTACACTATTCTCTTTCACAGTACCTTTTTATTCATAATATTTATCCCAGTAAAAATTGCAGGCTTCTTCAGTGTATAAAGGCAGGGTCAAAGCTCTGTTTTTTTATTGGCAAACTTATTATTGCATGGGAGAAAATCAGTAAATATCTTTTAAGTGAACTGATACACACTATTCCCTGTTTGTGATACAGGAATGAATGAGACATTTCTTATTTAAAGGAGTATACGGTAGTTTCCTTCATTCAACTTTGATTTTTCATAATGTCCTCTTCCTTTTTGGTAGTTTAAGGGATTTATACTTCTGTCATTTCCAGGAAATGGCAGAACATGGAGTATTAGATAAAAAAGGCAATGAACATAATTCAGTTTTAGGCTTAGTTGATTGATATTACATAATTTCAGAGTTCTTAAAGTGATTTTAAATTTGGAATATTTTTAATTGGCATATGTTATAAAAGTACAGAAAGAAATTTTTGTGCATATTTAAGAAGCTTAGCTATTACCTTTTTTCTGTGTATACAGTAATAGAAATTGCCCTGGAGAAACATACAGATTAAATCAGTTTAATTGAAAGAAGAGTTTACTTCTAGTTCCTATGACTCAAATCCCAGTCTAAACTTAATATATTGTTTACAGACTCTTTAAGTCATTTGAGTATGCAGTGTATGCATTTGAAAATGAAGGTTATTCTTAGTAGAACCCTTATTATTTTTATTGCTTAACCAGTGTTGCGCTTAATGCAGTGCATGTATTTCTGTGTAGGCTTCATGCAGTTTATCCAGTCGGTTCCTGTTGCTGAAGTTCTTGATACAGAAGGAAGCATTCAGGTACAGAACCAATTTTAAATGAGTTATGCAATTCATGAATATAATATCGTTTTAAAAAGTTCAATCTTCATAAAAAGTGTGTAGAGTTAAAAGTGCATGTTTCATTTTATCACTGTTCTTTCCTTGAGTTGTTTTCCTTTTCTCAGAAGTGAATAATACTAAAAGTTGCAAATTCTTCCATGTTAGTATGTACAGATGCTTAGTTCCTTAAACGGTGCCTAGCACATAATAGAGGAGTGGGAATAAATTTTATTTTATTTTTTTTTAATTTTTTAACATTTATTTATCCTTGAGACAGAGAGAAACAGAGCATGAACGGGGGAGGGGCAGAGAGAGAGGGAGACACAGAATCGGAAGCAGGCTCCAGGCTCTGAGCCATCAGTCCAGAGCCCGACGCGGGGCTTGAACTCACGGACCGTGAGATCGTGACCTGAGCCGAAGTCGGAGACTCAACCGACTGAGCCACCCAGGCGCCCCAGAGGAGTGGGAATAAATTTTAAAAGTTTGTTAGTTTATAGTTATCTTATATTCCAAATTATGGAAATTCTTCAGTGTGTTTAGCTACAAATTAACATTTGGCTATTTCCAACTTTATGGTTCTTCAGAACAGTACTACATGCTCTTGCTCACACATATTTTGCTCATTTGTTTTTAAGACCCCTCTTTTCCCCTTCAACCTTGTTGCTGTCCTTTAATATAGGAATAGGTGAGCAGTTCCTAGGATTATGCCATGTGTGTCTTTGAAAATTTTTACACTTTATAGACATGGATCATTTCTTATCACATCTTAATGGTTAATTTGTGTTATTTATTTTTTTTTTTTTATTTTTTTTTTTTCAACGTTTTTTATTTATTTTTGGGACAGAGAGAGACATAGCATGAACGGGGAAGGGGCAGAGAGAGAGGGAGACACAGAATCGGAAACAGGCTCCAGGCTCTGAGCCATCAGCCCAGAGCCTGACGCGGGGCTCGAACTCACGGACCACGAGATCATGACCTGGCTGAAGTCGGACGCTTAACCGACTGCGCCACCCAGGCGCCCCTAATTTGTGTTATTTAAAAAAATTTTTAGTGTTTTATTTATTTTTGAAAGAGAGAGAGACAGAATACGAGCTGGGGAGGGGCAGAAGGAGAGGGAGACACAGAATCTGAAGCAGGTTCCAGGCTCCAAGCTGTCAGCACAGAGCCCGACGTGGGGCCCGAATCACAAACTGCCAGATCATGACCTGAGCCAAAGTCGGATGCTTAACCGACTGAGCCACCCAGGCACCCCAATTTAAGTATGACTTTCTTTTTCCCTGTGTAAGAAGAATGTATGTAATTTACACAAAAAAACCTGATATGCCTGAAATGAAAGCTAATACAGGAGGGACTTGACAGGGGATATTTGTTACAATGTGTTTTTGTCTTTCCCAGTTTAGTATGTAATTCAGTATGGAGTTTAGATTTGCAGAAAAGCATTATTCTCATTTCTTGGCAAAGCAAGTGGTTATACTGTTCTTTGGTTTAAGGAATAGTCACTTGCAGTAGTTAAACATTCATGCTCACTAGAGTCTTTTGGGTTTTCTATGTATGTAACACATCATCTGCAAATAGTGAAAGTTTTACTTCTCCCTTACAAATTTGGATGCCTTTTATTTCTTTTTGTTGTCTAATTGCCGTGGCTGGGACTTCCAGTGCTATGTTGTATAAAAGTGGTGAGCGTGGACATCCTTGTCTTGTTCCAGACTTTAGGAGAAAAGTTCTCAGTTTTTCCTCCTTGAGTATGATGTTAACTGTGGGATTTTTATATAAGGACTTGATTATGTTGAGATATGTTCTTTCTAAACCTACATTGTTGAGGTGTTTTTTTCTTTTTATCATGAATGGATGTTGTACTTTGTCAGATGCTTTTTGCATCTATAAAAATGATGCAAAGATAATTTTAAGAATAAAAATTATTCTTTCTCTTATTAATGTGACATACTACATTGATTGATTTGTGAATATTGAACCACCCTTGCATTCCAGGAATAAATCCCACTTGATTGTGGTGAATGACTTTTTTTTTTTTTTGTATTCTTGGATTCTGTTGGCTAAATTTTTTTAAATTAAAAAAAATTATTTTTAATTAATGTTTATTTTTGAGAGAGAGCGAGATTGACAGAGCATGAATGGGGGAGGGACAGAGAGAGAGGAGACACAGAATCTGAAGCAGGCTCCAGGCTCTGAGCTGTCAGCACAGAGTCTGACACAGGGCTCAAACCCACAAACTATGAAATCATGGATTCATGAGCCGAAATTGGATGCTTAACCAACTGAGCCATCCAGGCGCCCCTTGGTTTGCTAATTTTTTTTTTTTTTTAAGATTTTGCATCCATGTTCATCAGAGATACTGGACTACTAGAACTGATGAATGAATTCAGTAAAGTCGCAGACTACAAAATCAAGGTATAGAAGTCTATTGCATTTCTATACGTTAATAATGAAGCAACAAAAAGAGAGGAAAATAATCCCATTTATAATTGCACCAAAAATAATAAAATGCATAGGAATAAACTTAACCAAAGAGGTGAAACACCTGTACTCTGAAAACTACAAAACACTGATAAAAGAAATTGAAGATGACACAAAAAAATGGAAAGACACTTCATACTCATGGTTTGAAAGAACAAATATTGTTAAAATGTCTATGCTAGTTGGGGCACCTGGGTGGCTCCGTTGCTTAAGCATCCAATGTCAGCTCAGTTGATGATCTCGCAGTTTGTGAGTTTGAGCTCCGCGTTGGGCTCTGTGCTGACAGCTCAGAGCCTGGAGCCTGCTTGGGATTCTGTGTCTCCCTCTCTCTGCCCCTCCCCTGCTCACACTCTGTCTCTCTTTCTCTCAAAAATGAATGGACATTAAAAAAAATGTCTATACTACTCAAAGCATTCTACATATTTAATGCAATCCCTATCAAAATGCCAACAGCATTGGGCTCTGTCTGGGCTCAGAGCCACCTGGGTGGCTCTGTCAGTTAAGCGTCATCCAACTTTCGGTTTTGGCTTAGGTCATGATCTCACAGTTTTGTGAGTTTGAGCCCTGCGTCAGGCTCTGCACTAACAGTGCAGAACCTCCTGGGATTCTGTCTCCCTGTGCTTCTCTCTCTATCCCTTCCCCACTCATGATGTCTCTGTTTCTCTCAAAGTAAATAAACTAAAAAAAAAAAGAAGAAAATCCCTTAAAAAACTACCAACAACATTTTTCATAGAACTAGAACAAACAGTCCTAAAATTTGTATGGATCCACAGGAGACCCCATAAATAGTCAAAGCAATCTTGAAAAGCAAAATTGGAGTTATCACAATTCCAGACTTCAGATTATATTACAAAGCTGTAGTAATCAAAACAATACGGTACTGGAACAAAATTAAGACATACACATCATTAATACAGAATAGAAAGCCCAGAAATAATCCACACTTACATGATCAGTTAATTGTTGACAAAGGAGACAAGAATATGCAATGTGAAAAAGTATCATCAGCAAATGATATCGGGAAAACTGGATAGCTACATGCAAAAGAATGAAACTGGACTACTTTCTTAAATCTGAAAATGGATTAAGGGCCTAAGTGTGAGACCTGGAACTGTAAAAATCCTACAAGAGAGCATAGGCATTAATTTTTCTAACATCAGCTGGTAACAACATCCTTCTAGATGTTGTATGTAGATGATGTCCAAGGCAAGGGAAACAAAAGCAAAAATAAACTGTTGGCACTACATAAAAATAAAAAAGCTCTGTAAAACAAAGGAAATGACCAATAAAAGTAAAAGACAGTCTGCTGAATAGGAGAAAGTATTTGCAAATCACATATCTGATGAAGGGTTAGTATCCAAAATATATAAAGAACTTACACAACTCAATACCCAACAAATAATTGAATTTAAAAATGGGCATAAGACATTTCTCCAAAGAGGACGTCCAGATGGCTAACAGACACATGAAAAGATGCCCAACATCACTCATCATCAGGGAAATGCAAATCATAACAACAGTGAGATATTACCTCATTTCTGTCAGAATGGCTAAACTCAAAAACTCAAGAAACAACAATTGTTGGTGAGGATGTGGAGAAAACGGAATCCTCATGCACTGTTGGTGAAAATACAAACCAGTGCAGCCATTGAGGAAGACGGTATGCAGGTTCCTCAAAAAATTAAAAATAGAACTATCCTATGGTCCAGTAATTGACACTGCTGGGTATTTACCCAAAGAATATGAAAACACGAATTTGAAGGGATATATGCATCTTTGTGTTTATTGCAGCATTATTTATAATAGCTAAACTATGGAAGCAGCCCAAGTGTCCATCAATAGATGAATAGATACTAGGGCGCCTGGGTGGCTCAGTCAGTTAAGCATCCTACTCTTGATTTAGGCTCAGATCATGATCTCACGGTTTGTGAATTTGAACCCCGAGTTGGACTCTGAGCTGACAGATCAGCGCCTGCTTGGGATTTTCTCTCTCCATTTCTCTCTGCCTCTTCCATGCTCATGCTCATTGTCTCTCAAATTAAATAAACTAAAAAAAAAAAAAAATCGATGATGCACGCTTGCACACACACACATAGGAATATTATTCAGCAATTAAAAAAGAATAAAATCTTGCCATTTGCAACAGCATGGCAGGATCTAGAGGGTATAATGATAAGTGATATAAGCTAGTCAGAGAAAGACAAACACCATATGATTTCACTCCTATGCAGAATTTAAGAAACAAAACAAATGAACAAAGGAAATAAAGAGAGACAGATCAAAAAACAGACTTTTAACTATAGAGAACAAACAGAACATTAGCAGCAGGGGGGTGGATGGAGGAATGGGAAGAAAAAGAAAAGAAAATAGCTGGGGCTCAGAACATTAAACTGCCTAGGGTTGATGTTTTGCTATGCAGTTTTCCAACTGTGTAACCTTGAGTCACTTCTTAACCCTTTGTGCACAGAAGAGTTAACAGAGCAGACCTGAGGCTATTACCTTTAGAAAGGTCTGATTGCTAAGTTAGCCTTTGACTGGTATTTGGGAACTTGGCTTTCAGTGTGTTATTCCTGTGTTCTCTGATAAGAGTGGTTCAGTGTGCCTAGACTGTACAAATAATTTGGTTTACAGTGAACAACTTGCTTTCCTTCTAGAATTTTAACAGTTGCTAGACAGAGGGTGACTTTATGACCAGCCCCCAGTAAAAACCTTGAGTGCTGAGTCTATAATGGGCTTCCCTGGACAGAAACATTGCACCCAGATTACTTTTTTTTTTTTTTTTAAATTGGCATTGGAGAAAAGTAGTATGCTCAGCATATCCCCTCATAGAAGAGAGCCAGGAGGCTGACACATGGATTTCTCCAGACTTTGCCTGTGTATTTTCCCTGTCCTGATTCTACTGTGTATACTTTTGCTTTAATAAGTGTCACTTGTGGTACAACCATATGTTGAGTCTATGATTCCATCTAACAAACTTGTCGGAGGTGTTGACCTCCTAACATACCCTTTAGGTCTCAGTTTTTGCATCTTTGAAATTTGGATAATAATTTAATAGTCTCTGCCTCTAGGATTAGTACCTGAAAATGAGGTGAAGTGTATGTAGAGCTTTAACATAGTTTCTAACTGAAATTATTATTTAATAAAGTTATCAGTTATTACGTTGCTGTGTGCAATTGTGATTTGGTAAAATAAGGACAGTGCAGTTGGTATATTGATTCTTGGTTTCATGTCTGATCTGTGTAAATAGTTTTGCTGAGTCAGAGGTTATTCTCATGTTCAACTTAAATAGACAATTAAAACGTATTTTCTAAAATAGTTGTTTTTGGGAAGTTATTCTGTTTCTCATTGCTATACATCTTTGCCTAATCTTAATATTGTCAGACTTTTAAATTTGGAATTGTAGTTTTAGTTTTCCCTAATTATCCCAGGTTGAACATTAAAAAATATATGCGTAGGCTATGCATTTCTTCTGTGGAGTCCTTATTTACATCTTTTGTTCATTTTCCTCTTGGGTTGTTTGGGTCTTATTGATTTATAGGAGTTGTTTATATATTCTAGGCATAGATCCTTTGGCAAGCCCAAGGGTGTTCAGAAAAGCTGAAACATAGGGTAAACTTTTTTTTTTTTAAACAGCATGTTACTTGTGTTTTCAAATAGTATATTCTGTTTTTCTTTAACATCTACATGTAAGGGAATAGTTCTAGTTGGTAATCAGAAAGAAAACAAAACATTATTTTCCCCACTGTTTCCAGACTCTTTGGACACTCTGGTGCATGTATTGTGTCCCTATAATTCTTTTGTTCAGTTAGCATCTCTCTTATATTTATCTTTCCATCAATTTCTCCTGGGAATTATTGGCACTTTCTAATCATTTTTATTGAGCTTTTTAAAAAAATTATTATTATTGATGTATCATTGACATACAGTATTATATTATTTTCAGGTGTACAACACAGTGATTTTGACAATTACATACATTATGAAATGATCACCATAAATCTAGTTACCGTCTGTGACAACGCATAGTTATTATAAGCAATATTATTGACTATATTCCCTGTGCTGTAGTTTATATCCCCTTGACTTATTTGGTTTATAACTGGAAGTTTGTTAATGCTAACAGTGTTTCAGTAGCTACACTTAACAAGTAATTTCAATAACTCATGTTCACTTTAAGGAGAATGTATGATACATAAAACCCCCTCATTGTTTACATTCAGAAGAAAAGTGAAAAAAAAGTGATAGAGTATAGAGAAATAAAAGTAAATTCATTTCATCTAATGTTTTCCCTAAGGTGTAAAAGTAGCAGCATACTTTTTTTTATCTTAACTGTCTGCAAGCACAGTAGTAAGACTGATTCTTAGAATATACTTTTTAAAGTCCACATTTTATAATTATTGACTAAACATTAGGCCAGGCACTTGGTCATGTTTTACAACTGCAAAATGTCTGATTTGTTAAGGATTGTATTGAGTTTGTAAACATGTAAATTATATCTTTTCAGAACTTCTTTAGAAAATATGCACCGAGTGAGAATGGACCAAATGGAATCAGTGCTGAAGTTATGGACACTTATGTTAAAAGCTGTGGTAAGTTTTTCAAGCTCTAGTTTCCACTGATGCACTGAAGTCAAGGAAATAGGCTATCCTGATGTTGCTATATTCATACACATTAGTACACTGTAGGATTTTATCTTACTTCATGTGGGCTGCTCTAACAAAATACCAGAGACTAGGTGGCTTGTAGGCTGGAAGTCCAAGATAAGGTACCTACTTTGTCAGTTGACGGCCCTTTTTGGGGAGAAGACTTTTTTGTTGTATCTTCATCTGGCAGAATGGGCTAGGGAGCTGTGTGGACTCTCCTTTTAGAGAGCACTAATCTCATTCATGAGGGGTCTACCCTAATGATTTAAGCACCCCCTAATACCATTACATTGGGCTGTACGATTTCAACATGTGAATTTTGGGGGCCACAAAGACATTCAGATCATAACATTTCAATTCTCTATAAGAAGATGACTAAAAGATATACTGATAGAAGAAGTCAATTAATATTTTGACATAATAGTAATTAACAAGGTATAAATTCTGTTTAGTCTTTGGTGAATGTATCTTTGCAATCAGTTAACTGTGTTATTATTACAAGTTATCTCTTCCTGGAAGCTGTTAATTTTCTCCAAGATTTTCCCTGTGTTTGAGTAACTACAATTAAAGAGACTGTGGGAAAAGTCTCAGCAATAATTATGCTTTAGATAGATCTCAAGAGCTATGTTAGGAGGATGCCTCTCATGATATTTTATTTTATGGTCCCTTCTGGGAAATAAGTAGGTAGTAGAATGCCAGAGGGATTAATTCATATCGTTTCGACCATTTATGCCTACCTATCCTCATGAAGTTTATGTTCTAGAGGATTTCTTAATTTTCTTAAGCACTTTTTTGTTTGTTTGTTTTATTTGTTTTTGCTTTTAATAGCTAGATTGTTTAAAAGAGGGTTAGTAAAAGAGTTGACACTAGAGTTAGCCCTGGATGGGATATGGTATATAAGTTGTTCCTGTTTTAAGTTCCTATTTATACCTAAGGCAAAGTAGGTAAGGGACTTTAGACACATGTAACAGTTGTATTTAAACTTTCATATCATTTAATGGCTTATAAACTGATTCTTATACATGACATTTAAAAATTTTTCACAATGTTCCTATGAGGTAGTATTCCAGATTATTTTAGACAACATAATTTACTCCCAAATTTATACTAGATGATATATAAAGAAGTACATCTAGTTGGCTGAGAAGTATAAAGAAAATGTAATATTGCTGGGAACTTTAAAAGCACTGAAATAAAACATGTATGTGTATATTAAAATCCTTTATGGTTTTAATTGTATTTTTACTGAAGGAATATAACGTGGTACGTGTAACTGTGCTCTCCCTTAAAAATGACCATGTACAGTGTATTTAGATTTAAAGACTAAAAAAAATTATTGAAACATTCTAGAGAAAATGTATTATTTCTTTTAGTTCCCCTTGCTCTCCCAACTCTGTATTTCTCTTTTCTTTCTCTCCTTCCCTGCTTTCCTTCTTTTCTTCTTTCCTTTTCCCCTTTCTCTTCTTCCCTATTTTTTTTTACCTTCAACTCTTGTTTTCTATGTTCTGAAAAAATTACGTATCATCTAAAGACTAGGCAGGACATCTAAGATCACTCACATGACAGTTCATAGTTCATACTGTCTTTTATAGCAAGACTTGTCTGTCAAGTGTCCTGTACGTGGCTTCTCTGTGGCTTGGGGTTCTCAGAGCTGGCTTCCAAGAGGAAGTATTCTAAGAAACAGAAAGTAGAAATTGTTGGTTTCTGATGGCTTGGACTGGGAAGCTGGTCATTTGTCATTTCTGTCATAATCTCTTGGTCAAAGCAGTCACAGAGCTTGCCCGGACCCAAAGGGAGGGGTTATAGTTCCCACCTTGAGTGAAAAGCATGTTAAAGAATGTGTGGCTATTCTTTAGTCCACCATGCCTAATTACTGAAAACTTTTTAACATCATGAATCTATTTAATAAATGAATGCTAACTTTTTCTGCTTGAAATATATACACACACATACTATCTATAAATATTGACTAAAATTTTGAAAGCCCTGCTCACTCTTAGTAAAATTACTGGAACAGTATATTATGGTTGCATGTCGTAATTGTTTTATGTAATGTTCTATTACATAAATGTTCTATTACATAAAATGTCTTTTATGTAATGTTCTATTTTTTTCCAAGACCTAATGAAAATATGACTGGGTTTTTCATATAAAAAAATAGCCATTTCAAATTGAACTTCTTGGGGCACCTAGGTGTCTCAGTCAGTTGAGCGTCTGACTCTTGACTTCAGCTCAGGTCATGATCTCACAGTCCTGAGGTCAGGTTCCGTGCTGGGTGTGGAGCCTGCTTAAGATTCTCTCCTCCCTCTTTCCCTCTCCTGCATGCTCATGCGCTCTCTCTCTCTCTCTCTCTCTCTCTCTCAAAAATAAAGAAATAAGTTAATTAATTGCACCTCTTGGATACTTCAGTTCAAATTGGATCTTGCTCCTTTCTTTCCCCAATATTGTACTTTATTCCTTTCCTGATAATCGATTTGATGGCAAGCCTTCTCTTCATCTTATTTTGAATAGCCTTCTTTTTCCTTTGTACCTTGTTGCGTTACAAAATAATCATTTGTATTTTAGGGTGTTTGGTATATTGGAGGTTGAAAGCCATTATTTGAGTTTTTCATTAGAGGATTTAGTGATCAATAAGTTGCTACTTTGTACTAGAATCTGATTGTTGGACATTATCATATAGATGTATGTATAAGTTTCATTTTAGAAAGCAAAGGTTTAGATTTTTGGCAGAGTGTAAGAAGAAAGTGATAATAGTTTTGGTGACAGTTTTTTTCCAGATTATGCAAGGTATCAAGTATATTTCATTCAAGTAAATAGAACATTAATTATTTTTACAAATATATTTTTGCTAAGTAAAGGGAGATACTATCATTTGGTTCTCTAATATTTCTCTGAATTTTACATCAAAGTTGTATTATAATACCAATTTAAAGATATTGTGCATTTCATATGGGCTCAAAACACTAACGGGCAACATCCTTTTGACAAAATTCTCTTGGACAATCTACTCTGTGCCATTTCATATTGTTCTGAATCTGTTATCTGTGCTTTAAAAATTTCTGGGGATCATCTGACTCTTAATCCATGTCTTTTCCAGCATGTTCTCTCTTAAGCATTGATACTTTGAATTATTGGGACACCCTGATTTCACCACCCCCTCCCCCATTTATATACATATGAAAGAGAGAAGATCATATGTTATCTCACTTGACTTAAAAAACAAAACAAAACAAAACAAAATAAGACAGCGGTGCTTGGGTGGGTCAGTTGGTTAAGTGTCTGGCTCTTGATTTTGGCTCAGGTCACGGCCTCATAGTTTGTGGGATCGAGCCCTGTGTCATGCTATTAGAATGGAGCCTGCTTGGGATTCTCTCTCCCTCTTTCTCTCTGCCCCTCCTCTGCTCGTGCACTCGCTCGCTCTCTCTCAAAACAAATAAACTTTAAAAGAAAAAAACAAAAAACATCTATTAAAATGACCCTTAAACATATTTATGACCTTAACCCACTGAGGCAGGGTAAAGGCTCTTTCCCATACATTTCCCATTTCCATTGGAAAATAATCCAGTAATAATTACTGTAAAAGCAAACATGATGATAGAAAGTAGTATATAAAAACATCTTGCTTTGTCAGTAGAGACAGGCAAAATTCATGGCATGTCTAGTTGTGTAAAAATTTTAGGTCAAATGTACTGTTGCTACACATGTGAATCATTACTCTGTAGAGGCAGCTAAACAATGAAACAAAGTAAATAATGATAAAACTAATTTATAATGAACCAAAAGATAAGCTGCACCATACAACAATTCAAGTATATTGATACACAGTGATGTTCTTTTGGAAAATTGCCAGTGTTTTAACAATGTTCTGATGCACATTATCAGGAGTTTTCTATCCTTCACAAGTATTGAGTGGCAGCCAGATTGCTAAGTGACTCACGTATTAGAGAGCTCGGTGTCCTAAGTTCTTACGTGTTCTCTTTATGAATTTCCTTTAGCACGGCGCTCACTAATGTCGGAGTGGAGGGCCATTAGTCGTTTGTGGATTGCATATTTTGCAGCAGTTTTAGAGCAGCAGCACTCCAGCATTCCCACTGTAATCCCTGGACCAGCAGCATTGGCTTCATCTGGGAACTTGTTTGTATTAACAGAATCCCAGGCCTTGCCCCTGATGTTTTGATTAGAATCTTCATTTTAACAGGATTCCCAGGGGATTCTAGTACATTAAAGCAGAAGGGAGTACACAAACTGTGGTGTGTATAGCAATCACTTCCTAGCACTGCCCCGAGAAATTCTGATGCAGCAGGACTGAAGTGGGCCCTAAGGGTTTGCATTTTTAAGAAGCTTCTAAGGGTGAGTGATGCTGCCAGTCTGTGCATCATTTTGAAGAGCAGTTTCCTAGCAAGAGTCAAATCAGTTTCTTCCTACAACCTTCCTCATAGTAAGTATTTTAGGATTTTTAGGCCACATGATCTCTGTTGTACCCATTCAGCCAGGCCAGTGTCGTGCTCAAGAAATAGGTAAATGAATGGATGTGGCTGAGTTCCAGTAAACTCTATAAAATACAAAAACAGAGGAGGTCCCACTTTGGCCGTCAAGCTGTATTTGCTCACCCTTTATGTAAGTGGCCCTCAAGTCCCCCAGTGGACCACTTAATGTGTCAACAATTGTATTCAGCTGAAGTTAACATAATCTATAGTGATGCACACACACAAGTCATTTTCTTTTTTGTAAGAAGCCCAGATGTCAGTCATTGTAGTTGCTTTAGCTGCTTATGGATGTTAGGGCCAACCAAGGTCTTTGTGATTCTCTTGGCCTTCTCCCAGTGGTCCCAAATGACTATTGCAAATGCAGTCATCATGTTTGCAGTCCAGCCAACCAGGAGAAGAAACCCAAAAGGCTCACTTCCCAGCTCAGCCAGCCCCATCTTTAAACATGCTCATCACAAACCTACATTTGTTTATAGTTCCCTGGACATACCTAAGTGCAGGTGAGGCTGGGAAATACAGTCTTTTACCTAGGCATGGTCTTGTCTCCCAGATCCTGGTTTTGTTTTAAGGAAGAAACAGATTAGATAGTGTGTAGACAAACTAGTAGTTCCTGTCACAATGCAGGCTATATTTTGAGAATAACTGATTTGTTACAGTTTAGTGAAAATTGTTAGTAGACCAATAATATGATTAGAAGCATTTTTTGGGTAATAGTGTGCTTTCATTCATTCTGTACATATGGATACATTTTGAAATATATAAAATGTATAATTTCACCTGTAATTAGTCTATGGTTAGTTATTCTAAACAAATACACTTGAACTTAAATATCTTGAGTGTTGCATCTGTCTAAATAGCCACTTTGGGGAACAGGAGTTATACAATGCAGAAGTGGCTTGAGCCAAGGACTTTAGAGTGAGAGTTAGGTTCAAATCCCAGCCTAGTGACCTTGGACAATCTCGTTAACTTCTGGAGCCTGAGATATTTTCATTAGAAGGATAGTTACAATACTTAACTGGCATCATTAAGGGCTAGAGATGATGAATGTAATGTGCCTACCTAAGGGACTAGCTTTCAGTAAGTTGTAACTATGATTAATTAATTAATAATTAATGATTAATCCAGTGAAATTAATTTGGTCATTAACAGGTGGTCCAGTCTTTTTCCTACATATTAACTGAAATAAACATGCTTTTGTAAATACTGATATAGCCATGTGTATGTTTATAAGTTATGTTTCTTGTTACATTAATAATAGAAATAGAATGGAAAAAATAATCTTCAAAAAGGTGATATTTGCTTAATTTTATTTGAGCATTTTCAACACATGACAGGTTTCCAGACTTTTTAGAAGAGAAAGGCAAAAGAATAAAGATAGAGCCAGTGACTCTGCCCCTAGCCCTGCTCATGTAATTTTTCTTAATACTTTAGAAGATTGTGCTGTGAACTTCTTAAGCGCCTTTACCACTCAAGTGAATTTAATTGTTTTTCTATCTGCTGGCACTTCACGATTGTTTCTCCAAAGATTTTTCTTTTAAACCTACATTTACTTTTGTTCTATTATAGATAATAGGGTTGTGGGATGCTTGACTTTATTATGTGTATTTCTGTAGACACTTCTTTTTTCTGCTGTCATCTGTAACATGTGTCCAATTTGAAATGAGAAATGGGAGAATCATATTATAATTAAGGTTCCTGAAGCCTGAATTAACTTTTGATAGAAATGACTTTTATAATTTGACAAAATTCTACAAGATATTATTTCTCATGCAAATAGCAATTTATATTGAGTTTCAACTGATAAACTCTTCATAGAGTCAAAGAAAATTACACAATTGAGAATTTGGGTGATAAATCAAAAAATAGTAATTAAATTGAAATGAAAGTAACACAGACTGCTTTTATACTCATTTGTATGTTTGACCTGGTTTGCATGTGTTTTCACAATTTTTTAACTGTTATTTGCAGCTGGATATTGCGTGATTACATACATACTTGGAGTTGGAGACAGACACCTGGATAACCTTTTGCTAACAAAAACAGGTATCAAATCATGGCCACCAGTAGATGTATATATTTTATATGCTGGTGATTTTTACTGTGGAATCTGCTTAGTAAAACAAAATAAGTTGCATAAAACAAAATAAGTTGCAAAATGTGGTAGGCACATTGCATAAGTGAAGAAAAGTCAAATAGTCTTTTTTTTTTAATGTTTATTTTTAAGAGAGAGAGAGACAGAGCTCATGAGCACAGGAGGGGCAGAGAGAGAGAGAGGGAGGAGAGAGAGTCCACAAGTGGAGGAGGGGCAGAGAGAGAGAGGGAGACAGAGGATGCAAAGCAGGCTCTGTGCAGAAAGCAGAGAGCCTGATGCGGGGCTTAAACCCACGAACTGTTGAGATCATGACCTGAGCCAAAGTTGGATGCTTTTACCTGACTGACCCATCCAGGCACCCCTGAAAAATCATATAGTCTTAAAAGTCCCTTCATATGGTACCTTTGAAAGAAACTCCCATTCTTTATTTTTTTAAATTTTTATTTATTTATTTATTTTGAGAGCACAAGCTAGGGGAAGAGGTGTGTGTGTGTGTGTGTGTGTGTGTGTGTGTATGGAGAGAGAAAGAGAGAGAGAATGAATCCCAAGCAGATTCCACGCTCAGTGTGGGCTTAATCTCACGACCCCAGCGTCATGACCTGAGCTGAAATCAAGAGCTGGACACTCAACTGACTAAGCCACCTAGATGCCCCCCAAAACTCCCATTCCTTACAAGAATCACTTCAGTAGTAATTCTATGGGTGGTCTTCTCGCTCTTCCTTCTGAAAATGCCACCTTTGGGGGAAAGCCCATAATAATGTATGCAAGCAGTTGAGTTAGTGTTACTGCTTACTTACAATGTTACTTACTTACTTCCTTACTTACAGCTCTAGTTAGTGTTAGAATGAGCTCACATTAATCCCTGTCTTTAATTTTTTGCTTTTCCCCTTGGAGTTCCATGGAATAATCATTCTCATCCCCCTCTTCGTGATAATTATTTAGCCCCTTGGCTTTAACACCATCTTGAAGCAAACAACTTTCAAACTTACAGCACTGTACTTTAGTCCATTTCATTAAGCTTCAGACTGAAATATCCAACCACTTACTTGACTTCCAAATTATATGGTCAGTTGTAAAAGTTGTTCCCTTCCTCTACTACCTGCTTAATAATACCTGCTCCTCACCTAATTTTTTCTCATCTCAGTAAATTGCAACATCATCCACCCAGTTGTTTAAGCCCCAGGCTTAAGAGTCATTTTTAATTCCACTCTTGGCCTCATTTCACATATCAAACCTATTAGCAAATCTTGTCTACTCTTCACCTCCAAAATGGATCATGAAGTTATCCACTCTCTTCATTTCCACTCCTTTGACTCCATTTGAAGCCACTACCATCTTTTGCCCAAACTATTTGAATAAAATCTGAACTCTTTACTGTGGTGCTTGTGGCTTGCCCACACTGACCAATTTGATTGTGTAATGTCAATACTCCTGCCTCAGACTAATGGCCTTGTTTTTCTCTCTGGAAAGCTCTTCTCTCAGATCTTTGCAAATCTGACTTTGGTTATTGAGTCTAAGTTTGAGTGGGATCTCCTTAGAATACCTTTTCTAACTCTCTGATCTGAAATGGCTTCTGAAATGTACTTGCCACACCACCCTTCTCCATTACTCTCTATTATTGTTTTGGTTTCTGTAAAGCACTTACCACCAGCCAAATTTATTATCATTTTTTGTACGATAAAACAAAGATTTATTGAGCAACTGCTGTGTGTCCGGTATTGATCTGGGTTCTGGGGATACCAAAATGAACAGAACAGACACAAATTCAGGTCCTCATGGAGCTTGTTGATCTCATCATCTTCTCCCATTCAGGATGCAGGTTCCATGAGAGCAGGGACCTTGTCCATCCAGTTTGCTACCATTCCTCCAGAACCTTGAACAACACCTAGCTAAAGTGATTGGTAGATCACTGTTGAATTAATGAATGAGTAAATAATTCTTCTCTTCTGTGTAGTCTTTTCTTCCCTGGGCTAAATAATTCAAGTTTCTTCAGTCTTCCACAGAAAATAGATTTTAAATTACTCTTAAAATGGTCTCTCAGGTAAGAACATTTTCTGTTTTGTTAGTATTCCTCCAGATTGTGATACCGAGAATTTAACACCTCAAACGTAATTTAATATTTCAAATGTAGTCTAATTATTAATATATAATTATTAATTCACAGAATCTAGAATTTCATATATTAGTGTGAAAAATTATCTGTGACAGAATTTGCATGTGGGATTCATGTCTGTGTCAAGGCCAGGCTGTCCCTGTAGTAACTAGGTCCACAGAATGTTGTGGAGGTTCTCGCCAAATTTGCCAGTGTAGCAGAGGATACTTAGAAAAATGTTATGGTGTATTTGGAGAGAATTTTAATTTGGAAGAAGTTTTCCTGTGTTGTTCCTTAATGCTCTCATATTTTAATTGAATCTTTTAACCACAAGAATCAAAGTACCAAAGTGATTCTGTTTGTTTTTGTATTGAAATTATTTTATAATTATTTTATAACTACAATGCAATTATTTAATGTATAGAGTGCCATTACATCTATAATGTTATTTTCACATATCTTGTCACATACCTTGTCTCTTCTTTTGGAGATTGATAAATAATATACCTTTTTCTTTTGGACTTTGAGAACTGCTCTGTGTGTGTGTGTGTGTGTGTTGGGGATTTTTAAAAATAAGATTTGGAAATCAGAGTCTATTTAATACACTTCTGTGGTCCAGTTCACAATTAATTTGTTTTAATGGAAATAGAATATAAAATTTCAGAAGCAGGTTTTAAGCATCTTGTCACCAGTTTTCCACTAGGGGGTGCTCTAAATATGACTTTAAAAATCAAAAACTTACAATGTGCTAGATGAGAGACATGTTCTCTTTCTTTTGAAACGGCATTTCTTTTGGTTATTTTTTCTTAACTGGTCTTTAATTATGTCATTGATATCATACAGTTAGCATTTTAAGTCTTACTTGCTAGGATTAATGCCTTTAATTTTCAAGTTTAGTTTTAATGAAATTAGATTATATAAGGAAATACCAATTATATCAGGACAAATGCAAGTATGATGTATTCCTCAACCTCTAAAAATTTGTAATAATTTATTTCAAAATGTTTTGTGTTTATAGTCATTTTTTACTGACAGTTTATATTTCAAAGTGGTTTTTACATAGGTGATATAATTAGACTTTGTATAATTTAGACAAGTATTACATATTAAATTATATACATGAATTTTGAATGTGGTTCATTGCAGGAAATACACCTTAGAACTTGTAGTTAAAAAATGCCTCAAGTATCATGAAGCTCCTCCATTGTGAATTTGGGTTCCACTATGTCTTAGGCACAGACTGTGACGTATTAAAACTTTAAAACTTTAGATTCTCTTATGTAACTCTCCAGTCTCAGTGTTGATGGTGCCGTTTTTATCATAAGTAACATTGCTCCCATTCTTCAGAATAAAATACCTTTTGTCTTCTTATCTGCCAGCTTGAGCAGGTGTAGTATCCATGACTTTGCTTTCAGATGAAAGTGGTTTGGAATTGTAAGTAGAGTTCCACTGATTCTTCTGTGCCCAGTTCCTTGTCATGAGAGATGGAGCAGAAAGGAAGAAGATACTTAGATTTCATTTTATTGGGGATCTCTTGGAGATTTGCCCCCAACACACTGTTCCACCTGTAAACTTAGATGAGACACAAGAGGGTTAGATTGATAACTTTAGAAGTGTGTGGAAGAAAATGTTTCACTGCATAGAAAGAATTTCAAAATGTATACAACAATAATGTGCAAAAAGGCAAAATATGAGACTCAATTACAGATTTCCCAGAAATTTTTTTGCCTGGGTTTATTGGTGTGTTGATACTTTAGCTTGGTTGAAGTATCCTCAGCTTGTCCAGCAGAGGGCATTGTGTGTCCACCATAAATGTGACAGTCTGTTAATTCCTTTGTCAGTGTATTGCCCTGTGGTCACTTATAACATTGTTTTCCTGAAGCAAATTTGTAGTGAATGGTATTTCACTTATCAATGCAGTGATGTAGCATTATTTGGGCAAGAAATTAAAAATTTAAGCTCTAGAATGGGATTGGAAACATGAATTTCTTTCAGAGCTGGTATCCTTTGAGGAAGCTTTCAGAAGTTTGTTCAGGGTTATTTGATTGTGACAGGACTCAAAGCCTGATTTGGGTTTATCTCAACTGTGGGGAAAAATTTTTTTATTGTTTATTTTTTAAAATTTGAGGGGGAAAAACCAGGACTGGTATAACTGAAAAACTTTATTGTTTATGATTTACAGACTTTATAACAGAATGAACATTTATATCAGTATATAAATAAGTGAAAAACATTCATAAATGAAAACAAGGAGCTAGATATCTGTAGTAAATGGAAAGTTCCCTGTAGTTCCTGAGGATGGCTCTTCTAATCTGGAGCTGTCCATTTGTACAGTGAGAGGAGTGGTGACTCTTTGTCTGTCTCAGCACTTCAGAGTAATGCTCTCTGAACCTTTTGTCACAAAGCCTGAAGGTAAGAAAGTCATTGTTCCCTAATTGGAAACTTTTCTTCATCATTCTTTAACTTTATGTCAAATTAATGCACATCCTTTTTTAATTCTGAGGAATAGTCTCACATAGGAGTTAATGTGTCAGGATCTAAAGTAAACATCTTTAGTTTTAAATTGCCCCTCCACCATTGGGTGACTTTGGGTAAGTCGTCTCTCTCTATGACTCAGTCTCTTTTCTGAATGTGCCCATAAGAATAGAACCTCTCTGCCTGTGGTGTGTGAGAGTTGAATGAGATAATGTGGGCAAGGTTTTGTACGTATTGAGCATATAGTCAACATTTCTTAAGGACTGGCTAGCTATTATGGTTTTCTTTGTTGGTTTACTACCAAGAAAGAAGAATGCCTTCCTTTTTTGGCTTATGTAGCTTTTTTATTTGCAGTCATAATTTTAGAGATAAAAATATAATTAATGTATTTCAAAAATTTCTTTTTCCCACTCTTAAAAATACAAACTCCTTTCAGTTACTGCCTTTTAAATTCTGTTTTGATTGGCTCTTTATTTTAGTAGTGTAGGAAGGTTTATGAGAGAGAAACAGTCAATTTTATCATGGATTTAATGTTATTCTTTCTGTTTTAAGGTAAATCTTGATATTTTGAAAGTAAATATGTTTGTTTAAGTGTTTTATTTTTTTCTTAGGGTATAACACAGTAGTTCAAAATCTTCTATAGGGAGAACTTAGTTACTACTCAAATGGTGATGCTTCCTAAGCTATTTGTATTTAAGTTAATTAGTTTGGTAGGTTAAAAATACTGTAAAATCTAAATCTATAGACTTACTTTATTAAAAAAAATATTTAATGTTTATTTATTTTTGAGAGAGAGAGAGTGTGAGCACAGGAGGGGCAGAGAGAGTGGGAGACACAGAATCTGAAGCAGGCTCCAGGTTCCTTCAGCATAGAATCCCATGCGGGGCTCAAACCCACAAACCATGAGATCATGACCTGAGCCAAAGTCAGACTCTGAGCCATTCAGGCACCCCAACTTGCCATTACAAAAAAATTATTTATTTTGATAAAGAGAGTGGGGGAGGGGCAGAGAGAAGGGGGGAGAGAGAGAGAGAATCCCAAGCCGGTTCTGCCCTGACAGTGTGGAACTTGATGTGGGGATCAATCCCATGAACCATGAGATCATGACGTGAGCCAAATTCAAGAGTTGGACAATTAACCGACTGAACCCCCCAGGCACACCGAAATCTATAGATTTACTTTCTTAATGTGCTTGTTTATTCCCTGGGACTTGAGAGAAAGGGGCATAAAATGTTTTATGCAGTTGGTAGGCACCTAGTAAATGCTTTTAAAATGAACAAATGATGGGGCGCCTGGGTGGCTTGGTCAGTTAAGTGTCCGACTTCGGCTCAGGTCATGATCTCACGGTCCGTGAGTTCGAGCCCCGCGTCGGGCTCTGTGCTGACAGCTCAGAGCCTGGAGCCTGTTTCTGATTCTGTGTCTCCCTCTCTCTCTGCCCCTCCCCTGTTCATGCTCTGTCTCTCTCTGTCTCAAAAATAAATAAACGTTAAAACATTTTTTTTTAAAAATGAAATGAACAAATGAAGTTTTTTCATGTTATTTTTATCCATCTTTAGGGTTTCTAGAATAATCTGTTTTCCTGCCTAAACTTATTTTTACTGTAGACTATAGACATAGTATTTACCAGTTTGTTTTTTCTCAGTTGATATATGCAAAAGAGAATCAGGCACATAACACCACCCCTTTTTAATCCATAAATACTTTTTTAGTCTCTATTAATCATTACTTTAGATGCTTAGACAATGACAAGGACTCACAATCATGTGAATAATTTTCTTTTCAGACATTATTTAAAATATGATATTTTGAAAATTTCTTGAATTTTCAGTATCAGAAATCTGGCAGTCTTTTTTTTTTTTTTTTTTTTTTTTTAACATTTATTTATTATTGAGAGAGAGACACAGAGTGTGAGCAGGGGAGGGGTAGAGAGAGAGGGAGACACAGAATCTGAAGCAGGCTTCAGGCTCTGAGCTGTGAGCACAGGCCCAACGTGGGACTTGAACTCACGAACCATGAGATCATGACCTGAGCTGAAGTCAATCACCTAACCAAATGAGCCACTCAGGCGCCCCTGGCAGTCTTCTTATACTTAATGAAACCTATCATAAAGAAATTGTTAATGGTGCCTTAAAAGGTGCTAGGTTTTTTTCTTGTTTGTTTGTTGTTGTTGTTTGTTTCTTTTTTAGAGAGAGGGAGAGGGACAGATGGGGAGAGAGAGAGAAAATCTTAAGCAGTCTCCATACTCAAGTGTGGAGCCTGATGTGAGACTCAATCTCACAACCATGAGATCATGACCTGAGCTGAAATAAAGGTCGCTTCACCAATTGAGCCACCCAGGTGCCCTGGTGCTGTATTTAGAAGGACATTGTTTCCTCTCATTAGAAGTAATAGAAAATGATAAAGTGCTATATATACTCTTTATGCCTAAGGAGCTGAAAATTACATCACGGAGAAAGTAACTTAGTATGAAGAATGTGCTGGGTTTCTATGAGCTACACATTCCAGTAAAAGTACGCATTCCAGCAAAAATACCTGGAAGCTGAAATAATCAATGCCTTTGCAGGTAATACATAGGTTGGTTAGATTGATTTAGGTCAGATTGTGGAGACAAACCAATCTGTTTCCTTTTGTATCACCTTTTATATGGCAAAGCTTGATTCATTGAAGTAAAACAGTAGATTAGGACATTACTTTTTTTTATGTAAGTTTTCTTATCAGGTGATATATTTCTTAAAGCTGGGTAGACACTGTATTTGTTTTGTAATACATAATTTGGAGGGGGTTAATTTTTAATGAACTTTAAAGCATTCAAGTTCCACCATAGACTAGCAACCATAAACCAGATATAAAAAGTTAGGACATTTTTATAGTGACCCCTCGAACAACAGAGCTGTCAAATTTAAAAGTAATGGGGTTGCACAACACAGAGAAACAGTAACCATTGGTATCAAGTATGAGTTTTTATTCACTGAAGTGATTCACCTTGCCACTGTGTCTTCCATAGTGATCTAACAATAAGAGTTGTATTAGTCAATGTAAAGTAGATCAGAAGTCCTCAGACTTTGTCTTGTATCAGTATCACCTGGAGAGCAACTTAAACTATAGATTGCTGGGCCCCAGGCTCAGTTTCTGATGCAGCCTGGATGGTAGGCCTGAGAATTTAAGTGTCAAAGAAAACTATCCATAATTATCTGAAAACGTTATTAAAATTCTGAAAGTTTGTATATATTTAGAGGCTGGATTCTCTTCTTACTTAAATCAAAATAACACAGTAGAAAGAAACAAATATGAGAATCTAGCAGTCACCTATTAAACCAGACATTAAAGAGGTTTGCAAAATGAAAGGAGTGCCACTCGTCTTATTAATTTTTTTGTATTAGAAAAGTTATTATTCATAAAAAATGTTAAAATGTTCACTTATTTTTAGATTAATATTTTTGGAAGGTCTCAGTTTTAATTTAAAATGCAGGAAATATCTATAGAAGTAACCCAACTAAGACTTATTTGGGTCTTCAGTAATTTTTAAGAGCATAAAATTTTACACAAAAAAGTTTTAGAATTAATATCAAAGGCCTTTTTTTAGGTTTTTAAAAAATCTATAAAGGGTTTCTGTTCTGTTTTAGACATTAAAACAGTTCTGCAGAAGAAAAGAATATTGCAGGGAATAGATCCTTTATTGGCTTTAATAAGTGTAGGAAAAATGAAAATGAAGATCATTTAAAAGTTTTTCTTGAATAGAAATGGACTATATAATCAGATATACTACATAGATATGTTTTGCCCCCCTTTCATTAGTTAGCTAAATTTTGTTCCTATCATCAGAAACCTAAGATTTTAACAGTTGAATGTGAAAAAATAAATTATATGAAATATTTAGCAGATAATTGGAATGTCTATACTGATCTTTACTTACGTATGTCTTATTGTTTTCGTTACTCAAAAACTATTACTAAAAATATTTCATCATTACTGTGCTTTTAACTGTAAGTGAAAATAGCTCTAACCAAGTATATCATAAGGGCTTAACTAATAAGCATTGGGAACATTTGGAGTGTAGCTTAGGGAGCGTTTTTAATTCTAAAAATATAGGTTCCATTGTATCAGTAAATGGTTGTTCACTACCTTCTTTGTTTCTAGGTTTCATAGTAGGGCAACTTCAACATTCACATGAAGAAACATAAGAAAAATACAACATTCACATACGAAATATAAGGCATTCTGTGGAAAAATAGTGAAATGTCAGGTTGTATGCCAAGAAATTGAAGACTGGGAAACTTATTATAGAGTAGAGTGGCAGGGAAGAATATTTGAATTGGAGAATTGTGTGGGATTTAAAAAAAAATTGAGTTTGGATTATAGGGAACAGAAGAAAATTGTCAAATAGAAGGTATAAGAGAGTTGTGCAAAAAATGGAGTAAGTACAATTTTGAGATTGGTCACATGTAATTATTGTATAGACAAAAGGGAAATTAAAAAAAACTGCTATAAAATACAGTTCATTTCAGCAATATCTTTTGTCTTTAATCCAAGAACTACAAATACTTTGAACCACAGTTTTAGAAATAAGTTCATGTCACTTATTCAAATAACAAGAAAATTTAATTAGCACATCTTATTCCCTTTGTATTGCAAGTCAGGGACAAAAGGAGGTGTTTGCAATCAACAAACATTCAGTTTGTTTTATGTACACTTTACCTCTTGATTGTTTAAGATTAATAAATTTGTTAATAGATTTGAATAAGCCCATACTTCCTGAATTTCTTAAACATTTTTTAAAAAATTTCATGAAGTGCATTTATAAAATCATTGTAAGTTTCATTTTAGATATTAACTTTAAAAGAGCCGCTCCCTTTGGTATCTGCAAGGATGAATTTTCTTAAAACATTAATAGCCTCTTTTCAAAATACATGACTCTTTGAACTTGCAAAGCATAATAATGGTTTCATTGTTAGATACTGAATCTTTTATACCTTATAATTAAGCAGTAATCCTATTCTTTGAGAGTTTTCTTATAAGAAAGTTAGAAATATACTCTCCATTTGCAAGCAGTGATGCATAGCCCACACTGGACTTCCAGTAATGCCTGTGGTGAGACAGAGAAAAGTGGGGCTAGGTTTCTTATTAAAGGATGGAGCCCATTAAATAAACCATGTGTGATGGCTGATACAGTTTGATACTAGGATAGCATGATTTATTAAAAATCAGTTTGAATCAAAGAGGGGTCAGATAGGTTATCTGCTCAAGTGCTAAGTATCATTAGAAATTATATTGGTAACAGAACAAAACAGCATTTAAAAAATTTTTTTTAATGTTTACTTATTTTTGGGAGAGAGAGACAGAGAGTGTGAGCAGGGGAGGGGCAGAGAGCGCGAGACACAGAATCTGAAGCAGGCTCCAGGCTCTGAGCTGACAACACAGAACTTGATGCAGGGCTCAAACTCATGGACCACGAGATTATGACCTAAACCGAAGTCAGACCCTTAACCGACTGAGCCACCCAGGCGCCCTGAACAAAACATTATTTAAATAATTAAACAAAACCAAGGAAAGCTTATCTGTACCTATAATGTAAGTTTTTCATCTCTTTACCTTTTGAAGGGTAGACTGGTATTTGTCTAACAAGGTAGAAAACAAATGGGAGCTCCAGAGTGAGAGGAAAGCACAGAATGAAGTGCTTAGCTTAGCTACAGGGAATACACATTTAGTTTAAGGAAATGGAACCCTTAAGAGAAGTTGATCAGGACTTTTTACCAAATAATGGAAAATCGAATGATAGCCTGCTTCCTTGGACCTTAAGCATTAAGAAATGATGCTTTCCCAGTAAATACTACAATTATCCAAACTCCTTGTTCTAAAAGTACTTTCTCATCTTTTTGGAATCATGAACTTCCCTTGGGGATTTGGTGAGGTCTATGGCTTTCCCCCCAAAATTAATTTTATTGTAGTTAGGGACCTCTGAAATCCATTTTGGAATTCTGAAATGGTGTTTTTCAATCATGAGTAATACACAGAACTGTTTTAAATAGAAGTAAAACCCATTGTGCTGAGTTTATAATCTTAAATATGTACAAGGTAAAGCTGATACTAACTTCTTGTGTGTCTACTCTTCTATACTATAAAATAAAAATAACTTTATAAATTAAATCATGTTACAAACTAGCAAAATGCAATCCAACATTAATGTGACAGATGAAATAATATTGTAACTAAATGTCACTTGCCATGTGAATATGGTACAGATAGTATAGTGTGAGTTTGAGTTCAGAGCACTGTAAATATATCTCATGTGAATATTCTGAAACTACTTTTCTCTACTTGAACTACTTTATAACCTTCATTATTTCAGCATGCTGTTAGGTAATTTGAAGATATAACCAATTCTGCTTCTCTTAGTGTTAGCCTGAAAAAGTTAAAGTAGCCTTGTTGTTTAATACCAACCCAATCAAAAAGTGAAATCACAGGATAGTACTAAGTAGTAAGGTAGCATCTAGGTGATCCAGACTCAGCCTGTATTAATTTTGTTGTAGATCTTAATGGAAATGAAAATACAAAAATTTTAAACAAAACAATTTCCCATAAGAACTATCATTTCCAGAAGAAAATTTCTTGCAATAGCAATGTTACTAAAAGGTGCCTAAGCTATAAATGTGAAGTTGAGGTGTCATTGGTTAAGTAAATGCAAAATAGCTACACTGAGTCCTTCTGTATGCTAGGGCATTATCCTAGGTTTCAGTACTATGCAAAAATAAATAAAGCACAATTCTTAATTATAAGACTCCTAATGGTTCAGTAAGAGTTAACTTTGGGGAGAAAGATAAGTGAAGAAATAATTTCATTATACACTTAGCTGAAGTGTTTTGCAGTAGGAGCCTCACTAGTAACTACTTACAAATGCTTGCTTAGTAAGCCCTGGGTGTGAGCTTGAGGAACCAATTCGCTAAACTGTTACTTTGTTATTTTGGAGAGAGCAAACCCTTTTCCAATTCTCTATAGGTTCCTTGCTCTCTCTATCTAATTATAATTCCTTCTCCTCTCACCTCCCCCATCTGTCATTTACTATACTAGATACACGCATTTTTTTTGAAAGTTCTTATGAGATTTTAATCATTTCTTCAATTTGAACAGAACATTTTAAGTGTGGTATAAGCTTGAAAAACAAAGACAAGGAGATGATGTGGAGAAATGGAAAACTAGTTTTCAGTGCAATAGTTACATTGTTAATGGGTAGTTTTTCTGTAGGCAGGTGATGATAGTGTTTAAACCTTCCAATACTTGTTTTGTCAGCAATCATAAGTAAGCTGTTGTTTCTTTTTATATATGAACTCCATATCCCAAATGTAGTACATTGTCTGCTGTCTACTCCAGTTAATTTTCAGTGTAGTTTTTTTTACTAATGCGTGAAAATAATGCCAGTGTCTACTTTGAATTTTACATAAGCTTAATATCATTATTGCCTTTAATCTGGACTTATTATTATTATCATTATTATTATTACCTGGTCTTGGCAAATCCGAAATTCTCTCTCTCATTTTCAAAGTTGTATAGGATTTCCCGCTTAATGTATTATTTAGTTTTTCATTGTAAGAACAATGCCTGAGATGATTTGCAAATAAGATTGCTTATCCCTTTAATATTTAATTTTACTAATCCCTGGCAGTAGTGATCTCAGGTATAAGGAACATATAAATACCAATTCAGTATATTTTAAATGTCTTTGAAGTGGTACTTATTAATATTTCTTTTTGAGCAGTGTTTAGTATTTTACATTTTTTTAAAAAGTGGTATTCAAAGTATTTAAGATAAACATTTGTATGCGCCTTTAGGAGACATGGTCATTAGATATCATATAGCTTGATTTAGTTTTATATTCAGACTAAAATGTTTTTTTCCTCTAAGGGACATAGCTTCTTAAATGAGACAAGGCTATAGATGTAATCATTCTTGACTTAAATGGGGTTTTTTATTTTGCTTGACCCTGTCATCTGTAGCTTAGTTGGAAATAATAATAATGACAGGAGACATTTAGACTGTTTACTGTGTATCAGGTACTATTTTAAGATAACATATCTTTATCTCTTTTTAATTCTGTCTTATGAGGTAATCAACAGTATTAACCTATTGTGCAGTTTAGAAAGTGAGGATTAGAACATTAAGTGGCTTTGTCAGGGTCACATACCTCATCAAGTAAGACGTGAAGGTGTCAGTCGTACTTAGGGACAGTTATACCACTGACTCAGAAGGCCTGCCAGTGTGTCACTGTTCACCTGGGATTTCATTGCCACACCCAGAGTCAGTTCTGTGCCCATCATTGCCTTAAATTTCCAATAGTGACCTAATGATGGAGTATAACATTCACAGGTAACAGTAATAATGCACAGAGAAAGACGTAGGGGGTTTAGCTAATATGTTAATGGATAGAATTGATGTATAAAAATACTTTGCAGGATGGCAAAAGTATGCTCAAACTCAGTACACGTACTTGAAGAAGGAAAGTTTTTGGCTGCTCCCCTTGAGGGGTAGGGGGAACCTAAGCTTCCCAAATGCATGATGGAGGATAGGTTTTCACATAAAACAGGTCATATAATGTATCACAAGACAAACAAGAGTGGGAAGATTATACTAGGAAGATTTTAGGTTGTTGTTTTTTTAAATGAATTCATCCCTTCATTCAAAAGTGAGTGCCTCGTGTGCCAGAAACTATTCTAAGGCATGGGTAGAGTGATGTACGAAACGGCATAAATTCCTGCCTTGGTGGAGCTTGGGTTGTAGGATCCACGCGGCTACTCTTTGTGTTAAAATGTATGCTTCTTTTACACCTACTTGTAAGTCACAAAATGCTTATGAATTCGGTGGTGAATCATTCTCTAAAGTGAATGATCAATCACATTTTTACATGTCTAGTCTGTGGGCTTTGGCGACTCATGGAGAATTTGTCTTCGTGGGCACTGCAGCTGTATTCAGTTCTTGGTAGACATACATACTGTGGTTTCCTAGTTTGCAGCTAATGAGTGACATGGATTAGTTGAAAATGGTTTAGAAAAAGCGAAGAATATAATTTGCAATTTGGGGGATTTTTTTTTTTTTTTTTTTTTTTGTGAGGGGAATAGTGAAAAGTTAAAGGATTCGTTTCAGAAATACTTACAAGTGAAAAGTTAAAGGATTCGTTTCAGAAATACTTAAAAGAAATGGTCTTCTGCTGTATGAATGGAGTTTGTGTAAACTTCAGGGTGAGAAATTTGCTGCAGGACACTAATTTCTGCTAGTACCTTAAGTTATGTAGCCTTTAATTGTCTTTGATTCTGGAGATCTTGAAGTAGAATATAGATTAATATTACTATGAGATTATTTTAACTGAAGTTTCATTTGAATAACTGCGTTACAATGAACTGCAGTATGCTCTTAAGGCCACACCCGAGCCTGGCTGTAGAGGATTAAATAATTGAATAGACTTCATCATGACTTAGTATTCGTTGTGAAGAGACACTGCATATATAATAATATGACATATTCCCTTCTCAGTTTTTAAAGATAACAAATGAGTTTCTTATCAACATCCAGGCAAACTCTTCCACATAGACTTCGGATATATTTTGGGTCGGGATCCAAAGCCTCTTCCTCCTCCAATGAAGCTGAATAAAGAAATGGTAGAAGGAATGGGGGGCACCCAGAGTGAGCAGTACCAAGAGTTTCGTAAACAGTGTTACACGGCTTTCCTCCACCTTCGAAGGTAAGTTGATTTGCTTGGCATAAAGAATTTTGATAAATTAATTCCATAGAGCAAGAAAAGGAGTTGTTCCAATGTATACATTCTTTCACATCACTCTTTCTCAGAATGACACAGACAAATGTATTTAAAAAATTTTTTTGTTTTACATTTATTTATTTTTGAGAGACAGAGCACAAGTGGGGGAGGGGCAGAGAGAGAATGAGACACAGAATCAGAAGTGGGCTCCAGGCTCTGAGCTATCAGAACACAACCCGATTGCAGGGCTCCGGGGCTCGAAGTCACAAACCGTGAGATGACCTGAGCCGAATTCAGACACCCAACCTACTGAGCCACCCAGGTGCCCCGGTATTTCTTAATATACGTTTGATGTCTGTTTTGATAAACAGTCCGATAGCAAAAGAAAGAAGACTCTCTTGCTTTCCTACTAAATATTCGATTGCTAAATCCACCAAACAAGAAGCTGACATTACACAAGATTAGGCAAATATGGAAGCTTCAAAATCAGTGGGTTAAAATCATTTTAATAAAATATACTGTGTTCTTTGATAGTGCTGGAATAGAGAAAAGAGTAAGAAGCTTCATAACCATTCACATCTCCCTGAAGCCAGTCTGGAAGGATTATAATCACGATATTGAGTTGTTTAACTTCTCCCAAGCTCACTTCCCACTTTTTTATCAAAGAATGAAGCATTTAGTTTATTTAAAGTGATATTAATCCATTCATTTTTATTCTTTAGCAACTTTATCAGCCTTGGTTTTGGTTGCTCTTCAGGAGCATTCAGAAGTTTGTTAAATGATGGAGTAATAAATGTTACACATGATTTTGTCTCCTTTTAACACCTCATCAGTCATTTTGCTGAAGGAAAAAGGTTGATTTTTCTCTATCCCTTCTTTTCTCTCCAATGCCATTCCATCTCTGCTTTCTTCATCCTGGTTTACTTAGAACTTGTAACATCATATATCATCAGGAAAAAAGTAAATTAAGTCAGGTTGGTTAAATTTAGGACATGGCTCTGATGGTTAGTCAAAAATGACGGGATCATTTGACTCTAAATCCATTTTCAACTTAACTTTGCAAAAATGAATATTCTTAGTCCAATGAAAACTCCCAGCCCTGGAGACCTACTACCTTCTTTCACGTCTTCCAGATGAAATTATAACCAGTAGACAGCTGCCTATGCACATGGGTTCTGTCTTATTTGTCTTTATAACCTGTCACTCATATGGTTAGAACGTAAGACTCCCAGTGTATGGTTATTAAATGAATTTCTGCTTCTTATCTGGGTTGAGACCATGTTCCTGGACGATGTTGATGCAGTTGGTCCTAAGAGAGTGGCTGTACACTATTAATTAGATTTCATCTTGGCAGTGACTCATTAGGCCTTCATTGTTAACTCAGTCTGTACCATGTGTCACAAACTCTGATGTGCATTTTACAAACACACTATTTATCCTTTAGGTGGCAGAGTGACTCAGTTTTGCTTTCAGAAATGCTAAAACAATAATGGAAGATGAGTGCTCTGTGATTTGTCTGGTGATGCAGAAACACTTTCAGAGAGATGAAAGATGCACTTTAATATCTTAGGATTTTTAATTTAAAATAGTCCAAGCTTCCTGAAAACTAGATGGAACCATGGCATTCTCGGTAAGGAGGCAGACAGAATGATATGAAATGATAACTAGAGAAATGTCAGTGGTGCTCTGTCTTACTGAAAGCAGAAGGAAAACAATGTGCTTTATAAACTGTCATTGATAATGGATTAGTAGCAATTCAGTAGAATGGAAAAAACAGAGGCAGGTTATTAATGTGGAGCCAAAGTTAACTTTTATCACTGCTAAGAAAAATCACAGAGTAATCTAAATAATTTTATGTTAAGTCATGAAAACTTTTATTTTTTATTTGTTTTTAAATGTCACTATACTTTGGTTAAGATCAGCTGGACCCTAATATTTGGTTCAACATTTATTTTTTAATGTTGTATTTTGGAATATGGTTCTGTTAGTAAAAATTTTTCTTTATGACATGAGAATTAACCTGATAGTTGAGTCAGTTTGGAGCTAAGGTTACTTGACACTTTTATTATTAGGGTTTGGTTTCATGGTTTCTGTTAATTGTTGCTCATTTCCTGCAACAAGAAGCCATTACTAACATTTGACCACATAAGTAGAGCAGTCTGTTTTGAACTAAGTTGTGAATGCTTACAACTGTATAGATGTTAGAACACATTTTATGGTGTTATGATTTTCATGTAACAAAATATATTATTATCTTTTACTAAATAATACCTATTAATTATATGCATTCCTATTTTTAGTATTAAAGGTTTTCACTGAAAAATTTAGACCATCTTTGTATGACCTTATATTTTTTCTTGAAAATGGTTTTAAAGATTTCTAGTGACCTTTAAATCTATTTTCTGGGTAGGATATTGAATGACTACTCAGAATGTATACTTTCTGTTTGGGGTCGCTCACCCTATCTTAAATGGAAAATGCAGGTTCATAGCAGCAGGTGTAAAAGTTAAGGTTGTGACAGATGTTCTACAAAATAATTGAATGTTTAAGCTTCTTATAGACTATTCCTTATTTACATTTTGTTTCCTTTTGCTACAATAATAGAAGCATGGGTGGTTAACTTAAAACCAACAGATAATCCAGAAAACATTAATATTTGCCTTTTTAAAAAGAAACACACATATGTTTCCACAAAAACAAACATTTTAACATGGATCCTGGCTGTCCATTAAAATTGCCTGGGGGAACTTTAGGGGGAAAATAGTTTGGGGACCCATCTGATTTACTTGGTGTGGGATTGGGCTCAGGCATTAATATTTTTAAAAAGCTCCCGGGTGAATCTAGTGGGCAGCCAGTTTTCAGAACCTCTGAAATATCCCCTTTGAAGTTGAGCCTTGTATTCCCCTCCCTGGGTTACTCTGAATTTACTCTGAGATTCCCTTATGACAAGATGGGAAAAAACTGTATGGTCAACAAAGGAGAGTACAAATAATTGAGGGTTCATTGAAAGAGCATATTTTATTCATGACATAATACATAGCAGGTGGCTGTACTCTGCTGATGCCATGGTCCTTGCAGCCCTCTCAAGTGGATCTTCTTTATTTCCATGTCCTACATATTGTAGAGCTTAGAGAAGGGCTTGGTGCCCCCCTTGCTCCCTGCTGCAACTTCCAAATGATTTCTTTCCTTGTTTTCTTAAGGAAGAAAAGCATAGACACACACACTGTGAGATCACACCAATAGATATCCTCCCCATTGCTAAAAGTCAGGTGTCTCTCTGTCATGTTCTCTTCCTTGAAAACTTGTATTGTCTACTTCAAGACTACTGCTGTGACTTCCACATTCACATAAGTGGTCCAGCCATGACCTGACCTCTGAGTGCCTTGTCCTCTTCATGTAGAACCAGCCTTGTCTACTGCCTCTCATGAGTAACATTAATTTACCCCTCCAAAATCTCAATCACCAGCTTTCCACTCTGACCAACATCGTCTATCCTTGCAGCTCATTTTTGGATTATACTCCTTCCTGGAAGACTTCAACCTCACTGATAATGTCCAGTCACCATTACACCATATAAAATTACACCATATTAAATCTGCCTTATATTCTCACTTTTCTCTTTTCCCCACTGAATTTTATGCCCTCAAGCTATAATCACTGCCCTTCTCTCTAAACTTTCTTACACATTTTTATCCAGCCCAATAACCTCACCTGCTGACACTTCATGTCTAATCACAACTCTGTTCCTTCCTGTCTCATGTGTACAGTGCAACAGCTGTACGTTACTGAAGAAACTTCCAACAGCCATGGTGTTCTCACCATTGGTTTTAAGTAGCGGTTCTCAGCCAGAGCTGTTTTACACTCCCCTTTTCCCCAAAGCACATTTCACAATGTCTGGAGACAGTTTTGGTTGTCACAACTAGGTGAGTACCTCTGGCATCTGTCTGGTGGGGAGAAGTCTGGGATAGTCCTAGACATTGTACTTCTGCCCTAGTTCTTTACTCTTCACAGAGCATTTGTTTTAAAAAAGTCTATCTTGGCGTCTGGGTGGCTCAGTTGGTTAAGCGTCTCACTTCGGCTCAGGTCATGATCTCACGGTTCGTGGGTTCGAGTCCGTATCGGGCTCTGTGCTGACAGCTCAGAGCCTGGGGCCTGTTTTGGATTCTCTCTCTCAATCTCTCTCTCTCTCTCTCTCTCTCTCTCTCTCTCTCTCTCTCTCTCTCTCTCTGCCCCTCTCCCACTCATACTCTGGTCTCTCTCTCTCAAAGATAAACATTAAAAAAAAATTAAAAAAAAAGTCTTTCTCACTGTCTCCACTAACCTTCCTTTTCTTCCTTCAGCGTAAGACTTCCAGATGTACCCTATCAAAACTAATTTTATCGAGATAAACTGTCACCTATACCAAATCTAGTGGCCACTTTGCTTTCTTGCCTCTTGACACAGTTGAGCACCCCTTTGTTCCTGAAAACCTTTTTTCGATTTGGTATAACCCACTCCTCTGTTTTCTTTTTGCCTTGCTGACCACTTCTGCTTCTTTCCTGATTTCTTCCCTCTTCTGTCTGACCTTTACATATTAAACTGTCTAGAATTAAGTTCTGGATCGTTTTCCCCCCTAAACTCCTTTTCAGCATTTTCATCCACACTTGTGGCTTTAGTTAGGAACCAAATGCTGGTGTTTTGAACTAATACCATCGGCCCTGATATCCCCCCTGAGTTCTCTGACTGCCTACTTGATGTCTTGACTAAGAGTCTGGTAGGCATTTCAAACTCAATATGTCTAAAACAGAATATTACTGATCCTCAGCCCCAAATCCTGCTCTTTGTTCATTCTCTCTTATTTTGGTGAATAGTAGTTTCCCATTGCTTAGGCTGAATCCTTGGTGACATTCAGTTCCTCTTCCCCCTCTCCCTTGCTCGTTGAAACCATCAGCAAGTGTTATCCACTCCATCTCCAAAGTACATCCAGACAACATCCATATTGTTTCTTTTCTACCTGGACATCTGTGAAATAGTTTCCCTACCTCCATTCTTAGTTCCTACCAGGTGGCCAGTGAGAGCTTTTATTCATTTATTTTTATTTTCTTTTTGAGAGAGGGGGAGAGAGAGAGAGCGAGCAGGGGAGAAGAGCAGAGAGAGAGAGAGAAAAAAAAAAGAGAGAAAGAATTCTAATCACCCTCCATGCTTAGTACAGAGCCTGACACAGGGCTCGATCCCACAACCCTGAGATAATGACCTGAGCTAAAATCAAGATTTGGAAACTCAACTGACTAAGTCACCCAGGTGCCTCTAGGGATATTCTTGACAGGAGAAGAAGCTGCAAAATTCTAACACACTGCTATTTTTTCTTTCTTTCCCACTCTCTAGGTATTCTAACCTGATATTGAACTTGTTTTCCTTGATGGTGGATGCAAACATTCCAGATATTGCTCTTGAGCCAGATAAAACTGTGAAAAAGGTAACTTTTATATTTTCTACTTTTTATATATAAAAGATGTTAAGGTTTTAATAACCCATTTCTCCTTGATGTCCCTGGCTCTAGACTCTTAAGTAACATAAATTAAGAAAAAGAACTATTGTATAATTACTTTTTACCTTCCAGAACACAACAGCCTCTTAGGTCCATGCAGCCAGCTCTGTTCATACCCACAGTCACATGACTAGGTCATTGCATCTACAGAGAAAGCTTACTGCTACAACCATTGCTCTTTTTTTTTAGAAAGTTGTAGCTCTCCTTTAATAGTCCTGATACGATATCTGATGCCTGGCACTCACAGGCTATACATGCTAAGGATCAGAGACAAAATATTATAATCCTGTCTGGGACAAGCCATTCTGTATCCTTCCCATCCATACCTTGGTTACCAGAGTTTTTTTCCATGTCAACAAAGTAGAGACATCCCCTTTAACTCAGCCTCCAAAGAGAAGAAAAAAGGGTAGTCGTCATATAGGTGAACAGTGATTCAGACTTGCCTTACCATGAATTCTTTGTTTTTTGTTTTTGTTTTTGTTTTTTAACATTTATTTATTTTTGAGACGCAGAACATGGGGGAGGGGCCGAAAGAGAGGGAGACACAGAATCTGAAGTAGGCTCCAGGCTCTGAGCTGTCAGCACAGAGCCAGATGTGGGGCTCAAACTCAACAAACCGCGAGATCATAACCTGAGCTGAAGTCAGATGCTTAACCAACTGAGCCATCCAGGTGCCCCTGTTTTACCATGAATTCTAACAAGAGGTGGGAGGAAGGACAACAGATTTGAAGATTTTTATCTGAATTAGCTTCTGATTCTCTGATTCAGTGGGTGTGTTGGGGGTGGAGTATATAAAGTGCTTTTTTTATATCCAGAGATAACGTAAGATCGTCTTCAATATCAGTATGATAATCATTATTGAACTTGAAAGAAAGAGAGTAAAACTTTTTACCTTGCAGAAGTATACAGTTACTCAAGGACAGTAGCAGTCTCTGAGATGGAGTCTCTGTGGTGGTTGAAAATAATAATTGGAACCAAAAAGCTCTAAGTTCTGACATAACCGACTCCGAACCAACTCCAGATTCCTCTGGATTAAACATTGTCTTAGTCTATTTGGGCTGCTGTAAGAAAGTACTAGAGACTAGACGGCTTATAAACAACAGAGAAACAAATTTCTTATAGTTTTGGAATCAGGAAGTCCGAGATCAGGGTGTTTGTATGGTCAGGTGAGAGCCCTCTTTGGGTTGACTTTTTGTTATATCTTCATTTGGCAAAAAATGTTAGGGAGCTCTGTGGGCTCTCTAAGAGCACCAATCCCATTCATAAGGGTCCCATGTTCATGACCTAAGTGCCTCCCCAAAGCTCTACCCTAATATCTTCACATCGGGCATTAGTATTTCAACATGGATTTGGAGGAGACACAAATATTCAGACAATTGCAAACATAAATGAGAATCCCTTTTACTTGGTTTTATAAGTCTGTCACAAACAGTGAGGGGTTTTAATGTAAATATTGTTCAGTCTTTTAAGTAAATTATCCTCTTATTAAAACTGCATTTATTATTGTATCCACAAGCACTGTTTCAATAAACACCCTTTTCCCCTTAGGAAATAGACTACTTATCACACTGGTTTTTGGCATGGCTTATTTTTGTCATTTATTTTTTATTTATGGACTAAACCTGGTCATCAAGAAAAGTAATTGGTTGATAAAAATTTAAAATTTCCTTTACTATAATTGATGGGTGCACTAGATTCCAAATACTATTATTTTTTTTTTTTTTGCATTGATATATTCAGGATTTGTTTTGCTGTGTATTTTAAATCCATTTATCTCTGGTTATATATTCACTTTTCCCTAACTTCACTTGTGTTCAGAAGTCAAATTATGAAAATTCTCTAATGGTGTTTGTCAAACTGAGTCTTCCAGTTTCTTCTGCCAATTAAGTTATGTTGTTCTTGTTCTTATTAGATCTTCTATTCTCTTTTAGAAAGTCACGATTTTACTGTATAAGGTCATTGACCTTCTGTTAACAGTTGTCTTTGCGGCCCTATCTTTTAACACAGAAGTAATTTATTTTGTGAAGAAAAAAATGCATGTATGTATTAGTTGTTTGCCTTTAGATGGGTACTCCTTAGCTGTTTTCTGATTTCAATTAAGTGAACTTTGAAAAAAATGTATTTCACCAAATATCTCCTCAAAAGGGTATTTCATAAAAGGTTTTCTTTGCTTTCTGCTCTTTTATTAAGAATATGAAGTAATTATTTGCAGCATACACTTGACATTAAAGTCCTGATAATGTTGTAAACTTATGCTGGAATAGGCTAAAATTTATGTTTCATATATTTCATTTTTTAAGAAATGTAAATATTTGGGGCGCCTGGGTGGCTGAGTCGGTTAAGTGGTCGACTTTGGCTCAGGTCATGATCTCAGCTTGTGGGTTTGAGCCCCATGTTGGGTTCTCTACTGTCAGCACAGAGCCTGCTTTGGATCTTCTGCACCACCCCCCTCCCCGCCCCTTCCCAGCTCATGCTATATTTCTCTCTCTCAAAAAATAAATAAACATTAAACAGAAAAAGTGTAGATTTTTATACCTTGTTGAAATAACAATTGCTAACATTACTTCGAAGTCTTACCACTTGGAACATTTTTGTGTTGGCCTCATGAATAGAAGCTAACTAGGGAAATAGAGTATAGCAATTTGAAGCTGAGAGAAGGAGAGATTATTTAAATTATTCGAGTAATCCTAACAAAGTGCAACAATATTTTCCTGTCTCCATAACTTAATTTAGTATATATCAGTTTTGTTTTAATTTTTGAAATTGAATACTTATAGATGGGATACATAATATTTTTGTTGATCAGATTTGTTCATTTCTTATAAAACCCAATTGCCCAAAAAATGTGAGATGGAATCACAATGTTTTAAACACATGGTCATCAATCACAGACATCAGTTAAGTATCTGGTAGTAGTAGGTTAGTGTGCCAGTCTTTGCTATATGCTGTGGGAAGCTTGCACAGAAATTGCTTTAATCCTTTTAATAATTTAGAACAAACTTATCCAAGTAGTCTAATAAAAATAATGCATATTGATAAAAGCAAAGTGTTATAGTGCTAATATAACTAAAGCATAATGGATAGACTAATTTTCAAAAATGAGCAAACAGATCATACTAGTTTTTTCTTTAGATAAATTTTATATGAACTACTTAAATCATAAAGAATACAGATGTTCATGTAACAAACACCTAGTAATCACCATCTGTATTTAAACATTTTGCCCTCTTTGCTTTAAATCCTCTTTTATTAATGGATCAAAACAGTCATTAGTGTTGAACTGCACCCTACCTGCCTTCCTCTAGTCTAAGGGTGATTATTCTCCTACATTTAGTTTTATCCTTCTCATGAATATTTTTTCTACTTCATTCATTCACTCAACAGTATTTATTGAGCTGTTTATATTTACTGTATCTCAAGCACTATCTTATTGTTTGAGTTACAGTAATAATAAAATAAAATTTCTTGCCTTCAATGAGGAGCTTACCTTCTAATAAGGGAAACAGAAAAGAAACAGGATAAAGTAAGTTAAAATATGTAACATATTAATAGTGATTAGTGTTTAGAGAAAAAATTAAAGTGAGGGGAAAATGAAATGTTGAGTTGGCACTGATTTTGAAAATTTTAAGATTTGTGGCCAGGAAGGGCCTCACCAGTTAGGTTTGTCAGCTCTTTCTGAATAAATTAAAAGGAGGTATTTTATGAACCTGTGGTATGGAAATAAGACTTCTTAGCTCTGTCCGACTAGATTGTCCTAGTGAATAAAAGGAAGTTAAGATATTTGAGATAAAAGACCTGTGTATTCAGAAACTGATGTAACATTGTATGTTGACTGTACTTCAAGTAAAAAAAAACAAACAAAACTGTATTTCCTAGCAAATCACTCACTTTGTTACCAGGGAGAGTGTGTTGAAAAAAGGCAATTGCCTATCTACAGGGAGTTTTGAATTTTCTTAGCTTTTTGATACAGGTGAGTCTCTATTTAGAAGAAAAAAAAAAAAAGAGAGAAATAGAATAGTTTAATGGATAAACATCACCACTTAGCAGTGCTTTTTCATTCGTGTTTTTCTTTAAATGAGTAATAAATCTTTTAAATTGTGGTAATGAGTTTATTCAAAGGAATTTAACAAGATAATACTGTTTTGTGTTGAAGAATAAAGGGATATGTTCTTTCTCTAAATTGATCTTTGACTAATCTGTAAAACAAAAAATTATATACATATATATTTGTATGTATACATATTTTTATGTATACACATATTTATAGTAAATATGTGTATGTATAACTGAAAATCTACAAATTGAAGATCTGTTTCGAATGACCTGTAAAATTAAAATTCCTTGGTGCCTACAAGTTATGTTTATTAAAGCATATAAGCCATAATATCCACTCTTAGGGAGTTTTGGTAATGTAGGTGTCATTTTTCTTTAGCAGTCATGTGTCCTATTACAAACAATTATAGCATTGATTCTCTTTTAGCAGTAGTTGGATGGGGGTTTCAGTTTTTATCATTTTTCTTTTTAATTACTCTTTATTTTAAATTCTGGTTTTTATTCAATTAAGGGATTTTTAAAAATTATTCTAATGCAGTTCAGATAATCAAATGAACTCAGCAAGGAAATACTGTTTAGATTAAAACTCTTTCTTTCACCTTGATGAATGAAAAGTGTTTCTTTGTTGTAATCACTTTTGTGATTGAATAATTATTACAAGGAAAATTTTTTTATTCTAATAATTTAAATAAAAAATTTTAATAGGAAGTGTCTGCTTTTATTATTTTAATGAAAGTTACTCTTATTTCAGAGATGCTAAACACTAAATTGTTTTAAGCAAAAGTCTTTATTAACGAATGCTAAATTAGTTTCGCAATGATGTGTTTTGAGCTTTCAGAGACAAAGGGTAAAGATTAAGTATAAATGATATCTCTGTGCTCCTTATGAAAGACAATATAGTTTAAATTTATTTTCTTAATGTTTATTTTTTAAGAGAAAGAGTATACAGAGTATGAGTGGAGAAGGGGAAGAGAGAGAGGGAGATAGAATCTGAAGCAGGCTCCAGGCTCTGAGCTGTCAGCACAGAGCCCCACAGGCCTTGAACCCATGAACCATGAGATCATGACCTGAGCTGAAGCTGGACGCTTAACCAGCTGAGCCACCCAGTCGCCCCCAAAGACAATATAGTTTAGTCTAGAAATGTGTGTTATGTGGGGAATAGCTCTACACCCCTGAGAGTGTGGATGCAAGAAGAGTGTACATCAAAAGGTTATTGAAGACAAACTCAATATTTAGTACTAATTGGAATGTTAGAGACTGTGTTTGTGCATGTTTGTGTGCATGCACACATATAAATAGAGCTTAACTATACAATCTGAAGAGCAAAGAGAATATAGCTTGAAGAAAATGATTAGAATCTTAAGGACCTAGGGGACAATACCAAGTAGGCCGGTCAGTATATGTGATACCAAATCAACCATTTATATGCAGTTAACCTTAACTTCATTGTTATAAAAGATTATTTTTTCATATTTGGTAAATAACATCTTTTTATGCCAAATATATATATTGTTTGTGTTGCAAGCGCATATACAAGCATTTAAGTTTTGATCAATTGGCTGAAGTTCTGATTCTTTTGATCTGTAGTTTTTTGATGCTTTTAAAAATAGTTCCAGACCTGTCAGACATCTTTCTAAGTCAAGGAAAATAAAGGATTAAAATCAAAGAAGAGATATGCCATTAATTGGGATTCAGAAATAGGAGAGCTAGTTCATTCAAGATAGACTTTCAGAGGCACCTGGGTGGCTCAGTCAGTTGAGCATCCTACTTCAGCTCAGGTCATATGAGTCACACGAGCCATACTTCAGCTCAGGTCATACGAGTTTGAGCCCTGAGTCGGGCTTTGTGCTGACAACACAGAGCCTGGAGCCTTCTTCGGATTCCATGTCTCCCCCTCGCTCTCTGCCCCTACCCTGCTCACTCCCTGTCTCTCTCAAAAATAAACGTAAAAAAAAAAAAACTTAAAAACAAAAAAACCCAGACCTTTAGATGTCCCTCCGCTGAATCGTCCTTCACTCTTTATGCCCACCTCTCTTGTACTTCCCCAGCCTGAAGCTGCAGAGCTGTTGGGTCATTTGGTATACCTCCGATCTAGCAAAGAGATGAGCACCGTTCCACGGCCATGGTTGTTGTACTGTGTCCTTCTTCGTTTTTCTGGAAGTTAAATTCTATACTTAACAGTAAATACTAAATACGACCACTTTTTATCTGCTTGGAAACATCATTTTCTCCTTGCCTGCTTTTTCCAAAGTATATATGGATCACTTATAAGAGGAGAAAGGAGTAGAGTATAATGCTTATAAGCATTATCTCCACTTATATGAGGAGAAAGGAGTAGAGTATAATCTCGTGCAGTGGCATGAGATTGTCTGGAAGTGTGAGACCCCTGCCATCAGTTAAGGGTCTTTGGGTTGGCTTCATAAATTCTCTGTGCCTCAGTTTCTGCATGTTCTAGATGGAAATACTATTCTACTTCACTGCTATCTCAGAGTCAGGCGAAATCTTGATGTGAAGTGTTTTACACAAAGTGGTCATCAATAACATTGACTTATTTTTTAGGAACCATTCTCATACGTTTCTACTAATTTTTCTAGTACTTCTTGTTATTGGGAATCAACTGGAACTATAAATATGAAACAAAGAAAAGTTTCTCTGTTACTGGAAATTACAGACCAACTAAAGTAGTTCTTTGCATAGGTATAAGGAATTGCTATAGGAAGGGAGACATTTTTGGAAGATCTACTTCAGTTGATTTTGCTGGTGACTAACATAGTTTCTGTTCTTCTATAGGTAGTGAAACAGTGGGGGAGAATATTATTGTCATCTCACCTTGGTATATCCATTTAATAATGAACAACAGGGATAAAATGAAGGAGATTATTTATTAATATGTCACATTTTAAATCTTACACAGTAGTTCTAGCTTCGAAATGTGAAAAAATAAAGCACCCTTTTGAGTTAAAAGAACAGTTTTTTCATTTTTAATTTGCAGGGCCTAAGAATCATGTTTACTATTTAGTTTTTCTTTTTTTAAAAAATATAATTTATTGTTAAATTGGCTTCCATACAACACCCAGTGCTTATCCCAACAAGTGCCCTCCTCAATGCCCATCACCTACTTTCTCCTCTTCCCCACCCCCCATCAACCCTCAGTTTGCTCTCTGTATTTAAGAGTCCCTTGTGGTTTGCCTTCCTCCCTCTCTGTTTGTAACTTTGTTCCCCCCTTCTCTTCCCCCATGGTCTTCTGTTAAGTTTCTCAAGATACACTGACTTATTTTACTTAGCATAATACCCTCCAGTTCCATCCATGTTGCTGCAAATGGCAGGATTTAATTCTTTCTCATTGCCAAGTAGTATTCCATTGTGTATATAAACCACATCTTTATCTATTCATCAGTTGATAGACATTTACGCTTTTTCCATAATTCGGCTATTGTTGAAAGCACTGCTATAAACATTGGGGTACCTGTGTCCCTATGCATCAGCACTCCTGTATCCCTTGGGTAAATTCCTAGTATTGCTATTGCTGGGTCATATGGTAGTTCTATTTTTAATTTTTTGAGGAACCTCCACACTGAGGTTGCATTCAGAGCAGCTGCACCAGTTTGCATTCCCACCAACAGTGCAAGAGGGTTCTCATTTCTCCACATCCTCGCCAGCATCTACAGTCTCCTGATTTGTTCATTTTAGCCACTCTGACTGGTGTGAGGTGGTATCTCAAGTGTGGCTTTCATTTGTATTTCCCTGATTATGAGTGACATTGAGCATCGTATCATGTGTCTGTTGGCCATCTGGATGTCTTCTTTGGAAAAGTGTCTATTCATGTCTTCTGCCCATTTTTTAACTGGGTTATTTGCTTTTTGGGTGTTGAGCTTGATAAGTTCTTTATAGATTTTGGACACTAGCCTTTTATCAGATATGTAATTTGCAAATATCTTTTCCCATTCTGTCAGTTACCTTTTAGTTATGTTGATTGTTTCCTTTGCAGTGCAGAAGCTTTTTATCTTCATGAGGTCCCAATAGTTCATTTTTGCTTTTAATTCCTTTGCCTTTGGAGATGTAACAAGTAAGAAATCCCTGCAGCTGAGGTCAAAGAGGTTGTAGCCTGCTTTCTCCTAGGGTTTTGATGGTTTCCTGTCTCACATTCAGGTCTTTCATCCATTTTGAGTTTGTTTTTGTGTATGGTGTAAGAAAGTGGTCTAGTTTCATTCTCCTGCATGTTGCTGTCCAGTTCTCCCAGCACCATTTGTTAAAGAGACTGTCTTTGGGGCGCCTGGGTGGCTCAGTTGGTTGAGCGCCCGACTTCGGCTCAGGTCATGATCTCACAGTTCGTGAGTTCAAGCCCCGCATCGGGCTCTGTGCTGACAACTCAAGCCTGGAGCCTGCCTCAGATTCTGCGTCTCCCTCTCTCTCTGCCCCTTCCCCACTCATGCTCTGTCTCTCTCTGTCTCTCAAAAATGAATAAACATTAAAAAAAATTAAAATAAAATAAAGAGACTGTCTTTTTCCATTGGATACTCTTTTCTGCTTTGTCAAAGATTAGTTGTCTGTATATTTGTGGTTTCTCTATTCTATTCCATTGGTCTATGTGTCTGTTTTTGTGCCAATACCATACTATCTTGATGATTACAGTTTTGTAGTAGAGGCTAAAGTCTGGGATTGTGATGCCTCCCATGTTGGTTTTCTTCAATATTAGTTTGGCAATTCGGGGTCTTTTGTGGTTCCATACAAATTTTAGGGTTGTTCTGACTTTGAGAAGAATGCCAGTGCAATTTTGATTGGGATTGCATTGAATGTGTAGATTGCTTTGGGTAGTGTTGACATTTTAACAATATTTATCCTTCCAACCCATGAGCATGGAATGTTGTTGTACTTCTTTGTATCTTCTTCAATTTCCTTTATAAGCTTTCTATACTTTTCAGCATACAAATCTTTTACATCTTTGGTTAGGTTTATTCCTAGGTAACAACCAACAAGGATAGGGTGATTTACAGCATATAGCAAAAACAGAAAACTTTGACATTCAAAAGAATAATAACTTCAGAACTTCTTGTAAGTTATAAAACACTTCTTTGTCACAGAAATCAGTCGTAATATATTGTAATAATGTCTGTATCCATTTGGTTCTGTCTCTTCAAAGTATGTTTTTTCCCCCCCACGCTCAAGACTAACGTACTATGATCTTATAGGTTCAGGATAAATTCCGACTAGACCTGTCTGATGAAGAGGCCGTGCATTACATGCAGAGTCTGATTGATGAAAGTGTCCATGCTCTTTTTGCTGCAGTGGTAGAACAGATTCACAAGTTTGCCCAGGTAAGTTCTCAGTGCAGTGGACTTTATTTCTGCCTCCCCGTGTCCTACCCTAGAGTCCTCAGAGAGCCATACTTTTCTCCTGCTAATGATGCCTTTTCCTTATTTTCTTTGTCAAGCCATTTTTGCCATCTCACCAGCCAGCCACTGTGAACATGCCGCATACATTATCAATTCTAAAACAGCCCACTGAAATTTTCTTAGTCGTCAGCTAAATTGTGGAGTATCAGCATTGGTGTATTTGTCCTTTGGCATCAGTGGTGATTGTAAACCTTCCTTGAGAATGATCATGGGTCTAAAGGTGGCCTTGGCAAGTGAGACTTGAGCACATGTTGGGTTTTCACAAATGGTGAAGTGCTGGGAAAGGAGTTTTGAAGCTGAGTAAAGCAGTGCACATCATGTACTGAAAAGGTCTGTCTGTAGCCTTACTGTTAGCAGAAGCTTGCATACAAATGTCTGAGGGAGGGAGACCTTTTCACACTAGCCTGTGATGCTAAACCTCAGGTTTAAAGCCTGGTTTCATTATGAATTTCATAATGAGGATGATTATGAAAATGTGAGCAAACAGAAAAATGAGACCTCTTTCCCCCTGCCCCCTACCCTCACACTCTTCTCCTTGTGCACCCCTTCCTTACTTTGCATATTCCGTTGGTAATTTTACTAATCACCCAAGCTCAAAGCCTGTCCGCTTGACTTCTCCCTCACCTGGTACCATTGTACCACCAAGCCTTGCCAGTTTAACTATTTCTTTAATTACCATTTTCTATCATTTTTGGACTCCTAACATTTAATCCATTTTTTGCTCTTTACGATACCTTGGGTAACTAAAATGCTTTATAACTCTTCTCTCTGTTTTAACCTTTTTTTTTTTTCTGTAAGCATTTTTTATTCTAAATATCAGATATATTTTCACAATATAATGTTTTACTTTGTCCTCTCGCCCCCCTTGTTAATGTCAATGTGCAGTGTTTCCCCATTGCCTAACAGTGAAGACTGGTCTCTGGAAGCTCAAGGCCTTCCAGGATTGTATTCCAAGCTACTTTCCAAGCTGTTTCCCTAATACTGTCTCTGAATATTTTGATCTCTTCTGTCTCTGATTACTTTGCAGCTGCCATTTCGTCAGCACCAGAACATCCATCTTCTTATAATGAATCTTTGGTAAACTTATGCTTACCAAATCCAGTCCACCAAGATGTATTCTTAATGCCACTTTGATTGATCTTCCTCTGGATATTTATAATACTTTTAACTTTATTGAGTTGCACTTACATTTGCTTTCTATTATAGATATTTGTTAACGTTTATTTATTTTTGAGACAGAAAGAGACAGAGCATGAATGGGGGAGGGTCAGAGAGAAGGAGACACAGAATCCGAAACAGGCTCCAGGCTCTGAGCTGTTAGCACAGAGCCGGACGCGGGACTCGAACTCACAGACCGCGAGATCATGACCTGAGCCGAAGTTGGCCGCTTAACCGACTGAGCCACCCAGGCACCCCTCTATTATAGATATTTGGATTCTTGTCTTATAACTCCTAAAATGCAAACTTCTTGAAGTCAGGGCTATATCTATTACTCACCTATTAGTACAATGGCTTATCCACTTAAAAAATATCCAATGAACTTAAAGGGGTTTCTTCCTGTAGATGTTAGCTTATACTCTTTTCCTGGCTTAACAAAAAGTTTCTTCTCCCAGAACACCAATTCAGGTCATATTTTATTATAAGGACCAAATCAGGTTCTGCATCCCAGGTTAATCCTATCCAGTCAATTCTCAAGAGAATAAACTGTGATTCAGATGGTATGTAAGTGATTTGTCTAGCTAATGGTGAATCTGAGTCCACACATAATACAGCAGAGTGTTTTAGAGCAATAGAAGCAATAGAATAGGATAGAAGTCCAGAACGGTTTAATGACTTAGCCATCTTCATGTGGCTAACAAGGAAGGGACAGAACCAAAACTTGAACCCAGATCTTTTGACTTCCATATCTAGTATTTTGAAGCCAGTTCTCTTGTCAACATTTTGCTCACCACTATTTATGTTATGTGTTAATGAAATTTTCTGTGGCATAGCCCACACAATCCTGTTATTTTCTCTCCCTTTTTCTTTCCCTTTATTTTTTAAGTTATTTATAAAAATTTTTTAATGTTTATTCATTTTTGAGAGACAGAGACAGAGTGTGAGTGGGGGAGGGGTAGTGACAGAGAGGGGGTGACACAGAATCCAAAGCAGTCTCCAGGCTCTGAGCTGTCAGCACAGAGCCTGATGCCGGCCTCGAACTCACAGACCATTAGATCATGACCTGAGCTGAAGTTGGATGCTTACGTGACTGAGCCACCCAGGCGCCCCTCTTTTTATTTTTTTTTTAAGACAGAGAGAAAGACACAGAGCACAATGGGGGAGGGGCAGAGAGAGGAAGATACAGAATCCAAAGCAGTCTCCAGGCTCTGAGCTGTCAGCACAGAGCTGGATGCCAGGCTTGAACTCATGAACTGTGAGATCATGACCTGAGCCAGAGTCAGACACTTAACTGACTGAGCCACTCAGTCGCCCATCTCTCTCTGCCTTTTTCTATGTACACCTTTTGTTTTTCTTTTTTAATACTCAAATAGTTGTAACATGTTTGAGGTTAGAAACTTTTAACTTCTGTGTCTTTGCATTTCCTTTAGAGTTGGTTATTTATATTTTATTTTGCTCTGTCCTTATTGACAACTGTACAAATTTCTCTCCTTCATGGGTTTTCTTTCTTGTATGCTTGAAGTTTCTCATTTTTCTCCCTTATTTTCCTGGACATTTATTTACCATATATAATGGAGCTAAAATTCCACACTTGAAATTAATGCAGCTGCCTAACACCTCATTTCAGATTATCTGTAGCTATACAACGAACCTGAACTTCCTAGCTTAAAAAACTTAAAAAACTTCTTATGATTCTCTAGTCAAGATTTCAGCAAGAGCCCAACCACATGGTTCTTTTGTTTCCTGTTACGTCAGGTGGGTTCACTATTCAGCTGCTTTCAGCCCATGATTGGGTTTGTCTGAAGGGCCCAGAAGGTTTCACACATCTCTTTGGTGCTCTTCCAGACGGCCTCTCCACTTCTCTCATCACTCAGGGCTCTAGCCGGGGCTGCTGTTCTACTGCATGGTGACTGGCTGCTCCACAGGAACGCGAGAGCAGAAGCAGCAGGCCTCTTAGAGCAAGTCTCAAGGCCAGCCCCTGTTCTCAGGAACAAGAGATAGAGTGTTCTCTTGGGGAGGAGAGGGATTAAGTGTTACATCTTTGAAGGCTTAACTACCACTCATCTGATGCAATCCAGGTTAAAGTTTGAGCCTTCAAGTTCTGTAAATGAACCTGTGGCATACTTCACTATAGTTTTGAAATTGTGTTGTCAATTACATAAGATGCCTGTTTTTGCATTGCTCACTCCATCTAAGAATAGAAAGACTCTTTTTCTTAATATTCTGTGTTAAAAATAGAGGAGACAGAAAGCTAGATAAAAAAAAAGGGACCACATTATCATCTGGGGGAGGTAGTAATAGAGGCACCTTCATTCACCGATGTCTCTGGGCCTCAAAACATCGGTAAAGTGATTGGTATTGAAGTAAAAACTAATACAAATTTAATCTATAATCAAAGATGTACAAAGGTCACTTGCTTTCCAGCTTATACTGACTACTACAAAAACTAAAAGTAAATGAAACCCCCAGCACTGATGGTTAAATTATGAAGGTTGTTCAGAACTAAGAGTTAATGCACATCCTTTAATGTTCACAGAGAAAATATGAATATGGGTGATAAATTGGTAATAGAGGTGGATGTATTCTTAGATATGGGAAGGATCATTTTATACATATGAACTAATGGATGATTATATTTCTTGGAAAGAAATATTAAGTCTTTTAGGTTTCTATTTTCTTAGAAATCCTGGATAAATAGTTATTTGATCTTACTTGGTCTTCGTTGTTACAAACTTTCTTGGGCTAGGATAGATTCTTGATAACAAAATAGTGTTATTATCTAAAATTAAGGCTGTAGCAGCATGAATATTAATAAGAGCAAATATCTGGATTATTCCAGTGACTTAATACTACCAGCATCATCCCAGACAGGTAAAAGTGGAGGTTTAATGCGGCATGAATATTTATGTAGGCAAAAATTTTTAGATCATCTCTCTCAGCTGTCTATAATGACAGATAACAGTGTCTGAGACAACAATAGCCATACTTTATTTATTTGAACTTTGTATTTCATATAGTGCTTTGCTATTTTTTAATATTATATAATCCTTAACAACCACAAAAGTGAGTTTTAACATTCTCTTCTTTTATAAATGAGAAGGCTGAGCCACATAAAACGTTTCCTAACTTATTAAATTCAGGTCTTTACCAGAATATCCCCTTTTCTACATCCTAAGAGATGAAGTTGAAAATGATCATGCTATCTGAGGTTTCCTTAAATATATTTGTCACCTGTATCTGTACTCTTGTGCAAGTGAAACAATATCAGAATGAGAATAAACTAAGGATGTTTGATTTCATTGGAATTTGTTTAGGCATTGAGGGTTACAAGAGACACTGAGTAAAGTTTTAACTTCACATAGTCTTTTGAAATTATCAAATGACAGAAGCATAGCTATTTCTAAACTGAAGTTTATTTTCTTCTTGAAACTCACACTTCTAAATGCAGTATATTTTCTAAATAGTGACTATGTATCTTTTTTAGGTAGTGATACTAATAAATTATTTGCACATGCAAATCCGGGTGACCAACATCTGTTTCTTCTGGTCACTCAAAGCATTTATTATAAAGATGTACACTGCTAAATGAGTTTGGCTAATTTCAGTGCATTCCTATTAATCACTGTGGATTGTAGGACAGTTTTCTAAAAATGGAGATAAATTAATTGATACATGTTAACAAAAACTATAGTTTTTCAGCATAAAAGAAATTATAGTCTATAAGAAGACCACAAAATTGCCACATAGAACTATTATGTTGCAATGCTGAAAAGCCTTATTTTCTTCCATCATACCATTCGCTAGGAAGGGTAGAGATTAAACACTGCAATATATGTTGCCTAGCAACACCCACCTATTAGTGATACAAATTTTCCACTGAAAAACACTTTTATTTAGGTCATTGTCTTTGAAATTGCTTCATCAGAACTCTTGTCTCCACTGAAATGGTCTTTACAAGGCTTTCTAGTCTTAGCTGCACAGAAAGGTAGAGGTCACTTAGTTTGGGGCACTTCCTGCACTAAAACTAGGCCTTTGGATGGTGATCTCTCACAGTACAACCCATTTCTTCCCTGTTTTTACTTTCTCCTGTCTCTCTCTTTACCTATTGATGATAGAAGGCTAGAAAGTGGGGTGTGGTTTCCAATGAGATGCCTTTTTTGCCGACTGAGAGTAAAACAGTAACAGATTGGGTTCAGAAAGTTTACCTAAATTCCAGCCCAAGATACCGAGAACACATTACTGCTATACATTTGGCAAGAATCCTTACTTAGCCCCTGTGGTGTTCAAGGGGGAAAAGCACAGGTCCAAGCAGAGGGGCACCTGAACTTAACACTTGAGGTAAAGTTATATGCCTTTAACTGAAGAGAATTCAACTATACATACTTGTGGGGATTAAAAGAAAAATGAAAGGAGAAAAACAATGTGGTTATTCTACCCAATGTTTTTCCTGAAGAGCATACGTCCTCTAATAAATGTGAGAGGAGCTCCTTTGGTAATGTTTCAGACCCAGTGTCTCCCATGACTGTGCTGCATGTAATTCCAGTATTGAAGATTCTCGTGTTTTGCACAACACGGCTTCTGAGTGCATGCAATCTATCTGCCCCATCTGCTGCTCAGAGAAACAAGTTGTTTTGCGTCAGTATTAAGGGAAAAGCTTCCTGTTTTGGACTTTTGGGGGAGATAACTGTGCAATGTGTTTCCTTGTGAAGGGCTTTTCTCGAGTAATTGTGTTTATTTGTGTTGCTATTTTACCTTTGTGTACTGACCTTACCACTGACCACAGTGTAGATGTTTGCACTGTGCCTGCTCTACCCTCTACTCTCCCGAGAGAGCGCATAGATGCAGAAGATGCCCGCAGAGAGGAGAAGAGAGCATCATTTCTGAGTTTATGTTATATGGACCGTATTTTACCATTTGGAATAAAGGACAACAGTATAAAATATTTTATTGAACAAAACAAAGAGTATTAAATTCTTTAGCCAAAGAGAAATTTTTCTCAAGAAACAAACTTTTTTTTAACTAAATAATTTTCTAAAGAGTCAGATGATTCCCAGACCAGTGGCTTAAATAAGTATCATAATGCCAGTATATCATACAAAACAATTTTATATCATTTTGTGTCCCCCATCTGATCTATTCCTAATTTGTTTGAATTATCCTGGGAGGAATAAAAATTAACAACAAAGAAACAGCAATAATAGTAGTAATTATAGCCTATTGAACACTTGGATGTACCAGGAATTATGTAAAGAGATTTCTCAGCATTGCCTTGTTTAATCCTCACACCTGTGAAGTGTGTATATCACCAGGCCTGTTTCATCGATGAGAAAACCAAGGCTGAGGTTAAATAACATACACAAGGTCTCATGGTTAATAGGGGACAAAAGTCCAGAATCAAACCCAGACCCGTGGTTGTAGAAATAGTAGTTTCTAAATCATGTTTTTCTTGATACACGTTAAAGCTTTAATTTAATGGAGGTGAATGGATTTTGTTGTAAGAGTAGCGAGTTTTAAAAAATAACACTTGTAAATAAAAAAAGAAATGATCTTTAACTTTTCTTTGATCTTTCATCTGCCCAGTGAAAGAAAAAGTCAGCTGTGCAGACAGCCAATGGAGTATGATATAAAAAGGAGCCATTGGGAGTAGTTACTCCCAGGTAAATATGGTAAATGTGGGACAACGTTTATTTTGCACTTTGGTCATAAACCAGTCTTGCTTGAATTTTATTGACCCACATGTGCTCTCATGTTGCACTGCTGTCAGCACCACGGCACGAACAGCCATCAAAACCTGTGACGTTTAAAAACCTACTAGAGGAGCTTGCTGCATTCCAAATGTTTTAAAGTCTTAAGATTAGTTAATTACTATAATAGCAACAGTCAGCAGAATGCCCCAGAATTTTCAGCTAAAATGCCCTGCAGTTTCCTTTTTATCTGTAGAAATTTAATTTCCTTTAATTTAATTTAAATTCTTAATTTCTTCTCCGGGGAAAGTTTTTAAACACTTGAGTATCATCCACGGTGAGATTTGTCTGTTTGCTTCATTAACTGCTTTTAGGAAGGTTAGTCGTCATACTCTTGTTTTTCTGCCCTTCTGGTTACATTTAACTGTTTTTTATAAATTCATCAAATGTACAGGGTGTTGAATATTTTGGGACTGGCTCTGCTACGTAGTATTACTAACTTTTTTCTCACAGACACACTTGGAAGTACTTAGGAGATATATTATAGACCGTTTGTTCAGTAGCAGTGTTTTTCTCACACATACAAACACATATATACACTTGTGTGGTTTTTTTATCGTTTTCAGGGTATTTAGACTTCCTAACGGGTCTGTGAGGACCCTTCACAATTTGGCTCTAACCTGTATTTTCAGCTTTAATCATTTTCTACCAGCCTTAAAAAGAGTCCTTTTTGTATTATACTCTAATGATTTACCCCCATGACAATTTCCCATACGTAGTATTTCCCCCCAAACCCTCACAAGCACTACCTCTTTGCTCTTTGCCAGGAATGAGTTCCCCAACCATTGCCCAACTTTTGAATATGCTTGTGTGTGTATATGAGTGGTGACTCTCTCTATGAGCATTTTGTCTTCAGGTTTGTTTTTTTTTTTTTTTTTTTTTTTTTGTCTTAAGTAACTTGGGGACTCTCACACAACCTGAGGCATTCCTGGCACATGGTAGGCACCAAATAAATGTATGTGATTTTATATAAGTGCCCAGGAACATTTGAGAAGTTGATTTTCTCTGACACAGTCTTCTTGAAAATGTTCAAACAGCGTTTTGTTTTCTTTTTTTCCCTAACTAGGCTCCATGCCCAGCATGGAGCCCAGCATGGGGCTTAAACTCAAAACCCTGAGATCAAGACCTGAGCTGAGATTAAGAGTTGGATGCCTAAACTACTGAGCCATCTAGGTGCCCCTATACAGCTTCTTTTTATCTTATTTTTTATTTTTTTAAATTTTTTTTACATTTATTCATTTTTGAGAGACAGCACACAAGCGAGGGAGGGGCAGAGAGAGAGGGAGACACAGAATCCGAAGCAGGCTCCAGGCTCTGAGCTGTCAGCACAGAGCCTGACACGGGGCTTGAACTCAGAAACCACGAGATCATGACCTGAGCTGAAGTCAGGCACTCAACCGACTGAGCCACCCAGGTGCCTCCTATACAGCTTCTTAAATCAGAAATTACATTCCTCTTACTAGCATGAAAGCTGAATCTTACCATATTCTTGCTAGGATTGCCACCCTAAATCATATCAGACCAAAATCAGTCAGCATCTCTGACATTTTTACACATATATGTGAACGCACATCCACATCCACAAATACTTGTCAGTGAGTTTTTTTCCCCCTCATGTTTTTTCTCAGAGTAATAATGAGGTGAAGTTCACGGAAACAAGATTTTGTTTCACATGTACAGCATTCTTATTTCCTCCAAGATAATGGCCAACATCTGTTTTATTGAATAAGATGGCACATGAGTTATGGATGACTCAGTGTATGTTCGCCCAACAGGGAGAGTTGTTTGTGCTGAGAAAGTGGTGGTTGGTGGCATCTGTACATGTTAATGACAACCGTTAACTGTTACAGATTATTTTTGCTTAATAGTTCTCAAAAGTAAGCATTCTCTCAGTCTCAATGAATGCTAATGTAGAGAGAAAATGAGAAGAGGGTCAGTGTCACAGATCTCTTTATCAGCCATATCTGAGGTAACTGTGAAGAAAAGTAGCAAAAATAGGTGATAAAAGCATTGTTTTCTTTTATTTTTACTTGATATCTTAAAATCAAACACTGTTTGTATGTTGGCCCCCAAACAACTCTTGACCGGGCTTCCTTGTTCTTTCAGGACTACTTTCTTTGATTTGATTCCAGCTCAGTACTGGAATAAAGTGGTTGCACTCAATGAAGTGGAATAAGCAACAGGTTTTCACAGTCTCTAAAAATGTCATGACAAAACTAAGCATTTTTTTTTTAAAACTGTAGACTCTGTTGTCTTTCTTTGTGAACATTGATGTTAATTACTACTTGTTTATCTGTTTTTAATTTTCATAGTACTGGAGGAAATGAAACTGGGTTTGGCACCTCAGAATGTTTGGCTCTGTAAGAGAACTACTTTAGAAGCAACCTCTGTATAAGGAAGACTTCAGAGTAACAAGGAAGAGAACATTTAATCTTCAAGATACCATATATCCTAAATGTTACATGGTGCCTGAATTCAATTTCCTTGGATGTCCCTGTCTAAATATTGTCTTGAAGGGTTTGTTTTGAAATATTGTATATATTTATTTTCAAATGTACACATTGTTAATAAGCTAAGAAGTGAAAAATTTATTCCAGGATCATGTATATACTTTGAGAGTTCTGGAAGAATTTTATGTTGAAATAGTAAAACATTTTAGTCTCTGCGTTTGAAATGTTCTTTTTTTCTTTTTTTTTTTTTTTTTTGATCATCTCTTCACACCAAGACAGCAGTTATGAATTTGGACTGTCTCATTTAAGAAGGCTTTTTTGTTGTGTCTCTCCCTTCTCCCTCCTTCTCTTCTCCCTCTTCCTCCCCTGCTCATGTTTGTTTTTGCCTAATCTACAGTACTTAAAGGTTTACATATTGTGACTCATTCTTTTACAAAAGTTCAACAATTGCATATACTTCAAATAAGACAGTCATTTTCTCTCATTTTTAAATACATATCTTTTTTGAAAACTATAGTTAGTTCACAGTTCTCCTAGCTTGTAAGTACATGAATCAAGACATGCAAATACGTCAATCTGAGTCACTGGCCAAAAGATAACAATGACACAGCTGTTAGTATTGAGCCCAAGATATTTTTACATACACATGTAAGCATAAATTGTCTTTCTGCAATAAATACTTTTTTGATGTAAACTTACTTTTCAAAAGCTTTTTGAAATAGCTCTCCTAGACTTGTTAATGTAATATATATTTCCTGATTATTGCTTGTATTTAATAATAATTATTGATTATTATTTCTCCTAATTGTTTGTCTTTTAAGACTAAAAGTCCTGCTAATCCATCTAGCCTTTTTGCCTCGTGGAACTTTGGGAAAATGGCACATCTGAAAATAGAAGAGTAACACACTAATAATCTCTACAAATTAATGCGTTGCATAGTCACATGTGACTTTGTTTTGGAAGAAAAACAATGTCTCATTCTTCCATTGAGTAAATAATATTTGAATAAATATTAAATATCAGATGACAGAAAGATTAGAAGGTTAAATTGAGGCACTGTTTCAGAGAGTACAGTCAAATACAACATCTGTTTGTCACCACATTGTCATTATCTGTGAACTTACCCTTTTAGAATGAGGTTACCAGCTGGATAGCAAGCACGTAATTGGGAGACATCCTAGAGGCACATGGAGTTTGGTTTGTGTAAAACATACGTGCTGACTTGAAAACCAGAAAAGATGAAAGGGCCTCTGCAAATCATCTTTAGAGACTTGATGCCCACATGAGCTGGAAGCTCCATCCTTCTCTTGCTTTTTCTGTGCTTCACATGTTTTTATCACTTTCTGTTGTTATGAAGTGTTGAACCCATCTGCATTCTCTTTCTTTGAGTCCTATGTCTATTGGCTCTGAAAACTTTTCTCAAAATGGCCCTGTTGAAAGTGGCCAACCTTCTGAACTCTTAAAATTCTTTATTTATGGCCTTTTAATTGGCATTTAGTAAAGGTGGGTATTATTGTTATACTTGCATCTCCCAATTCAGAGGTTTGGCAAATTTTTGTGTAAAAGGCCAAGGTAGTAACTATGTTCAGCTTTGGAAAGCATATAATCTTTGTTACAACAGCTCAACTCTGCTGTTAGAGGAAAAAAGCAGCCATAGACAACATGTAACAAATGGCCTTGGCCAGATTTGACCCTCGAGCCTTCATTTGTTGACTAGTTTGAACTAAGTTTAAGGTAAAAACTCCCATCTTACTCATCTTTATGAACTTTGCTGCACTTTGCATAGGTAGTAGTATGTTGATAGCAGGGCTCAATGAATTATTTTTGGACTAATAAGGAATTCTATAAGGGCCAACACTGGCAAGTGGTATGGAGAGTTGATCATGAATAACCTTGTATTCAGTGCAAACTTGGTAAGAATCATAAGGGAAATAAAGTTTTCTAAGAAGGAAGATGGGTACTGAGTGAGGAAATAGCATCTTTGAGGATAGACAGTGGCCATGGTTTTGCAGAGAGTATTTTAGCTGTGGGTGGTGAGCCTATATCAGAAAGAAAAGTGATTTATCAGTCTTAATTTCTGTTGCTTCAAGCAACCTCTTTGTTCCTACTCTCTTCCCCAAACTCCATTGTTTTTGTTGTTCAGAGCCTTCTTTACAGTGCAGTCTGTATGTTTCTTCATTATCATTACCTTCCACATTCTGTCAATATTTGTTTTGAGTTTGAGAAAGGTGTTTGTGAGCACACAGTGCTTTGATTCAAGAATGTGGGTACCATGGTCACGTACTATAAGCACTCAGAGTGAGATTTCTGCATTGGGGAAAGAAAATGTTGATGGCAGCCACCAAGAGTGGGGCTGCAAAAGTGGGGAAAGAAGTAAAGTGTGGCTCACATTCCTAAATGAAGCACTGATACAACCTGATTTTTGCTATTCTGTATACACTAGGCTTAGATGTTCCCCAGCTCATTTGTATTATAGAGGTTTCAGTTGGGTATATGTTGTAATAATAGCAGTCAACATCATTTATAAGGGCTCACTGTTATATATCAGGACTCTGCTAATTGCTTCATATGCTTTATCTCATTATTCTGTATATAATGGTCCAATGAGGCAGATATGTGTCCCCATTTTCCAGAATTTTAAGACAGTTGAGTCATTGCCCAAAGTTAGGTTGCAAGCGAGAGGAGAGTTGGGATTTGAAGTTGAATAACTCAGATTCTAGTGACCAGAGTCTTGACCATCAAATTCTCCTGGCCTTCGTTTCTCACTGAGTCTGTGGTGACAGTCCTGACCTCTACTATGTGCAGGAGGTATGTGTATGTGGTCCATGAGACTTGGATCCCCCCCAAAACAAAATTCCATTTATTTATTTGTTGATTGATTGATTGTTTGATTTGTTGACTGATTGTAATGAACAGGATTACCAAAGGTGCAGGCAGTAGTTAATAAAACAAAATCAAAAATTCCTGAGAAAGTAAATTGAAGTAAATTTCAAATTTTTAAGAAATGGAGTTGTATCATCATACCACATATTCATACTTGCCTTGGCATAAATCATTTGAAAACATACAGGTAAAATAAATCTTGACTATGCAACTGTTAACCTACAATCCTGATGTACCTTGTATCTTTGCACATAGACCTAACATTGCAATTAAAAAATAGATAAATAAACCAGATTGAGACTTAGGATAAAAAAAAAAAAATAGATTGCAAAACACCGTGGACTATCTATATCAAATACAGAAAATATACTGGTTTGCCAAAATGAATAATTTGATATGAACTTCACCATAAAGAATGCATACAACCTGGATGGGATCCTGGAAAAGAAAAGGGACATTAGCTAAAAACTATAGGAATCTGAATAATGTAGTAGTTTCAAGAGGAATGGTATGAGTAGCCTCAGAGGGTCGTGAATGTCCCATGATTTGTGTCCACTTAGAGAAGCTGAACTGCTTCAGAAGGCGATCTCCCACCTGAAATTACTCTTCAGCCCTCTTGTCTTTCTAGACTTTGACATATTTTTAAAAGTACAAAGCAGTTAGATACGTTGGGTTTGTCTAATTTTCCTCAAGGTTGATGCATTTTTTTGTAAAAATACTTAAAATGCTGTGTTCTTCTCAAGGCATCCCACCAGAGGGTACAAGATGTCAGTTTGTCCTATTCCTGATGGTGGTAACTTATTACTTGGTTAAGATGGTTTCCAGCTTTCTTCATTCTGAAATTAATTTGTAGTTGATACTTATAAAATATTAAGCAATTCATAAGTTTTATGAGGCGATACTTTAAAACCATGTAAATATCCTGTTCTTTACCACTTTTACCCATCAATTTTAACATGGATTGATGATTCTTGCCTGAATCACTTATTACTATGGTAAAAGCCAAATTGTTTCTTTTTTTAATTTCATTATTCTTCTACGCTTTTTAGTGTTCTACTGTAAGAATTCTCCTATATCCATTAATTATGCATTTATTTGTTTATATTAATATGGCTTCCTATTGTATTAGGAAATGCATTCCTATTATCATTTATTTTGATGGTAAAATTACTCCAGAACTGAGGTATTTTCAAGCTGGTGCCTGTGTCCCTTGACATAGTCCCAATATTCTTTGAGCCCTTTTTTTACTTTTTGGCACAACAAGATATTCCAGGCTCATCTCCTTTCTCTGCCTCAGCTCTGGAGGCAACCATTTCTCCAAGGAGTCCTAGTTCTTAGCTGGTCTGAATTTAGCAGATAACTCCCCAAATAAAATACCTGATTTTTCTAAAAACAGAAGTTAATTTAGCATCCAATATTGCCATTGTGGAACTCTGGAGTCTAGATAGGGACATAGGGATATAAATAAGCTCAAAATAGAGTAATCCATATCCGAATGAACCAGCTCCACCTTAGGGGTCCTTAGCTGTAGATCATTACCATCATAACTGCCTTGAGACCATGAGGACTAGTCTTATTATTATGCCCTTTATCTCTGTTTATGTTGGTCACTGCAAGAGACCCAGACCTCCTTAAATCATTCTTTACACCCAGGTCCCTCATTTCCATCAGCTTTGTACAACCCCTGTCTCCCAAACCTCTGGACTTCCTTGGGCCATTATCCACAGAATGAATCTGTGAGAGTCAAAGTTTACCTTTTGTGCTGTATAACTAGGTATTGCCTATATATATATATATATATATATATATATATATATATATATGAAAAAAGCAAGTAAACCAAGTTAGTTTCAGGAATTCAGTGAAAAGTGAACTAAAAAAAAAAAAAAAACAACACCTCAAGAGTATATCCTAGTGCCTCTATACCTTCAGCCACATTCTCTTTACACAGTACTGAACAATGACTGTTTTGTTCATAATCATGATCGTTTGCAAGATTACCAGTCATCAAAGGAAACAATTATGTTTAGTTAATTATACCAAATTCCGAACACTTAGTACAATGTCTATCTAGCTCAGTTTTTCAAAAAGTAAAATAATGGTTAATTCTCAATTAACAAGATAATAATTAGAACTTCCATCACCAACTTTAATTTAATTAAGTTGGATTCTTGATCTAACCTTCTCTTTTAAACCTAATAAAGAGATCTGAGTTTGGCATAAAAAAAAAGTTTGACATAAACTTAACTTTCAAAACTGCAATCCCACTCTTCGATATCTACAAGAGAATTGAAAACCTGCCCGTCTAAAGACTTGTATATAAATATTCCTAGCATGATTCATAATAACCCCCAAAATTGGAACCACTCAAATGTCCATCGACTGACGAGTGTCCAAACAAAACGTGATGCATTCACACACTGGGATATTATTCGGCAATAAACAAAAACTGCTTACACTGCAACAGTATGGATGAACCTCAGAAGTATGACATTAAGTGAAAGAAGCCAGGCACAAAATAACCACGTAGTATAAGCCTCCAGAAACAGTAAATCTTCCGAGGCAGAAAGCAGATGGAGGTTGCCAGGCGCTGAGGTAAAAAGGAGAATGGACTATAAAAAAATGAGGGAGCTTTGTGTAATAATAATGTTCTGAAACTGGAATTTGGTGATGGTTGCACAAGTCCATATTTACTAAAAGCGACAGGATTACATCATGTAAATTGTACATCACTAAAGCCAGGGTTAGGAAAAGAGATCCGAAGCAACTCTAGGTCTAAAGCAAGGCAATTCCGGCTTCCTAGCTCGCCGGAGGCGCCAAAGGTCGCCGGGGAAGTAGGTTGGCTCCTTGGCCGGGTCTCCGCCTCCTGCGCACTAGGTGGTTCCGGGGCGACTCCTCCCCAGGCCGCCGCTTCCACCACGTGTCTACCTGGGCTTCGCCTCCGTCTCCAATTTCGCTCACGCTGTAGCTGTGGGACCTGCCGTGAACCTCCAAGGCCCTGGCGGACGCCACGTCTACCAGCTGCCCTTCCAGAGTCACCGAACCTGACGTCTTGCACATTTCCAGCTTTCTTGCCTGTCGGGGTAAGTGTGGACCAGCCCAGGCCGCTGCAGGGGAGCGAGAGGAGCCCGCGAAGCCACGGAAAAGTCCGAGGCCCCAGGCGGGTGCTCGCAGACGCCCACGGACGCACGTTCCTGAGCAGTTGGCCCAACTCTGACCAAGATAACAAATTACTAGCGAGACTTCGATCTTGAAGGACAGTATCGTGCTTTATACATTATTTGAGACGTGAAGTCTTCAATTCAGAAAATGCTTGAGACTGGAAAGTCAAGTGCGAGGCAGAAATCAAACAGGAGGCCATGCTCAGGGTATAAGCGGACACCTCCCAACTTCCGGGCACTTCTCTTGGGGCCTTTCTCCTGCTTGGAGTGAGAAAGCACCACCGCCTTCACCGTGAGGAGGAGAATAACCTCTTTTTGAGTGTTGCACTCCCGTCAAAAAGGTAACCCCTTTAATCCTTTTATTTGCAGCATGCGTGGCTGGTGAATTGGCAGTGGGTAGCACCCTTTCTATAAATTGATGCTTCTTAAGTTATGAGAGGACAAAGCCAAACTGGTATTCTGGGGCTACCGGAACTCTTTCTTGGCTCGGGAGAGGAATTTGTCTCCCTTCCCAAAATGTAGGTAGAAACCTCCAGTGGTTCTAATCCCTCTTCTAGGGTTACTGCTGCAGTAGCTGTGGGCATTACCACTACTAAGCAGAGGTTTGGGCTTGTCTTTCCCTAGAGAACCTCCCCCCCCCTCCCCCCCATGCACCTTGCTGCCACTGAATCAGTAGAATTAACCCTCAAATGTCTGGTGCATGTGTACACGCACCTAACTCAAATTTCCTTATGAGCATCTCTCTGAATCCAAAAACTGTTTGGAACTTGCTCTCAAATGTTACTGTACTTTCTTTCCTGTGAGAGCATTTATATGCCAGTCCACCACAGCTGAATGGACTCACTTCTGCCATACCCACCCACAGTCCGGGTAGTTATGCCAGAAACTCAACAGTGAGCCCCTCAGACATCACTGCCATCCTATTTAGTGTGTCACAGAAAGAAAGGCCCAGAAAATGCAATTAACAGCATCAAGTCCAAGTATTTCTTCATATCGTGTCCTTACTTCCCTGGTTGCTCTTTCTTCGCCACCTTCGTGGGTTCTTCTCTGATGAGCCCCTAGATGTTGAACCACCACAGTGCTTGTGGCTGGGACCCTATGTTCTTTCTGTCTGTACTTCCAGAAGTTATCCCATCCAATCGCGTGGAGTTAGAGGCCAGCGGTGGCCTGCTGATGACGGGGGCCAGCTTGGTGGGGGTACTTCGTGTGCAGCTGCACAAAACTCCACATTCAGAAGGGCCCTGAGCTTAGTTTAATGCTCTGTTGTTGCTGTGTTAAGAGCGTTAGTAATTTAATCTTTGAGTTGGTGTTTTTTATCTGAAGTCTGTTGAGACAGTGGAGCATGTGCACGAGTGGAGGAGGAGATGCCCATAGTAGGTTTATCTGTCTGTCCCCATCCCCTGCCCTTGCTACTCCATTAGCATTTATGGTGCCAGGTGAGCACAGAACTCTGGGAGGCCCACAGTACAAGGGGAGAAGGGTTTCAGTGAGACTCAAAGAGAGAATAAGATAATTATGTTCTATCTGTGACTGAAAGTGGGGACACTGACAGCTTTAAGAGGCCACACTTTTCATTTGAAACAGAACTCACTTGGAAAACAGAAAGAAGACTGTGGTGTTCTAAGAACAAGAGCCCTGTGCACATCCGAAAATGTCAGGGAGCTCTGTGAGTGTGTGTGTGTGTGTGAGTATGTGAGTGTGTGTGTGTTTGTGCACGCACGCGTGTTGTGGCAGTGAGGATGGTAGTTTGAAGGTTAAGGCCCATACCATGCACAACAGTGCCTGTTATGAGGCTTCCATCTGTAACTCATTTTAAAAAATATTTTTTAATTGAAATATGAGTGACATATAACACTGTGTAAGTTTAAGGCATACAATGTGCTGGTTGGGTACATTTATATATTGCAATGTGATTACTACAGTAACGTTAACACCCTTTTCACACCTCTATCATTCTTTTTGTGTTGGGAACAGTTAAGATTTAGTCTCTTGGTAACTTTGAAATTTATAATACAGTATTTATTGTTCACTGTTATCACTCTGTTGTGTATTAGATCTCCAGAACTTACTTGTCTACCAGTTATAAATTTGTACCTTGAAACAACATCTTTCCAATCCCTCCCTACTAAGCCTCTGGTAATCACCATTCTACTCTGTTTTTATAAATTCTTTTTTTTTACATTCCACAAAAAAAAGTGATATTTATCCTTCTTTGTTTGACTTATCTCACTTAGCATAATACCCTCTAGGTTGATCCATGATGTTACAAATGACAGGATTTTGTTCTTTTTGAGGCTGAATAGTATTCCATTGTAGGTGTGTGTATGTATATATATACACACACCCACCATGTTTCTTTATCCATTCATCACTTGACAGACACTTGGGTTTCCCGATCCAGGCTGTTGGTGAATAATGTGTTTCCATATTTTGTCAATATCTTGGCTGCGATGAACATGGATGTGTAGATATTCCTTCAAGATACTCATTTCAGTTCCTTTGGACATATACCCAGAAATGGGATTATTGGATTAAACGGTATTCAATTTTTAAGTTTTTGAGGAACTGTTATACTGTTTTCCATAATGGCTGAACTAATTTATATTCCCACTAGCATGGTTCCTTTTTCTCCACATCCTCACCAACATTTGTTATCTTGTGTCTTTTTGATAAAAGCCATCCAGCAGGTGTGAGGTTGATAGCTAATTGTAATTTTGATTCACCTGCAACATTTAAATTCACATACCCCTGGGCTCAATCATTTCTATTAAGAGCAGCGACCTTAATAGAACTCACTGTGTCAGCCACCGACCTTGTGTTGTGCATCGATCCGAGGTCACCAGCCTAGACATCTGATTCCTTCAAGCATATTTTACTTTGAGGACCTTGCTATCCTTCCTGTCATCAGGCTTTTAGGAGGCACCTACTTCCATCCCATATACTCCCTTAATCTTAGAATTTCAGAGTTGAAGCAAGGTGCTTTTTTTCTGCCTCACAGTCCTGTGGGATTGTCATGCAGATTGTTCCATCCTTTCTCCTAAAGCCTACACACAGTCAGGGCCAGGGAGAAGATGCCAACCTCCCAAAGTCAAACCAAAAGCCCCCCTCCCTCTTTTTCCATAGGACTTGTGCCTTCCTAATGTACATCAGTGTAGCACCGTGATTACAAATGTCAGTGCCAGAGCCAGAGTGCCTGGGTTCCAATTGTGGGTGCTCATATCTTACCAGCGTGACATTGAGGAAGTTGCTTATCTTCTCTGTGTCAAAATTGACTTTTCAAAAAAAAAAAAAAAGAGGGATAAGAATGGAAGTACCTCATAAAATTATTTTGAGATTTAGATAAATTTTCTGTGTGAAGGTTGTGTAACAGTGACTGGCCTGTACTAAGCATTATGAAACTGTACTCTATTATTAATTTTTCAAAAATGGCTAAAAAAGAGATATTTATACAAGCACCGATTTAACCAGTACTTGCTGTGTGCTTAGTACTGAAGATAAACTGTTGAAAAGAACACATCTGGTTCCTGCTTGTATGGCTCTTATAACTTAGTGAGAGAGATGGACAATAACCAAGCGCATAAGTAATTAAATTAATAACTATAAAATGGAATAAATATTTTGAAAGAAACAACTGTGTGCAATGAAAAAGGATACAGGAGAAAGACCTAATTTAGATATAGTCACCAAAGAAGAATTCTTTGAGGAGATGATCTTAAGCCAATAAAAGATGAATCAAAGGAACTATCAGTGGAAGAGTATGGGGTCATTGTGGCAGGAGGAGCTTTATAGTCAGAGGGAACAGCATGTGCAAAGACCTCAAATGAGGATAAAAGGCTGCTTTGTGCAAACACCTGAAAGCTGGTGTGTCTAGAACCTATGAGCAAAGTGAGACACTAAAAAATGAGGTGGGAGAGGAATCATGCAATGTCTTGTATAAGCCATGGGAAAGATTTGAGATTTCATTATAACTGTAAAACTTTTATTTAAAAAAATTTTTTTTTTAATGTTCATTTATTTTTGACAGAGAGAGAGAGAGAGAGAGAGAGAGAGAGCACGAGCAGGGAGGGGCAGAGAGAGAGGGAGACACAGAATCTGAAACAGGCTCCAGGCTCTGAGCTGTCAGCACAGAGCCGGACGCGGGGCTTGAACTCACGGACCGCGAGATCATGACCTGAGCTGAAGTCGGCGCCTTAACCGACTGAGCCACCCAGGCGCCCCTGTAAAACTTTAATTTAAAAAAAATTTTTTTTTAATGTTCATTTATTTTTGACAGAGAGAGAGAGAGAGCATGAGCAGGGAGGGGCAGAGAGAGAGGGAGACACAGAATCCAAAGCAGGCTCCAGGTTCTGAGCTGTCAGCACAGAGCCCAACACGGGGCTCGAACCCACGAGCTGTGAGATCATGACCTGAGCTGAAGTCGGATGCTCAACCAACTGAGCCACCCAAGTGCCCCTAAAAATTTTTTTTAAAGTTTATTTATTTTGAGAGAGACCAAGAGTGAGAGTGGGAGGGGCAGAGAGAGAGGGAGAAAGAGAAACAGAAGTATACTCTGCACACTGTCAGCATGGAGACAGATGTGGGGTTCAATCTCATAAACCATGAGATCATGACCTGAGTTGAAATCATGTCTGCTGCTTAACCAACTGAGCCATTCAGGGACCCCTTATACATGTAAAACTTTTAATAAGGGCACCAAAATGATTTGTTGAAGTTATTATTACTTTGTTTCTGGTGTAAACAATGGACCTTTTGGGAAAAAATCAAGGAGACCAATTAGTAATTTTAGAGGCAATTATAGTGGTTTGCATTAAGGTTTTATTTACTTATTTATTTTAATGTTTTATTTAGTTTTGAGAGAGCGACAGAGACAGAGCATGAGTAGGGGAGGAGCAGAGAGAGGGAGACACAGAATCCAAAACAGGATTCCAATCTCTGAGCTGTTAGCACACAGCCTGATGCAGGGCTTAAACCCATGAACCGTTTGATCATGACCTGAGCCAATGTCAGACGCTCAACCGACCAAGCCACCCAGGAGCCCCTGCATTAAGGTTTTAAAAATGGCTACAGGGACAAGTGAATGAGTTTGAAGTTTGGTTTGGAGGAAGAATGGATAGAACTTACTGATAGAATACCAGGATAAAGACTGGCCCCAGGTTTTTTGCATGAACAATGGGATGAATGGGGTCACTTGCAAGGATTAGGTACAAGTGACAGAAGAAGAAAGGGGATTTTTGGGGGGAGTTATGAGGATGAATTTTCAGTTTGGACACTTTGAGAAAGCTGTGAGGTAGTCAACTGTGGAAGCCAATTGAAGCACAGCTTGTGACAGCTGCAGAAAAGGATTGGGGGATATAATCTCAAGTTTTCTGTTAGTAAATGGTATTCAAAGGATAAAAATTTATGAAGTGAAAGTGATCAAAAATGCTCAGAACAGGCTTCAAAAAGAACAAATTTAAAGGACTCAAGCTCCCTGGTTTCAAAACTTACCACAAAGCTATAGTAATCGAGACAGTATGGTATTGGCATAGGATAGACATATAGATCGATGGAATATATTTGAGAATACAGAAATAAATCATTAATTTATGCTCAGTTGATTTTTTTTTTTACCTTATTTATTTTGAGAGAGGGAGAGTGTGAGCAAGGGAGGGTCAGAGAGAGACAGAGGGAGAGAGAGATTCCCAAGCAGGCTCTGTGCTGTCAATGCAGAGGCTGACATGGGGCTTGAAACCATGAACCATGAGATCACGACCTGAGTTGAAATCAGGAGTCAGATGCTCAACTGATTGAGCCACCCAAGTGCCCCAATGGTCAATTTATTTTTTACAAGAAAATCCAATTGTGGTAAGGACTGGTTTTCAACAAATGATGCTGTGACAGTTGGATAGCCTTATGCAAAAGGATAAGGTTGTAGCTGTTTACCTCACATTATACACAAAAACTAACACAAAATGGATCATAGGCCTTAATGTAAGAGCTAAATCTACCTAAAATGGTTAGGAAAAAAAAAAACATAGGAAATCTTTGTGACCTTGGATTAGACTATGGCTTTTTAGCTATGATGCCAAAACCATAAGCAACAAAAGAAAAAATAAATTGCACTAAATCAAAATTAAAAACTTTCGTGCTTGGGAGAAAATATTTGCAAGTCATATATTTGATGATGGCCTTGTATCTAGAATATATAAAGAACACTTATAATTCGGCAATAAAAAGACAAATAATTAAAAAATGAGAGAATATCTGAATAGATATTTCTCCAAAGAGTATGTATATACAAATGGCCAATAAGCACATGAAAAGATGCTCAACATTATTGGGGTGCCAGGGTGGCTCAGTTGGTTAAGCATCTGACTTCGGCTCAGGTCATGATCTCATAATTTGTGAGTTTGAGCCCCATGTTGGGCTCTGTGCTCATAGCTCAGAGGCTGGATCCTGCTTCAGATTCTGTGTCTCCTCTCTCTGCCTCTCCCCTGCTCATGCCCTCTCTCTGTCTCAAAAATAAATAAGCATTTTAAAAAATTAAAAAAAAAAAGAAAAGATGCTCAACATTATTAGTCATTGAGGATGTGCCCCTTCATACCCACTAGGATAGCTATAATAATAAAGACAGACAATAACAGTTGTTGATGAGGATGTAGAAGTATTGGAACCCTCATACACTGTTGAGATTGTATAATAGTTCAGGAAGCTTTGGAATGCAGTTTTGCAGTTCCTTAAAATGTTGCACAGGGTTACCATATGACCTAGAAATTCTACTCCTAGCTATGTTGAGATAAATGAAAATATACATCCACATAAAAATTGTATACAAGTGATCATAACAGCATTATTGATGACAGCCAAAAAGTAGAAACAACCCAAATACCTGTCGACTGATGAATGGATAAATCACTGTAGTATATACTACAGTGGACATTATCCATCAGTAAAAAAGAATGAAATTTTGATACATGCTATAATGTAGATAAACCTTGAGAACATGCTAGGTGAAAGAAGCCAGCCATGAAGGCCACATATTGTATGGTTCCATTTATATGAAATATTCAGAGTAGGCAGATCTCTAGAGGCTAGCAAGTTGAGTATGAGGAAACAACCACTGTATTTGGTAAAGCAGCATTATCTTTATTTCCTATTAGACTCCAAGTTCTTTGAAGGCAGGTTGATAAGACCATCAGTTTGTATGGGACAGAGCCAGCTGGGGAGGGTTGTAGAGTGAATGGCAGGTGAAGGACTGGAAACTAGAATGGCAGGTGAAGGACTGTCTCCACTAGAAACAATAGGTGGAGACAATTGACAGAGCTGGTAGGTGAAGGGGCAGATGGAAGAGGATATAGGGCAAAGGGATGTTTTTCTTTTTAAAAACACAGAACTAGATAATGGAGCCATAAGAGGATGGTTATGAATTGAAAGAAGGAAGGCTGATAATGGAGAGAGGGCTGTAACTAAAAGAGTAAAGTTTGCAAGAAGGTGACGAGGCTTGTCATCCAGAGCCAAGTGGAGAACTTTGTTTTAGATGGCAAGAGAGTGATTTTTCCACTGTCAGGGGCAAAAGGTGGGGCAGGAGAAAGATATAAGAAGGTTGATACAGGGGCATCTGGGTGGCTCAGTTGGCTGAGTATCTGACTCTTGATTTTGGCTCAGGTCATGACCTCATGGTTTGTGGGATTGAGCTCATTTCAGGCTCTGCACTGTGACAGCATCAGCCTGCTTGGGGTTCTCTGTCTCCCTCTGTCTCTGCCCCTGCCCCTGCCCTATTCTCTCTCTTTCTCTTAAAGTAAATAAATAAAATTAAAAAAAAAAAAAAAGAATGGAACTCTAGTTAATTTTTTTAAAAGAAGGTTGATACATAGGAAGGAGTTTTAATTTGAATTTTTAATTCCACAGTGTAAAAATGGTAGGAAAGGTTATTAGTTGAGAGTGATAGGATACTGTGGGAGGTTTGATGGAAGAGATTATATTTAGAAATGTCACCATCTCACATTATTACAATTTTGTGCGTGTATGTGTGTGTGTGTTGAGAAGTTGTAACATACTCTCTTAGTAACTTCCAAATATACAATATTTTTAACTATAGTCATCATTCTATACACTGCATTCCTAGAACTTAGTCTTCTTATAACTGGAAGTTTGTATCTTTTGACTAACTTCATGGGTTCCCTCACCTCTGGCAACTCCCTAGATTTAGGAGTTCAATTTTTTTTTTTTTTTAGATCCCACATATAAGTGAGATCATACAGTAGTTGTATTTTTCTGACTTATTTCACTTAGCCTAATCCCTGCCATGTCCATCCGTGTAGTTGCAGATGTTAAGATTTCCGTCTTTTTATGGCTGAATGATATTCCGGGGTGTGTGTGTGTGTGTGTGTGTGTGTGTGTGTGTGTGTGTGTTGCATTTTCTTTATACTGTTATCCATCCATGGTCATGTAAGTTGTTCCATGTCTTGGCTGTTGTAAATGATGCTGCAGTAAACCTGAGGGTGAGGATGTCTCTGTGAGAGAGTGATTTCATTTGGTTTGGATATATACCCAAAAATAGAATTGCTGGATCATATTCTTTGTTCTATTTTTAATTTTTTGAGGGACCTCCATGCTGTTTTTCATAGCGGCTGCACCAGTTTACATTCTTACCGCAAAGATTTCCTTGTGCACAAAGATTTTTCTTCCTCCACATCCTTGCCAGAACTGTCTCTTTTCTTTTAGATAATAGCCTTTGTAAAAGATAGGAGGTGATATCTCATTGTGGTTTTGGTTTGCATTTCCCTGATGATGAGTGATGTTGAGCATTTTTTAATGTGTCCATTGGCTATCTGGATCTCTTCTTTGGAGAAATGTCTGTTCAGATCTCTTGTCCTTTTTCAAATCAGATTATTATTATTATTATTTTTTTTGCTATTGTATGAGCTCTTAATATATTTTCTGTATTAATCCCTTAATCAGATTAATTGCCAGTTGTATTATTTGTCTAATATCATTAATAAACATTAAGCATTATTAATTAATTGTGTTAATCAGATATGTGGTTTGTAAATATTTTCTCCCATTCTGTAGGTTGCCTCTTTATTTTCTTGATCATTTCTTTTCCTGTGCAGAAGGCCTTCAGTTTGTTGTAGTCCCACATTTGTTTTTGCTTGTGTTCCTTGTGCTTTTGGCCATATCCAAAAAAAATCACTGCCAAGACCAAAGTCAAGAAGCTTTTTCCCTGTGTTTTCTTCGAGGAGTTTTATGGCTTCAAATTTTAAGTTTAATTCTTTAATCCATTCCTAGTTAATTTTTATGAGTGGTATAGATAGGGGTCCAATTTTATTCTTTTGCATGTGAACATCCAATTTTCCCAGCATCATTTATTGACTAGACTGTCTTTTCCCCATTGAGTATTCTTGACTCTCTTGTCAAATATTAGTTGAGGGTATATGCATGGGTTTATTTCTGGGCCCCAATTCTGTTCAATTGATTTAAGTGTTTTTATGCCACTACCATAGTTTTTTTTGATTATCATAGCTTTGTACCTTTGTACTATAGTTTGAAATCAGGAAGTATAATGCCTCTAGCTTTGTTCTTTCTTAAGATTGCTTTAGCTACTCAAGGTGGCTCCATATGAATTTTAAGATTGTTTCCTATTTCTGTGAAAAATGCCGTTGGACTTCTGATACGAAGTACATGGAATGTGTAGATGGCTTTGGACAGCATGGGTAGTTTAACAACATTAATTCTTCCAGTACTTGAAAACACAGGGTATCTTTGTATTTATTTGTGTCTTCTTCAGTTTTTCTTATGAATGTCTTACAGTTCTCAGTACAGATCTTCTACCTCTTTAGTTAAATTTATTTTTAATTGCTTTGTTGTTTTTGATGCTATTGTAAATTAGATTGTTTTATTTCTTTTTCAGATAATTTGTTGTTAGTGTGTAGAAACATGATTGATTTCTGCATGTTGAGTTTGTGTCCTGCAACGTAACTGAATTTGCTTGTTAGCTCCAATGGCTTTTTGGTGGAGTCTTTAGGATTTTTTTTTACATATAAGATCATGTTTTCTGTAAATAGAGACAGTTTTATTTCTTCCATTCCATTTCAGATTCTTCTAATTTCTTTCTCTTGCTTGATTGCTTTGGCTAGGATGATTACCCCAGTAAATAATTGACAGTGTTCTTGGCCCATTTCAAGATTGTGATAATGAAATAAAGTGAAGAGAGTTGTGTAATTTCTCCTTTTCTAACAATATTCAGCTGCAAGAGTGGGAAAACTAGATTGTTGGGGGTGTCCAGAGCTTGGGTTTGACCCCACTAAAGTAAAGAAGACACAGCAGAGTAAGAGAATTCAGGATTTTTTTCAGGAAATTCTTGAATTTGATGAGGCATGTAATCTACACTCCTCAAAGAATGGGATGTGAAGAATGGAGAGGGAGAAGATTGTGAAAGTGGCGGAGTCAGTGCATTGGAGGTCTGTAGGAGATTTAAAATGTAGTGGGCATGGGTGAGCAGGTGAGATAGAAAGGTAGGTGGTGACAGTCACCAAGTGACAGTTGAAGCCAAGATTTTGTAGATAATGGAATTTCTGATGTTGACATAGTCTTTGCAGAATGGGACACTGTGAGTGTATAGCTAAGAAAGAGTTGAGAAAAAAAGTAAGGGGTATTCAGTTGAGAGGCCTGGGCTTTGGATGGGCCATCTCGGTGCATATAGAAGAGAGTGAGAAGGATGGTTCCCTAACTACTCATAGTGGTGATGGGCTGCTCTCTCCAAATCTGCTTTATGGTGACACCTCAGTGTGGTTTGAATAGAGAGCAACTTGCAGCATCTGCCTAAAGAAAATTGGTGTCACCCATGTGCATATTGGAAATATTTTTTGGTGGTCAAATCTAAGTGTGTACCAAGGACCTTTATGTACTTTCATTTAAAACTTAGAAAACCTTAAAAAAAACAAACAAACTTAGAAAACCTTAAAGATTTTCTTTGTGGGACCGTTTTCATAGTCCATAGGTGAGAAGGGACATTTTATTATTCTGTGGTCCTCTCTAATTCTGTGTTTTTCCAACTTATTCACTTGGTAGTTTCTTTGTCCTTGCATGCTTAGTGTCAGCAATGTGTGAGCACTGCAGGTTCTGTTCCATACATTCTAGCACTGGCCCTCCCAGAGCTCTTGGTATGACAGACTGTATGGTAGTCTACAGTATGTGATGCCTCGTTATATATCGTGTGCATAATTCTCTTGTGTTGGTTAAGTTTGTGGTTTGTGCATAAATAAATGATTATGACTCACCATTAGGAACTGAAGGTAAGTTAAATTCTTTTGTAGTGTTGACATTACCACACCTGCCCAGATTCATTATACATATTACTTTTGTAGTTATTTTCTTAGCATTGTCTGGTTTGACTTATATGATTTCTTTGCCTTCCAGACTTTGACATTTCACTGAAAGATGGTGAACTGGGAGTGTCTTGGAATGGAAACCCTTGATGGTCTTGTTTTAGGATATGTGCCACTGAAGTATTCAGGGTTGAAGGATTTCTAAAATCTGGTGTCAGGAACTTATTACTGGAAGCTACTTTTCCTGATTCCAAATCAGGGCCATTGAGCAAATTCCCAAACTCTTCTCTTGGGATATGCAAGTTGCTTAGGAAAGGAGACTCAGGTTCTTTCAGCTTGGCATGTAGGGACAGTCTGAAAGCTGCCTCTGATGATCAAATATTCCCTCTTCTTTTTCAAACATTTTTAATTGTACTTCAGTCCTCCTGTAGTTTAGTGTTCAACCAGGGTAGCCAGCCCTCTTCAGTATTTCAGCCAAGCAGATAGCAGCTCTGCTCAGGGTCCCAGCCAGTGCATTTTCTTGGCACATATAGAATTGAGCTTAGCAATGAAATGCCAACTCATTCTCTATTTAGCTTCTCTAATGACCTCATTTTGCAACCTCATTCCTACCCATTCTCCTAAAAAGGAAATGGGTTATAAATGTGGTTGCATACATGGTACTCCTGTTCCTACATCCTAATTTCCTTTTGGACTTCAAAAGAAAAGTTCACGTTATGCCTTGTAGGAACTCATGATAGAAAGGACAGTCGTCTAACCCTCCCTGTTCTCACAGTTTTCCTAAAGCGAACTGGCGTGGAATTTTCCACTTCTGCATGTTTCCGCTCAGTTGAGAAAGCTTAGTGGTGAACTAAAAATGAATGTTGCCATTGAAATGTATCATGTTATGAAAGCATTTCCATACAGATCTATATATATAGAATTTTTCTCACCTTATTGGTTGGATTTTACATTTTTAAAAATCACAAGTACTTTGGATCTTGAGAATAAAGCAAATACCAGGGTAAACATTTTTGCTCATGTTAGTTCTAACTTTGAATCTTCAACTTCTTTACATGTGAACTGAGGTTTCCACCATTTTCAATGAAATGCAGGGTAGAAGGTTTCTTGTTAGGGAAAATATCTAAAAAGTGCTATGTTCCTTTTATAAGATTTTATAAAATGGCAGTGGTTTGAAACAGCAAAAAATACATCTTTGTAACTCATAATTGTAGTGCCTAAAATCATAAAATGCTTAGAAATCACAGAGTTTAAACTCTGGAAACTGAGGCCCAGAAAAATCAACTAAGTGAGTCCTTTGAGTCACAGGGGAATGTGTGTGGGGCTGAGACCATGTGTTGAATTCCCAGTCTGCAAACGAGCTCCTCCTTCCCGTGGGGAGGCACCTGCATGGCCTTCCCTGTGCTACTTGGTTCACTGAAGATGGATGAGATCCCATTTTCTCTTCTATCAAATGAAGGGGGTTGAATTAAAATTATATGATTCTGCCTGGCTAGAAAACAAGATGATTGTAGTCTCTGAATTTAGATAAGAAGGAATCCAAGTGGCAGGAGAAGAATGTGCTAAATGGGGTTTTTGACACCATCACAAATTTCAGTCACGTTTTCCTCTTCAAAATAACAATACAAAAATTCTTTGCATTTTTGTCACATTCTGTGTAGCTCTAGGGGACCTCCCAGTTATGGTTCATAGCATCCACAGCAACAGAGGTGGCTGTGTGACTTGCGCCTGCCCTAGTCATAGTACCCATGCATGTTATATACAGATGGGACTTTATGCGCTGTCACTGGGAGAGTCAGTTAAGAACCCTTTGCTGTGGGGTTACCAGCTGGGATGGTGTTAGCCTGGAGCTCTCTGTGGATCTTCCCAACCTTCCAACCCCAACCCTAGCTCCCAGCCCCCTGGTACAAAGGAAATATGACAGGAGAGAAAAGGGGCAAATGAGAGGACATGAGGGGCAGAGGCAAATGTAGTCATTTGAATCCTAGCCTTATCTATGCTCAAAGTGTCTTCCTGATCTTCCCAATTACATGAAGTAAGGAATTACTCTTTTTTTTTTTTTTTTTTGCTTAAGCCGATTTGAATTGGTTTTCTATCACCTTTATCTGTAAGACTCCTGACTAATGCAATTACCTATACCCAATAGGGGAATTGAAACTGGGTCAGGAAAAAGCTTCAAAGTAAATCCCAAGGATACTGGGTAATAGCGGATGATCCTTAGTTATTTTCATTTACTCATTCATTTACTGAGCACTTTCCATAAGCAAAGCACCCTAACTTAGGGGAGGGAAACTGAGAACTGGGTAAAAAATGAAACCAGAGGGCAAGTCAGAACATGATAAGGCCAACATACCAACCTCAAGACCTATGGTTTGTGGAAGCAGGGAGTCAAAATCAACTGAAAAATCCGGGGGATGTCTTTTAGACAAGGTGAGGACCCCCTGGGACACTGAAGTTCCAGATGATTTGGGCTGAAAGCAGTTTGGTTGAAATGAAGATTTGGTGTGGAAACAAAAAAAAAGAATGCCTTTTTGGCAAGGATTTTCTAGTATTGGTAACTGTGGTGCACTATGGGGTAATTTAATAACTTTTTAAGCATTTTCTTTCTGCTTAGAATTTGTGTAGTTTTCTTCTTTATTTTTGCTTTTAAAAAAAGTCTTTCTTACTTAATACTATCTGTAATGAAGAAATTTGGTATAATAATTGTCAGCCAGTGATGGATTTGTTAAATAAAGTAGGTTATAAAACATAATGGATGGCACATTCCTATTTTTGAATAAAATAATACATGTGCATATAGAAAGATTTATAAGGGGATATATGCCAGTGTATTATCAGCAGGTGACTCTGGGCAGGTGGGTATCATGAATATTCTTTATATTATTTTGCCTGTCTGTATTTTCTGGCATTTTTGGAGTATGCATGCCTAATTTTTGCACTAGGAAAATAATAAGAAAAACTTAAGAATTAAAAATATAAAAACAGAAGAAACTTGAACACGACCAGCAATGGCAAGAAGGAAGGGCTGGATTAATAGGAGGTAAATGACATCTGGACAGAAAGTAGAAATGGCACAAGCAGAGATCTGGGACTGGGGGGCAGGCAGCTTATACTAGGAGTTTAGGAGAAAGGGAATGCGATGAGGAAGAGAGCTTTTTCTGTTGTACCTGCTTTGTGTCATCAGTATTTCAAATAGCAAGGTGAATATTGTTTTGATGGGAAATTTCAAATAAGGATATATCAGTAAAAAGGCACTGCCTTGGGCTTAGAAAGTAAAATGACTGAGAAGTCAAATAAAAAGGTATATATAAATATCAGATATATACGATATATATGTATGCTTTTTTTTTTTAAATTTTTTTTAACGTTTATTTATTTTTGAGACAGAGAGACAGAGCATGAACGGGAGAGGGTCAGAGAGAGGGAGACACAGAATCTGAAACAGGCTCCAGGCTCTGAGCCGTCAGCACAGAGCCTGACGCGGGGCTCGAACTCACGGACCGCGAGATCATGGCCCGAGCCGAAGTCGGCTGCTCAACCGACTGAGCCACCCAGGCACCCCTATGTATGCTTTTTAAAGTCTATTTCAGGGGCGCTTGGGTGGCTCAGTCGGTTAAGCGGCCAACTTCGGCTCAGGTCATGATCTCACGGTCCGTGAGTTTGAGCCCCGCGTCAGGCTCTGTGCTGATGGCTCAGAGCCTGGAGCCTGTTTCAGATTCTGTGTCTCCTTCTCTCTGACCCAACCCCGTTCATGCTCTGTCTCTCTGTGTCTCAAAAATAAATAAAAGTTAAAAAAAAAAATTTAAAGTCTATTTCAACATCTGTAGTTGTTTTGGACCTTGAATGTGTTGATGAGGGGTTAGCACACATGTGGCAGGTAAGATACAATGACTTAATAAAGTTTGTAAGGAGAGGTTATAAGCTAAGGTGGATGTTATCTCTTGGATAGAAGCCCCTGCCTTTGCCCCTTTGCTGTTGACTTTGAGAAAAATTCAAAACACACTGACAATGTGAAACAAATAATTCAGAATGAAAGAATGTGAAAACAGAAGCAACAATGAAAAGGGAGGAGGGACTGCCAGGGATTCATTAGGACAACAGATATCAATCTCCATGTCTCCAGGAACTTGAAAAATTAGTTGGGTTACTGGAGAAGAAGCATTTCTCTTTGAATTTGACTGATGGAAAGGATCAAAAGGCAGGAGTTAGAAATAGGTTTGTGAATCTAAATAAGCTACTTAATGTTGCTGAATACAGGAAAAAAAACATAGATATATATTTTGAGCTTGCTTCTTAGAATGTTCAAATATACAAAAAAGACAAATTAGCAGCAACAACTTTCTATAGACTGAATCAGAACAAGCTAACAGTGATGGGAAGAATTGAAGTCTTGGCAATAAAGTTCTCTGTGGAAGATTTAAAAAAAACAAGGAAATAAAGCTTACAACATTGGAACAGCCTTTGAAATGAATATCCTTTACAACTGGTAATTATGTGAACTTTGTTCCAAAATCTGTGAATTATTTGATGACAATATTTCATAGAGAGTTTTCTTTGGGGTCATTTCTCTATTCCTGGGTTAGGGATAACATAGGAGTACTTACCTGAAGAGAAGACAAAATTTGAGATTCAGAAGTTTTTTTGTTTTTGTTTTTTTAATATTTGTGTATTTTTGAGAGAGCATGAGTGAGGGAGGGGCAGAGAGAGGGGGAGACAGAGGATCCAAAGCTGGCTCTGCACTGACAGCACTGAGCCTTATGTGGGGCTTGAACCCACAAACCGTGAGATCATGACCTGAGCTGAAGTTGGACGCTCAACCGACTGACCCACCCAGGCACCCCTGAGATACGGATTATTATTATTATTATTTTTTTTTTTTTTTACTTCAAGGCATATTTCATTTAATGTCAAGAGTGTAATACAAAAGGCCCAAATGCAATGAAGGAAACATTCCCCCATGAACACCAACAACAGTGCTCTTTCAACATGTGCCTATTGAATGGAATGGGGATTTAATTTCACTACTAAAAAAGATAACGCAGTGAGTCTCATCACAGCCAATATCCTATACAATCTAGTAGTGAAATGAACGTTCATAATGCTTCAAACAGTCTCAACCTGAATACCACACCTTTACGTTTGTACAGTCCTCCATAAGATTACAGCACTAACAAGTGTTCAAAGAATAAGCCACTGATTAAAACCACATTGGTTTAAGGCTCAATCAGGTAATATAGAGCCCCAAACTAAATGGTTAAATATATGAACTACTTGTACTGACATCTATTATTTGCTTCTCTCACAGCTATTAAGTTGGTTCTTAGTGAATGAAACTCTTTAAAGGCAAAATTCACCTCATTTGAGTTTTGACCCAGAAGTTCAACAACAGTCACGAAGTCCACAGTCTTATTGGCAAAACTGACATACAGTGTCTCTAAGTCACTTTGCTCAAGGTTAAGGGCGATGCATATTCCACTTTTACGTTTTACTGGAAGTTTACATGTTCAATTCGTGATTTTAAATCTCTAGGTTTTCATTCCTCCAAACGGTCTGAATACACAGTGTGCCACAGACTTAAGACTTCTGCTTCTCCCTCTATTTTCTTCAAACAGAAACATTTCTCAAGTGTCTACGTGTTGTAGAAGGGAAAGTTTTCGGAGGTGGCCACTTCTTCGGAATAGTCTGATGCCATCAGGCCTCTGAAGCGAGGGGAGGGGGAAGAGAAAAAAGCTGAAACACAGGGTTCATCTGGTAAATTTTACAATAACAATTACAAGCTGAATAGTATACGAATGTGGCTTTTTTTCGGCTCAAAAAGTCTGAGTCTTGGTGTGGCAACAAGTACGTGGCTGCCCCACCACAGCTTTCTCGCAGTGGGACTGTCCGGGAAGTCTTGACTGGGGACTATGATTTGTTTACCTATCAGGTGTATACTTCCAGGCACTCAGTTCATTTTGGGCTTGTTCCAGTTTGTCTTTAGTCTGTTTCAGTTCACCTTTCATTTTTAGGAGAAACAAGTTGATCGCTGGGTCTGCCGTCGTTGATCTCAGTTGGGCAACGCTAGGCTGCTGGACTTGCTTGAGGTACGGGACTTGAGTAGTACACTCTTGTGTCTCTTGCTCCTTGGTAGCTAGTGTCATTACGAGGATGTTTTCCCTGCGGGCAGACTCTTGTTATTGCTTTAGTTTTTCTTCAGACTCCCTTAACCCAGTTACATCATTAGAATGAAGATCTATGTATTTGTCCTCCAGAGCTTGGACGTGTGCTTCATATTGTTTCCATCTTAGAATTAACTCATCTCATGCCATAACTTTAAAGTCTGTTTCGCTCAGTCGAACCTTTTTTGGGAAGAGGTTCCTCGTTGGTCATCTTGAATCTTCTCCAGACAGAGGCTGTGCAGGTGCTGCCCAGTCACACAGGCCAAGGCGACACTGCTGGCTCACTGCCCAGGCGACCAGTCCGTGCTGTCGCTGGCCCCCGTGCTCCTCCTCTGGCCACAGCCCCGGCATTCCCCTTTATTTGTGGGTCTCGCTTGAGATTAAGTTTTAAGTGAAGGATCTATGATATCAGACTACTAAATGAGAAGATACAATATTTCTTTGTAGTAACATGGTCATGAGAAAGTTAAGTTAGTGAGTTAACAAGATTGGATGGGATCCCAGAACCTTTTCCTGTGACTGCTTCCTACCTCTTCATTTTCCATGACTCAAATTTAAGTCCAAGCTCTTGCATTTGTACCATTATTAGGGATACAGTGTATGTCCCACCCATTTGTCCTCTTCAGACAGTTATCTGAGGTGTTGTTTTTGTCAGGGGATACCTATGGTCAGGCCCCACTCAGTGCAGCCCAGCAGATCAGGTTCTTGGCTGGCTGCCCAGAGACTTTGGTCCCTCACTTTGCAACAAATGACCTCCATGCCGCTGACAAGAATGCTCCTGCTGGAACACCCATTGTCATACTCTTGAGTACTTGAGTACTTGTCCAGATTAAACTGCTGCTGTTTGCTGGCTGTCAGGGGTTATTAATGCCCAGGTAGCAGGGTTTCCTGTTTCTCTTCTCTCTAAAGTAGATCCGGAGTTTCAGCCGTAGTATTTCAGATCACCTTACGGAGTCCTCACTGGGATGGAAAAGCACTTGTTCCATTCTCCATTTCTCTTTTGCCTGTTACTTCTCAAAGACAGAATTCTGGACTTACAGCTTCACCTGCCTTCTCCCCATGGTGCATGACTCCCACCTCCCACCTGGTTATTTGTACTTATAACTAGTCTGTAGCACCCTCGGGCAGGGAAGCCCCATCATGACACTTAAATTTCTATAAGAAATTTGCTCAGAACCTTACATCTGCTGGTTAGGTGTGGACCAAACAGCGGCCCTCCCTGTACAACAACACCTGGAGAAAATCTCTAATTCATCTGGAAGATGTGTTGGGCATAACTGTACCTGCACTCTGTACAGCAGTCTGTCTATACCTTACTATGCATAGTTGATATATAAAAAATTATAGAGTGCTTAGTGGAAGGGGTGGACACCTTTAAAGGTGTGGCTGATGGAACAGTTGTTATTCCCTTTGCAGTCCATAATGCTTTTGTCATCCTATCTGTTGCTTTAGGGACTTGTACCCTTTCTAAAACCAACCCTTAAGCACTGATTCTCTCAGTTGATTTCTGGGAAGGTTTTGGTCCTCCCACTGAGCTTTGCAGAGTGCTGGCTACAATGGTGAGCAGTGGTGAGGTATAGCATATTTCTTCCTCTCCCTCCATCTCCTCCTTCCCCCATCCCCTCTAGATCCTTCCCTCCCTCCCTCCCTAATGCAGATGTTCTGCAGCTGTGTTTGCTTGGCCGTGCTAGTCATCCTCTGGCAGTCTGATGTAGGCAAGAGCCCTGAAACCAGCGAAGGGGGCGGTTGCAGGGATCATCATCCATCTTCTATCTACACCTCAGCTGTCTCATCTTGCTAATGCAGGTTTCTGACTCTGAAGGTAGGGAGATGGAGAAGGAGGTGAGTGGGGGGCCTGGAAAGTCATTCCTTGAATGGTACTGCCCTGAGACAGCTTTGTAATGGTTGGGTCCTGCAGGTGACAGCTGTCCCTTTCTCAGGTGCATGCTGCAGTGGGCTTCTCAGAGGCCTCCTTCTGGGAGTGTGTTGTCGGCGACTTCCTCCAGGTCGCTGCTTTGCTCTCAGCCCTTCGTTTTTTGGCAGTTTACCTCAGACACACACTCTGTCTGCTGGAACCCATCATCCTTCCTGGCAATTTTCTTGTGTGGGATTTAGCATGGCTCCTGGCCAGCTCTCTCTCCTGCTTGGACCACATCTGGTCCATGAGAAACTCCTAATGTAATTTTGGCCCAGCAAACAGTGGCTCTCCTTTGCTTTCCCTCCCAAACTGTGCACCAGCCATCTCTTGTCCTCTGAGTTTCATAGACTGGAGTTGGCTCCCAGTCCACTGAGTTCTGTCCTTAGTTCAGGGAACCCACAGAGGTTTTACTTGTAGTCTCCTCCTTAATGCTTAGTTACAGGGCTGGACCACAGGAGAAGCTGAGTGAGAAGTATGGCTAGGCTCTGAATCTCTTCTTCCTTTCAATCCTGAGTAAATGCCCTTGAACTAAAAGTTTATTCTCTTTTCCTTAGACTGCAGTTCCCTCTGGCAAGCAAAGCCACTCCAGAGACCTTCTAGACATGTAAAATGAGGATAATAATAGTTCCTACATCATAGGGTGTATGAAGGTTAAATGAGTTAATGTGTATAAAGCACTTACAACAGATCCTGGCACATAGTAATTGCCATGTAAGTATCCGCTATTATCATAATTACAATGCCATGTGGATGAACCCTCTAGTTCTTCCCTCTCATTCTGTGGGCTTGCTGCAGAGGGGTGGAGGTAGAGGTGGGAGAAGCCAGAGGATCAGTCTTGAGCTAGTGACATGGGACCACGAGTGGGGGTACCTACATACATGAGGCTTACCCACTGGACAGGAAGTAGCTGATTAAAAACAGTGTTATTGGAATTTCTTTGAGCTAGACTTCATGAAGAGGAAATGTTGAATAGCCAGACAGTGAAATATTAAAATTATGCATTTGGCTGGATTGGAAGAATGAGTTGACGGGACATATTGCCTTGTTAAATATATACAATAATTAATTTGTTACTCAGTGAAGTAGGTAAATTGTTAAAATCCCAATTTATTCCTCAAACAGTGCCTGAATGATTTGGCTAAGATTTCAGAGGGACTGTGAAACCCAATAGGAATTAAGATGCCAATTCATTAGCCCATGGCCATCAATATCTTCCTGTCAGCAGTTGCTCATTTAGGCATTGAGTTGCTGTGTCTCCTCTGTTCTTAGGCTACTGAAAGGTGCAAAGTATGCATACCAAACACAGGTAATGCCTGGTAGTCAAAGCTCAATAACTGTGGACTGAATGTTGAATATTCATTGGCCTACCTGGGTGCATTCATTCATTCAACATGCCCTACCATGTTTTAGGGCTCTGTTAGGGGTTTTCCAAATTTTATAAAATTAACACATTCTTTACGGTCAGATAAAGTTCCCTCTAAGCTGAACTCATAAGCACTGTGATCAGTGTCCACCTGCTTTGATTGTTCTTTCTGCTTATCTGCATGCTTGGGCTCTCATCAGCCCCTGCCGGTCTCCCTGTCTGCCAGTTTCGCAGCCTTGTTGACCAGTTCAGCCTTTACATGTTCTTTCAGATACTGCTGTCTGTGTCTGCTCTTTCCCAATAGTGGCATGTAAAACACGGGATGTTCTGCATGTTTTAATTTAGCCACATTGATTCCATCGATGTCTTGTCAGATACTCTGGAGCCTGTGGCCTCATCAGCCACATAGGACACATCAGAGATGGGCCCTCTGGTCTTTTGACCCTGATTATTCTTTCTTTTTGTTCTGATTTTCTTTTGGCATTATAGAAGTATGTGGACATGGAGAGCCAGGGGGAGGAGGAAGGGAGGGAATTAAGGAGGAGGGAGTAGGAGGTCAGTGCTCACAAAAACACAAGAACAAAGGAACTGCAAATTGGGACCTCTTTTCACAGGCACCTTCATTAGGAAAGTCAGTGGGGAACCATCTATCATCTTCTAGGACTCCTGGCTCAGGGCTGGCTTGGACCAAGTGAGAACTATCTAGGCAGCCACTTGTCAGACCCTTTCTAGGGACACCTCTGTGCAGTCATCCTGCCTTCTCCAGGAGGACCCTCCCACTGCCTTTTGGGGCTTCACATCCCACTTAGTTATTAAGGAGACAAAAGGAATGGTTGACAGAACCCATGGTTGGAGAGCAGCAGATAGTCTGTGGCTGGAGGGACAGGCTGTGCTTGGTAAAGGTTCAACCAGGTTTATTTTGTTTGGATGTTTTTGTGTGGTTGTTATTGAACACACCCAGAGATGATATGTACCCTAATTGCATTTCCAGAGCATTCTTGACAATTCTGATAATCTATTGGTTTTTAAAATTCAAGTCTTGGCATTGGAGGTTCCTTCAATACTCAAATCTAGTTTGTATGTGAAGGGGGGTCTGGACTGGGGAGTCCATGAATAATATATGCAATTTGTAACCATCTGTGGAGATGAAAATAAAATAGACTGTGTGTTGTGTGTGTGTGTGTGTGTGTGTGTGTTTAAAATCTCTGCATTTCCATCCTGTATTTGGAATTTAAAGTTTGAAGGGAAAGTTGGTGCCTTTATCTGACCTGTCAACATTATAGATGATACTGTATATTTATAAAGATATTTGCATATCTTCTATCAGATGGATGCTCTTAGTTGATTTAGTGTTCCAGTTGCTATTTGGAAGATGAATTAATATTTGAAATGAAGATGAAATACTCTGGGGACCTGGCTCCCTGTCAGTCCTAGGTTCCTCATGTACTTGGGATGTTTGACCTTTTGGGGTTAATGCTGGATGTAGGGCATATTAGTGAATTAGGACCTTTCTTACCTCCTTGTCTTTTGTAACCACCCACCTACAGATCTGTAATGTATCTTAATCCTGAAAGTTTCCTCTGAGCTCTGCTATTCACTAGTTATCATTTAAAATGCACCTCCCTTCTATTGAGTTTTAAATGGACATTCTTGAATACTTAATGTATCTAAGATTAAAAAAATAGAATGCTTTAAGGATTTCAACAATGAAAGAAAACTGTAAGAGTGTTTTTTGCATATATCTTATTCTGATTTTTCTAAATTATAGAAGCGCTATTCAATAGGAAGGACACTTTATTATGTATATTTCAAAGATGATAAAACTGATATTTAGACAGGTAAAGGATTTAAAGCCACACTGAGCCTCAGCCCAAAGATACGAGAATTCACTGAATCTCACAAGTGCTTTTTCTCCTATGACACAGCACTGTCTTCTCCAATAATGAAGTTTTTAGGTGGTAGGATAGAAGAGGGAGAGGGATTTTTGGTTGGAGAAGCTTACTCATACCCTTGAGGATGGCCTTCTGTTCTAGCTCATCCTAAGGAATAATATGGAATGATACAGAATTCAGTTTTTAATCCACCTCTGTAACTTGCTAGCCATGTGCTCTTTACAAAGTATTCAACATCTCTAAGGCCTAGTTGATATTTTGTAAAACGGAAAGACAATGAAGAATTGTAGTGAGAATTTGAGATGTGTGTGTAATATTGGGATTCTTTCTCTCCATCTTTCTCCCTCTCTCTCTGCCCCTCCCCCTCTCTAATAATCATAATCATAATCATAATAAAAATATTTGTTATTGAGCACTTAATATTGTACCAGGCATCACTGATGCCTTTCGCGAGTTTGATAATGTTATTTCCATTTCACAGATGAAGATAAGTGATAAGGCAGCTTAACTAGCGTCACAAGGGTGATTAGTAGCAGGGATTGTACTGAAAGATCTTCTGGTTCTTTACAATTTCACTAAAAAAAGAAAGAAAAGCATAAAGAATTTTTGATGCAGTTCTTCCTTCTTGAAATACAGGAGGGGAGAGGGGAGGGGTGGGCATAGATGGAATAGGCAACTGAGAAGCAGGGGCAGAAAAACTGGGGAAAAATTATCTTCACCCTTTATGGTCACCATTTACATTGCTATATATACAAAGGGTGCTTGGGGAAAGCTATAAAATAATTAATAGTGCATGGGAGGAACATTTATATTTCAATTGTCTACATTTAAGAAATACTTTGCATATCTGTTCAAGGCTTCTGATCATCGTCTTGAATATGAATGAGAGGGAAGGCAACAAAGGAAGCCCAGAGGCAAGAAAAGCCAATTAGAGGGCCTCAGATAGGACACCTCAATGCCATAGAATCCCAGGTATGACTTTGTGGCCAAGCTGGGTAGAAGTCCAAATCTGATTTTGTCTGTTTTCTCACTGAGAATCAAGTCCCCTTCAGGGCCTCCTCTGAGATTTACCACTGATTGCTTCAGAACTGGGCCCATAATTTCCCTGCATAATTGGCTTGTGTGGGCCACAGGCGATATAAAGGTTATTGGGCTCTAAGCAGTCACTTCATAAATTTTCAGATGCACTAATTAGGTTCATGTGTGCTACAATCCTAGGAGAGAAAACAAATAGTTTTCAGCTACACTTACCTAAACTCACAAGACCTTGAGGGTTCTGCTTTCTGTTAGCATTAGAGCAAAAATTAACTTTCATCTTTCAAGTGAAGTTACGAACTTATGATAAAGACCCCGAGGCTCTGCATTACTTTGTACTTGTCACCCCAGTAGCTCAGAAGGTCTACAGAGCAGGCACTGTGGTTTCCAATTTTATGCAGGAGACCCCTGATGCAGTTTAAGCACTTCCTGAAGCTGGCCACCTAATTGCTGGTAAAACCGAGACTAGAAACAAAGTGTTTCCACTAGATGGCGCTGTGCACTAAGATAGAGGGTTAGTGCTGCCCTGCCCGCAGTTCACAGAGCTTGTTTATCAGTATACAGCCTGAAAGAGCTTTTCTCCTTAAAAACTAAAAAAAGAAAGTCTCCTTTTATGTTCTAGGGCCTTCCTTAACTCCACTCAACTCAACTGTAATTTAGTGTGGTTAGTAACAAGGCGCAGATCTGAGCACAGTATTCCTGAAATAGCTGTCCATTTTGGAGTCAGCATTTATAAAGCAAATTTATAAAAAATTTATAAAATTTAAATTTCTGAAGACTGGGGTCATTTTTTTAAACTTCCGTTTACATGATTAAAATTGAGATAGGTATCAAGAAAATAAACATCCCAGACAAAATATGGACTAGATAGAAACAAGAATAAGCAATTAAGATAAGAGTTCCAAAAGAAAATCATATATACCATTAGGATGTGATTTTGGTAATAATAACACAGAATAAGTTATAAGGAGAAATACTATTTTGAAACTTCATTCTCTTTGAATTACAGATATCCAAGGAATACCGTAATAGTGTTGGAAGTCAGCTTCTTTTGTTTGATTAGTGTACTCTTTCTATTCTAAATATTCTTTTAAAAGATATTCACTTTATGAATATAAGAAAACATTGGCCATGTGTTTGAGTTTAGTCCTAGTTGCTGTATTGAAATCTCTTTGTTGATCGTTTGCATGATAAATATTTCTGTCCTGGTTCCTGTTGAGTTTTTTTTTTTGTTTTTTTTTTTGAAGAACCCCCCCCCCCTTTTTTTTCTTTCTATTTAATAGATTTATTTTTAAAAGTATGTTTAGATTCACAGGAAACTTGTTCAGAAAATGCAGGGAGTTCCCAGATCCCTCTATTCCTGCCAATTTTCCTTATTATTAACATCTTGCATTAGTGTGATATATTTGTTATAACTGAGGAAAGAATATTGACACACGTTATTCTTAACTAAAGTCTGTAGTTTAATTAGGGTTCACTCTTTGTGTTGTACAGTTCTGTAGTTTTTCACGAATGTATAGTGTCATGTATCCACCATTATTGCATCATACAGAATAATTTTACCACCAGAGAACTACTTTGTGCTCTACCTATTCATCCCTCCTTCCCCCAGCAACAACCCTGGATCACCCTTGATTTTAGATAGATGATAGATAGATAGATAGATAGATAGCTATAATTGTCTTTTTTTTCCTGTCACTATAGTTTTGCCTTTTCCAGAATGTCATATAATTAGAATCATTGTACTTAGCCTTTTCAGACCGACCCCTTTCACTTGTCAATATGCATGTGTGGCTCCTTCATGTCTTTTCATGGCTGGTAGCTATTATTATTATTATTACTGAATAAAATCCCATTGCATGGATTTTCCAGTTTGTTTACCCATTCAGTATTGAATGTCATCTTGATTGCTTCCAGTGTGGGCAACTATGAATAAAGCTATTATCACTTGCGTGCAAGTTTCTCTGTGAACATGTTTTCAAATCATTTGGTAAATACCTAGGAGCATGGTTGCTGGATGACATAAATGTATGTTTAGCCTTGTAAGAGATTGCCAGACTGTTTTCCAAAGTGGCTGTGCCACTTGGCACTCCCATCAGCATGAGTGAGAGCTCCTGACGTTTCATATCCTTATTGGCATTTAGTTTTGTCGGTGGGTTGGATTTTAGCCATTCTAAGGGGAGTGTAGTAGTATCTCATTGTTTTAAAGGTTTTTTTTAAATGTTTATTTTTAAGAGAGAGACAGAGTGTGAGCAGGAGAGGGGCAGAGAGAGGGAGACACAGAATCTGAAGCAGCCTCCAGGCTATGAGCTGTCAGCACAGAGCCCAAAGCGGGGCTCGAACTCATGAACCATGAGATCATGACCTAAGCCGAAGTCAGATGCTCCACTGACTGAACCACCCAGACACCCTGTATCTCATTGTTTTAATCTGCAATTGAGCATCTTTCATATTTATTTGCCATCTGTTTTCTTTGGTGAGGTGTTGATACAGATCCTTTGCCCATTTTTTAAATTGGATTTTCTTACTGTTGAGTTTTAAGAATTCTTTGTATGTTTTGGATATATGTCCTTTATCAGATATGTCTTTCTGCAAATATTTCCCCCAGTCTGTTGTTTGTATTTAATTCTCTTTAAAGGACTTGCTGTTTTGGACTTATTTTAAAACGATCTTGGGCTAACATGAAAGCTTCATTTCTTCTTTTCCTTCTTATGGCCTCTGCATGTAAAAGAAGCCAGTGGATTTTCAAGCAGGCTCTGCTTCTAGATAGGAAATACAGTTTCCTCTCTAAGCATCAAGTTTCTCGTATATAAATACAAAGAAGTTGAATTGGATTGCTTCTGAATTTGCACATAGCTTGAATGTGCTGTGAATCTGTTTGATAACTGCAGATTCTACATAGGCAGGGAGTTTTCAGAAGCTTACTTTCTCTACATGGGTGTTATTACTGGGGACTTTTGTGAGTCTTCACATATATTGAGGTCAGAAGTGGAGAATTCATTCTTCCTTGGGATGGGTACTACTCAATCCTGTTTTAAAGTGTTTGTAATTCTGTAAGATACATAGAAGAATGACTTTGGAATACTGCACACAAACTTACAAAAAAATAATGAAGTAAAACCTGAGTTGGTAATGTTGAAGAAAGAAGACTGAAGGACAATTAGAACCTCTGCAGTAGCACTCTCAACAATAGCCAAATTATGGAAAGAGCCTAAATGTCCATCAACTGATGAATGGATAAAGAAATTGTGGTTTATATACACAATGGAGTACTACGTGGCAATGAGAAAGAATGAAATCTGGCCCTTTGTAGCAACGTGGATGGAACTGGAGAGTGTTATGCTAAGTGAAATAAGTCATACAAAGAAAGACAGATACCATATGTTTTCACTCCTATGTGGATCCTGAGAAACTTAACAGGAACCCATGGGGGAGGGGAAGAAAAAAAAAAAAAAGAGAGGTTAGAGTGGGAGAGAGCCAAAGCATAAGAGACTCTTAAAAACTGAGAACAAACTGAGGGCTGATGGGGGGTGGGAGGGAGGAGAGGGTGGGTGATGGGTATTGAAGAGGGCATCTTTTGGGATGAGCACTGGGTGTTGTATGGAAACCAATTTGACAATAAATTTCATATATTTAAAAAAAAAAAAAAACCTCTGCAGTAGTCAAGAAGAGTATCCTAGGAAGTGTGGTAGCAATCAGCCCAGAAGATGGTGTTTAGCATTTAGAGAGAAGAAAAAAAAAAAAACAGGCTTTTCTTCTGTCCTTCATGCCAGGGAATTGGAGATTGGGCAAACAAGAGCTTGTGGAATAAATGGAGAGTCCAAGGTATAGGATGATCCAACTGTATCCAGGGTATTTCCTGATCGCAGTTGGCATTGAGTGTGCTCCAGAACTAGACTTAGCTTATCTTTGGAGCTCGTTTCCATTTCTTCCCTTTGCTTGGGTGGCAACCACCCCGAACCCATGCATCATCACCAGATCCTAGTTCCAGCTCCTCCACCAACTCTTACTAATTCCAAGTCAGAAAGAAAAAAAAAAGTTTTAATTTACCAGAGATCCTAAATACACTTTGTGCGTCCCTACCTTCTTAGACAGATTTTTCTGCACATTCCTACCAGGTACTAGGCACTTGTCCCAGAAATAATCAAGTTCACTCCCATCTTAGGGCTTCTACTCTAGCTCTTAACTCTGCCAGTAGGTTTGTTCTCTCCCTGATTTTTGCAGACCTGGTAACTTGTCGTTCAGATCTCAACCAAATACCGCTTCCTGGAAAGATGCTGTCTCTGACTCCTCAACCCAAAGTAGAAAACGTTATCCTCTTTTCCTTCTTCCCCTCCTCTGTTTCTGGCTTCTGTTAGGATGATCAAGATTTCAAATTTCTCTTGTTACTCTATCACTTTACAAGTTATCCAAATAGTTTGTTTTCTTCTGATAGTTTCTTTTTCATTTTAAACATATACACTTACCCCTCAAAGGCTAAAATTAGTGTCTTTTCTCCTCTGAAGCATCCTCTGAAGTTTAATCATGATCTTTGCCTTTTTTTTATCCTTAATATACATTTCTGCTTCCCAATGTTTGCCATCTTTTTTCTTCCTTTTTGCATTCCACTTCTTCCGTTTTCCTCATGTGCAAGTATATCTCTTGTATAGTAACTTTATTCAGGATTTGTAAAGAGTTAGTATTTCTGCTTTTTGTATTTGTGAAAATATTTTATTTTGCATTTTGTTCTTGAGTGATTATTTTGTTCCCTCTCAAAATCTAATCTGACATTAATTTCCACACTACTCTAGAAATGTGAATCTTTGGTTTTATGGCCTCTGTTATTGCTTATAAAAGTCTATGTTATTAGTCTGTCATTCCTTTTTAGAGAAATAGTCATCTCTTTCTGGTAGCAGTTGGAATTTCTCTTTCTCAGTTCCATTGTGTGGTTGTTCACTAGGAGATGTCTAGTGTGGATTGATTTCTTTATTTTGTTTTGTTTGGGACCTAGTACACTTCTCAAATATCAGAATTCATAACTTTCATTGATTTACATTCCAGTCTTTAAAACTTCCCTTCCTCTGCTTACATTGTATTTTATTTACTCTTTTTTTCTATAATGCCTTTACATTTTTTTGTTCATTTGTTTGTTTGAGAGAGAGAGTGTTCAAGCATGAATGGGGAGAGGGGCAGGGGTGGGAGAGAGAAAGTGCCAAGCAGGCTCCACGCCCAGTGTAGAGCCTGACATGGGGCTCAGTCTCACAACCTTGAGAATCATGACCTGAGCGGAAATCAAGAGTCTGATGCTCAACCCACTGAGCCACCCAGTTGCCCCTAATACTGTCTTAAGATGGAAGGTAAAGTCGTTCAGTTGAGGCCTTTGAGTTTCTAGATTTCTTTTTGGTATTTATTTCTAATTTAATTCCACTGAGGTCAGGGAAAGTATTTTTCTTTTCATCACTGCTTTTGAGAAAATTGACTATCATGTGCCTTGGTATAATTTTCTTTATGTTCTTGTACTTGGGATTATGTTCTTATACTTGAGATCCATTAGTTTATAGTTTTCATCAGATTTTGGAAAGTTTTGGTCATTATTTCTTTAAATATTTTTTTCTGCCCCTCTCCCTAAGGACTCCAATTATACATTTATTAGATTGCTTATCCCACAGTTCATTGATGCCCTTTTTACTTAAAAATTTTTTTTTTCTTGCTCTCTTTCCTTTTGGATAGTTTTTATTTCTCTGTCTTCAAGTTCACTAATCTTTCATCTGCAGTGGCTAATCTACCACTACATACACACTGTATTTTTTTCTCCTCAAATGTAATTTTAAACTTTAAATGTTTGTTGAGCTTGTATTCATATCATCCATAGTGTTGCTTACTTTTCTTTTTTGAACACCTGGAATACAGTTACCTTTTTTAAATGTTAGAAATTTTATTATTTCTATTCTGTTTGTTCATTCTCTTTCTTGTTTCTCTATTTGCCTTTTTTTTTTATCATCTTGTGACTTACTTGAACTTTATTAGAATTCCATTTTCACTTCCTCTGGTATTATTAAATATAACATTGTATAGTTTTTATATATAAATATGTAACATATCACAGTCTCCTTGTATCAACATTTTATTACTTTGAGTTAAATGTAGAAACCTTACTTCCATTTAGGTCCCTTTATACTTCCCACTCTTAAGACATAAATGTTGTTCAGTATCTCCTCTATGTGCATTGAGTATCACACCAGAGGATGTTATAATTTTTGCTTCATCCATCATGTATAAATATAAAAAACTCATGATGGAAAGGAGAGTCTATTCTCCTTACACCTATTTTTACCCATTATTTTTCTTTTAAAAATGTTTATTTGTTTATTTAGAGAGAAAGTGAGCAGGGGAGGGGAAGAGAGAGAGGGAGACAGAGAATCTGTCTCTGTGGGGAGGATCTGTGCTGTCAGTGCAACGCCTGACACGGAGCTTAATCCCACGAACCCTGAGATCATGACCTGAGCCGAAATCAAGAATTGGATGGTCAACAGACTGCGCCAGCCAGGCGCGCCCCCCTCTTTAATCATTCTGTAAGAAGTCTGTTGGCGGGGTGCCCAGGTGACTCAGTCGGTTAAGCATCTGACTTTGGCTCAGGTCATGATATCACAGCTCGTGAGTTTGAGCTCTGTGTCGGGTTCTGTGCTGACAGCTCAGAGCTTGGAGCCTATTTCAGATTCTGTGTCTCCCTCTCTCTCTGCCCCTCCCGTGCTCATGCTCTGTCTCTCTCTCTCTCAAAAATAAATAAACATTAAAAAAAAAGAGGAAGTTTGTTGGCAAAAATTTCCTTAGTTTTATTTATTCTGAGAATGACTTCAGTTTTCTCTTCATTGCTGAAGATTATTTTCACTAGATACAGAATTCAGTGTTGACAGTTCTTTTGTTTCAGCATTTGAAAAATGTGGCTCTTTTATGCCACTTCCTTCTGGCTTCCAGGGTTTCTGTGACAAATCTGCTGTCATTTGAAAAGTTTCTGTCCCCTGTAGAACAGACTAACTTCTTTCAAGAGTTTTTCTTTGTCCTTGTTAATAAGAAGTTTGATTATGATATATCTAGGTGTGAACTTCTTTGGCTTTATTCTGTTTAGGGTTCACTTATCTTCATATACTTATCTACATACATACTTATCTTCATATATGAAAGGTTATGCCTTTCACTAAACTTGGAAAATTTTCAGCCATTATATCTGAATATTTTTTTCAGCTCCAACCCTTTCCTCTCTTTCTATATAGACAGTGATACAGATGTTAATGTTAGATCTTTTGTTATTATTCCAGATGTCCCTGTAGCTTTCTCCATTTTTTAAAATCTCTTTTCTCTCTTTTGTTCATATTGGGTAATTTCTATTAATATGTCTTCAAGATCACTCATTCTCTTCTCTGTTGTCTCCAGTCTACTGTTGAGCCTGTTCTGTGAGAGTTTTTTATTTTGGTTATTGTATTTTTCATCTCCACATTTTTTCTTTGGTTATTTTTTATATCTTCTATTTCGTTGCTGAGATTTTCTATTTTTCATTTGTTTTAAGAGTCTTTATCATTGCTAATTGAAGAATTTTTATGATAACTACTTTAAAATTCTTGTCAGATGATTCCAACATCTGAGTCATCTCTGTGTTGGTATCTGTTGATTGTCTTTTCTCAATCAGTTTGTGATTGTCCCAGTTCTTGGCATAAGGAGCGATTTTCAGTTGTATCCTGGACATCTGTGGTGTTATGTTGTGAGACTCTGGATCCTATTTAATCTTTTTCTTCTTTTTTTAACTGGCAGTCATCCTGTTTAGGTACAGTGCATAGGTCCAGGTTGGAGAGGGAATGTTTAATTACCTTCTTGGCCCTGGTGACACTACCCTGGCAAAAGAGAAGCACTGACTTATATGGCTTCATTGCACAGGAATGCAGGATGGGTGAAGCTTCTGGTTGAGCCCTGCTGATGTCTCCTGGGAGAAAATGAAGCATGAACTTGTACCTCCTTTTTGCTGAGACATGGGTATGTAAGCCCAGCTCCCTAGTTGGTCCTGCCATCAGCACTGTGATGGGGAGGTTGGAGTACCAGTGACATCTTCTGTGGGTGGGGGCTGGATCATTCACTACCTTGTTGGCCCCACAGATAACACAGTGCATTTTCCCATTGTTTTCTATTGGTGTTTGGCTGGAGTAGGGTGAGTATTCTCAAAAATATTTTCTGTTTTGTTAGGCTGGTCTTTTCCCTACTATTTTGCCTAGAGAGAATAATCTTTTCTTGGAGCTTTGTGTCCGTCTGGAGTTCTGGGTTTCAGGCTTCTTCAGCACCATCTCTGGGATGTATGGAAGACAAAAAGAAAACCCAGGGAACTCACTGCTGTGTTGTATCTCAAGTCCTTGTATTCTTTCTACCTGTCAGAGACTTCCTATGGTTGCTTTTTATATTATGTCAGAATTTTCTACTTGTTATAAAAACTATTTTAATATTTTTGTTTGCTAATTATAACATTTGTGCTAGTTATAGGTTAGGTTTAATCGTTTGGTTTCATTTTTCCTTATTAGGGGTTGTATTTTTTGGCTTCTATAATTAGATGCCAGTCTGACATGGTGAATTTTATTTTGGGGGGTTCTGGATATTTGTGTATTTTTATAAATATATTTGAATTCTTTTAGTACTCTTTAAATTACCTGAGAATAGTTTGATCCTTTTGGGTGTAATTTTTAAAATTTGTTAGGTGGGACCAGAATAGCATTTTGTCTGGTACTCTCTTGTTCAGTCATCTGAGAAAGTCATGTTTCCTGCCCTTTGGGTATCACCCTTCTTCATTGCTTGATGTCTATAATCTCTTGAAAATTGTTTATACATTGCCTATTTATTTATCTGTATTTGAGAGGGAGAGTGCATGCGTGAGCAGGGGAGGGGCAGAGAGAGAGGGAGAGAAAATTCCAAGCAGGCTCTCAGCTGTCAGCACAGAGCCTGACTTGGGGCCTGATCCCACGAACCATGATATCATGACCTGAGCCAAAAGCAAGAGTTGGGCATTTAGCCAACTGAGCCACCCAGGTGCCCCTATATATTGCCTTTTAAAATTTTGTTTCAGGGGAGGGTAAATCTGGTTCCCGTTACTTCATCTTGACCAGAAACAGAAGTCTCATCAGCAGCCTTAAAAGGGGGAAAAAAAAATCACAGAAAAATAAGAAAAATGAAGTTTGGGATACAAATGTGAGGAAATGAGAAAATTTCATCTGGGTTCAGATGAAATTAGAGGTCTTTATGATAGTCTTCAAGAAATACTTATTTCTTTCACACCTAGTTCCATCCTACAATGAATACTTAATGCCAGCAGTGCTAAAAGATGCAGCTAAAACAACTAACTGTCCAGTGTCTGGTCTTAGCTTTCTCTAGGGCCAATGGAAATAAACCAACTTCCTTCTCTCATTTCCACTAAATCCCACCTGTTTCCAAGGACAAATTCAAGTGGTCCTGGAATCTCTCTGAAGCTAAGCTAACTTCCTCCTCCAGGTATCCAGTGCTCAGAATGATTAATTTTGCTTTCATTGATGCAGAGAATGTTATAATTGGAAAGATGTTTAGAGATAAAAAAAAAATGTCTCATTTTACATGCAGAGAATGAAAAGTGGGATGTGGAGAGAACAGATCAGTGCAAGTGATAGTATTAAGTACACTATAGTGAAATAGCCAAGGAAGGAATTCCTCTTCATGTATCATAGATTGGGAAAGCCAAGTTTGTAAAAGTCACATGACTTATTCAGTGTTTTATAAAATGATAGACGTGGGTCATTTGGGTATAAAGTGTGTGTGTGTGTGTGTGTGTGTGTGTGTGTGTGTGTTTTCATACTTATAGTTCTTTCTTGGAAATGAGCTATTTTCTGATGCTCAGATCAGAACTCCTTTTGCAGTAGTCCTAGAGTAACTTATAATTATTGTACTTTTAATGTTTATTTTTTGAGAGAGAGAGTGGGGAGAGGGAGGGAAGGGCAGAGAGAGAGGGAGACACAGAATCTGAAGCAGGCTCCAGGCTCTGAGCTGTCAGCATGGAGCCCGACGTGGGGCCAGAACCCACGAACCAACAGATCATGACCTGAGCCAAAGTTGGACACTTAACTGACTGAGCCACCTAGGTGCCCCAGTCCTGGAGTAACTTATGAGAAATCAAAGAACTATCTGACTCATATAATTCATTATATTATGAGGCAGAAGCCAGGATGTGGATATCTCTATCTTATCTCTGAAATATAAATCATGAATAAGGCTTATGTAATAAGAGGAAAACCTCTACTCCATTGCAACATTTCACATTTCCTTCCAGTTTTAACCCCTCAGTACACTGCACCACCTGTAATATGTGGCCTTAACTCAAGACAGTTGCACTGGGTGGTTCCTCATAAACACAGGTGTGGAGTGAGACTTTTCTAGACTTTTTGGTACAATTACAGGCACTTGGGGCCTCCTTCTCATGTGCAATGTCTATAGACTTGGCAGATACTGAAAGGCATGATGCCTTATAATTTATATCAACTGTGTTAGAGGGCCCAAGATTAAAGTAAAACATCCCCAAAGAAAAGAATTATAATTATATAATTATAATTATGTATATATGTGTATATATATATATAAATATATATATATATATATAAATTATATAATTAGGTTATATAATTAGATGTCTCTGTTGAATAGATTAAAAAATATTGGCAGGACATGAGAAAAACGATAATTAAACTGGCTTTGATTCCAGATCCCTGGTGTTTGAGAACTCTCCTAATATCCACAGCAGTCACCACACTAACATTTTACCCTGGTCAGGTGTAATGCCATCAGAACAAATGGTTTGGAAAACAGAAAACAGCAAAGACAAATTCTGAATAATGAAAGGATCTTAGTATCAATTTATGTTTCCTTTGGTTCAAGGATTCGAAAGTTTGATTTTCCCTTGGTAATGTCCCAAAGAACAACATTCCTGAGGTTGCTTCTCAGAGTTCTTGTAACTAGATTAATATTGGCCATGGGATTTAATTATCGACTCCCTGTTTGCCTGATTCAGTGTTATTCACATGCTAGAGGCTCAGGCCATGTTTGTGGTTGATACACACATCTTACTGGCACAGTCGGGGTAATGAAAATGTTTTGGGACCAGATAGAGGTAGTGGTTGTACATGTGCTAGATGTCACCGAGTTGTTCACTTTAAAATGGTTAATTTTGTGTTATGTAAATTTCCCAAGCTGAATTTGGACAAGGAGGTAGGAAGAGGAGTGACTTGTGCCTAAAAATAAGCCTGTAGGAAGGATTATTACTCTCTAGATTGGGGACTCTGAAAATACACAAATACATTTTTGAAAGTTGTGTGTAAAATAAAGTGAGTGTGTGTGTGTGTGTGTGTGTGTGTATGTTATCTATTTTGACTTTCTAGAAAACTGCTTTGTTTACTTAATGCTTGTATATAAAATAATGTTATAAAGTTTTAGATACAAGAATATTCTAGAAAGATGAGTTCTGGCCGTGCAAATACATTTTGTGATAATAATTTGAAAATCTGTGATCAAATGAGATAGAATATCTGAGAAAGAAAATGACATTTAAAAATATTAAGTGTAAAAAATATTCAGCACAATGTCATGTCCAGGAATTCCTGGATTGAAGATAGCATTTGCCAAATGATTTTTTGAAAAAAAAAAAAAAAAAAAAAACCCACAAAAACAAACAAAAACAAAGCAAAAAAACACCTTATCATTAACAAGGAAATAAAGGGGATGGGGCGACTGACAAGGTGAATAAGAGCTTCATCTTGAAGGGCCTCCCGTTGGCCGCATGATGGCTGCCAGCCTCACTGAGTGCATTTATGTGCGGGAGTGTGTGTTGCTCTTCTAGAAACACAGAATGAGTGAGCGCTTGCCAAGAAGCCCAGCCCAGCCAGCAGCAGAGCCATTATTAAGCTGTAGCCCTAGAGCCTCCCGGTTTTATTTTATTGTTTCTGGGATGAGAGTGCTATGCAGCTTTTAGGCAACTTTCTTTCCAAGCAATTAAGTCCCCCATCTCCCCATCTCAGAAGCCACAAAAAGGAAGTACATAGAAGGGGGAGGCGGCCGCATGGTGGGGGCTTCCAGGTTATTTATTACTTTAATAAATCTGGGTTCCTCCCAGCCCGCCTCAGACTCCTGTTTCTGTCAGGCTGGCGAGGACAAACGATCACTTAATTGTAGGGTTTGTGGGCCGAGGTGGGTACCAAGCAGTTTATTGTCCAGGAAAGGCTGTTAAGTAAGACAATGTGATAGTGCCCTGGACAATACGTCATTAAACAGGAATTAAAAGCAGAAAACTTTCAACTAGCCGGTCTCTAACTTGTATTAACTACTTAAAGGCAGGGTCGATTGTGTCTGGAGCCCAGGGTGAATCAGAAAAAGGATTAGTCAGACAAGCAGGAGACCAGAAGCGGCTGTGGAGTCATCGTGTGTGTCCTGTCCCCTGAGAGCATGTCCCTGGCTTGCTCCATCTGGACAGCGGCTGTCATACCTGGGGACTGGAGGCCGCCAAAGTTCCAGCAATGTGTGCTCTTCTGTTATTTCACTTGAACTTTATTACGTCCTTGCAATATATGGGCCATGTTCCTATTGCCACATGAGAAGGTGGGCAGGGCCCTTGGGACTTGCTTAGGTCACACAGTCAGGTGATAGCCCTGCTGAACGTGGGCCACCTCTTCTCAGCTGCTCAGTTTCACTGGGAGTGGAAATCTCTTACCTCGGGGAATCAGCTTGAGTTCATTCAGGCAGAGTGATATTCTTGGGTAGATTACAGTTTCCTGCCTCTGGGTTTCAGGAAGGGAATAACTAAAGAACTTTGAATAATGGTCAACCAAGTGATCCCTGCTTCTAACAGCATGACAGAGACATTAGAGAGCAAGTGAATAAATAATAAGAGAATGGAAATTTCAACTTGCCTTTGCTTATAGCTCTACTGAACTGTGCTATTTGCCTGTCTATTCTCACTTTAGTTTTTTAACCTTATCTCTTTTTTAAAAAAAAAATTATTTTGAGAGAGAGAGCATGAACGGGGTCGGGCAGGTGGGGGGGAGGGGAGGAGAGAGAGAATCCCAAGCAGACCCTGTACTATCAGCCCTGCAGTGTCCGAGCAGAACCCAACACGGGGCTCCATCCCACGAACTGTGAGATCATGACCTGAGCCGAAAGCAAGAGTTGGATGTTTAACCAACTGAGCCACCCAGGAGCCCGTCCCCTCATCCCTCTTGAAATATCTTCTCTATCTGCTCCTCCTTATTTATGACTTTTCCTTACTACCCCCCCCCCCCCCCCCGGTTTCTACTGTCCACATCCCCTATTCCATCCAGCCTCTATCTTTGTTCCTTTCCAGTCTGACAGTTTGTTGATGGTTCTCTTTTCTACTTTTCCTTTCCTCTTCCTTTTCCTACCTTTACTCCTGCTTTCTTCCCTTTCAACTTACATAAATGTGAAACTGAAGAGTAATATCTATTTTCAGCCCATGTTGGTTGTATTGAATACATTAGTATTAGCTGTTAATTAAAAATAGCAAGTGTTGAGTATTTTATATTTCTCTAAGAGAAACAGCATCAAATAAATTAAAATCATTCTTGGGGTGCCTGAGTGGCTCAGTTGGTTAAGCCTCTGACTTCAGCTCAGGTCATGATCTTGTGGTTCATGAATTCGAGTCCCATGTCGGTTTCTATGCTGACAGCTCACAGCCTGGAGCCTGCTTAAGATTCTGTGTCTCCCTCTCTCTCTGCCCTTCCCTTGCTCACACTCTTGTCTCTCTCTGTCTCTCAAAAATGAATAAATGTTAAAAAAATTTTTTTAATTCAAAATCGTTCTTGTATGTGTCTCTCAATTTTTTTTTCCCTAGGAGTAATTCTCAGACGTCATTTCCTAGCCCATTATTAGTCTGTTTGTAACCTACCCACAAGGATTTTTAGAAAATGGGAAAAAAAAGGATTCTCAACATTTTTCTAATTCTGTGAAGATTATTTGCTCAATTCTGTATTTCTCAGATTGAAACCGAATCCTCTTTTCTCTTATTTAGTCCATAGCTGAGAGTGGTGTTTTTCTCCTAACAATGCACTTGAATAGAGGGTTGAGTAATGACCCTGACATCCCAATTTTTCCTTCAGTTTTATAGAGGTTTGTTTCCACTGTTGCTCTCTGCTTCTATTCTGCCTTTGTTGAGCAAGATTATCCAAAACTTGGAAATAAGGCAGAAAGAATCTTGTGTACCCCTGTCAATGTCTTCCTAGAACATTTTGTAACATTCACCTTAGGGTCATCTCACTTTGAGGAAGATAACTTTGTTTGGTTTATTATTTATTATTAGATTAAGGCTCAGATTCTCTAAAATTGGTTGCTAAATTGGGGAAGATTTATGTGTTGCAAATGGTTGTTATTAGGTAGAATAGATGCCTCCAGGGGCTATGGCTTTATTGTCCTGTAGGACATTAACTGGTTTTCAATCTAAGTTTGCAGTCTTCTTTTTTTGCACTGACATATATCAGTTTCTCAACTCCTCAAATTGGCTTTGCCGTCCTGCTGTTTCCTTTATTAAAGAGTTAAATACATCTTTGACTCATCTCTTTGCTCATATGACAGTTAACTTATTGAAAAATGTTCTGATATCTTCAGGTATAGCTCAGGCGACACTTCATGCAGGGACCTTCCCTTATTATTTCTGCGACATCCATCTTGCCTTTCCAGAGTTTTTGTAATTGATTCAAGTGAGTTAATATCTCTTTATTTACAAAAAAAGTGTACTATTTTAGAGACAGAACCAGTGTTGTATACTTTTTCTCTATCCACTTCTTATCCATCAATGAAAACAGAGACAGTCTCCTTAAATGTTTATTAGATTGGATAGAATTGAACTGAATCTGTCTCAATTGTCTTCAGCCTTAGGCTGCTAACAATAGTTTGCATGGAAAGCAAGCTTTAGTGCTCACAGAATATTAGTTTCTGGAGCTCTCCATTATTGTCTCTTGAGAATATTTACACTGGCTAGTGTTTGCTCTCCTAGCTGTCCATCTCTGGCCCAATTTTGGAGCCTTTCCAGGAATCTCTTGGTAAGCAGCAGAACAGATTTGAGTCATTTTGCTTAATGCCAGTAAAATGTCACCTGGGTGCCACCTCGGGGTGCTGGGCTGGAACTAACAACATCATCCCTTCCTCATCTGTGAGTTGTACCCACACTGACTAGATGCTGCCTGGGAATTAGAGAAAATGTAACATTTGTGCCCTTCTTTTTTTTGTTTTCATCTGTTGAAATTAATGTGTCATTGTGAAGATTCTAAACAGATGGGAAAAGGTCAAGGTTTCTTTGTTGCTAAGTATGTTTCCATGGCTACGGCAATATATGTGCATTATCAGAAAGCATCATTTGTTTGGCTGTGGTGGCTCATTAGCGGAGGGAGGAGCCCCCCTTTTGATGGTTCTGGGTGGTTTATTTCTGTTTTACTTTTTATCTTGTTCTGAGAACCACAGTGATAGGTTGGAAGACGAATAAACCTGGTAGCTGTAGGTGAATAATACTTGCAGCAGCTTAACACTTCCATATAAATAACCCAAACAGTTTAATTGGGACACCTGAGCCCAGATTAAAAATGAAGCAATGTCCAAACAACTGGGTGTCTGGGTGTTGCTTGTCTTAGGGGTTCAGTACTTTGTGGAGTGCCTGCCTTTTTTTTTTTTTTTTTCTTCTACTTCTCGGTACTTTGCTGCCGAGGAAAGCCCCATTTTGCCTGCTGAGAGGAAGCCCCATTTTTTTTTCTGGATTTTTCTGGGAAATACTACCTTCCATACTTGTTGCTTTTGTCCTTCCCAGATGGTTTTGCTCCAAGGCATTTCTGGGGTTGTAGTAGGGAGATTGAAGGGGAGTACCTTGGGTCAGGCAGTATTAGGACTAACAGAATTGACAAAGTTTATCCCAAAGGAAGCATCTGTAATGAAAATTTTTGGATACAAATGCATGGCAAATTGAGATTTAATTCAAGTAGAATCTAAGAGATTTGGATACGGGTGAAATAGGAGTGAGTGTCTTTGAGCAGTAGGGGGTGCTAGAAGTCAGACCCATGGCAAGCTGCCTGTTGGGTTGTCAGCCAGATCCCAGTCAGTAGCTAAGAATTTCAGGGACATAGCCCACATCCCAGTGAGAGGCATTGATAAGGCAGGCTTGAAGGGGTATCATCCAAGGGAAACTGAGGTTCAAATCTGCGTTTCAACCCTAGTGAACACATAGAGTAGGCACCGATGCTGTGGATAGCATTCCAGACTTAACAGTGGCAGGAGGTAATTCCAGATTCTGCTAGCCATTGGAGTCAGCCAGGTGCTGCTCAGCTTCATAAGGACTCGCTGTAGACATGTAACAGGCCTGGGATGTGTTTGTCTCTGCATTTCCAGCCTCTAGCATCAGGGCTGTTCTCAGCAGGGTTTGGTGACCACTTGGTAGTAAACGTGTGATCTGGGATGGCAGTGCCTGAGGGGTGGAGGGTTCATGCCTCTCACTTTGAGTAACCAGGACAGCCAAGAACAACCTTTCTCCACTGGTACCACCCTCACTCTGTATCCTGTTGTCTCTGGAAGGTGATGGATGGTTTCTAGAGTGAAATGCTGGTGTGACAAGAGGTTCATCGGAAGCCACAAAAATGGAACTGTTTGTTCTCCTTTATCAGCCACTGAGACTGGCTGATTTAAGGCAGTCTTCTCTGTTTTCTGGCCTAAGGCTCCTCATTGGTCCAGTTCAGGGCTGGGCTTGCAGTGTTAATGGTTCTGATGTTGATTTTTTAAATATATGCTAGAATAAACAGCAGAAAATATCCTGGTATCAGATTTTAAAGTGAAAGAAATCCATGTTAGTTAATATCTTCAACTGATACTTCTACCATTCGGTAGATGAGAAAAATATGTCTGATCCCTCCATTTCTCCTGCCATTACTTTAGTCTGGGCTATCACCATTCGGGTCTGCTTTATTTGTTCAGCCTTTATTTTGCAACCAGTCTTCTCTGCCTCCAGTTCTCCAACTTAACATGTCCAGCTCACTGCTGCTGGAATTATTCTTCCTAATACTATCATTTGTCTGCTCAGAAGACTGTTGTGTGCCCCACCACCCACAGGATAAAGAATAAACTCATTAGCTGTGTACTGAAAGCCATGCACTAGCCATCTTTATATTCCATCACCACAAACAGAACAGGTAGGCTGGCTTCTTTGCTCTCCCTGGATTGGCCATTTTTCCTTCCTGCATGCAACATGCTTTCACATGTCCTCGCACACTCATACAGACTGGTTTCCTGCCCTGGTTTTTCTTGTACCTGGCTAAATTGTTATGCACTGATTGACTCACCTGTGACATCCTGGGCATGCCTCTTTCATGGGATGTACCTTGACCTTATCTATTTAGGGGTGCAGAATCTGTGTCATATTCATCTGGTTCCCCAGTTTGAGGCATGTACATTTGATTGAATTGAACCAACTACAGATTTCTGCTCATGTTATTTCTCCTTTGGGAATCTTCTTTTCTCCTATGTCTCACCTCCAGCCATGTCTCCCCCAACCCTGCTGCATTCTGTGACTAGTGAGCTACTTTTTATCTTTCAAGAACCTGCTTATACATCAACTACTTGTGAAACCTCACCTAACTCTCTCCTCCCATTTACCTTCATTGCAAGCAGTCGGAGAGAAGCAGCCAGGTTGCTCACGATTGTGTCTGCAGACTCCAGCCCAGGTCCTTAGTACTTGTTTGAGGGAATGAATATTTATTAATTTTATTTCTAAGACACTATACTTTGTATAAAGTTCTCTTATCAGAACTGTCCCTTTTAATAAAACAAGGAGTTGTATAGATAGGGCAGGCAACATTCACTTTTTTTTTTTTTTTTAATACATGAAGGGATAAGATTCACATGGAATGGAATCTGGCAAAGGTCAGAGTTAGAAAGCAAAAGATGTGGGATTCAAATCATTATTTATGACTTAAACTGAATGATCTTTCACTGTTTCCATAGGGAGATGATTGCCAAAGTCTGCTCCCCGTGGATTCTAGATTCCCCATCCACATGGATTGCCCCAAGTCTTCAGTTTGATGCTTCAATATCCCCCTGAGCCCGCACTGACCCCCTGCTTCTGTTAGTTGGCAGGACACCTATTTGACAACGTGTAATGAGAGGGAGCCGACATCTGTGGAGTTACTAGGTGCTAGAGATTTCATAGTTGTTACGCAATTCTTAACAAAAAGTCTTTGCTCTGCCTATTTTTTATCTTTTATTAATGTCACATATTTTGTAAAATTTCTCAGTGGGGGAATAAAGGCTTTTAGTCCTTATTTATATCAACCTACTTATAAGAGAAGCCAGACTCAAATTCTTATCTTCTGTCTCCGATGCCATGGTATTTCCATCAGACCACACTGCCCAATTAAGGAAGGGAGAGAGTTAGGGCCTCTTGGACATGAGCATGCCACATTCTTAATAACACACATTTGAAAAATTCCTTTTATTTTCCACCTTTCAGAAATTCCCTTCTATGGGAAGCTAACAAGCAGCCGACGAAATACTAAAACAGAGGAACATCTTTGGCCCGATTTGTCCTTTGTAAAACAAGAAAAGCATGATTTCTTTATCAGAAAGTACAGGGTTTTTTTTGTCATCCTGTCACACAACTGTATTTCAAAAGTAGCATTTAGTTTGGTGCAAGCACTGGGCTCTTAGATAACCCAGCTCCACCAGGGCAAAATGACAAGGGAAGAAGGGCATTCTCCTGGAAATATCTGGTTGATATGTTTTCCTTGAATGTTCCTTCTGCCATGTGCTTTTTTTTTCTGTGAAGTTGAGGTGCTGGAGGAATGTGGGTTTTCTCTAACAACAAAAAAGAAAGCATGAAATTTGGAAAGAAAAAAAGAAAGGACATTTCAAAGCCATTCAGTATCAGGAAACTCATGAAAGTTGGTAGATAAGGTATGTTAGAAGTAATGTTATACACTCTGGCCAAAATTACTTTATATGTGGAGCTTTTCTGGATCTGGAAGATCACTTTGACTGTCCACATGATTACAAAGGGTCTAACTTTAAACACGAATTAAGTAAATGGTCACTTGCTTGGAGGAACTTAAAGAGATGAGAGATGAATGATGGGATCATTGATTTAAATATTTTTTTAAGTTTATTTATTTTGAGAGAGAGATAGAGAAAGCATGAGCATGGGAGGGGCAGAGAGAGAGGGAGAGAGAGAATCCCAAGCAGATTCTGTGCTATCAGCACAGAGCCCAAAATGGGGCTCAATCCCCGGAACCATGAGATCACCGCATGAGTCAAAATCAGCAGTCAGACACTTAACCAACTGAGCCACCCAGGTGCCCCTGGAATCACTGATTTAAAAGGCTGTAAGAAATCTTAGAGAATATCCTCTAGAATGATGTTTTTCAAACCACTGGTCATAACCCTTTAGTCGGGGATGAAATCAATTTAATGTCAGCTTTAAAAAAAAAAAAAATAGAATAGAACAGACCAGAACAGCAAAGTGAACTGCATATAAAAAGATTAGTGGAATTTTCATGGAATTTTTATTTTTATGCACATATACATGATGTTTGATTTAAAATATATTTGTGTATTTCTTACAGTGGGTCATGTCAAAATGCTTAAAAACCATTACCCACTAAGTTCCATGAGAACAGGGAACTGAATGTCCTTGTCTCACACCCAAACAGGGTATTTAAAAAGTATCTGTTGACTGATCTAGTCCACCTCTTTCATCTTACAGTCATATCACTGTGGCCCAGAAAGGTGAAATGTCTTCTCTAAAGTAACAAAACTGGTTAGTGACAGAATCAGGAGTTCTTTGTACTGAGCCATAACTTACAATGCTTCTACTCCATCATTCAAGAAAAAACTTTTTGGCAGAATTGTCATTGTATTGGCAACTGAAACTATTGCCCCTCAAAACATGAATCCCTTTTCCAGGGATCTGATACATTCCTGATCTCCCCAGTGCTTCCTGGGTCTTCCCACTATATCCATGCACCTTTGCCTTGGACTTGGTACCTGTCCTCAGACTATTGACCATCATCTCATCCTTCAGCTTGCCTAGACTTTTGGTCATGGTCTCCTTTACTTTGGCCCCTACGATGTTGTTTTAGATTCCAAACCCTATCACCCAGACATGGTCATCTTTAACTCATACTTTAAAAAAAATTAATTTTACTTAGTTTAGTGGCACAATAAATTTGTTGTCTGCTTTCTTCTAACATTTTAAATGACAACATGTTTGATGATGTTGAAATGCCTGTAGAAAGAGAACTCAGAAATAGGGTGGCTTTTCAGAAGACAAAAACCTGAGTAATGTTACATGTTAATTGTATTTTGAGATGTAGGAATCCTTATTTCTCAAGAGTAAAGGGGATGCGTCTATTAGGCTACAGAAAACCAATAGCCATTGTATGTTAGAGCAGCTACACTGAAAACCAACAGTTTTTTCCCGATTGGTGCTTCTCTCTGTAATGGCATGGCTCAGTCAAGAATCCCTCTTCTCTGCAGCGCTAAGCAGCTGACAGCTGTAAAGGGGAGGATGGCACTGTGTAGTAGTGACTTGTACTGATGGAGTAATGCACTGTTTGTTTTGCACTTGGGTCTTGTTTCAGAGACTGGTAACTTCTTTCTGTTTTGATAATTGAATAAATAACTCCAAGAACTAGGAGAGACAGAGTAACATAAGCTTCTTACAGAACCAAGGTAAGATGACATATCATATTAAAAAAAAATCTAATTAGAAGTGAGGTGGTTTGCACTGAACTCCTGGCTCTATCTCCAAGAACTTGTATATTTGGGACCACTTACTTTCTTTGTTTGAACCTCTGTTCTCACATCTGCAAAATGAAGGTTTGATAAGACCAGTAGTTTTGAACCTTGGGTAAACGTCAGAATCACTTGGGGAGTTGAAAACAACAGCAAACAAAGACTGACAGGTGGGCTCTACCTATAGAGATTCTGATTTAAATTGGACTAGAGTGAGGTCTAATTTAGGTATCAAAACAAAACTCCTTAGATTATTATAATGTATAGTAAGGGCTAGATGACCTCAAGGGCCTTTCAAGATCTGATATATTATGGTAATTACAGTGAACACATGATGGTTTTAGGCAAATAACTATTTTAGCTATAGTAGAAATACAACTCAAACTGGAATGAGAAAAAATGAAAAGAAGATATTTAATGACTTTGGGCTTCAGGGCTTCCCAGTGTGAAGTTTGTTTCCATTTGTGGTTTGGTCTTATTTTCTCCCTGATGCAGTTTGGCTACCCATGTTTATCAAGGAAAGTTAGTGGATTCACCTACTGAAGATTCACCTACTATAGATCCATCAGTGGAAAAATGAGTTGTTTCCTTCTAATATCTGTATATCAGCTCCAGAGATGGGCTCTAAGTGGTCTTGCTTGGCTCATCTGTCCCTCTCTTGGTGTGTTGGGTTATATGAATCACAGTCACACTATATGGCAGCCTCCAGATGCTGCTCCCTTGATCTACTACATCATTCAGACCAGGACCCCTGTTCACTGGGTTGCTCCCAGCTAGTGATCAAGCACATTGAGGGTACTCAAATCAGGTCATTCCTTCCTGATGAGGGATTCCTCTAATGGGCTCTAGTGAGTTCAGGGTACTCTCCCACCCCCACCATTGGTCTGCCTGAGATTCTCAAAACTGCACAGTAATCTGAGACCCTTTCTACCCAGTTGTTCCTTCTCTTTCTCCTTTTATAGATGCCAAACCTGCATTGTGGTCTAAAACGAAGGTTCTCATTACATATTCCACTCTCTCCTTCATCCTTTGCTGGAGTTTCCTCCTAGAAATCTCTTGCTTACTCATTCAGATCTGGTGTCTATTTCTTGGAGGACTTGAATGGATTCAAACTAGAACCACATGCAATGGGAAGATGTGGTTCATCTAGGCAAGAGATGTCAGGTGTTTGAAAGAAAGCACATGCCTGCCACAGGCTTCATCTTTGGGTCTCTGTCCAGTATAGGTCACTAAGAGAGGATACAGAGCAAGTACTAGTACTGAGCAACTCAGCCTGTTTCCAGCGCTCAGGTGTATTCTAGAGGAGACTGATATTCCCACTGTCCAGTGAAACCCCTAACGATGTCAGATCTTTGTGTGTTGAAGAGTTGGTTAAAAAGAAATTAATCAAGAGTCATCTGGGTGGCTCAGTTGGTCTAGCATCCAGCTCTTGATTTTGGCTTAAGTCATGATCTCAGGGTCATGGGATCAAGCTCCACATAAGGCATTGGGATCTGTGCTGAGTGTGGAGCTTGCTTAAGATTCTCTCTCTCTCTCTCTCTCTCTCTCTCTCTCTCTCTCTCTCTCTGTCTGTCCCTCTGCCCCTCTGCCCCTCTCCTCTGCTCATGCACTCTCTAGAAAGAAAGAAAGAAAAGGAAAGGAAAGGAAAGAAAAGAAAAGAAAAGAAAAGAAAAGAAAAGAAATTAACCAAGATGCACATCCAGAGTTGTTACATGTGTCAGTCTGAGCCCTCTGCAGACATCAACCATGGAGCCACTTGTCTTACTAACATTGGACTACCCATTGGATGTTTCCAGAGTCCATTTAACTTTTTTAATTTCAAAAAAGAGAAATACAATCTCTTTCTACTCATTATTTAGAACTGATAAAAGCTAATGTTTTATTATATATGCTTCACATTTGTTTTTTGGCTGTTGTTTAATGATTGTGCTTTTTTTAGGGGAACTTTATCAGAATGATGAAATGCAAGGTTTTCAGAGGAGAGTAAGTAGAATTCTTCCATTACTTCTCCAGCCTTAGCCTCAAGGTGTCAGCCCTGTGATCCCACCAATTTTCCTGGAGATAATCCATTTGATATTCATTAATTCTTTCATTTGGGAAAATTATTTAAAAGCTTATTATTAGACTAGTGATTCTGAGAGGAGTTACTTTTAAATGTGATCTTTTATAAGCTCTTTGGTGTGAGCTACTTATTAGCTTAGATTTCCAGCTGGTGACTTGCTGAGAGCAGGAAAAGGAAGGAGCAATTTCAGTGAACTTGGGGGTGAGAGCAAAAGTGTCTGTGGCACAGGGTGCTGTCTCCACAGGTTGGCTCTGAGGGCCACTAGAGTCATGGGTGTGAGCTATCTGGGGCCACTGGGCACCGCTGAGGGAACTGTGATGTGAGGAACTAGGGAGATTGAAGGAGAAATAGGGGAGGATGAAGGCAGAGGTTCTTTGCTTTGTGATTTTGCCTAGGACCTGGCTTAGACTGTGTTTGCCTGTGCAGCAAGATGTGCAAGAGGTACAGTGACATCCTGAGCAGAACAGGTGGCCGCAACCTCCCTTGCCTCTCTCCAGCCAGAAGGAAGCTAATGTCCAGCCCCTGGCGAGGCCAACTAGATTCACCAGGCGGAGCACAATGATCTGAGGATATGTGCCAGCTCTCCTGCCTAGCCAAGCTGTGAGACCAACTGTTCCTTATTTTCCAAGCATTGAGCTGCTTATGGAATGTGCTCCTTTGTGTAGCAAATTCCTCTCCTCTGGATTTGCTTGATCTCCAAGCCTGAAGTCAAGCCAGCAATGGCTATCGTATCTTCTCCCAACCACACATTTATGAACCATAGTAACCACAACACATATTTATGGCCTCTCTTCTTGTTTTCCAGGGGCTTCTGCATATTCTGCCTGGTTTGATACTAGAAACTAAGCTCTACATTGGATTGGGCAGATGTTATCACCTGTTTGGAAGGTGTTGGCCTGAGGTCCAGAGAATCTAATATAAAGCAAGTGTCAGAGCCAGGAGTCCATCTATAGTCCAGGGATACCAGTCTGTTACCGCTTAGGTAGGTAATGCACATTCTCACTTCCTATTGAATAATATTTTAACTCTTATATGGCTTTTATATTCAGGTTTTGTTGTTGTTGTTGTTGTCCTCAAGTAGCCAAATGAAGGAAAGAGGGGGGCATTAATATGGTGAGGCTCAAGGCCATCCGCTTGATAAGGCAAAAGTAGAATTTGTTGGAGCAGATGGTCATGTCTGTGTCTTATAGGAGGAGCCTAAGAGCAGGAGTAAGGAAACCTGAATTTTATTTTAGTTATTTTACTTTTTAAGTTTATTTATTTATTTTGAGAGACAGAGAGAGTGTGCACAAGTGGGGGAGAGTGAGAGGGAGAGAGAGAATCCCAAGTGGGTTCTGTGCTATCAAGGCAGAGCCTGATGCGGGGCTTGAACCCACAAACTGTGAGATCATGACCTGAGCTGAAACCAAGAGTCAGACGCTTAACCAACTGAGCCACCCGGGCTCCCCAAGAAAACCTAAATTTGATTTCAGACTTGTGGTGGATTATCTCTGTGACATTCATTGAACTCACTTAACCTACATCTTGTTCTCTTCTTAAGGAGGAATAACACTAACCTGCCATTTATGCCCCCAAAGGGTTGTTAAGGTAATCTGATAAAACTATAAAATAAAATTGCACTTAAAATTATAAAGCACCATTCAAATAAAAAGGTATTTTTCAGCATTGTCTTCATTATTTTCACATAGAAGGACTAGATAGGTATCTGTTGGAAGAACGAATGAAGAAATGAATAATTTGTCTCTTTTGAATACTTTGCATCTTCCCAAGCTCTTGCAATCTGTTAAATCCTTCAAACCCTCCCTCTTCCCAATTTCTCATTGATTAAGGTTAGATTGTCTTTTTCCCTTTGCCTTTAACTAGATGTCAAAGTTTGTCACCAAGTTTGACTAATAATGAAACTCTTGGATACTACAGGGGAACAGATTTACTGATTCAAAGAACCTAAAGGGGCCTGAGAGACCATCTTAACCATCTCCTTATTTTACTAATGCAGCTGTTGAGATCCACAAGGGTAAAAAAAAAAGGCTACAGTGGGCTCATTCAGCCAGTTAATGCCCGAGCCACTAAGTCCAAGACTCTGGATTTACCAGTGCAGTAGTCTTTCCAGTTTCTAATTCTGGGAGGAGGCTTGCAGAGTGAGAAAGCCAGAGGAACCCCTAGGACTATCTGTCTTTGGGGCTTTCCTTAGATAAAAGAATGAATTTCAGAAGGCCTGTTTCTGCTGCCCTGACCTCCTAGTTTTGAAGACCTCCCTCTAAAAACTCCTTCGTCCAACACAGCCTTCCAGTTCTATAGCCCACTGAAACTAACTCTTCTAGGCAGTATTATTTTTCTGATTGATGCTTTGGGGACACATGATTTAGTGCCCATATTCTTGTTGTTTGTGCACTTTTTATTTTTTATGTCTGGAGAGAGTGAATTTAGTTGATAACTCACATGGAGAGCTCACTGAGGAAAATTCTAGAGTGTTGGTCCCACTTTGTTCAATAACTTGGAAATGAAGGAGGTCTTGTCAGGTTTGAACAAGCTGGAACAGGCTGGGAAAAGTCTTAGAGGTCATACTTCTTTTTCTTTTTTCTGCTTTGGGAGGGTGTTCATTGCTTTAAACTTTTTATTGAGGCATAATTGGCATACAACATTGTATTAGTTCAGAATGAGTTGACATTTGTGTATACTTTGTAGAACCATTACCACAGATCTTGCCAACACCTGTCACCACACACAGCCACAGTATGCTTTCATATCTATGATCTTTTTAAAGAATTATTTCTTTCTTGATGTATTCAACAAATATTTTTCTTTAAAAAATTTTTTTTGTTTTAGAGAGAGAGCATGTGTATGAGTGGGGGAGGGGCAGAGGGGCGGGGGGAGAATCCCAAGCAGGCTTAGCACAGAGTCTGATCTGGGGCTTGATCCCATGACCCCGGGATCGTGAGTTGGGATCCCATGACCCCAGGATCATGATTTTGAGCCAAAATCAAGAGTTGGATGCTCAATGATGACTGAGCCATCTAGGCACCCCTATTCAACAAATATTTCTTGAGTTCCTATTATGTCTCTGGCCCTCTAGGTACAGATTGTTTTATACAGTTTACAGATCAACTGAGGGCGAGTGATTCAGCTAAGCAGGGAGGAGACACAGCTTAGACTTAGGGCCTTCTGATTTTAGGTTCAGTGATCTTTCTGATATATCATGTGCTGGGTCTCCTGACTTCTGCTATATGCTCAATTCCTCCAGAATTAAACTATGTACTCATAGCATGAAACAGTCATATAGATATAAGAGGTCAAAGCTTTGAATTGAATATTGTAGAGTAAGCATGCAGTTAGTGGCTGAATTTTTCACATTTTAACTGTTTATGCCCATGTTGATTATCCCACACCTTTGCCATGCTAGCTGGTAAGTATTTGAATATCACCTGGTTATGACTCCATCACATTTCAGGCTGTGATATTTTTGTTTGTTGTTTATTTTAAGAAAAATTTTTAATTGCGGTGAAGTAAAAAAGTGAAGTGAAGTTCACCATCTTAACCATTTTTAAGTGTACAGTTCAGTGGCCTCAAGTACATTCACATTTTGTGCACCCAGTCTCCGGAACTTGGCAAAACTGAAGTTCTGTGCCCATTCCCCCCCCCCCCCCCCCACTTGCTGGCAACCACTCTTTTATTTTCTGTCTCTGGCTTTGTTCTTGCAGACAGAGACTTAGCATTCTGCAACTGCTCTCTTTCTGTCCCTCCTGTTCTCCCAGTACAGTTACGTACATGTTAGTGTCATTTACCTCTGAGCCCAGTGTTATACATAAATTATGTGTCATTTCTTACGTATGTTCTTATTTTGTTCTGGTGTAATAATTGCCTCATCTAAAGATTTGGTCATTTTTCTACATGTCTGTTGCTGATTTTTCCCCTAACTCCACTGGCTTCTTATTAAAGGCTTTTATAGAGTCAAACCTATCAGACATTTCACGATCTCCATGTTTTCTTGGAGACACTGCTCCTGGAGCCCTTTGTGCTCATACTCTTCCTATCTAGATGGGTTGTTTTTTAACAGGCTACATTGGTTTTGGGCTGAATTAGCTGCTCAGCTTTGGAAACGGTGTTGGCCAGAGAACTACTCCAGCTCCTCACTGGCTCAGGTGCGGTTTATTCATTCAATGAATCCTTTTTCCAGTTGTGCTCTGGGGCCAACCCTATGCCAGGCCATGGAAATAGGTCAGAGGGATGGTGTGGAGAGAGCACAGTACAAACCTCAGTTTCCTCCTCTAAAATTGGAATAAGAAAGTTTATTTCATAGAGTCCTTCTGAGACTCAATTGCTATAAGGTTTGTGGAAGCACTTAATAAATGATAACCCATGAGAGAAATAAAGGGTGGTGTTACTTTTATGCAGAAAAGAGTAAAATAGTTATTGCATGTAGCATCCTGTAACACATATAGTCAGGTACACTGATCTATAAGCTTCTACTATGTGGGGGTTGGGTGCTATTCACTGTTATTCTTGGTCCCCTGCATTGTGTCTGACACATGATATATGTTTGAAGGAATAAGGAAGTTAATGCCAGAGGAAAAGTACAGAAAGCAAGTCCTAAAGAAGTTCACTGAAGTGAGTAAATTTGGTTATATGAAGCGATGGTATGACAGCTTTCATGTAGGCTTAATGTAAGGAAGAGCCTTCTAAAAATAGAACTACTAACCATGGAATGAATGCCCAGTAGTGGAAGTACCGAATCATATGTAAATCTATTTTTAATTTTTTGAGGAATCTCCATACTGTTTTCCACAGGGGCTGCACCAGTTTGTGTTCCCACAACAGTGCATGAAGGTTCCTTTTTCTCCACATCTTCGTCAACGTTTATTATTTCTTGTGTTTTTATTTTATCCATTCTGATTTTACTCCCGTGGAAAAGAAACAAGACAAATGAGCAATAAAGAAAAGAAGCGACAAACAAACAAAACACAGACTCTTAATATGGAGAACAAACTGGTGGTCACCAGAGGGGAGGCTGGTCTGGGCATGGGTGAAGTAGATAAAGGGAATTTAGAGACACTTATCTTCATAAAAACTGAGAAATGTATAGAATTATTGAATCATTATATTGTACACCTGAAACTAATATAACACTGGAGGTTAATTATGTTTGAATTAAAACAAAAAACAAAACAAAAAACTTAAAATCTGTGTTGCATGTAATAAAAATATGATAATCTCGTATGCCTGCACATTTTCAAAGTAATTTTACATTAATCCTTTCATTTGATTCTTACCATGATTATAGTACTGTGAAAATAATAATACATGCTAAACACTATTCTACATATATTATTAATATGTTAATTATTATGTTATATTAATTGTTTAATATAAGACATATAAATTCATTTAATCCTCACAAAACCTGTGAGGCGGGTCACTATTATTATCTCTATTAGACAGTGAAACTAAGGCAGCAAGAAGTTAAAGAACTTCACTAACGTCACACAGCTTAAACGTGGAAGAGCCGGGATTTGAACACATGCCTTACAAAGCCAGCATCTGTGTGCTCTCAACCATTGCACCACGTGGTAGAGAAGCAAATCTGATGCTTCCTGGCCCTGGTCTGAGCCATGCCCAAGTGGCCCAGACAGTGGCTGCCTTTCTGTAGAAGGCAGCCAACTCTCCATTCTGGGTGGTTTTTGCGGTGCTGGTGTTGCCAGTTCTGAATGTTATATGGCATCCTCCAGTTTATTTATTTTTTAAAGTTTATTTATTTATTTTGAGAGAGACAGAGACAGGGCAAGTGGGGGTGGGGGGCAGGGAGCGAGGGAGACAGAGAATCCCAAGAGTGCGGAGATGGGAGGCTAGAACCCAGGAAACCGTGAGGTTGTGACCTGAGTCAAAACCAAGAGTTGGATGCTTAACCGACTGAACCACCCAGGCGCCCCTGGCATCATCCAGTTTTTTAAGTGTGTCAGTGAAGTGAATATATGCTTTAATATATATGTTTGTATATGTATGTTAAAGCAGTGTTTACACCAAACAAACCGGGAGGCTAGATTTAGCTTGCATGCTCTGCAAAGATGTGGCCTCTATCTTTGCTGAAACCTGGGGAAACACCCCTTTTCTGACATGCAGGGAGAGGTTAAATGACGTGCTTAAGGTGAGAACAGTGAGTTGACTCTGGGCGTTATGAAGACCTGGCTTTTATCTTGTTGTCATATCCATTCTGTGCCATGTTTAAGTAAACACAAGGTGAGGAAAGAAAGAACTGGAGAGGGAGCCACCCTCCCTTCTCATGGACCACATCTTGACATCCCTGTGGTGGATTAAAACGGCCACGGATCCTTTGTTATTCTTGTCATTGAGAGATGGAGTCTCTCCATCTGCTCTCCTAGTGATATGCTTGACCAAAAGGATGTGGCAGAAGCCATGTTCTGAGATGCCTAAGATTAGTCGTAAGAGGCCTTATAGCATCTGCCTGTGCCTTTTGGTACCCTTGCTCCAGGGATGCTTTGTCTGGAACCTGGCCACCTGCTGTGAGAAGCCCAAACCACATGGAGAGACATCTGGGCTCCGAGCCATCAGCCAGAATCAAGTGCCAGGCACGCAGCCCAGGCTTCAGTGTAGTGAGGGCAGATAACCCCTTCCTGGATGTGAGCCCTTCCTCCTCAGCTGCCCCAGCTGATGCCACATCGTTCAGATTTCAACTTCCCATTGCTGCCTCTTCTAAATTTTTGACCCACAAAGAAATGTGAGGCAAATAGTTATTTTAAACTACTATTTTGGGGTAGTTTGTTGCACAGCAATAGGTGACTACAACAATACCTCTAAATGTTTCACTCAGGGACACACTCCCAAAGCTGCAGCCTCTCCACCCTCTTTCTCTTAAGATTCTCCCGCAGAAATTTCATTTACTGCTGGAACTTCACACAAGCCTGGGAAGTCATTTTTGTAAAAGAGGGCTTGGGAGGTTCCATTTTCATATTGAATGCATTTGTCATTTGGACACAGCTGACAGGTAGAAACCCTCCGACAAAGGGGTGAGTGACATGTGTGTGTATGTCCCTGGCCATGGGATTTATCATCCCCACTCTGTGGGCCTCCGGAAGACAAGTAGAGTTGGAAGGATGAAAGAGGTCTCTGTAATGACTCCAGGCGCTGTTGGGATTCCACCTGGAGTCACGGCGGTGATTGAAAGGGCCTGTTGCGGGAAGAGAGAGCAAAGTGTGGCCCAGGGTTGCTGCATTGGACAGCCTGACACTGTGGGCGTGCCAGACTGAGTGTGTCTGTATCCACCTGGCAGCCCGTCGTGTTCATCTCGCCGTAAGTGCTGTGCCAGGGGCTGGGGCTCTGCCAGGGCTGGGGCCCTAAAAGTGAACAAATGTGCCTCTTTCTACATAAAGCTACAGACTTAGAGGATGTATGTGTGCATACACACTTATGTACATGCATATATACACATGCATATATACCTACATACATACATTTATACACATACATTTATATACACACATGCACATATACCTACATAAATGTATGTGCACAATGTAAACAATAAAATGAATTTATTACCTGGGCTGATCTTTGTAGAGTATAAACAGGAAATGGCTTTATTCTCTTATTTCCTGTAGCATGCTTTATCTCATTTCCCTTCTTTGCCTATTTTTTAAAAAATGTTTGTTTATGTATTTTTGAGAGAGAGAGAGAGAGAGAGAGAGAGCAAGCAGGGGAGGGGCAGAGAGAGAGGGAGACAGAACTGAAACCAGGCTCCAGGCTCTAGTGCAAAGCCTGACACAGAGCTCAAACCCGTAAACCATGAGATGATGACCTGAGCCGAAGTCATATGCTTAACGCACTGAGTCACTCAGGCACCTCCCTTCTTTGCCTGTTGGTGGCATCTTGGGTAGATTCCATAGCTGTGCAATTCCTTGTAACTCTTTTTTTTGACAGTGTAGAGTCCCTTTCGGGTATTCAGAAGCCTAATTCTGTCCTTTTTAAAACTTCTAGATCTTGTCTAATTTAAAGCTTCTCTTCTTTCAGAGCAGGTTTAACTGGTGGCTTGGTGACCAGGGGGGACCAGTGTGATCTATTTCTTCTTTTTGTGTTTGCATGTTTCCCCCTTCTGCTGCATGTTCCTTCGGGGCTTGGGGGTGGTGTAGGAGAGGCAAGGCCAGGCACTAGATGCTGCAGGGATAGGGGACACAATGATTTACATGACCAGTGGTCTGTAAGACAGGCATGCACGCCTTCGCCTGTAGCAAGTGGACAAATGCTACATGAGGCACATAGGTAGGCCCTCCTGCCCAGTACCACCCCCGCACCTCCAAGGTCAGGATTTCTGCAGTGCAGTTTCCGGATGTGGAGGCCACATTCTCTGACTCCTGGCAACCCCTTTCTAGCTTCTGTCTCTGGAGATCAATCCAGAGGCATCCAGCCCTCTTCTGTAGGATCTCATCAGGTTGCTCCTGCTCTGCTGTGTACCCTCTGTGCCATGCACTTGGCCCACAGGAAATGTACACGTCTAGGCTAAGCCTGACACTGCTCCCCTGCTGCCCTTTCCCTGCCATCCTGGCCTCCTCTGGCCAACCCTGTGCAGCCAGGCTCCTCCAGGTGGGAAGCAGGTTCCAGGTTCTCTGTCCACATGTGTCACCTAACTTAAGCTCTCCCAAGAATGCTCTGGACTGCATTTGGATCCCTGGCTGCCGTGAGGCCTATGATTCGGTGGCACAGTAGGCATCCTGCTGGGAAGCAGGACTCTAACCTCCTCCTCCAACGACTACCCCAGGATCTATAAATGATGCTCTTCAAGTCCTTTCTCCAGCTCCTTGGTTGAGAAAGGCCAAGAACTTCTATTCCTTCACTTCCCATTTCCAGTGTTCTTTCGTATAGCCTGGATGGTCAGGTGGTCTTCAGCTTCTTGCTAGAATGTGTAGTTACTTATCTGGTGTCCACAGTGTTAGCCAAGATTCTAAGATATTGGTAGATGTCCCATTAAATACAAACTCTTCCCAGCCACACTGATAACTGTTAACAGGAGCCAGGGATTAAACAAGTCCAAGGGGAGGAAGAGGCAGGAATGCCTTGAGTGACTGAGTATCAGGGAGAAGAGCTCTGGAAGGACCAGGGGGGTTTCATCAGGGAGGACAGCAAGGAGGGAATTCTAGGCAGACACATGAGAACAAACTTGGTGACAGAGTTTGGTGAACTCCAAGCTCAGCAAGTCTGCAAGTTGGGTCTGTGAGGGAGGAGTGACAGTCAGGACTACAGAGGCCAGCTGGCCCAGGGGAGGGGAGGCAGGGAGGGATACTGACCAGCCATAGGTATGCAGTGCTGCCATATCATTTATGAGTCAGAAGGGGGCTAGGAAAGGAAGCAAGGGAGATCAGTTAAGAGATTTAGCCTTGCTTGTATGAAGGATAATGAAGGCCTGCTTTAGGCAGGATAGACATAGAGAGGAGAGCTGGTTGGAGAAAGGTCTTCAGATAGAACTTAGTGATTGACTAGCTATGTGGTACTCAGGGCTATGGATAGGGAGTAAAACCTTGTCTGGGTCTCCCAGGTAATAACAGTTACCTTCAAAATTTTACTTCCTTACATCTTCCTTAGATACCCAATTGTCTTGTGTGCTTGAATCTCTCCGTTCCTCCCCAGAGGGGTGACAGACACTGGTAAGTGGGTGGCAGAGTATTTATTTGATGGTGGTGGAACAGGTCCATATGGCTACAGCCCATTTTGGCCACATCAGTAAGACTGAGAGGTAGGTGTATGGATATAGTCTATAAAACTCCCACCTGAGAAAATGCAAGGAGCTCTTATTTTTAAGCAGATATTTTTTGTGCAGCTTGTTTGGCAATCAATCATGAACTACCTGTGACATTTCTTCTCTTGTTATCTGGAATTGGTATTTAAGTCTATAAATCCACTCACCCCACCCCTCGGGGCTCTGCTCCTCGGTTTCCAAGGTGACACAGCTAGCTGGCAGGTAGACTAACCCGTGCTGAGTTGTTAGTTGATACCATAGGAGGCAACTCTGAGTAATGCCAGGCATTTTAAACCTAGTAACATTCAGGCTTCTTTTTAGAAGAAAAAAATATTTCAGACCCAAAGTAATGACCTAGATAATTTTAAGTTATAACATCAGTTCAGTAGGTATGCAGAACATTTGAGTGTACAGGGTGTGTTATATTACTTTATGTACTTTCATTGAGACCAAATAAGACTCTGAGCTCTTAATCTGCCAGGCCTGCAGGACATTGAATCTTATTACTGTTCTCTGAATCTCAGCTAACATATCTACTAAAGGTTGTGCAAAGGTCTTGGGAGAGTCTTAGGCAGGGACAAAGCACGTAAGCCTTTGGTCCTGCTATGTATCAGTGAGGTGGTCTTGTCCAAGTTCTCAAGGCAAGTTAAAGTCCACTTCTCTGCTCCCTCAAGACCATGTCTGGGGACCAGAAATCCCTAGGATCCAATTCTCCAAGGTGTGCTATGCACCCATTTATCCCATCTCCTGCGCCTCGTCCTGGTGGGGAGTGGGCATGGATTTCTACTACGTGATGGACCTTCAGAGATTTTTCTCCTTCCACAGTTGTGTAAGTCTGACATCATTTTTTCTATTTCTTCCTCTCTCCCTAGTAAGGGCCTTTGCCTCCTTCCATCCCCCTCTTGTATACTCAGCATATTTCCTTCGTCAGTGAAGTTTTTGTGGAAAGCTCTGTGTGATGTGTTCATCAAGCAGATTCAGTACGGCCCCACAAATACTCCTGATGTGAGAGAACACAAAGTGCCCAGTTACTGTGTGGAATTGAAGTGGTGGGCGATACAGACCACAAAACACAACATCTCAGTAAATCCTTTTACCTCTTGTACAACCATAAAAGTAAGTAAATGTTTTTTAATGCCTCTGCCTCTTAACACAAGAATAAACATAATAAAATTATTAATCAGAAACAAATACACACTCCAATAAAATTTATATATTTTTTTCCAATAAAATTTATATTAACAATGTTACTCATGTATGATGATGGTATTTGAAAAAAAAAAATTCAGTCCAGGTGTACATGGCTCTGACTCCAAGGCATGGGCCTTTGGAGGTCAGCATGAGTGTACTTTGTTGTGACCTCTTTTCAAATAATCAGCTGTGATGTGATTTGGACTTTACATTGTAATCATTATTTACATAATAAACATGCTGTGCTCTTTCACCATTATTTTGAGACAATTAAAGTAGCACCAGTTGTAACCAGCTCCATTACCAACCTTCACACAAGCTTAGACACAGAAATCATGTGGTAATGTCTGGTTTTTAGATGGTCATTAACATAAGCCCGTATATACTCATCATTTCAAAGACCGTTGCAATACAGATAGAAAATTCAGAAGTTTTTGGATTGAATGCTTTGAATTCTGGCCACCTATGAATCCTAGGCCCATGGAGGCCAGTTTGGAAACATTGCTGTGGTTGCATGAGTATGAGCTTGAGTCAGAGCTGAATTTGAATTCTGCCTCAGTTTCCACCTCTATAACATAGTAGTGATAATACTTACCTTCTGTATTAGTTTGTTAGTGCTTCCATAATAAAATACTAACAACTGGGTGGCTTAGAACAATAGAAATATATTATCTCACAGCTCTGGAGGCTAGAAGTTTGAAATCAAGGTGTTTGTAGGGCTGTGCTCCTTCTAACAACACCAGAGAAGGATCTTCTCCATGTTTTTCTCTCAGCCTCTGGTGACCTCACGCATTCCCTGCTTGTAGATAGATTCCCTGCTTGTAGATAGATCACTCCAATCTTCCATGTTCACATGGCATTCTTCTGTGTCTTCACATCATCTTCATCTTCCCTCTGTGAATGTCTGTCTCTTGTCCAAACTTCACCTTTCTATAAAGACACTGGTCATGGGATTAGCACCCCCTGTGACCTCACTTTAATTTGATTACCTCTATAAAGACCCTGTTTCAAATGAGGTCCCATTCTGAGGCACTGGGAGTAGGCCTTCAACACCTTTCTTAGAGGCTGGGGACATAATTCCAACCATAACATCATCCTTTGCTATTCTCCGGATTAGAGATAATGGATCGAAAATGCCAGGCTCAATTTTTAGGGGTGCCTGGGTGGCTCAGTCAGTTAAGCTTTGGGTTCTTGGTTTTGGCTCAGGTCATGATCTTGTAGTTTGAGTTTGAGCCCTGCATTGGGCTCTGCGCTGTCAGCGGATTCTCTCTCCCTCTCTCTCTGCCCCTCCCCCTGCTCATGCTAGCTCTCTCTCTCAAAATAAATAAATGCACTTTATAAACTTCCTGGCTCATTTTAAATGCTTAATAAGGAGCAGTAAGTATGTTCATAATAGGACGGCTCATTGCCCCACCCAGAGGCAGTTCATGATGACATTTACATTCAGCATAAGGGCTGTAGTTAAGGATTTCTGACACTACAATGTATCAGTGAGAGAAAGGCCCTTTATTATAGATCAAATTCCACTAAAATGTTTATGTACTCTCAAGGCTAAAGCTGTCACATTTCTTTATCTACCATGTTAGTCTTCAAAAATCTCTTTGGACCAGATTGTGAATCTTTTGATCTCATTCACTATTCTATCTCCACTATCCAACAGCTGCTGAGCAAATACCAGCCCCTCAGCCCTTTCAGTTTAGGTTGTGAGTTTCTTTTCCTTTAAAGAAGCAGCCTGCTATCTATCTATCATCTATCTATATCTATATATATGGGTGTGTGTGTGTCTGTGTGTGTGTGTGTGTGTGTGTGTGTGTGTGTGTGTATGTGTGTATATATTCTTCTTTAATTTTGTTCTTTCATTGGATTTTGGCACTGAATCTGATTCTCCCACAAATTAAGAAAATTAATGCCAAGCTAGGGGCAGTGAAATGTGGAACCCAGAAAGAAAACTTTGAAGGAAAGTGAATATGTGTGATTAACTTTTGTGGGTGTGTCCAGCTGTGTCCAAAGTCTTTGAAAGTGTCTGCATTTTAGTACTGGGCTGTCATAATCCATGCAGATTAGAGTCCCAAGGGAACTCTGAACAGTGGTCCTTGCCTCACAGACATGAAAACGTTCCTTGTGGAGTCTCATGCCCATTAAAGCAAGGAATGGAGCCTAGCTCATCAGACTGGCTGAGGGTTTTTATGTGGTGGAGGGAGAGTGGGGGACCAGCTTTATAGAATGCCCTATCAGGTAGATACACATTTGACACAAGAATGCCGAGTTATCAAGTTTTCTCCAAGGGCAACCATATATCTTGGGAATCCAGAGCCAAATTATATTTGACATTTCATTTAAAGCCTGAGACATCTTGATGTTAAACCAGAGTCTAAGAGTGCTAAAGTACGGGGCCGTTCAGTTTGACAGAGCGGATGTTTCTATTCCTATCTCACCTGCATGGGTAATAGACGAGTCCTGATAGTTCTTCCTTATTTCATCCAGATGAAAATCACTGAGTTAGCTCTTTGCCGAAATGACACTAGCTCAAAGTTATTTTCTCTCTGGCAGTGTGCAGAGAGCACATCTGGAGCCATTCGGAAGCTACATTGGGGCTGGTATTATTTATGCAGTGGGTAACAAAGCTATATTTACTTGGCTTACATTCTGGATTGAAGAGGTGTGGGTGTGTGTGAGCGGGAAATACATGAACCAGACCCTTCGGGTGACATTTCCTCCAGATGAAAGAGGGAGGGGAGGGGGTGGAGGCTGGGAGAATTGCCATTAATCCAGGGTGGCAGTGATTTCCATATCCCGCTTTCCTTTTTAGGAGAATTTTGCACTACTTGTCCTTGTGGGTGTTGGAAAAGGGGCAGGGAGAACAAAAAGGGACAACAGGAAGGCTATTTTAGCCCAGTGTTTTTGAGAATATGTGGAAATACTTTGTTGTGTAAAAATAAGAAAAATTTAGACACAGTAAGTTAGTATGGTGGTATATAACATGTACATAATTCATAGATAAAGAAATGTGTGTATGTGCTCAATTTTTATTCATATATTTTTGTAACTGAGGGAGTGCAGGGTCAAAAACATCTGGAGATAACCAGCCAATAGCCCGTACTGGTTGTTATGTTTACTGCTTTAGGAAATTACAAAAACAGAGTCAGCCCATCTGCTAGTCAGGAATTATTTTAGGAGTACCTAGTATGCATACAGTCCTGTGCTAAACTTTACAATAGAAACAGAGAAGCATGCGTGATGGGCTTCACCCTCAAAATGCCCCGTAAGGGGGAAGAGGGAGAGGGATAGCCTGAGTCCCTGGAAAGTTGCCAAGGACTATGAACATGCATCCGTGTATCCATGCCCATGGTCTACGTCAAGCCTCCCAAGTAGCAGGGGATCCAGAATAGTGGGTGAAGGAGTGAGTGACCAAGTAAATAAACAAATGAAAAAGTGCTTTGTCAGACTGAAGCTGAGGGAGAACTCAAATCACAGCGGGCTACAGTGGTCACAGAGAATTCTTGGACGAAAAGGAAAAGCTTAGGAGCTGTGAATTCTGTTTTATCTGTGAAATTCTCCAGGTGCAGCCAGTTTCGTTTCCAGAGACCCCAAACAGGACCCAGTGGCAAAAAAAAGGCTTCTTGAAGGATGAGAGCAGACACATCAACCCTCAAACACCATCTGTCATGGTACCTCTGTGCTCCAAAATGTCCATTTTGCCTCATTTATCACCTCTCTTTTTAAAAATATTCCTATCATGTTACAGCCCAATGTTACAGCACCAGTAGAGGTGTATTGTTGAATTTTAGAGAAAACAAAAAACAACAGCACATTCTTGTCATCCAGAAGTCAACATGGTTAGCACCTTATTACCTATCCATCTGTGCATATTTATACCAAAATGAGATCATACTGTATATACTTATCTGCAACCTGCTCCTTCTTTCAGTAATGATGTCCACCTTTCCATCTTATTAAGTTGCAAACTCACCAAATATTCTCCCAAAGGACACTCACATGACTCTTGTAGTTGGTTTCTCCTGTTATCAGTCCAGAACCACACTGGGCAGGCTGTTATGTCCCATCAGCAGTGGTACACTACAGCTGGCTTGTACTGTGTACGAGGAATTCTGGAAGCTATTTGATATCACACAGGTAGCTTGAAATCACCATTATAGGGGTGTTTAATGCATGGAAATTGGCAAATAGTTACAAATTGGGGCTTCCCCATCATATTGAACTGGTTGTGAAACATTTACTGGCACACCTTTGATGCTGGTATCAGTTAATCTCATGTAGCACTCCCCGCCCTTTCTGTCTTATGCCACTGACTTGTTATGCAGGTCAGTTGTCCCACAGAATGTACTATAATCTGGATTTGTTTGGCTTGCGGTGCCATTTGGCACACACGTCTCTTGTATCTCATGTATTTCCCATATACTGGAAGTTATGCCAAAAAGCTTAATGCATTCAAGTTAAACATTTCTGGCTAATTTTAGGTGATTTTAGAGGTACAATATTGTAGTATGCCAGTGGACACATATTTTTTGACCCATCATTAGTGATACTAACAGTGACCCCTGGGTTAAAATAAGGGCAATTTGAACGCTCCATTGTAAAATTACTTTTTTTCTCTTGAGACTAGAGAGTAATCTGTTTGGCATTATTTGGCAATGTATGAATGCATTACCTCAAACCATTCACCTACTGGTGTTAATACCAATTGATAATCCTTCCTTGAAGCAGTTAATCTAGTTAGAGTTTCTAAAAGGTTTTAGAAATTCCACCACTGCTCCTTCATTTGCTAGCTGATATTCTGATGTAAAGAACAAATTTCCCGCAGCAAGTGGGCTGTTTTTATTGCCCTGAAACCAGATGCCACCAGAAATGCAAGATAAATGATCAGCTGTTTTACTTCCCAATTTTCAAAGAGAGGAGTTGTGCAAGTACTTACCTCAAATGGTGACAAATGTGATTTCTATGACTTTCTCTTTTATAGTATCATGATGTACTCATTGATTTTTCATTGATTCAATCTGTTTCAACCCACTAAACTCATTATTCTTTTTGAGGTCCAACTTTGACAGGTTGTAGCCTCTCCACATTGGCCCCTGGATCTGTTTGGCATAGTCCCGTTAATCTTTGCAGGCTTGCTTGCTTTCTGATACAACAAAAGGTCCCAAGCTCATCTTGCTCCTCTTTCTCTCCCAGACTGAATCGGCCATTTCTTCTGGGAGCCTTGGTTTCTTCCCATGAGGAACGGTAACAGAAGCCATAATCTGGGCACCAGGGATATGCACTACTGTTGAGATTGCATTGCTTCTGGAATCTTTCAGGGGTCTTTGAATATATAATTAAAAAGTCGTGAGCTCATATTCATAATTTAAATTTGACTTTTAATAATGGAATGTTCTTACTCGTTTTACTTGCATTATTTTTATACTGAAAGTTTTGATTCCTAAAACAAAATTACTTGTTTTTATATTAAAAAGAGTTTGAAAACACCAATACCAATTTTATAACAGACAGTATAATTACGGAGGAAGGTTTATTTTTGTGTATGTGGTTATTTTTCCCTAGAGTATCTCACACTAAGTCTTTACAATTAAAATACTATGTTTTCAGGTCCTTTGAATTAAATTCTATCACTTTTACCAGTTTGATATATAGTTTCATTTGTTTCCATTTGTTTTCAATTTGAGGCTTTTTTTCCTTATTTAATTTTTTTGAGAAGTTACTATATCAACATAATTCAAAGGTCAGAACAATACAAAATATATACACCAAAGTCTTGGCTTTCATTTCCCCATCATCAGTTTCGCGTACTTATTTAATAATTAGTTTCCTATTTATCATTCCAGTATTTATTTTTTTAATGTATCTCCCCCCACCATAGACTGTGTACATCATTCTGTGTCTTGCTTTTTGTTATTGTACAATATTATTGGCGATCTTTCCGTATCAGTACATGAATATCGTCCTCATTCCTTTTTGCCTTTGCAGAGCCTCCCTTTTTAGGAGGTCTATCATAGGTGGAGGAGGTAGAATAAAAGCAGAAGAGGGGGAGTTAGGAAAACAAAAGCCAAACTCTGTTGTTTGGGAACATCAAAACAAGGTCAGAGACAAGGCGAAGTGGGAAAGTCCAGGTTTATTCCAGCTGGGGAGAAGGGCATGTTTGGTATTGAATAATGTTTTCTCAGCTTATACCAGACAGCTGCCTTCCTTCTTGGGGGCTAACACTTTCTCCAACAGCTGAGCCCTGCTTACTCAGTATGACAAGGTACAAGGCTCTCTGTGCTGTGGTAAGCCTGCAAATGAGAAGGACCAGCATTTCTTAGCTAACATCATGGTGTCCAAAGGATCTGATGATTGATGAGAGGTTGATGAGGTCAGATTGGGTCTCCTGTTGGAAGGAGACTGATGGTTGGTCTCACTGAAGTTGTTCTTTATGATCAAGTCCTAAAGTTTTGTGCTTAATTGATGAAAATGGGCTGATATAGAGTCCAGGAATACCAAGTTTATAGCCATGTTCATTTGTTACTTCATTTATTCAACATATATTTATTGACTGCTATTTTCTAGTAACTTAGCTAGGCTCTGAATATGTAAAGCAAAATAAGATATAATTGTGTTTAAAGGATCTTCTAGTATAGAGCAGGGGTCCCCTAGTGTTTTAAATTTCACCACACCTCAGCACTAAATACTTTTCAACACGCATCCCAATTATCTTTATTTATTCCTAACACTTTGCCACTCTAATGTGAACATTATGAAACTTACACAAAAATACACCTTACAAAGGGTTTATAAAAATATAGTGATTCTTTTTCTCTCAGAATGGTTTTGTGAAAACTGTTGAATAAAATACCAATGTAATATGGGTTAATGCAACTTGTTAGACATCCAAGTAGAAGTTAGGTTAAAACAGAATTTGTCAAGGGTCTTCTTACCTGGGTATCTAGGTATCAGGATCTTGCCACTAATGTTTACTTGGAGTTGCCCAGTTCAATTAAACCAAGTGGACTTTTGTATTTTTAAGCTAAGACTCAAGGAGACAATACAAATACTTCTTTTTTTGCAGGGTGTGGGGTGACCATATGTAATATCTACCACCTGTTTAAAGGCAAAAGGTCCTGAAATTGTTATCCAGTTCATCTGCCATAAGAAACTGGTGATGATCCTAATTGGTGTGGTTAAGGGGGTAGTTTGGATCCACCTTTGGATTTCTTCTGGATATACCATAGTATTCTGTGAGTTAATGTTAGTGTGTCTTACTCTTGATTCAAAAGTACTATTACTAAGGCATAGTCTAAGCTTAAACATTCAAAATAAAGCCTTTAAATACTTAAACTCTATTAGTTAAGTTTGATGAAGGAGTTTTTGCCTCCCTGGTGGTCTCAGAATTGCTGCCATCAGCTCTGTGATGCTGCAACATTTTGCAACTTGGGTCTTCTTGGCAAGAAGATTCTCTATGAGCTGTGGTGCTTAGGAGTGAGGGTGGGATGGTTAACTCCATTGCAGAAAGACCTCCTTCCTTCTTGAAGTCTTGGTTGAAAAATGAGTTCCCTCATTGTGGAAAACATAAGCACTATGACATTTTCTGCAGACATTATTAAACATTTCCATGGCAACAGTGAATTAGGACACTGAGTTAATCACTCATGCCCAATATTTTGTCAGTTACAATAAGATAGAAATATCAGTGCTAAATAAGAAATGTAAACATTTTTTTTTAAACTTCAGGCTTACTGTCTTAAGTTGGAAGAGAAATTGAAAGAAAGTAGTTTTCAAGTGTTCCACAGGAGACTTGTTTTTAGAAGAAATAAAAGAATTTTTTTAATTTCCATGGTTGTTTGTAGGTAAACAAGTGCCACTAAAATGTTTGGAAATCATTTACAGATATATTTAAATATCTCTTACTCCAGTCCTCAGAATTTACTTTGCAATATTAATTACTTAGCAAAAGTCCCTTCACAGGTAACTTAAAATGAGACTTCAGCCTGAGTCAGAATTCTTCAGATTTGAAGTGTCACAATCCAAATTACAGAAGCCTTGGCGAATTTTGAGGCTTGGTTTAGAGTTAGGCTGACAAACAGCAATGAGCCAAGCCTGGTGATGAAAGAGAAGACCTCCTAACATAATATCTTGGCAGACTCTCTGTTCTCTCTTTACGGGCTCTGCTTAGCTCTCTCTTGTGAGCCCCATTTGCAATATTAATATAATAACATCCGCATACATATATTTATAGGGTGCTTCTTTTCCAAGGAGGAAAGACATTAAGATTAAGCCAAGTATTTTTATTTCCCCAGCCATATTATGAAAAAAAAAAAAAAAACCCAAAAAACAAAAACCAATTGCTTTTCTTGCCTCTGGGATGGAAAGCCTCAGTTATCTACAAGTCACCAATTTATGCTGGGGATAAAGGTAACTGAAATTATAGCATCATTTTAAACCTCCATACCACTCTTGGGATTAATGAAGACAAGTTTGGAAAGTGAAATTTTCTTGGGGAGCATTTATTCAGCTTTGTGGCGTTAACCAGCAGAGAGGTGGTGCCTCCACTGAGATGGCCATCATGGCTCGCCACTTGCAGAAGCATCCAAGCATACTTACTGGCTCTTAATTGATACATATGCATGTCCTAAGCACTGTGCACCTGAATCTCCACTTGTAGCCCTTTAATAATTCAACTTATGTTTATTTGTGTGATCGTTTTATGAATGTTTGTATTCCCTTAGACCACTTGTTCCATCCATGCAGAGACCCTCTCTGACTTACACTCAGTTTCTGCACAGGTGCTAGCAAATAGTAGTGCTAAACACGTATTGGTGGAAGGAAGGAAAGAAGGGAGGAAAGAAGAGAAGACAAGGAGAGCAAGAAAGAGAAGGAAGGAAGGACTGAATTCAAAAGTACAATGTAGCTGTAGTCCCTGAGCTCTTGGTTGGGGCTCTTCAGGTGTTTTGGAGAGATGCGTCTATTTTTAGTTACTAAGAGCCTTCGGATCATGATGGGTAGGGTGAGTTATAGTCCTGTTTGCCTGGCTCAGTCCTCGTGTACTCTTAATTGACATGATATAATTATTAATAGTGTCCCTTTTCAGTCTCAAAAGTGTCCTGACTTGGCAGACAGATTATAGTAGTCTCCCCCTTATCAACAGGAAAAATTTTCCAAGATCTTCAGGATGCCTGAAACTATGGAGAGTACTGAGCCCTGTATACATTATGTTTTTTCCTACACATACATGCCTATGATAATGTTTAATATAGAAAATATGCATAGAAAGAGATTAATGATAATAACTAATAAAAGAGAACAATTATAAGAATATACTGTAATAAAAGTTATGTGAATGTTGTCTGTCTCTCTGGACATATCTTACTGTACTGTACTCACCCTTCCTGTGATGATGTGAGGTGATAAAATGTCTATGTGATGATATGAGTGAGATGAATAATTTGGGCATCACTGTGACATAGTGTTAAGATACTACCGACCTAAGGATAAATCAGAAGAAGGATCATCTGCTTCCAGAACTTCAAGGGTAACTGAAACCATGGAAAGTGAAGCCACGGGCAAGGAGATGGGGGGTACTGTATATGGGGATGCTAGGGAAGGGGATATGGAAAATGGGATCTGGTGGCATTAAACTATGCTGACTCAGTACTTTTCTGTTTTTATGAAGTATGGGCCCAGACTTCACCCCTCACAGCTTTGTATGAGAGAAAAAGAATTTTCTCTTTACCTGAGTTCTTGGCTGAAACTCCTGGAATAAAACACAGATTAATAAGAGAAAAACAAGTGGAAGTTTATTAATACATATACTTCATGTATACATGGGAGAGACCCAAGAAAAATGAGTAATCCTAAGAGGTGGCTTTAGAATTTAGGGTTTAACAAATATATTTTTTTTAATGTTTGTTTATTTTTGAGAGAGAGAGTGTGAGTGCTGGAGGGGCAGAGAGAGAGACACAGAATTGGAGGCAGGCTCCAGGCTCTGAGCTGTCAGCACAGAGTCTGATGCAGGGCCCGAACTCATGAACCACGAGATCATGGCCTGAGCCAAAGTCGGACACTTAACCAACTGAACCACCCAGGTGCCTCTAATAAATCCTAAGGAAAAGGGGGCAGGGTATAAACCTCTCAAGGGAGAGTAAATGATTATTAGGGACAATTCTTCCCATCTAGAAGACTAGATAGGAAATATGTCCAACAAAGTTTGTCTGGATGTGGTGTTGGACTTCAGTCTCCTCTCCTGTCATAAGACTCAATCCTACCTGGTTGATGAAACTCCTGAGGAGGGGGTTTCTGACAACTGTGTCCCTTTTGGAGAATCTGTCTTTAGGCAGATCTGGGGAGTTCAGAGAAGGCCTCTCCCTGCATTTGCTGTTAGGTGCCTACAGCTCAAAACAATAATTTTGTCAAGTGGAATATTTTGGGGTGACATATTCTGCTGCCCCTTCAACTTGCACTCCTTAAACTGACCCCATGTGCGGTGCTGCTCTACAAGAGCTTTTGAATGAAAATATTTATATGATTTGACCACCTTTTGGTTCTTCCAACATACACGGTCTCCAGTTTCTTAGCCATCAAACAGAAGTGAAGCAGCTGGAAGAAGTGGCATGTTCCAAGTGTCTCAGTGATTCCCTTGGTCCTCACTTGTTTGTGACTTTCTGTAGCAACCAGAGTGCTTATTTTCACTGCCGGATAAGAGCAACGGAGAGAGAAATGAGAGCCAGCGCTGGTTTGTACAATATGAACACATGAGGACAAAAAAGAAACCCTCCGCTGAGTTACCTGAATGTCTTATTTATTTGGCTTCTGTCATTGAGACGGGGGATTTGGAAATAACCAAAACATTCTGATCTTCCACTGTTTATTTAATTGTTTTTCTCACCGTATGTAACTAGTACTCCTCTGACTTCATGCTTCTGGAGGGGCAGCAGAACCAGACCCGCTAAGGGTTCAGTTGCAGCTCATTGTGAAGAGAATTAACACCTGAGTGCAAATGAAGCCATAGCTTGTCCCATCCTCATTTTGGCAATGAAGAAATCAAGGCTCAGAGAGGTTAGGTGCCTTGTTGAAGGTCACACAGCTGCGCAAGACTGAGTAGACCGCAGACCAAACATGGATCGCCCTCTGATTTCTGATGCTCTCAGTGAGGGGACGCCAGAGTTCTTGCTTCAGAAGGAATGTGCTGAAGCAGGATAATTGAGGAGCATCACACCAGGCTCTGAGAGGGATTTGCAGCCATCATGGGAAATTTGGGTGCGTGGCTGAAACTGACCTCAGTCAATCACTGTCTCTTTCTCTGGCTATTGGGAAGGAGGGGGTGGAATTTTTTGGTTATGGCTATAGTTGCAAGTTATGGGTTGGTATTTTGAACAAATGCGTTTTTTCTTCTTAAAAATTTTTGTTTCTGGTAAGGATAGATTGGGCACTTGGTTTGTCGTATCCAGCACCGGGAAAAGAACATGGCTTCTCCCTTCAAGCCTGTGTGTAGTTTCCAGCCTCTGCAATTTTATGTATCTCAGACCAAGTAGTCCATACATCTTAATTATGCAATTATTTGAAAGATTCCAATATTGTCTACTTCTCAGAGGTCTCTGGAATACACACCATACCCCCTCTGATTAGGGGTGATTAGGGGTGATTAGAGAAATACCTGATATCAAACTGTTTTCACATTTCCTTCTGTATCGATTGTCCAAAAGGTGATTATTGTGGCTGCTCAGCTGGCTGTTCTCATTAGGAATCCATTGATTGTAGGCTGGTTATGGTTCCACACGCCAGGCTAAATGTGCTGCTTTCGATTCATAGTGTGAGGCAGCCAGATAAGAAAAAGGAAAATGAAAGCCAGCATTTTATTGTCTAAGCTCTGGTTAAATTGCTCCACCTTCTCGCTACTTTCCCAGCTCCCTCCCCCCAAAGAAACAACGTTAATTAGTCTTTTCAGCTATGCAGTCTTTGGAAGCAATACTCTTGATCTATTGAAGGCTGCATTATTAAAATTATCTGCTGTGTCTGTCCTTAATAAGGTCAAAGAAGGAATCTATGAAAGCTGATTCATCACAAAGGCCCTGGGGATGCACATCATTGAGAAAGCCAATTTTATTTTCCTACTCCAAGAGAGAATTGGGTTGCAGCCTCCCTTGCTTATCAGAAGTGCAAAGCCCAGAGAATCCACCATTAATTTGGAGAAAGCCCTAATCAGTCCATCTGGCCTTTTTTTGTGGAGGGTTCCTCAAGACCAGGCCACCTGTGGAGGATGAAGTGGTGAGGGAGGATTTTAACTCTCTAAGTGAATGATAATTCCTCTCCGGAGATGCTTGTCGGAATAGATTTCCCTGTGAGCTCTCAGCTTACACTTCTTTAATAGTTATTAATGCCACTGTATTGGTGATACTTTTCTACCATGATAAAATCTCTCCAAAAAGGATTGCTATCACCTGCGTTCAACAGGATTTAGGAAGGCAAGATGCAGGGAAAGAGAATTGATTTTCCCTCTTTTAGTCGAGGACAATGATCGGTGTGTCTTATAGCACAAAGTCTGTAAATTACTTCAAAATTGCATGGGATGTTTTTCATAATGTGGAGACTCCCATCTTGGTCACTTTACCTTAATTTGTGTGTTGTTAAAGAAGAGTTTGTTTCCTATTTCTCTAAGAAATTGAAGTTCTGGAATTTGGGGAACAACCAGTGTAGGAAAAAAATGGTGTTTGGCTCCCTACTGCACCAGGCACATCATAAGCAATCAGTGAATATTTGTGGACTTGTGGATACACTGCCAAGATTAAACGTTAAAATTTCCCATGAGTCATTTCAATACAGCTCCCGTTCACAGTAGGTAATGAGAGCTTGATCTTTAACATAATTCATTTCTTAAATAAGTGTAATTTTAAAACTATGGAATCTGAGTACTGGAGGTTCTGTGAACTCTCCTTCACATCAAACTCAGGCAGCAACTGAGAAGTCCTCATCCAGCCTCTGGCTCTGGGGTCACAGTAAATTTTCCCCCCTTTACAGACTTGCAGTGATATTCCTAGAATATGTGTACAATTTTGGTCTGACCCCTAGCCAAATAATAGGAATGTTAATAAAATGAGCAGCAAAGTTGTTATTATTATTCAAAGCCTTGAAAGTAATAGATTCCTCTTGGGTGAGAATGCTGTGGTCATAAAGGTTTTTATTCGGCTTCTATCTAGAACTTTCAGGAGGGTTCCAGGCCCTTTCCTTGGAGTGTGAGGTATGAAGGTCCCTAAACTATGGGTTCTATCCAGTCGGTCCAGTTGACGATATTAGTAAAAGGTTATGTTGCATAGAGGAGATAAAAGGATTTCCCAGTTGGATGCACCATAGAATACAAAAAAGATTCTAGTCTGTTTTGGAAATTTTGGCCTGCATGAAATCAAGTGGCTGGAGGAGAGTATGAGAAGCAAGAAGGGGCCAGGCCTTCCAGGATCTGATAGATCAAACTGTGGATATTGGGGAGATTGTGTGGCTGACAGAAGATTCAGACCTGGGATGACAAGATCATCCTTGCCATTTACAAAGTTTGTGGCTCTCCATAAACCCAAAGGGAAAAAAAGGCAGGAATTCGGGCTATAGTAGGTCCCACATCGAAAACATCCTGAGATCCAGCCTTAGCCCTTGCATTATTCTCCTGAGGGCTTTTTGTGTTTTTTCTCAACCATTTCAATAACAAACTTGGAGGACACATCCCTGTTGGGAGACCACTAATTTTTATTTCTCAGTGCCAATGTCACAGGGAAAAATATCATTTTATGTGACTCTAGGAAAATTGATCTTCAGATGGGATAAAATATCCTACATGTACTCCTCATTTGATTTCTGATTTACATAGTAGCTCTGTGTTCAGCAAGGAACACCCTGCATGGCTTCCTGATGCTGACCTGGATTTTACTTAGAGCTGCCCTAAATTGTGTTATGCTGGTATACCTCTTGTTCAGTATTCAGTCTTGCTCCTCTGTAACTTAATATTATGATTTATTTCTGACTTGGCTTTCCTTTATCAAATGCTGACTTTTCCTAAGAGGTTCATGTGGAAATATGCTGCATGGCGGAAAAAAAAAAAAAAAAAAAAAAGAGCACAGTTTGGCCTCAGGGCAAAAACATGAATAGTGACCCAGGGACATGAATACAGGGCAGAAGAGATGGTGCCGTGGGTATATCAGCAACCAACAAAATTAACTCACTGCTTTGCCTCTTGCATGCAGATGTGCAGCGACTGTAGACTTTAGCACAGAAAATAAAGTTAGGATGTATTTGTCTGCCAACGACCTGTTCTTTTAACCTCGAAGTTCCAAAATTTGCTTGGAAACTGACACTTTCATTTTATCATGGCCCACTGAACCAAGTTTTAAGGTATGTGGTGGCTCTCATCCTACCTAAAAAGCAAATACTACTTACAGTCTAGTTCTGAATGATTTCAAAGAGCTCAAAGGTAAATGACTCAGAGATAGATTAAAATGTCCCGTGAAATACACCCAAATTTAACAATTAGGAGAAGGGTGCTTGAATAAACACATCAAGAGGGTTGTTGAGCATATATAAGCTTAGATGGTCCATATTTTGAAAAGGCAGTGAGTCTATGGCCTGTTTTCAGGGGCTGAGTAGATGGCACAGTAAGTAAAAATGGCAGCAAGGTCATTTATCAATTCATTTATTGAATAAATTTTATCATTTATTCAGTTTAGCAGTAGGGATTCTCTCCTATCAAGAAGCTTAGGTTAGACTAAGGAACAATAAGAACAACAGAAAATAAGAAAGCATTACCATTCAAGAGTATGAAATCGCTTTTCTCAGTCTTTTGGGATTGAAGACATTTTTGTTGGTACTGTGAAACTAAAACATTCCCTAAAAGAGCAGATAAGTAGATGGCTCCTAATGTACCGCCCAGGGCTTATGGTTTCCTATTATTCGACTAACATCCCCTTGGATGTTTCTAAATCACTTCTTCCAATTTCTCCAGTGTTCAGAAACCTACTGGATAGTGTGAGGTGTTCAGGAGTGGGTTCAAATCCTGACTCTGTCATTGGCTTGCTCTCTTAATCTTGAACAAGGTGCTTAGTATCCCTGAGCCTCAGTTTCCACATCCATGAACAAGGAGTAGTGAAACACCAGCCTTGTTAGGTCGCTCTGTGTGTTGAATGAAGTAATAAGGGAAGATGCTTAGCTGGCATTGTAACAATCTCTATTCAACATTCTTGGCATGCAGGCTCATCACTTACCTCTTCCTAACACAGCTCATGCAGTCTCTACTGGCTGTTGTATTTTCCAGTCTACGAATACCCTCGGCATTGTCCCATATCTGTACTTGTTCCACATTATTCTCCCGTCTGTGGAACCTCCAGTGACAGTGCAGTCTTTCTAGAGAGTCTCTGAAGTAGAAACATTACCAGTCCACGCTGAATATAAAAATGGACTCTTAGCAAAAAGAAAGACTGAATGCGACTGAAGATGAAATTCTGCATTTCCTAGGGATGTACAGGAATAGAAAGTACTTATTTATTATTTAAAACCAGGTTAAAGTTCAAGTATGTTTCTGTCACTATTCTGGCTGTCCTAACTATACAGAGAGTCTTGGTTCCCCACTGAGGCTGAAGCTTATATGTGATGGTCAGTGCTGCTCCTTACTGTGGTTTTCCCAGGGCCTCCCCTGGGACAGGCAGAGGTCTTCCTGCCCTCCATGCTATGAGTCAGACATGACATAAACGTCTCCAAATGGTTCTTCCCCAGAATCCTCCTTGCTCGCCTTCTGTGGTCCAGCCAGTCTGTGTGACCTGCAGCCTGCTCTGATGCAGCCCAGCCATAGGTCTCCATGGTGCACGTTGGCTGCTGCTTCTCAGGGTCACTGCCTTGTGGGTGGCCACCCCATTCTATTTCCAGAGTTGTCTTACATCCAGATGGTCTGCAATGTAATTTGCATTTAGAGATCCCTCAAGCTGGGGGCACCTGGGTGGCTCAGTCAGTTAAGGGTTCAACTCTTGATTTCAGCTCCGGTCATGGCCTCATGGTTGGTGAGTTCAAGCCCTGCATTGGGCTCTGTGCTGACAGCGTGGAGCCTGCTTGGGATTCTCTCTCTCTCCCTCTCTCTGCCCCTCTGCCACTCACTATCTGTCTGTCTTTAAATAAATAAATAAATAAATAAATAAATATTAAAAAATATATTTTTATCAATCCCTCAAGCTGAAATACTTTTGGAGGTAACAATTGTAAATATACCACTTTCCTGGGTTATGCCACCTTGTCCCCATTCAAATGCACATGCTCCTGGGGAGGAGGATACATGTCAAGCCATCTTTCCGTCGTTCATAGTGTTAATCTCAGACCGAGCTGAGTCGAGTTTGTGATAGGTGTGAAAGGGAGGAAAAATGTACAAGGGGGTGAGAAGGTTAATATGGGAGATGTCCGTGAAGGGAATGGAGAGAGGATTTGGGACAGGTGCACACACACAGAGGGCAGAAAAGAACCAAACCAAATGCCTCAGATGGCACAGTTTTGCCTCGAGTTGGCCCTGCTTGCCACAGAGCAGCCAAAGGTTTTCACAATGCTTCAGCCATGGTAGTAGCCACCTGTCCCTCTCATTAGGAGCAGAATCCCTTGTTAGTGGTAGATTCCACTTATGTGTAAGGTAGAAGTCCCCTGCTAGAGCAAGCCTTTGCAGAATGGTGTTCAGGTTTTCAGAAAAGCCCAGCACCAGCGTATTTCTTATCAGCTTTGAAGGTTATAATAAATCCCTCCTTCTGTTAATTCATAAATCCTGTAACCACATGCCATTTTTGGGCCATATGCTTTCCTTCCTCCCTCTAACCCTGGGAAAGATCTTTTACATCCAATCTCTGTAGATATCTGAATGTGAAATCGGGTATGGTTATCTTGCTCCTCTAATCAGAAGGTCAGCAGTTACCTGGGGCTTTTCCATCTGTCCTCCAGCTGAACGCTGGCATTTAGTAAATCAAAAATTGGTTACAAATTAGCAAAGCTGACTGGCTCAGTGAGATCCAGCCTGGAGACTTTGCGGAAAGGGTGGAGGTTTAAATATGGTTTGAAGGGAGATTCTAGGTGAACTCTATTTGTCAAAGCCGTGGAGTAGCAGCGTAGGAGATGAGAGATGTTCTCCTGGGGAAAAGTGTCAAATCACATGGGGAATGGGAATATTTCACAGGGTGATTATTGAATTTTGAGCATCGCTCTGAGTGGATTAGGTGTAATTTTTTTTTCAGATACAAGGAAGTAGCTGGCAACAATTTTGTCAGAAGTGTTTCAGTTTAGAAATCAGTAGGAAAGCCTCTCCTGCATTTCCAGCAGTTTGCCAGGTCCTAGAGTGATACAGGGTAAGTTTCAAAGTACATAGAAACACACATGTGAAATAATTTGCAAATAATAATATGAAAACCTATGTGGTGTGGATTACAGATGCATTAGGAGCCCTAGAGAGGGCGGGAAGGACAGTGTCAGCTGAAGAAATTGCAAGGAAGCTTCACAGAGAAACCAGATCTTTGTGCTGATGCCATGCAAATTTCTGTTCCAGAGGTAAGAAGAGAGGGGGCAGGGAAAGTAAGTCTGTCCAAGGGGAGCTGCAGGTAAGTGCAAGGAAATGGCCGGGAAGGGAGGATGTTGGTGGTCACTGGAAGACCGGCCAAGACATTTGGAGTTGATACAGATCAAAAGGGTCCCCCGGTGTTTCTCGAAAATAATGTAAAAGATAAATGGGGTGCTTTAGTACACATCTGGCCTTTGGAGTTGAGATTGGGAAGGAAGCCCAAAAAGGATTAGCATAATAATCCAGGCAGGACTTGATGGGACTGACCTGTGAGGAGGATGAGGAGGATGTGGAGAGAAAACAGTTTTGCAGAGGAAAATGTCAGTGAAAACCAGTAGTAATGCATCACAGGACAGACAACTGTAAATAACTGACAAACTTCCAACCTTCGGGGGAGGGAAATACGGTACTTCTGGCAGTGGTGAGGGGATTCTCCACTGGAATGTCTCCATTTCAGCCAGATTTCTCTGTCTCCATGTAAATCCAGACCCCCCTTTAATAGGAAGGGGTCTGATGTCCCTCTCTGCATGCAGCTGGGCTCAGGAGCCGGCTGGTCATGCTGGGATGTTAATGTAGCCCGAGGCTGCCACTCCAAGTGGAGCTGGGATGGGCCTGCCAGGTAACAGGTGGTGGCTGTGGAGGAGTCTCAGGGCTCTGAGATTTAACAGCCCTGGCTTTCTTTGTTGTGAAGGACTCGGAGCTCCCTGGCCACTTGCACCTGTTTTGTACATGCTGGGAAGCAGGTGCAAAAAGCCTGGTGATAGCGGGTTAAGTTCGGTGTGTACCTGGCTGGCCACCCAGTATTTTCATCTCAGAATGGCGGAGTGTTTCCTTTTTCATCATTTTCCTGTGCACATTAATTTGTGTGGAGGGTTTGAAGGAGATACGGAATTTTTCCCTTCAGAATTTACTGCATCTTCTGGCAGACATGTTATGCTAAAGTGCTGTTTGCAAACTTAGGCAGTGGTAAAAGTCACGAACACAATGAGAATATCAGAGGTGCAGATGAATCATGTTGGAGCCGGGGCCTGTTCAGTCTTGGTATTGCCAGAATTTAAGATGTGAGGGAAGAAGGTGGCAGAAAGGGGGAGGGCAGATGAGGGTCAAGGATGTAGGGTCAGGAAGTGAACTAAGCTGAGGAACAGACAGGTTGGATTGAGCAGTTTAGCTGGATGCTGGGGCAAGAAGGAAGAGACTGTTGGTCTGGAACCACCTTTTTTTGAACAAATTTGTTTTGGGGGCGGGAGGGGCAGAGACAGAGAGAGACAGGGGATCCAAACGGGCTCTGCACTGACAGCAGAGAGTCCAATGTGGGGCTCAAACTTCACAAAACGTAAGATCATGACCTGAGCTGAGGTCGGACGCTTGACCCACTGAGCCACCCAGGCACCCCTAGAACCACTTTTTATGGCAGCACTTACTCATAGTTCTCAGAAGTGTCCAGCCTGGGGAAGCTGAGTGAGGGGCTGACAGTGACTCCTTTGGAGCCAAGCCTACCATTGATGATTTTTCTGAGCTCATGAGAGAGGTAGTTCTCCTTCAGTGCAGCCTAGGGATTGGGAGGATGTCAGAGCAGAAATGGAATTTCTGAATCACTGTCCTATTTGGTCCCTGTAGCTGAGGCTGAGGGCTCTGCAATGGGGCATGTAACCAGGGCTCTGACTCCCCTTAGCCATCATTTTCACACTTGCAAAAAATGATGTATTTTCCCAAGCGGGCAGGTGGCTGCCTATGGCAACCTTCAGCTAAATGAAAGCATTCTCTTGGTCTCTGGGGAGCTAGATGCTGACAGACGGGCTTCTAGGATTTAGAATTTCCTAGGGTTGTTATTTGAGGCTAACAAAAGAGAAAAATCCATCCTGGATGCAATTAGATCATTTTTTGTTGTCTTCTCCCCCCCCCCCCCCCCACACAAATAGAGGAAAAAATGTGAAGGACAGGAGTTTTAGTGCTGTTGTTGGTAATTTTAAGCCCAGTGTGGATGAGATAATATCTTATAACAAATAAAAGGTCTAGTGTGCTCTCTGAAAAAGCTGTAATGCCATGAATACACTCTGTGCAGGAGGGAGATTCTCAATATATTCAAATAGAGTAAAGGAAAATTTTATTATGATACCATGTAGTAAGGCTCCTGTGCAGAACTAGAAGCTCCCAGAGGAAAGCAGTTTCAGAGCAACTGCCACAGACAGGGAGGGGCATAGCAGGGGGGGAGCACCTGTAAACAGGGTGCCATCCCATGGGTGTGTAATGATTCAATTGTGATACATGTCCTCCCAATATTGTTATTGCTAACGAACAGTGGTATATGTGATGACTCCATTTTTAAAATATTTTCTTTTTTTTATTTTTATTTTTTTATTTTTTTTAATTTTTTTTAAATTTTTTTTAAATTTTTTTTTTATTTTTTAAAAAAAATATTTTTTTTCAACGTTTTTTATTTATTGTTGGGACAGAGAGAGACAGAGCATGAACGGGGGAGGGGCAGAGAGAGAGGGAGACACAGAATCGGAAACAGGCTCCAGGCTCCGAGCCATCAGCCCAGAGCCTGACGCGGGGCTCGAACTCACGGACCGCGAGATCGTGACCTGGCTGAAGTCGGACGCTTAACCGACTGCGCCGCCCAGGCGCCCCTCATTTTTAAAATATTAACTTGGTTGAATTATAATTTACCTGCAGTAAAATTCACTAATTTGTTTTTTAATCTTTATTTATTTTTGAGAGAGAGACAGAGTGTGAGCAGGGGAGGAGCAGAGAGAGAGGGAGACACAGAATCCGAAGCAGGCTCCAGGCCCTGAGCTGTCAGCACAGAGCCTGACGCGGGGCTCAAACTCACAAACCATGAGATCATGACCTGAGCCGAAGTCGGACACTCAACCAACTGAGCCACCCAGGCACCCCAAAATTCACTAATTTTGTAAGTGATGCAATTTGATGAGTTTTGGCAAATGTGTATAGCCATGTATTTACCAATATGATCAAGATGTAGAACAGTTCCATCACCCTAAAATGTTCCCTGTGCCTTTATACAGTGAGTTCCCATCACCCCCCTCCCCGGTATCCACTGGTCTGCTTTCCATCATTATGGTTTCTATGGTTTCAGTTTTGTCTTTGTTTTTCCTTTCTGCTATAACTCTAAACTAACCTTCTAATTACCACATTGTTTCTATATCTATGTTAATATTACAAATCTCATTTTAGCCAAGGCTTTGGAACCTTAGAGCCATTCTGTCTCTTTAAGGTAGTTGTGTAGATTTTCACTTTGATCCATAACGTGGTTTATATGTGATCATAGTTTAGCTCATTTCTCTATGAGCCCTCCCCCCCCTCGCCCTCCCCCCACCAAGGTTCTTGGTGGGGAGCATCTCATTGTTACCTTTATGCTTTAAGAATTATGGAAGGAGATTATATGTGTATATACGCAGGGAGGCAGGAAAGGGTCAAGAGGATATGGGGGGCAAGAAGAGGCTGAGGGGAAGAGGACTGAGTATTGCTGATGGAGCAGATCCTGATCCTGGAGGTAGGAAGATGGAATATGTGGCTGGCTTTGGGAAGGGTGGTGGGTGGAGATGCTGCTGCTTCTGGGACAGCAAGTTAGAATAGATCTTGTTAGCAGGTTAATTTAACCTAGAGGTGAAGACTCTAGTCATGTGATGAGAGTGGCCAGCATGGGTAGACTTGGGGATTCTTAGGAGTGTGCTAAACGTTTATAATCGTTTGATGAGATGCAACACAGCAACAACATGGTATTAAAAAAGAAATTTCAAAGGAGCATTGAAGGGTCAGTTGTTCTGTTAGGCATCTGGGCACCATTTTCTATGGGTTCTTCTTTGATCAGCAGAACCTTGATTCTGCTCAATTAAATTTTTATTAAAAAATACTTTCATATCTGGGGCACCTGGGTGGTTCAGTTGGTTAAGCATCTGACTCTTGATTTCGGCTCAGGTCAGGATCTTATGGTTTGTGGGTTCTAGCCCTGTGTTGGGCTCTGCACTGACAGCACGAGCCTGCTTGGGATTCTCTCTCTCCCTGTCTCTCTCTGCTCTCCCTGCCCTCCCCAAAGGAGTAAATAAACTTAAAAAAACCCTTTCATATCTACATAAAAGTGTTAAGAATATTACATTGCACCCATAAGTCCTTCACCTAAATTCAACCCAAATTCACATTTGCTTTTTCTTTATCTCTCCCTTGGATGAAATATCCAAAGTATTATTCTTACAGCAATTTTAATAATTATTATCATCTTGCTGAATCATTTGAAGTATTTTGCAGAAGTCATGACTCTTCATCCCTTCAGCCCATGTTTCCCAAGAACAGGGACATTTTTTTTAAATACATAATCATAGTGTAATTCTCAAAATCAATAAATTTAACATTGATGTAATAGTACCAATCTGACATGCAGTTCACATTCAGATTTCTTCCACTACAGGAGCTTACATTTCAAGTGACTCTCCCAAAACCAAAATAGTGTATGATTCAAGAGAATGATAGTGTCACAGACCTATAGGTCATAGGGCTGCTGTTTGGGAGAAGAGGGGTACCCATTGACCACATATATGCTTGGTTTACTGGTAAGTGTCCAAGAAATACTTGTTTAACTGACCCAGAGTACTTGAACATTTGTTAAAAAAGTCATTTGCTTGTTTTTCATATTTTTATTCTTAGCTTTGCTTTGGGAACCCTGTTGGTAATGAGTGAGCAAGTCTGGGCCATTAGCTATTTGGAATACTTCATCTCTGCTCCATTTCTCTAGCGCCTTGTAACAGGCAGGACTATACAAAAGAAAACCCTTTTTACTGCCCCAATTCATATCAATCAAAGACCAAGGAAAGGATCCTAATATCTTTCTAAAATGTTTTCATTTATCTTGGAGTTTAGTTGTCATAAAAACTGTGTGTTTAAAGCATCCATTGGGTGTAAATGGTCCCATAAACTCTTGTAACTGAGTGACACGTGATAATGAAAGTACCTTCACAAAGAACAACAAAATGGATCTTTTTTTTATTGTAATCATCAAATAGTGTGCCCTAAGGTATTGATTGAATTATACATAAACCTGATGTGGAGCTATAAAAAGGATGCTAGCATGCTGGTTCAAAACAAACCACACACAGATTAGTCTGCGAGACATAACCTTAATTCTAACAGCATCCTGCTTCTGCTGGATGGATCACAAGACAAAAATATTTCTGGACAAAAATATTCCCTGTATGTTTGTTATGATTTAGGGTGTACTGTGAGAAATTTTATCAATCAAAAATAGGAAACGTGTATTCAAACAAGGAAGAGACATTTATTTAGGAGGCAAGAATAAACACACAGGAAGGTGGCTAATGGTCCAGGGTATTTCTTTGTAAGTCGCTATAATGGAGGTAGTGTTCAGAGGAGAACAGGGTTGTCAAGGTGTGGAAAAATCTAGGGAATACTTTGTGGAGTATTTGGTGGTTTAACTGAGTATCTAGTTTTGCATATTTTCTACCTTAAATGTTTAACTGTTTTAAAGAAATAAGCAATTTCTTTTCTTTGAATTTTTAACTTTCAGTTGCTCAATTGAATGTGTACAGTGGGTTGGGCAGAGTACTGGGATGTTGGGGTTTGGAATTCTGTTCTTCACTGGTTAATTTTCTCTCTGATAAGGCAACCCTTTAAGCACCCTTATCTGCACAGAACATTCCGGAATGAAAAACATGCTACCCCTCACATTTTTTCTTCACCTTAAATATCTATTTTTATAATGTATCTTATGCTTTTTCACCTTCATATATCTGCTCATGCTTTCTACTCCTTCTGGAATTCACTGTTTCTCATTTCTGTGCATCCCAGTCCTACCCATCTGTCAAGGTCTACCTCAGATCCTTCTTTGGTGGGAAGGCTGCCCTGATTGCCCCCATTGGGGATATACTCTCACCTTCTCTAATCTCTTCAAATACTTTTAGCTGTACATTTTCTATGGCCCTTCTCACTTCCTACTTGGTATGATAAGCATGAATAAGTATGTTTCCTGTTTCTTCTGATCTGTCAAGCACATGAGGACAGGACTTGAGCTTGCTTTTTGATGAACCTTTTTTGTCAAATTTGTGAAATTTGTAATGAACTATATAGATTTAAGAGCAAAATGGTCATGATAGGATATAACATTTTAATGAATTAGTCTAGGAAAAATGCATTTTAAAAATTTGTTGCCCAAACTGATATTTCTGGTCTTTTTTAAAATTCAAGTTAGGTAGCATACAGTGTAGCCTTGGCTTCAGGAATAGAACCCAGTGATTCATCTCTTACGTATGACACCCCGTGCTCATCCCTAAAAGTGCCTTCCTTAATGCCCATCACCCAGTTAACCCATACACCCCACCCCCCATTCAGTCTGTACTTTTAACACTTAAAGAATCTCAGGGACTCTTGATACTATTGTTATAACTATTAGATGTTATTTACATGGAACTAATCGGCATGGCTTGATCCAAGGTGAAAAAAGTGTAATAGTCTACATCAGAGTTTCTCAATCTCAGCACTCTTGACATTGTGGGCCGACTTGCTTTTGTTATCATTTGTCCTGTGTATTGTAGTATGTTGAGCAGCATTCCTGTTCTCTACTCACTAGATGCCAGTAGCATTCCCTACTCTACTTGTGAAAATCATCAGTACTTATTTTATTGTTTTTACATTTTATTGTATTTTATTTTATTTATATTATTTTATGTTATTTTATTTATATTTTAAGTAAGCTTTGCACCCACCATGGGGCTTGAAGTCATGACCCTAAGAGGAAGAGTTGTTCTACCGACTGAGCCAACCTGGTACCCCACCAGTCGTGTAAATTAAAAACATTCCCCGACATTGCCAAATTGTCCCAGGGAGCGAAGTTGTTCCCTGTTGAGAAACAACACTGTGTGATGATTTTGCAGTTGACAGAGAATCTTCCAAGCAGCTTCTCTTCATTTCTGTCTAGCTCTTCCTTTACTTCTCGGTTTATATGTAGCTGCTGTTGTTTTCTGTATTTCTTGTCATTTTATTTACTTGGATTTTTTTTTTTAATTTTGCTGTTATAGTACCTTAAGTAATATTTATTTTTTTAAGTTTTTTTTTAATGTTTATTTGAGAGAGAGAGAGAGAGAGAGAGAGAATGAGTGGGGGAGGGACCGAGAGAGGGAGACACAGCATCCAAAGCAGGCTCCAGGCTCTGAGCTGTCAGCACAGCTGACACAGGGCTGTCCCCCAACACAGGGCTCGAACTCATGAACTGTGAGATCATGACCTGATCCAAAGTCAGATGCTTAACCAGCTGAGCCACCCAGGTGCCCCACCTTAAGTAATTTTTTAAATGAAAGGTGTATGGATGGTAAAAATAAGTAAAAAGGAACCTTTGAGTTCCTTTTTGGAGGCAGATATACATAAGTAATTTTTTAAATAAAGGGTGTGTGGATGGTAAAAAAAACCCAAAAAGGAACCTTTCTTTTTGGAGGCAGATATACACATATATGCTTAATTTATTTCTGACAAAGTTGTCAAAGAAATTCCATGAGAAGGGGTAACCATTTCAACGAATAGTGCTAGAATGGTTGGATAGCTATAGTTGGATTTGCAAATGGTTAGAACCAAAAAAAAAAAAAAATCCTCAATTTTACCTAACATATAGAAAAACTATGTTGAAATGGATTATATTTCTAAATGTAATAGCTAAAGCTAAAACAGAGGAAGAATCTTAGTGACTTTGAGTTTTGCAAATAATTCTTAAATACCACACAAAAGGCACAACCAGTAAAAGAAAAAGCATTGAAATAAAAAAGTTTGACTTCATCAAAATTGAAAAAAAATTGCTTTTCTCATGTATGAAAATGAAAAGGCAAAGAAAGGCACACTCTGGGAAAAAATACAGCAAAACATATATCTGTAAAGGACTTGCATCTAGAACATATAAAGTATTCTCACAATTCAATAAGAGGAAAACTCCCAGTTAAAAAAAAAAAAAGACCAAGAGATTCTAAAGATACTTTATTATAGAAAATGTACAAAGCTACAAATGGCAGATAAGCACATAACAAGATGTTCAAATCATTAGTTATCAAGGAAATGCAAATTAAAACCTTTGTAAGATACCACTAAACTCGCATTAAAATGGCTAAATGAAAAAGACTGCCAGTACCAAGTGGTAGCAGAATGTGGAACAAAGGCAGCTCTTGTATACTTACTGCTGCTGGGGATGTAAGAAGGTGTAACTACACCGGAAAACAGTTTGATGGTTTCTGGGGGCACCTGGGTGGCTCAGTGGGTTAAGTGTCCGAGCCTTGATCTCCGCTCAGGTGAGGGTCTCACGGTTCGTGAGATCCATCCCGGTGTCGGGCTCTGTTCTTACAGTGTGGAGTCTGCTTGGGATTTCTCTCTCTCTCTCTGCCTCTCCCCCACTCTCTCTTTCTCTGTCTCTCTCTCAGAATGAGTAAATAAAAAGAAAAGGAAAACAGTTTGACATTTTCTTAAAAAGTTAAAAATACACCTCCTATATGATCCCATCATTCCACTCTTAAGTATTTCCCCAAGGAAACAAAAGAAAGCATGCATTCAGGGGCATCTGGGTGGCTCAGTCGGTTAAGCGTCCGACTTCGGCCTAGGTCATGATATCGTGATTCATGAGTTTGAGCCCTGGGTCGGGCTCTGTGCTGACAGCTCAGAGCCTGGAGCCTGCCTCAGATTCTGTGTCTCCCTCTCTTTCTGCCCCTCCCCTGCTCATGCTCTGCCTTTTTCTGTCTCTCAAAAATAAATAAATGGTTTTTTTTTTTAAAAAGAAAGCATGCATTCACACAAAGACTTAAACACTCATTTTCTTTTGCAGTAGCCAAAAACTGAAACAAGAGATACACAAATCATAGTATATTCCTGTTAAGTATCCCTATTTAGCATCAAACTTAAACTATTGATACATACAATAACATGAATAAATCTCAAACTAATTATGCTGCCTGCAAGAAGTGTGACAAAAGAGAGTATATGCTGTATAATTTTGTTTGTATGAAGTTCTAGAAAATGTGACCCAAAATATTTATAATGAAAGAAATTAGATCAGTGATTGCTTGGGGGAGGGGAGAGGGATGGGAGAAAAGAATTCCAAATGATCATGAGGCAACTTTGGGGATGGTGATTTTGGGGTTTTTATTTCTTGATTGTGATGATGGTTTCATGGTGGTATAACATGCTAAAATTGGTCAGATTCTACCCTTTAAATTTTACCGTATGTCAATATTGCCTCACATTTAATGCAACTATTAAAAAATTACTCCCCAAATTATATTTTTGTAATCTGTTTTGTAGCTTCAAAGTAATCTTCTGGTTTCTGTTTGGAAGGCAGGTGTTGTGATATGAAGAAAATGGGCTCCTCAGTTATGTAGAGGTGAATTTGTACCATTGCTCTGGGGAAGTGGCAACTTCCCAGAGGACTGACTTGTGTAAATTCTTTTGAGTTTCAGAACCTTAGTTTTCTCTTTTGGAAACAGGTGTAATAACAATTACCGCAGAAGACTGATGGGGAGATTACACAGTATAGGCAATCAGCTAGCACAGTGATTCCACGAAAGGATCAGTTCCCTTCTCTTCTGCCTTCTCCACAAAGCCAGTCGTAGGTGTAACAGGTGCTCAGTACACCCTCATTGTTTCAGTCACCATTTGCTTGTTTCAATTTAGTTGGTATAAGAGTCTAAAACACTTTATCAAGGATTTTCAAGTCTTGCTTTTTAAATCTTGGCATTTGAAATAAGAGCAAACTTTGTGACTAGAGCACATTGGAGTAATTCAACTGCCAACGTAATTGTATACTCACTGCTTACAGAAGTTACTTACAGAAATGTGAACTTCCCCATGTACACAAAGCAACGAGTAAGATTTAATCATAAAATGAGAACCTTGATTATGAGTTTTTGGACTGGAAAAACATAATTATTTGGAAAGTTCAGTCAAATTAATTTTTTCAAATAATACAATGCATATTTCCTTAATCCAGAAAAAAAGGGTTTGACTAATTTAATAAGGCAGGCATCCAGCAATTCAAAGAACAAATATCTTCTTGAGGCTTTAAGAAACTCTCCATATGGAATGTGCTATTGATGGCATTGTTTTCAAACAGTTTTCTTTTCCTCCTTAGTCTGATATGAAAGCCCAGGGAGCTACAGGGAGAAAGAGTACTACTATTCTATTTTTAAATGTCTTCGGTAAGACCATAGAAAAGTTTCCTGTTAGCCTCAGGCATTCTGAAGCCTTGGTTGACACTTAAAGGCTGCTTGCTTCCAAGGGTGGATTGGATCAGACGGAAAGTCCTTTATATACTACTAAGAAACCAGTAAGAAGATACAGAAAGCTATAGTCTGGGCAGAGACCATTGGTTAAAAGATGCATTATCAGCTGAATAAATGTAAAGCAGCTCGGTTTCTTCAAGCCATGGTTTAACAACTGCTTGAAATGTTGCTGTCATAACGAAAAACAAACAACCAACAAATTTAAAAACCACAAATTCAGTTTTGATTTTTTGGAAATTTGTGTTTAAATCATGTTTGGACTGAAGTTTGCCATTTGTTTAGAAAATTCTCTTTCAAAACTGCTAACCAGATTGTGCTGTGATTCTAATGGAGTGCCTTAAAATATTCAAGGATATTAACCTCTTCAAGAATCCATATATACTTTAAAATTTCTCATTCATTGGAGGCTGTTAGGCTTATAATAACCATGGCATTCAATTTCATCTCTTCATTTAATGTAAATTTTTGAGATTCAAATTATTTTTAAAAAGAGGCAGGTTATCATGAATAAATCAGTAAGCAGTAGGTCCCTACAGCGGACACTGTTAATTCCCTACCCACATGTTCATGGCAATAATGCTTCCTTGCATGCCTTCCAAATTTCCACTTGCCAGCACCTGTGACTCTACCTGGGCGTTCTCTCTGGCTGTTGGAGCCTGCTGTGGCTACCCATTGAGCAAGCCAGAACTGCTCATATATTCACCACTCCCCTTCAGATGAATAGTAAATATCCTAAATCCTTCCCCCAAGGGGTGGGATAACACCGAGACCCATGTTCTAAAAGATTTTACAGTTCTATAAATGAATTAAACTCCAGTTGTCCACTGTAGTGACTTGCTTGACAAATTTCATTGGTCCTTTTCTTTCCTGTCCCATCTCTCCGCACCCACACCATATCCAAATCACCCACTCTCCATACTCCACACCCACATCACCTTCACAATAAACCGTTGCACTCACGGTCTTTATTAGGCATACCTGTACCTTTTGATTTTAAGCTGTGCATTCTCTGGAGTCTTCTATTAGAATTCATGTGTTCCTGGGAGACTAACCCCCTAAAGACTTGGTGTTAGTTATCAAAGAGTAAGGTGATATGCTGTCAAACAGGGCACTTCTGAAGACAGACAAGTCAAGAAGGAGGGTTAACTTCAGCAGACTGCTTTCCTCTTTTCACAACTGCCATGAGAAGGCCAGCAGAGATGTCAATAAACCCCACCTCATTAAACTTGGGAAGGGATCTCGGAGGGGGCATCTCTACTTTCAGCCTCAGGGAGGGTTGCTTGTAATACATTTAATGATTGTAATGCATTTAATGATTCCTCAGTAGAGAATCTGGCTCTGTGTGAATCTGCAAAGCAGTCCCAAGCCTACTAGCCATAATACAGAATATTTTGTGCTCAATGATAAGTAAAAATTCTGCTTAAAGCTAACTTGCAATTATGGCTATATAAATAATGGCACACATATTTTTCTGTTGTGGCAGGATTTGAAGACTTGCTTAGTGCCTAAGACATGATGTATTTGAAGGGAGAACACAAACACATGACAATATGCCTGTCTCTGTCTAGTAGTCATATTTTTGGTGGGGTTATAACCAAAATAGAGTGGGGAAGGAGGCCGTGCAAAAATGCACATTGTCTGTTGTGTGGTGAGGGCAAGGCAAAAGGTCTGTCGGTGGTAGAACACGGTGTGGATGAGGCCAGGAGGTCAGTCTCTACTTGGATGAGTGAAGTTCGTACTAGGGAAGGGGAAAAAAGAAAACAGTTCTGAAATATTTGATAGGGACTGTGATTCCAGATTCTTGTATGGTACCATGTAAATGGTCTCTTGCTCCAGCTTCATAGGAGAATATGAAGCTCTTGGAAGGACACCTTACTTTTCAGTAATGCTGTGGAGATGCCTGCCCACCTCATCCCCAACTGTAAGGATAAACTTGAACTCTTGTAGGTGGGTGTCTTAGTTGTTGAAGTTTCCATAACAAAATACCACAGGCAGGTGGCTTAAACAGCAGACATTTATTTTCTCACATTCTGGAAGCCAAAGTCCAACATCAAGGTGCCCTCAGGGGTGGTTTTTGGTGAGCGCTCTTTTCTCAGCTTGCCGGTGACCTTCTAGCTGTGTCCTCAAAAGGCCTTCCCTCTGTGTGTGTGCAAGAGACAGATCTCTGGTGTCTCTTCTTAGAGAAGGAGGATTAGGGCTTGAATATAGGAATTTTGGGTGGATGCAGTTTAACTGAAAACAGTGGGAGTTATGGACTGGAAGCTAGCAGGTCTGAAATAAGTTCTGTTCCTCTTTCCTGCACCTTCCTTGGAGTAATGGGGCTGTGCAGACACTCTGGGCACTCTGTAGTCTAGAGGCTAGAGGAAAGGGATCTTCACCTAGTGAATATCTGCTCTGTGGAGGGCTATTCGGTATAGCATTTTAATTACCATATGAACCAAATCTTGCATTACAGGTGATTTGTTATTTTCTGTACTAGGAAATTGAAGCTCAGAAAAGTTAGCTAGTACATGACCAGGATCCAAACACAAAGCTTTTGTTTTTTCTACTCTATTACTGTGATTCCTCCCACTGAGGGATTTCTTCAACAGTTGATTACAGGTTCAACCTTCTGTATTCTTCCCTGGTATTCAGCTGTTATCAGTTGTTAAAACTTAATGGTGAAGCTTCCAGGCAGAGACATATAGTTAGGGAGTTATAGGTTATTAAAGGTTATTTTTTCCATTGGAGATTAATTATGCATAAATAAAGGAAAGCATTTTGAAATTGTCATATAAGTCAATGAAAATAGCATTTAATTAATAAATACCTTTAAAAAATGTTTATTTTTGAGAGAGAGTGAGAGAGAGAGCATGCACATGTGTAAGCAGGGGAAGGGCAGAAAGTGAAGGAGAGAGAATCCTAAGCAATCTCCACTGAATTATTGTGTATCTAAGCTTGAAGCCTCTGAGGTGATGTGAAACCATTTTTAGCCCTTTGCAGGCATTTTCTCTGCTCTGGTAGGTACTTCAGTGTCTATGTAAAACCTCTAATGATAGATTATTTACATTCTAATTATGCTCACCTGGGAATATGGAGGAAGCCTTAGTACAAGTACAGGTAATCTCCCAAATAGAAGTTTCCTGGATTGGTTGTAGAGTTTGTTTTCTTTCCTCTAAGGGATGTGCTATTTCATTTCATTTTTTTCTTTTATATATGTGGTCTTGTTCACATGGTCTTTAAGATGATGGTCACATGCATCTTCACAAGGTATTCATAGGCCTGCTACTCTTTCCTGTTACACTTCATAAAACACTTTCTTTGGGTGTATTTAAGTTCTAAATTGGTGGTTGATGTCTGCTAACCATTCACACGTGAGCACAAACATGTGCACACACAAGGACATACAGGAAGTATAACATTGGTCCATTTCATAGTTCACAGTGTAAGCGATGCTGTTATCATAACAATGACTTTTACTATAAGCTCACCAACTAAGAAGCTAGCCTTCATTCTTAGGAAGATGTTGATGTGAGCTGCCATGGCAGTCACTAACTTGTGGTTCTTTACACCCAAAGAACAACAGAAGTTTACTTCAAGATGGAAACCCTATAATTACATCTTTTTTTTTTTCTTCTGGTTACCAGACAGTCCCCTATTTCTTCAACTGCTGCTTCTATTGCATGGTTTCCAAACTCCTTTCTATTGTGTCTGCTTTTCTGGTTTTATTCTTTATCGACCTATCTTCTCAAAAATGGCTTTCACGTGTGGCCCCCAGAATCCTTGGGTGATCACTGAGTACAGTGGTAATTTGCCACCTGTGATTAAAATATTACACTTCTGATATAGACTAAGATTGCACAAACTATAAAATATCAGTGTCACATAATTGGTTGATAGTGGGCCTGCAGTCAACCAGAAATTTTCACTTGAATGCTGGCTAAACCAGGTGTTGGCTATTATCTTGAATGGGCTTAGCATGCTTATAAAAGCAGTGAGAGAGTGCTTTCTCGCCCCTTTTCCCCTTTGTGAGGTTACAATCAAGAGAGAGTATCTGCTGGTGCCTTAATCTTGGACTTCTCAGCCTCTGAAATGGTGAGAGATAGATGTTTTTGTCTATATATCACCTGGTTTATGATGTTTTGTTATAGCAGCCTAATGGACTAAGACAATATGAGTAACAAGTGCTTTTGTATGTATCAACTCTTTTGAGGTGTGTAAAATATATCAGATAGGAGTTATGGGCATTATCTTATCCATTTGGTAAATGAGGAAATAAAGGCCCAGAAAGGTTAGGTGACTTAGCCGTCACCATATAATTTCTAAGTATTTAAACAAAATACCTTTGGGTTTCATTGTCTTTTGAGTATGATGAAATAAGATTTATTTTATTGTTTATAGAATTTGCAGTAATGCCCAAGAGCTAATTGTCTAGTTAAATGTATTTTTATTGCACAGGCATACATAAACTGTGCATAGATGGGTTTTTAAAAGAAATAAATCTCTTATTTCACAGCTCCAAGAGAATAGTTGATTTCACTTTAGCATGTTTGTTTTGGTTGCTGGATGTCCACATTTTATGTGACTTTAATAGTAGGAATTACACATTTAATCTGAAGTTTTTAGTTAACAATATGCTATAAACATCTCTGTTGTAGTTAGTTCATTGCCATTATTTTTTGAAAATTATATTTTGAGTTTAATAGTTTATGTAATTAAAAATAGTTTAGGTAATTCCACAGTGACTGTTGATAAAACTAGTATTAACTTCCAGAAACTGTTAGGTAAAAAAGGCCTGTTGCTATGTAACAAGCTGCATGTATCCATATTGCATTCCAAAGGGGTTGTCATTATGTGCCGAGGTTATGGTCCTATAGTCATGGCCTAACATTCTAAGGGTTATTTTGTAATTATTTTGCTAACTTTGATGCAAAATGCTATCACATGTTGTCATTTTGCATTAATGGTAAATATTTTCCCATGTCTTTGGCATTTTTTTCATATGCTTTTTCCCCTGTTGTTTGACATGTTACCTACTTAAAAAATTTTTTGATGAACTACTTACCAAACAGGTTTGAATCCCGATGATGGATAAAGTTTAGGTTACAGCTTGTATTCTCAATGATGCTCATAATTAGACCGAATCTCTCTAAAGGGATAATTCTCCATGTGTTATATATGGTTGGTTTTTTTGGGGGGAGGTCTATTGTGGGTCTTGTGCAAAGGGCTCCGGTTAACTCCCTCAGTGCCCTTGTGTGCTGGGTTCCCCATTCTCTTGGAAGAGAGAAGTGTTTGAGTCTGGCACACCTGGACTTTCCATGGAGTTTTGCTCTAAGAGAAGGTTTCACTCTCTGCTGCTTTCTCTTTTAATGAGGAGACGATCAGAATAGCCTTTGCAGCTGGAGACCAGACTAGCTCAGCCCTAAGCACTTTGACCTTAAGTGTCAACTATTGGCACCTGCTTTCTTTGTGGGACATTGGGTTTGTACACAGCCTGCCTGTCCTCCTTGGTGGAAGCCTCCAGCACCAGCTTACTTCTTATCAGGCTGTCTAGATAATGCTTCCAGAGTGGGGGTGTCATTTATTGGATAACATGCTTGTGTATCCACCAGACTCAAAAGAAATCAGGCACTTGGAATCATTGTAAGTATAAAGTGATACATAAGATAAAGATATGGGTGACCCCACCATGAGCAGTTTGGTACCAGTGATCACGTGGGAATGTGTTTTTTGGTCTTTTTTAACTCTAACATGCAGATATAAAAGGATTTTGGTTTTGGGAGAGGGAGGAAAAGAGGGATCAGATATCTGTTAAATCCTATTACTAAAAAAAAAAAAAACCAAACATTATTACGTATTCTAAGTGTATTTGTATGTTAGATAATTGCATAATTGTCTTTAAAGATTGAAAACTAGAGTTTTAATATGGCAATAAGCACTCTTCTGACAATGTAATAGCTTTCAATTTCTTAATTTTCATACTTGTTTGTCCTTTATATGAACAGAGTGAAGTTAGAAGCAACCGATCAAAACTTTAAAATTAAATTCTTTTCTTCTGAGGGGATTTACTTAAAAGAATTTCTAAGTTTTAGAAGTAAACTTTCCATTAAGGTTTAATGCAGAAAGGTGCACAAAATGTATATCTGTTTCCACAAAGTGAACAGATGTGTATAACGAGCACCACATGAAAGTAAACCCCAGTTCCTGTAAGTCTCTTGCACCCCTTCTCCGTCACTGTCCACACCCCATCCCCACAAAGGTAACTATTTCTTTCTAGTGCCACGGATGAGTTTTGCCTGATTTTGAAATATGTAATTGGAATTATGTAATAATTCAATATGTACTCCTGTGTTTGGTTTCAAAAAGTAAATTTTCTAAGGAAACCTTAGGTGCTAAGAATGATTTTGTATGTGGTTATTCTTCAGAGGTGTTTTGTTTTTTTTCAATTATGTATCATGCTTGTTCAATATAGCAAGTTTGAAAAAAATGGAAAAATAGGAAGAAGACCATTACTATTCCTATCACTGAAAGACAACCATTTTGGATATTTGCTTCAAGTATTTTATCAATGCATCCGTTAACTAATAAATTTGTAACTCGGTTTTGGAGCACCCATGATGTGTAGGCAACTAAGATAGGCACAAAAAAAAAAAAAAATGTGGGCAAATAGTTGATTGTTACATAGTTAGAAAAGTTTGTAAGTTTAGTTATATCTTGCCTTTTCACTTAACACGGTAGTGTAGGCCTTCTGCATTTCCATGCTGGCTAGTTAAAGTGAGGACAAGAGGGAAAACACACAGGCAACTGACCTCTGGTCTTGAGTTTGCTTAAGCTTGATCTGACCATCTGTGGGAAAGAATAAAAGATTTCCCTACAGCTCTCTTGGTGGAGGGGAGGGAGAGAGAGGAATTGGGAACAAAGAATGGAGAAGGGCTAAGGGGTTCCAGTGACAGGGTGAGGAGTTCCTGCGTCTTGATGGTGGACATGAGGGGAATGTTCTGGGCTGGTGATCAGTGAATAAGGACTTGGAGGCCTCAAAACTGAGGGCAAGCTAGGAAATCAGGAAATGAAGGCAATGACAAGGGGGCAGCTAATAAGTGGGAAACCAGCAAATTAATCCTAGGAGCTGATACAAGGAAAATGGAGTATTCATAAGCTCAGAAAAAGAAAAAGCAAAAAAAAAAATTTAAGAAAAGTGAGCTGGTCCTGGATCAGGGTTGGTGGAAGCTCTGGGTAAGAAGATTAGTGGAGACTGCAGGCTGGAAGATGGGTCACAGGCTTCAAAGGTTCCCAGTCCAACCACTTCAGGGGAAAAAGAGGAGGCAATGGAGGATGATTCTCGTGACCTCCTCCTTTCAGCACATGTTGTGGAGGGCATCAGAAGCTGAAACTCACCTGAGATTTTTAGGCCTAAGCTAGAGGGTTACAGAGCCTGCTGCTTTGATAAGAAAATCCTCACTTTTATTTATCCCTGTTATCTTGTGAAGATAAGCTAGGTTGGAATAGAACTTTTGACATTAGTTAGCACTTCAAATAATGGTTGAACTGGAATGTTAAAGGTATTAATAGCTGTCCTTATCTTAGTTAAAACATATTGAGGGCTTTGAAGTCTTAAAACTAGTGAACTGTATCTCCTTAATCTTCACAAAGATCCTATAACATAGGTAAACATACCCATCTTACAGAGGAGGAAACGGAGTTTCAATATAGTTAAGTACTTCGTACAATGAAAGTCAGCAAATGTGTGGCAGAGGGAGACCATATGCCATGTGAACCTTCTGCTAAGTATTATCCGGAGCAGGGGGTGTGAGAAGAACCTCCCTGCAAGGAGCTCTCAATCCTGAAGACTAGGTCATCAACCACCTCTGCCTACATAGGGGAAGTGAGACTGTGCGGCAGGGGCACAGAACAAAGGGCAGCCCCAGAACTTGTGTTCATTTGCTTGGGTACGAAAGGGGTAACCAAGGTGGTGATGCTGGAGGTTCACAGCTGAACTCTAGAGGGGCAGAGATGTTGGAATCAGAAGGAAAGCAAATGTCCCTTCTCCAGAGCAAGGTGCCAGGTGCTTGCATGTACATAACAAGGATCTTCAAAGAGAGGTTTTTGTCAGGCTCCCTGCAGCACTCCCTGACCTGTCAAGTTCAAAACCTGATTCCCTATTCTCAGCTGAGTTTACTTTTTAATCTGATGAGAATTTATCACTTGAAAAAAGTCTTCATGGGCATGATAAATATTTTAAAACCTCTGGAAAGTCAGGGGAACTTTAAAACTCCTTTGTTCCTAGGATGCTTTTGCTTCAGGTTTTTATGAGCTTGCTCCTGCTGTGTCTTCATTTCCAGGTACCTTCTGGAGTGGTACTTCGCGACCTATTCATGAGAATATTTGTATAGCATTCTGGGGTATTTTCATGACTTGAGGGAGTTCTCTGTGAAATGGTGAAAACAGTCATTACCTTTTCTGCTAATACACAGCAACAAAAATATACTTCTTAAACTCATTTTTAGAGAAATCTGAGCTTGCTTCAGCTTCAAAAACTTTTGGGGGTGGAGGGCACCGGGGTGGCTCAGTCGGTTAAGTGTCTGTCTTCAGCTCAGGTTGTGATTTCATGGTTTGTGGGTCTGAGCCCTGTGTCAGGCTCATGCTGACAGCTCAGACCCTGGAGACTGCTTCGGATTCTGTCTCTCCCTCTCTCTCTGACCCTCCCATGCTCATTCATTCTCTCTCTCTCTCTCTCAAAAATAAACATTTAAAAAATTGTTTTATTTTTTATTTTTGAGAGAGAAACAGTATAAGTAGGGGAGGGCGGAGAGTGAGAGAGACAGAGCAGGGTCCAGGCTTTAAGCTGTCCATACAGAGCCCGACACGGGGCTCAAACCCTTGGACTGTGAGATGATGAGCTGAGCTGAAGTCGGTTGCTTAACCAGCTGAAGCCACCCAGGCGCCCTGATGGCTTCAGCTTTTTAATACGGAGTTAATGTTTGCAAGGACTACATACAATTTCTGATCAAGATTTTAGTGATATATTCAAACTGTTCATTGTCTTTGTCAACCAAGAAATCTTATTCCACAAATGGTTTCAGAAGAAACTTAAAACAATTTTTGCAATTATTTTACAATTTACAACTGCTGAAATTACATTTAAGGATCTAACAGCTCTTTTCTTTCATGGACTAAATGTTGACATTTCTTGTGATAATGTGAAAAGATTAAAATCTAATTGAACTTCTTGATAGTAAGTATTTAGAAATAATAATGGAGTTCTAATTTGCAGAACGTGCATGGATTGTTAGAGCTGTCACTCTCCGATAACTTGGTTGCTAATAAAAGGGCACATCAGCTGCAGACTGATAGAAGTTTCTGTATATATGAAGGCAGGGATTCAGGGCGCTGCCTGAAGACTTACACGCCAGGCACTTCCACCTGAGCCCCTACCTCACCCCGAGTGGCCACACCTTGGGCCACAGGTAGAAAGGCTCCTTGTTTACCCAGAATACGACCTCTCGCAGCTTTGTTGGCTCTTCAGCAGCAATGCTGTCCTTTGCAGCTGGCCTCTGAAGTTTATTGTCAGGGAATACAGCACCTCCCCGTCTGCATTCAGCCCAGCAGTGCGCACAGCAGCCCCTGACAGGCGTCACTTATCTTGCCAGTGGCCTGGGGGTGTGTGGTACTTCAGACCCTGCTCCTCTCCAGTATGCTCCATGCAGCCTGGAGGAGGCAGATGATGGTTACTACTGGCCTGTTGGCTTAGGCTACACTAGACCCCATCTGGCTGCCCCAGAGCTGAAGGGATCAGTAACTCCTGGTACCTGTTGCAGCATACTTTTTTTTTTTTTCTTCCTGAAAGGTCTGATTTGGAGGGATAAATTCTTGTTGTTCCTGATTTTATAGGAAATTGAGCTTCCTTTAAAGTTTCTGGAATATAGTCTACTGTCATAGCAGATGTTCTTGCAAACCGCCTATTTGGGAAGACAAGAGGCAGCAAAGTGTAATTTCTTAGAGGGTAGACTCGAGTGCTTGACTGGCAGGCTCCAGATCTTAGCCAGTTGCTAGCTGTGTGCACTGTGTCCCTCTCCCCATCTGTATAAAGTAGGGATGATCATGATAATGCTGAGAGGATTGGCTTAGTGAATGCATGTTAACTACTTAAAATAGTGTCTAGTGTTGTATCTGATGGTATTGGTTGATGAAAAATTGTCAAGAACAACAAGCTGATGTTACAGGCGTTTCTGAGAAGTTGGCTAGTACTCTAGTAGACTGGTAGTTTTGTTTTTGATGGAATTGGATTCAGCAGAATAAACAAGGGTTATGAAATCTGAATACCTTTAATGAATTACTAGATGGTGGTCTTTGTTTTGGGTTTCACTTTTCCATCTGTATCCTTCTCTGCCCCCAGAATGGACATTATCTTTCCATTTTAATGATTTGCAACAAGACGACAAGCCACAATTAAGGTTAGGGCTTACACCTGGAATAGCCACCTACCTCTAAGAGGATTGAATCTTCTGTTTAGTGGCATTGAGTTGTGAGAGTAGCTTGCAGATAATACGGAAACTCACGGACATTTAAAAGTATTATGCTCCTTGGTATCCAGATCATCTCAATTTTTCACATTGTTTGAACCTTGGACTTGGGATAACCATAATAACCAAGAGACCACTTAAAATTTGAGTCTTAACTAAAGACACAAGTTGGCTTCACAATTGAAATGGGAAGTCTACAGAAGGAGCAGACTTTGTCTTTCTCCCATTACAGGTTTTGTCACAGGAAAGTGGATTAATACAGTAACACTTCATTGTAAATGGACATTAATGAATGCTAAATTACCACCAAATTCCTATGGAACTGCACATAGCTACTTTTACATTCAAAGAGTTTTTTATGATTAATGTTATTGTAATGAATACCAAAGAAATTAATAACCATTTGTCACTTTAAAAAGTGTTACCGATTAATTTTATGCTATTTTTCTATTCTCATTTGTCATAAGAGTGAGAACCTAGAATTTTAATGTCTAATATGTGGTGTGAATTAAAGAAGTGGCCGTGCCACACTGACCTTTTCAATATTCTAATCTTTGCTTCACTGACCTCTTAGACCTCTTCCTGGCAACAGTTAGGTTTTTGAGAGGAGGGAGAGCTGAGCCTGTTGAGTGAGTGAGCAGAATGAGGAAATATTTTAAGACACACTTTCATAATTCACTGACTGTATTGGAAATTCAAATTTTCAGACTATTCATTATCTTGACAAACATTGTAATGTGTGCAGAATATGGCACCACATAAATCCATTCTGGTGACAAAGAGTGTAATGAGAATGGGAAATAGTAGAAACCCAAAGCAATCACTTTACAATCTGGAAACTGGATAAAATGAAGGTCCCACCAGGTTTCACAGGAGTTCTTTCTTGGCACTCTTAACAGTTGCTTTCTGCAGAAAACACAGCACGGCCCCATATCCAGGCAGTCATAATGGGAATTTGGACACATTCATTTGGAAAGTGGCCTCTATCCAAGTAGAACATCAATTTAACAAATTCATGTCCTTTACTCTGTGGGGCAATGACTTGACATCGATTGCTATTGAATAATTCACTTCTATTTTGAAGGGACATATATACATGTATTTGTGTTTTCGTTCACTTATTCAGCTATTCAATACATATTAAGTAATGTGGGTGCACAGCATTATGCTAGCTAGTATGTGAGGCTTACAAACTAAGATTAAATATGGAAGAATGGACACTAAAAGTACAAATATCTGAGGATAGATCTCTTAAGAATGAGAAACTTGCTATATTTTTCTGGAGAATAGAAGAATGATCACTCTGGTCATGAGGAGCCTGGGCAGTTGTGTGTTTTGTCCCTGGAAGTGAGTATGGCAAATCTGCATGAGAAGGGTATTTAAAGGATAGGCTAAGGGATGACCATAGGTTTGTATTTTCAATGATTTTATAAAGAATGGGACATACCAGTATAAAGTTCTATTATTCAAACAAAATTTTAGCCAGTCACAATCAGTACATGCATTGCACCAACATCCGTGCTTAGCACTTGCTATAGGAAAGCCTCGTTTTTACAGAGTGTTTAAAGAGGTAGGAGCCAGTGAGCTATGGTTGACACTGTGTCCCACTTAAATGTACTAGTATTTTAGTGTCTGTGGTGACTGCACTACTGTATGTCTAGTCTGTGTGACTAAAACATGCAGTCAGAATAGTTTGATAGTGCTTTTGAAAGCGGGTGGGTGGTCTGAACTGAAAGTATATCCAGTTGCTGAATTTCAAAGCAGCATCATGGATTAAGACAGGGTAGGCAAGTATTAAAAATGATTTCTTGAGGGAGGGGGACACTGGGTGGCTCAGTCAGTTAAGCTTCCAACTTCAGCTCAGGTCATGATCTTGAGGTCCATGAGTTCAAGCCCCACATGGGACTCTGTGCTGATAGCTCATAGCCTGGAGCCTGCTTCAGATTCTGTGTCTCCTTCTCTTTATGCCCCTCCCCTGCTCATGCTCGCTCGCGCTCTCTCTCTCTCTCTCTCTCTCTCTCTCAAAAAACAAAAACAAATATACACTATTAAATTTTTGAAAAATGATTTCTTGGGGCACCTGGGTGGATCAGTTGGTTAAGTACCCAACTCTCGGTTTCTATTCAGGTCATGATCTCGTGGTTCATGGGTTCGAGCCCCTGCTAGCACAGAGCCTGCTTAGGACTCTTTGTGTCCCTCTCTGTGCCCTTCCCCTGATCCCTTACTCTCTCTCTTGAAATAAATAAAACTTAAAAAATAGATTAAAAAAAGGAACACTATCTTTAAAAGATTTTTTTAAAACTATTAAAGGTTTAGCCAGTGTTAAAACTTCCCTGAATGACATTTCTTTTGCCTCTTTGGGCTAGAATCCAGTAAGTGCATATGATTAATTAGCTGACAAGAGACTTAAGCTTTTTTTTTAAGTACTTGTGTTGTTGTATTTTGTTAGTTTTGGAAAAATATTAGCCATTATCTCTTTAAATATTGCTTCTTCCAGATTCTGTTCTCTTCCTTAGACTGTTTATATCCAAGCTTGTCAACAGCTCTATGGAAATTTTTGTATCAGATAATTAATATCTGTGAGAGTCAAATTCATTATAGGATTGCTTAACAGTACTTTTGGTCTCTACCTACTAGATGCCAGTAGCAACCTCCTAGAAGTTTTGATTGGAAAAAAAAATCTTTAGATACTACCACATGTCCTCTGGGCTAAAAGGCAGAATTGTCTGACATTAACTACTGAATTAGATGTATATTAATGCTATAAAAATTTGTAGCCCATGTATCTTGTGCCTATCCTATCTTCTCCTTGTTTAAGTCTGTATGCTTCCTAGCCCTGTGTTACCATTTTTTTAAAAATTTTTTTAAAATTTATTTTTGGGAGACAGAGACATGTGGGGGAGGGCAGAGAGAATGAGATACAGAATCCGCAGCAGGCTGTCAGCACAGAGCCTCATGACGGGCTTGAACCCACAAACCGTTGAGACCATGACCTGAGCCGAAGTTGGATGCCCAGCTTGAGCCACCCAGACACCCCAATGTGTTCCCATTTTTTATTCGTTTCATCAATTTTTTTCAACTTTGTTAAACGCCCATATTAATTTCAATTGTTTTTCAATTCTAGAATTTTTACTGTAGTAAAAAAGTTACTGTCTGAAATACTATATCTTCTTATTTAGTGTCTTGACCATAATACTTTAATTATGTCTATTAACTTGAAAATCTGGATCACTTGTGGGTCTATTTCTATTTGCTATTTAAACTCTTGGTCCTATTTTTTTTTTTTCCTATGCCTGGTCATTGAATGCCAGACATAGTTTATGAAAAAAGGAAGAGATTCTGGTCTCCCTACAGAGAAGATAGTGGCAGATCACATCAATATAGTTAGAAGCTAGTTAGGATTGAGCTAATTAGAAGTTGAGTGTATAGCTCTTTGGGTATCCTTAGTAAAAGTCTGAAATATTTATCAGGATCCCTTTACTTTATGGGCTTTGAATACCATTTCTTTTCCTTACTAACATTGTGAGAGTACTAAAATTTCTGCTTAATTTTTCAGTCTTTCAGAAACCACGTTATGTTTGGTTTATACCTTACATATGTTCTCTAGAAGCAGAGTCAGGGTTAGTGATTCCTGTAAAAGTAAGTTATTGAGTGCATAACTCCTCAAGAGAAGAATGCTGAGGAAAGCAAGATACAGCAAGAAAAGAAAGCCTAGCAGGAGAATTAACTAAAGATTAGCTATATATAGCTAAAGATGAGCTATATCTTGGTCTTAAGCTCTTTGTGTAGCACAAATCATAGTGTAGAGATAGTCTACGTAAAGCAAAGGGACAAACCTTTTGTACTTACCATATTCCTGAGCATCCTTGGTGGCAAGGCTTAACCTCTTGAATGAGACTGCTCCTGTTGGCATTTAGCCAAGGGAAATTTGGAGAAAGGGACAGTTATGAGCATTTGTCAGCCATTACTAACAATGGGTGGGTCTGTGTATACAAGCTCAGGGAAGGGGATTTGGCTTCAGGCACCAAGGGCTTCAAGGGAAGTACAGTCCTTGCACAATTTAAATTCCTTTCTCACATTCAGATGACTTCATTCAAACACAACTGTGCCAGTATGTTTGTGACCTTTTCTGGATAATCTTGTTTAAAAAAGCAAGGAGAATAGTTGGATTTAATTGGTCCTGAACTTCAAATTGAGTTGTAATTCTGCCCTTCCCCCATTACCCATTCTAGGTTTGGCTCCCAGTTGGTTATCCCTTCTGGTCTTCATGGCTGGCTTAATAGGGTGACCCATCCAGACCCTCATTACTGAGGGGTCTTAGTCTCTGGTTACCATACCCTTATCAGACTATGGTTTCTGAATCTTCCCATTTATAGTGACAATTGGGTATGAAGTCACCAAGATGCCCCAGTGGATTAGCAGAGTATTAAATTTCTTCCTTCCCCCATCATGTAGTATCAGTTGTACATTTTCATAATGATTCAGGTTAATTACCTCTTCCAGCAAGGTGACTCCTTTTTTGTGCCTACTAGCCCTTTGACATAAGGGACCCAAAATGACAAGGCAGAAATCATTGTCCTGAATTAGGGTAGGCCCTAAATCCAATGACAAGTACCGTGTGTAGGAAAAGAGAAGGGAAGAATACCTAAAGAAGGTAACATAAAACGGAGTTCGAAGTGATGTGTCTGCAAGCTAAGGAATGCCAAGGATTGCTCCAGCCACTTAAAGCTAGGAGACAGGCCTGGAATAGATTCTCCTTCCAAACATCCAGAAAGATCCAAAATTGCCAACACCTTGATTTCAGACTTTTGGCCTCCAGTACTGTGAAAGAATAGATTTTTGTTTGCAGTTTCCAGTTTGTGGCAGCCCTAGGAAACCAATGCGGATGGTCATGCTGTCTGAGGCTTTGTGAGTAGAGAAGGTAAACTATCTGGAATATGAGCCAGCCAAGATAAAACAAGACTCTGAGAAGTTAGGTGTCCAATAAATCAACTTCCCATGAGACACTGGTCTTCGTCAGATTTGGTATTTTACTGGAAGCTCTCAGCATTGCCCTCTATTGCTCGGATATTGGACATTAGCCTTACCGACATTATGAACCCTATGAGCCATGCATAGCCCTGTGTCTGTCACTTGGGCTAATTCAGTGTTGATCACATTGGACGAGCCCTTGTTAGAAGAAAGAAGCTGGTTGATCCCTGAGAAGACCTCTCCACTTGGTTGCTTGGACTTGTTCTGCAGTTGATAATTTCTGTTGGGCATTTATGTGCAGTCCAAAGATGCTCACATTTTGTGCCCACTCCCCTAAATCCAACATTCACCTCTTGGATATTCTTGCACTCAGTTTTCTAATATTGCAACTTCAAGGCCTCTGATCAGATAGGCAAGTCATTTACCACTTCATGTAAGTACAAGTATATCCTAATTTTGGGCCACTGTATTTTCTACACAAAGTGAATAGCAAGTTGTTCCATTTGAATCCTTGACATTGAGAGTATTTCTTCTCACCATTGTCTTTCAAACACCTGTATGAGTGGACCTGTAATAAGATAGCAGTCTGTTTCTGTCTTGTATCCACAGACCAAGCTGATTCACCTGTTAACCAAGCTTGGTTGTCTTACTCCTCCTCCAGCTGCCGATAGAGAATGTCTCATAAGACCATATGTATGGACCTCTGGACTAGCCCAAACCTGATTTATGAAACAATTTCCACTTTATGATGGGTTTTTCTTGGCCCGTGCGAACTTCCAGCTTGATGCATCTAATAGTATGGAGTGTATGGTGTTCATTTGTGGTCTAAGGGTCACTTGGTACTCGATAAATGTTCAGTTTCTACCAGTGCCAAGTAGCATGCAGAGCCACTTTTCGAATCCTCTGTAGTTATCTGCTGAAGTTGGTATGGTGTTGCTTCAGAAACCTTGAAGTTTTGCTTTCAATTCACTATTAGAACTCTAGTAGAGTCTCCTGTTTCTTACTCCAATATATAAACATCTTGTATTGCTCTGGGCCTCACTTAAAACTTTACAGTCTTTGTGACCTGATGAATGGGATTGAGCAGGATTCCCAAGTGTGGAATATGTGCTTTCCAAAATGTGGAGGCTTACCAATCACTGTTTCTTAATGGTAGGAGTTGCCAGGTATAATTACTTTGAGGGAGCTATTCCAGTATGCTCTGGATCACCAAACCCCTAAAATCGTGACCAATAAGGCAGGTCTCTGAACCTTAGAGATGTATCTTTGATGTTATGGAATGCATTTATCTTAGCAAGGCATCTGTAATTGCCAATTATTACCAGGTTTGATAAACATCCCATCTATATAATGGACAGTGTGATGTTCTGCAGAATGTCCAGATGGTTCAGATTCTGTTGAACTATATTTTAACAGAAAGCAGGATAATTTTTTTTAATTTTAATTAAAATTTTTTTTTCAATATATGAACTTTATCGTCAAATTGGTTTCCATACAACACCTAGTGCTCATCCCAAAAGGTGCCCTCCTCAATACCCATCACCCACCCTCCCCTCCCTCCCACCCCCCCATCAACCCTCAGTTTGCTCTCAGTTTTTAAGAGTCTCTTATGCTTTGGCTCTCTCCCACTCTAACCTCTTTTTTTTTTTTTTTTCTTCCCCTCCCCCATGGGTTTCTGTTACGTTTCTCAGGATCCACATAAGAGTGAACACATATGGTATCTGTCTTTCTCTGTATGGCTTATTTCACTTAGCATCACACTCTCCAGTTGCATCCATGTTGCTACAAAGGGCCATATTTCATTCTTTCTCATTGCCACGTAGTACTCCATTGTGTATATAAACCACAATTTCTTTATCCATTCATCAGTTGATGGACATTTAGGCTCTTTCCATAATTTGGCTATTGTTGAGAGTGCTGCTATAAACATTGGGGTACAAGTGCCCCTATGCATCAGTACTCCTGTATCCCTTGGATAAATTCCTAGCAGTGCTATTGCTGGGTCATAGGGTAGGTCTATTTTTAATTTTTTGAGGAACCTCCACACTGTTTTCCAGAGTGGCTGCACCAATTTGCATTCCCACCAACAGTGCAAGAGGGTTCCTGAGAAAGCAGGATAATTAAGTTGGCTTTTCAAGACCTACAAATTTATATGGCTTGCCCGAAGTGAAAACAAACTGCTTCTAATTCTCCTTTCTGGTGAATACCAAAAGACTGTATTGGTAAATATTCCAGGTATAGAACTATCATATAACCAGGGATGTTGTTAATCTGCTCTACTAAAGATAACCTTTCTGCTATGGCAGCTGTACTTGGGACTACTACCTGATTAGGTTTGCAGTGGTTCACTATCCATTTCTGTGATTCGCTGGGCTTCTTGCAGGAGCCACATCAAGGAATTGAATAGGGAAAGATGGCACTGCCATCACGTATTTAAGTCTTTGAAAGTGGCATTGATTTCCTCTCTTTCCATGATACGATACTGTTGATTCCTATCTTGACTGAAAGGAGAAGTCTCAGGGAATTCCATTTGACTTTTCCTACTATATTAGGTCTTGCTTTTTAGGCTTAGGAGCCAATAGGAAGTTTCTGGACTGTTACTCATGTCCCTTCTAATTAAGCAATTTGGAATTGAGAAATTCTTACCAGATGTGCCCCTAGGCATATCGGGCACTCTGAGCTGGACGTGGGTCAGTACCTTTTTTTTTTTTTACTGCCCGGGCCCCATACACTCAAACTCTAGCAGGAGATCATGAGGACTCTTGGGGTCACTGCTTCTCAGCATCACCTCATAGCCTGTGTGGACACCTAGCTTAGAAATATCTGGTTATTCTTTCTCCAGTGTGTGGTTGTCTGAATAAGGAGCCGTAGTCACATGTCAGGAAGACTGTGGACAGCATGAGTATGAATACTTTCTGTGGGGTTACTTCATCTTTAGGACCTGGATTCTCTTGGATTTGATGGGTCCTGAGTCTGAAGATTGACTTTGTTATGGAAAGAGGCCAAGTATCAGGATTTTTCATAAGGTGAATGACCTATTCCTTCTGCTTACCCACTTATTATCTGTTTTCATTGTGACTTGTTAATCAGTAGTGTTGATGTCTGTCCACCCTGTTCCTAGGTCAACACTAGGCCATTCCATCCTTGTTGCCTATTACGGTGATTTTGACCACTTTGCTTGAGATGGTTAAGTGCTGCCACTTGGCCTCTATTCCAGGCTTCTATATGGACAATTGTTGAGATTTTTAGTTCTTGGGGTTTCTTCTTTGACTCATGGGAGTTCAGTTCTGTAACTGTATCTGCTATTTTTTTAAATAGTTTTTTGGAGTTCTTAGTAGTTGGTAGGGATTACATTATACATCTTTATCATCTACTTCAGGTAAATAGGGACTTAATTACTGTAAAATATGGCAACTTTGATCTAAAATGGCTTAATGTCTTCCAGTCTCCTGTTTCTCTTATTATGGTACTATATAAGAGGTCTCTATAAACTTTAAATCCCCTAAATACAGTGTTTTTATTGTCTTATACAATCTTCAAAAAAGTACTATGAGAATTTCAGGAAATCTATGTGGTCTTTTATTTACCTATATATTTACAATTTTTGGATGTATTAATTTCTTTCTAATGGGTATAGGTTATTTTACAGGCTTAATTTATTTCATCCTGAAGGACTTTTATAATATTTCTTGTAAGGCAGACTTGGTGGCAGCAATTTTTTTCAGACTTTACCTGGAAGGGCGTTATTTTTTCCATTTTATTTTTTTTTAAAAGAAGGGATTTACTGGATTTAGGATTCTTATTTGACAGCACTTTGACTATGTCCACTGTATTTTGGCCCCTGCTTCTGATTCAGAAGTCAACCTTAAATAGTACTGTTTTCCTTTGCATGGGATTCTTTCCTCTCTTGCTGTTTTCAGGATTTTCTTTGTCTTTGGTTTTCTGGACTTGGGCAATGATGTGTCTAGGTATTTGTGTTTTTATCATATCTGGGTTTCATTGAGCTTCTTGGTTGTGTAGTTTTTAAAATCAAATTATAAAGTTTCAACCATTTAAATACTTAAATATATATATTTTTAGAACAACTTAAAATTTATAGAGCACTATTAGTACAGAGAATTCCTATAATTCCTGACTTAAAATTTTTTGACTTTATGATGGTGTGGAAGTGACACATTCATTAGAAACTGTACTTTGAATTTTGAACTTTTCCCAGGCTAGCGATATGTATTAGGGTACTCTACAATGCTGGACAGTAGCAGAGAGCCACAGTTCCCAGACATGTGATCACAGTGGTAAAGAACTCATTCACTTAGAACCATTCTGTACCCATATGACCATTCTATTTTTCACTTCCAAGGAGATTTCCAGTAAATTTCATGAGATATTAACACTTAAGTATAAAGTAGGCTTTGTGTTTTATTTTAGCCCACCTGTAGGGTAACATAAGTGTTCTGAGCATATTTCAGGTACACTAGGCTGAGCTATGATGTTCATAGCTTTATTAGATAAATTAGGTTTATTAGATGAATTTTTGACTTGAGATTTTTCCAACTTAAAATGAGTTTCTAAGGATTTAACCCCATCATCCTGGGAAGTCAAGGAAGATCTATACATCTAATACCTTTTTTTCCCCTATTAATATTTTATTATGGTATGTTAAAGTTGCTGAACTGATTAGGAGACATTACTATTGACAAAAGTTCATAACATTTTCAGAACTCCTTAGTTTTTACCCAATGTCTTATTTCTGTTCTGTGTTTTCATCTAGGATATCACATTGCCTTTAGTCATCATGTTATCTTACACCCCTCAAAGCTGTGACACTTGCTCAAATGTCCCTTGGTTTTGATGACCTTCATAATTTTGAGGAGTACTGGTCAGATATTTTTTATAATATTTCTATTTTGGGATTTGCCTTTTTTCCCCCCTTCTGGTTAGACTGGTGTTAAGTGTTTTGGGGAAGAATACCAAAAAAATGCCATTTCAGCATGCATCAGTGGCACATATTATCAAACTAAATGATGAGTGTTGGCGTGACCAAACTCCAGTCTCCGAGCTGTCAGTGAAGAATCTGATGTGGGGCTTGATTCCACAAACTGTGATCTCAACCTGAGCTGAAACCAAGGGTCAGACACTTAACCAACTGAGTGTACATTTTCTTAGTTTATGGCACTACGATGTGCTCTAGGCTCACCTTGTATATTTCCTTCCCCTGTCTTAGAATGTTAAGAATGGTGTTTAAGAATGGAGTATTTAAGAATCAGGAATTAAGATCTGAGTGCTGTTTGTACTTTTTAACTGGAGTATCATTGCTGGTATGTCCTCTCAGCTAACAGAGCAAGGAAATGTGTTTTTACTAGCTCATGTATATGCATATAACTAGAAGTAATTCCCTATGTAATCATCTGTATTTTAAGCTGAACCTGAGTTCATGCTGATGTCTCGGACTCCAGTCCATTACCATATGGATTGTTCTATGCCTCTTTCACGCCCTTATTTGTAAACTGTGACTGCAATAGTGGGAGACCTGGCGCCTACCATTTATTCTGAATATTGTTCAAACACAGTTTATCTGGATATACTAGAATTAATTCCCCCATGGGAAACACCTTTATCAGTTAAAGAGTAGTGCTTATGTACAGTCTTTTTTGCTATTAGTTTTACAGACTTGACTCATTGCCAAAATTACCTAGATCAGCGTGCTGTTCCCAAAACCAAGTCAGTGAGGTTTTATTGTACGTGTGTTACATAGTTAGTTGAATCACATTCTATATTCCATACTAGGATTCTCCTAACATCCTCAATGACTTTTAAAAATGTGCATACATTAAGATATACTCTTTGTGCTGTGGAGTTCTGTGGGTTTTGACAAATGCATGATGTCATGTAACTACCATTACTGTATCATACAGAATAATTTTATCCTTGTAAGATTTCTGTGGTTCACCTACTCAGCCCTCCTGCTCATCTCCCAGAACTTTCACAGTTCTTCTACTTTAGTCTTTTCTAGAATGTCAAATAACTGGAATTAGAGTCTTTAAAGATTTTCAAATTATTTTATCCCCCAATATGCAGTTAGTATTCATCCATGCCTTTTCATGGTTTGATACCTTATTTCTTATCACTGAATAATTTTCCATCGTATAGACCTACCACCGTTATGTTACTTACTTATTCTGGGAAATTTGATTGCTTCTGATTCTTGATAATGGATAAAACTACTATAAATGTGCAGGCTTCTGTGTGGCCATGTTTACACCAACACTTGAGTAAATATGTAGATAAGAGATTGCTGGTTTGTATGCTAAGCCTATGTTTGGTTAAGTAAGAAACTGCCCAATTGTCTTCCGATGTGGCCATACCACTTTGCCACCAGGAAATTCACCAGGAAATGAATAGGAGCTCCTTTTACTCTACACTCTTGGATGCAATTGGTATTGGCAAATTTTTAGACTTTGTCCAATCTGTGCTTAGGAGGATTTCGTTGTTTTAATTTGTAATTCCTTAATAACTAATGTCTGTCTTTTCCATATATTTGCCATCTATGTATCCTCTTCAGTGAGTATCTGGCTTTTATTTTTTGTGGAGTTTTAAGAGTTCTTTGTTTTAGATACAAGTAATTCATCAAATGCATGTCTTTAGAATATTTTCTCCTACTGTATCATTTGTTTCCTAAGGGTCTATGAGGTAATTTAAAAAAACTTATTTTTAAGACCTCTCTATGGCCAATGTGGGATGCCAGCTCACAATGCTGAGATCGAGTCACATGCTCTACCAACTGAGCCAGCCAGCAAGGTACTCTGAGAGAATTTCTTAATTTTAATAAAGTCCAATTTCCATTTTTTTCTTTCATGGATCATGTTATTGATGGTATATGTGAAAATTCATTGCCAGATTGAGGTAATCTAGGTATTCTCTCCTACGTCTTTAAGTTTTATAGTCTGATGTTTTACATTTAGGTCTATGGTCTTCTTAAATTTTGTGTGAGATAAAAGGTCTGTATAAACTTTGTTTAGCATGTGGATATCCATTAGTTGAAAAGACACTCCTTTTTGTATTGGTTTGCCTTTGTTCTTTTGTCAAGATCAATGGATTGTATTTGTGTGGTTCTCCTTTTGAGCCCTCTATTCTAATGATGAAAGCATACTTTTGCCCTTACCATGCTGTCTTGATTATTACAGCTCTATAGTGATCCTTGATAGTGAATAACGTCTCCTAATTCTGACCACTTTCCACAAAGCTGTGTTGGTGATTGTAGACCTTTTTCCTTTCAGAAAATAGACTTGAGAATCAGTTTGTCAGTACCTACTAAAGAGCTTGCTGGGATTTTATTTCCCTCTTAAGTGAATCTGGAAGGGCCAGATAGGGCTGGAGTAGTGGAAATTGCCTTCTCCCAAGTGGGATAGGGTAGGATAGTCTCTCCCACTGTGCAGCATACCTTTGTTATAGAGATAGGCACATTTCACAATGGTTACTTTTACCCTTCCTCTGACAGAGCCACACAAGATTTTTGTTAGTTCCTCACTCTAAAAGCACAGTGGGATTCCCAATCATAAAAAAAAAAAAGTGTGGAGGTTCCTCTAAGGATGCATCCCCCAGGAGTTTGTCCTTCTCAAGCTAGTCTCTAGGTTCCAGAAATTGATCAAAATTACCAGTTAAATATTCCAACCAGTTAATTGCTCCAGTGGCTTCTGCTCAAATAAACAGACTATTACCGTAAGTCTCTAGATTCAACTGTCTCTTCATATTCAGGGTGTTTGTTGGCCCTGTGAAAACAGTTCTGAGTCTATGAAAATTGATGAATTTTTCATTTAAGTTTTTTTTTTTTCCCCCCCCCCTTGCTATGAGGTTAGGAGTAGTGACTTGGATCTTTTCAGGTTGTGGTTTTGTTTTTTTTTTTTTTGTTTTTTTTTCTTTTGTTTTTTGTTTTTTTGTTTTTTTTTTTTTTTTTTGCCACTTATGCTCGTTTTCTCCTGCAATTCACATTACACGTGTGTTGGTATTTCATGATTTTCTGATAAGTGTCACTTTTTCTTTAATCTTTCATTTCTCACATTACTTCCTCTAGCCATCAAAATCTATTGAGGCCATCTGACAAATTTTTCATTTTAATTACTACATTTTTAAATTGGAATTTCCATTTTGGTCTTGAATTTTCTCTTTAGATCTCTTATTTGAGTCTTGCCATCAAATTTTCCTTCAATGCTTTGAATAGGTTTTCCTTTAATTCTTTGGACAGAATAATGGCTGCATTGAAATTTGGGGCTGCTAAATTCTACATGTAGTTCTCCTCAATTCTATGGAGGGTTTTTTCTCAAGTATGGGTCACAATTGCCTGTTTGTTTTTTTGCTACCCTGTAATATTTTGTTAAATTGGACAGCTGAGACAATATATTACAGAAATTTTATATTCTTTTTTGTCTTATTTTCTGTAACTTACCTGCACTTAAACTGCACAATTTATTGCCCCTTCAGTGTGTAGTTGCTTGTGTCTGTGCTTTTTTTTATTATCTAGCCTGGCTTCCTAGGAGTCACCCAGCATCCACATAGCTTAATGGTCAGTCAGTGGATAAGCAATAGCTTGTGCTCAAATATGTTAAGCCAGTAAATCTTCCTCCCTCGGCTGATGATGTGTGGGATGGGGAACACATTCAGAGTTGTGCTAGTTACCCAGTCGTCTTTTTTTCTTTTTGTTTATCAGTAATTACTTTATTCAAGTATAACCTAGTGTTTCAGGTGTGTATTCTAATGATTCAGCAATCCTATACATTCCTCCATGTTCATCAAGATAAGTGTACTTTAATCCCCTTTACCCCCCTCAGTCCTCCTACCCACCTCCCCTCTGACAACCACTAGTGTGTTTTCTACATTTAAGAGTCTGTTTTTTGTGGGTGCCTGGGTTGCTCAGTGGGTTAAGTGTCTGACTTTGGTTCAGGTCATGATCTTGGGTTCATGAGTTGGAACCCTGTATTGGGCTCTGTGCTGACAGCTCAGAGCCTGGAGCCTGCTTCTGATACTATTCCTCTCGGCCCTCCCTGCTCAGTCTGTCCCTGAAAAATAAATATTTAAAAAAATGTTTAAGAGTTTGTTTTTGGCTTGTCTTTGTTTTCATTGTTGGTTTTTTTTCTTAAATTCCACCTCAATAAAATTAAAATCTAATAACTGTATGATCCAATAATTTACTACTGGGTATTTACTCAAAGAAAATGAAAACACTAGTCTGAAAAGATTTGACTTGTACTTTCAACTCCTCTCTCTTGGGTATATCTTCCATATTTGCATGGATCGCCAGTCAGGGATGTGTGGGAAGTTTAGCTCTCTTTGGGTGTTCCTTCCAAGGACCTTCCCACTGAGTTTCTGTCTGGTTCACTTCTTGATCCAATCAGGACCACACTCTTAGGCTAGTAGAACTGTTTCCCATTTATGTCCTACTGATGATGCTGTCTCTGTATATATATAAAAAAAATTCATGTGTCTGGAATTATGCCCAATCTCTCTGGCAGAGAGAGCTACTGGTATCTTGGTCATCCCCACATTGGCAGTACTTGCATTATCATTGACAAAACTGAAGGTGAGTGGTGGATTTTAGCCCCAAACAAGGAGGGTACGTACTGTCTTGAGTTGAAGGGCCAGCAGTTTTCCATAATCTTCACTTGTTTGCATTTGGTTAATTTTTTTAGAGTAACAAAATAGTTGTTAGACAATTGTATCCTTTTTGGTGGGGGTAGGGAAAGGAAATGTTAACCTCTAAAGATGCACTTCTCCATACTGTAAGCCTCCTTTTCTAGAATCTTTTTAGAAGTTATAGACCATCTTGTTACTGGGAGCACTCACTGCTATCGCTGTAGTTCCTGCTTTTATATGTATATAATATTTCAAGTGCACAGTGACACTGCCAATTCAAATTTAGGATGATGGGATTTAAAAAAAATGTAATCTTTGATTTTTAACATCTATATATTCTCTCTCCTATGCCAAAAGTATGGTCCTTAATAACACCACTATAATTGCTTTATCTCACAGTACAAAAGTACCCTGTCCCTGAATTATACCAAATAGTGTGTTTTGAACTGTGGTGTATGTTTTATAATATGTTGATGCTGATTTTTAAATTTTTTTTCCTGGTAGGTATTTGTATATTTGTTACATGAGTCATGATATATATGCTCATCTTGGGGGGAAAATTTTTGTATTCTACCTTGCCAAATTCTTAAATGTGCTGTTTTATATCCATGATTGATAACAGAACACATTTCAATGAGATTGAGAGAGCTATTCCACCATCCAGTTCTGCTGCACACTTGCATTACACCATAATTCTCCAAACCTGATGCAGTTTACATTCCAACTTTATGGCAGATGGACTAATGTACTTTAATAATACTGAATATTAAAGATTTTCAAAAGTAGTTTGTAAAATTGGTTATTTTGTGCCACTTTATAGTTTCTTCCTACTTATGAGAGCCACATGGCATCAGGATATAGACCATTTAGAACGTTCTGGATGTGTCACATCTCTGCAATTCCTGGAAGACAGGTCATGAGAGACTCTCTTGGTTTCTACATGTGACAGTGGTAAGTGGAGGAACATAGCTACAGAATTTAACTAGAGTGAACTATATCCTGTTCTCCAGACTCAAAAAAAAAAAACAAACTAATAACCTACAAGTGCCCCTCCCCACCATTTTTTTAATTAGGAAAAAAAAATTTATTCGAACTTTGCCTAATTTTTAAATCATCCAGAAGATGATTTAAAGTAGAGATGATAAAAATGAACCTCGGGCACTCACCATCCACCTTCAGAAGATCTAAACTGAAATTGCTTAATGAATACCTCTATCCGCTTCCCTTTATTGAGTATTGGTTTTGAGGCAAACACCAAATATCAGACTATTCTGTAAGCGTTTTTTTTTTTTTTTTAATTTTTTTTTTCAACGTTTTTTATTTATTTTTGGGACAGAGAGAGACAGAGCATGAACGGGGGAGGGGCAGAGAGAGAGGGAGACACAGAATCGGAAACAGGCTCCAGGCTCCGAGCCATCAGCCCAGAGCCTGACGCGGGGCTCGAACTCACGGACCGCGAGATCGTGACCTGGCTGAAGTCGGACGCTTAACCGACTGCGCCACCCAGGCGCCCCTATTCTGTAAGCGTTTTTAAGTATTGCCAAAGATAATACAGCTGTGCTTATTTTTTAAAAAATATTGTCACAGGTTAAAATAAGTATAACTGACATATTAGTTTCAGGTGTACAATATAGTGATTGAACATTTGTATACATTGCAAAGTGGTCACCCCCAGGAAGTCTAGTTATCATGTGTCCTCTTAGAAAATGAATAGAATGTTACTGACTCTATTCCCCATTCTGTGTATTGCATTCCTATGACTTACAGCTGGTAGTTGGCACTTATTAGTTCCCTTCTCCCATTTGTACCCTCGCCCGTTTCCCAGTGACTATCAATCTGTTCTCTGTATCTATGAGTCTGGGTTTTGTTTGGTTTTCAGATTCCACATATAGAAGAAAATATGTATTTCTTTCTTCATCTGACTTCACTTAGCATAATACCCTTAAGGCCCATCCATGTTCTTCCAAAGATTTCATTCTTTTTATGGCCGAGTGGCCTTCCATTGTGGCTATATACACACATCTTCATTCATCCATTGATAGGCACATAGGTTTTTTCCATATTTTTGCGATTGTAAATACTGCAGTGAACATAAGGACACATATCTTTGTGATTTAGTTTTTTCTTTTATTTTTAAAATTTTTTTTAACGTTTATTTATTTTTGAGACAGAGAGAGACAGAGCATGAACGGGGGAGGGGCAGAGAGAGAGGGAGATACAGAATCGGAAGCAGGCTCCAGGCTCTGAGCCATCAGCCCAGAGCCCGATGCGGGGCTCAAACTCATGGACCTCAAGTTCGTGACCCGGGCTGAAGCCGGACACTTAACCGACTGAGCCACCCAGGTGCCCCTTGGAGTTTTTTCTTTTTGCATGGGTAACCAGTAGTAGAATTTCTGGGTCCTATGATAGTTGTATTTTTAATTTTTTGAGGAACTTTTATACTGTTCTCCACAGTAGTTGTGCCAGTTTACGTTCCCACCAACAGTGCACAAGGGCTCTCGTTTTCTCCATATCCTTGACAACACATTTCTTTTTTTCTGATAATAGCCATTCTGACAGTGTAAGGTAATATGTGGTCTTGATTTGCATTTCCCTGATGAATGATATTGAGCATCTTCTCATATGTCTATTAGCCACTGTAGGTCTTTATTTGGGGGAAAAATTCTTTCAGGTCCTTTTCCTATTTTTAAAATGGGATTACATGTTTTTGTTTTTTTCTTGTTTTTTGTTTTGCTGTTGAATTGACGTTGTTAGTGACTTGGGATATTAGCCCTTTCCTGGATATGATCTGTAAAGATCTTCTCTGATAGGTTGCCTTCTCATTTTGTTGATTTCCTTTGTTGTGCAGATCCTTTTAGTATGATGTAGTCCCAATTCTATATTTTTGTCTGTTTCCCTTGCCTTTGGAGTCAAATGAAAAATTAGACAGGTAAGACTGATGTCAAAGAGCTTACCATCAATGTTTTCTCATAAAGATTTTGTAGTTTCAGGTTTGTCTTCAAGTTTTTTATGTATTTTGAATTAATTTTGTATATGGTGTTAGGTAGTGGGCCAGTTTCATTTGCATGTAACCAGTTTTTCTAGCACCATTTATTGTAGAGACTGTACTTTCCCCATTATATATTTTTGGCTTTATTTGTTACAAGTGAATTAATTATATGTGAGTTTATTTCTGGGCTCTCTATTCTTTTCTGTTGACATATGTGTGTGTTTTTATGCCAATACCATACTTTTGATTACTACAGCTTTGTAGTATAGTTTGAAATCAGAATGTGAAAAGTTGGCTTTGTTTTTTTTTTTTTTTTTTTTTTTTGTCCTCAGGATTATTTTAGCTATTAAGGGTCTTCTGTGGGTTTCATACAAACTTAAGTATTTGTTCTGGTTCTGTGAAAGAAAATACTGGAATTTTGATAGGGATTGCTTTGAATTCGTAGACTATTTGGAGTACTATAGACCTTTTAACAATATTAATCTTTCTGATCCATGAGCATGCAATATCTTTCCATTTGTCTTCAATTTCTTTGACCAAGATCTTAAAGCCTTCATTCTTTTACCTCTTTTTGGTTGTTTATTCATAGGTGTATTCTTTTTGTTATTATAAATGGGTTTTCTTGATACATTTGTAATAGTTTATTAGTGTCTAGAAACAACAGATTTTTGTCTATTGATTTGGTATCCAACAACTTTTCTAAATCTATTTTGGTTTTTTTTTTGGTGGAGTCTTTAGCATTTGCTGTATATAGTATGTCCTCTATAAACTGTGACGGTTACACTTATTCCTAATTGGTATTTTATTTCTTGCCTAATGACTGTGGCTAGAACTTCTAATACTATAGAGTGAAAATGGCAAGAGTGAGAATTCTTCCCTTGAACCTGATCTTGAGGGCAAGCTCTCAGTATGTCACCATCTCGTATGCTGGCCGTGGGTTTGTTATATATGGTCTTTATTATGTTTAGAGGTATATTCTCTCTATAGCCAGTTACATCTCTTTTATCATAAATGGCTGTTGAATTTGGTCAAATCCTTCATCTATTAGTTAATTATATGATTTTTATTTTGTTAATGTGGTGCATCATGTTGATTCGTAGATATTGAGCCATTCTTGCTTCCTTGGAATAAATCTCACTTGATCATGGTGTAGGATTTGTTTAATGTATTGAATTTGTTGAGGAATTTTGTCTCTATGTCCATTAGGGATATTGGCCTGTAACTTTTTTGGGTAGGGTTGTGGTGTGGTTTGGTATGTGTCTGGTTTTGGTACTAGGGTAATGTGAGCCTCATGAAATGAGTTGGTAAGCTTTCCTTCCACCTAAGTATTTTGGAAGAATGAGAGAGATAGGTATTAATGCTGCTCTGAATGTTTTTTAGAATCTGCCAGTGAAGCTGTCTGGTTCTGGACTTGGTTTCTTGGGAAGTTTTTGATGACTAGTAAGGAAGTTAAATCACTTTTCACAGTTTTAATCTCTTTATCATTCAGTCTTGGAAGACTGTAAATCCCTAGAAACTTACCAATTTTTGTGTAGGTTGCCTGATTTTTTTGGGTATAATTGTTCATAGTAGTTTCTTCATTATCTTTTGTATTTCCATGGTATCGGTTTCAACTTCTTTCACTTCTTATCTGAGCTTTGTTTTCTCAGTGAATCTAGCTAAAGTTTTGTCAATTTTGTGTATCTTCTCACTGGATTGACCCCTTTATCGTTGTAAGTGTTCCTCTTTGTCTATTACTACATTCTTTGTGTTAACTATTTTTTAACTTTATTTTGAGATACAGTGCATGTGTAAGCAGGGGAGGGGCAGAGAGGGGCAGGGAAGAGAGAATCCCAAGCAGGCTCTTTGCTGTCAGCACAGAGCCCGACTTGGGGCTCAAGCCCACAAACTGAGATAGTGACTTGAGCTGAAACCAAGAGTCGGATACTTAACTGACTGAGCCACCCAGGCACCCCTACATTCTTGGTTTTAAAGTCCATATTGTGTGATGAGTGTAGCTACTCCAGCTTTCTTTTGGTTTCCATTTGCACAGACTTTTTTCAGTTCCTTCACTTTCAGCCTGTGTGTTCCTTAGTTCTTGATGCCGTTGTAGGCAGCATATAGATTGAGTGTGTGTGTTAATGCATTCAGTTACAGTCTTAATTGGAGAATTTAGACTTGGAGAATTTAGAATTGGAGAATCACTTTTACATTTAAAGTGATTATTGGTAAGTATGTAATTATTGGCATTTTGCTAATTGTTTGCTGGTTGTTGTTGTAGTTCAGTTTTGTTCTCTTTGCCCATGTGCTTTGATAACTTTAATGTTATATTTAGATTCTTTTTTTTTTTGTGAGTTTTCTGTAAGTTTTTTGCTCGGTGTTTATCACGAAGTTCACACGTGTCATTCTATTTATATTAGAGTACATTTTAAGTTGATAGCAACTTATTTTGTATATGTGCTGCCGAAGCGAGCACAATAGCAACTTATTTTGAACACATTTGAAACAAATTTTTGCTCACCTCAGCCGCATTTTGTTGTCACTTTTTACACTTTTGTTTTCTCTATCTCTTGGAGTTGTACTTAATTTTACAGATTTTTTTCTTTAACCTTAGTACCTTTTTTTTTTTTTAATATACTATATGAACTACCTTTACTATATACTATGTATATCTCCCCTTTTCCAGTGAGATTTTTATTTTGCATGTTATTAGTGCTATTTCTTTCCAGCTTAAGGAAATACCTATAATATTTTTTGTAAGGCAGGTTTAGTAGTGATGATTTTTGTTGTTGTTGTTGTTGTTGTTGGTTTGTCTAGGAAACTCTTGTTTGGAAAAGATTTCCTTTTAGCACTTTGAATATGTCCTGCCACTCCCTTCTGATCTGCAAAGTTTCTGCTGAGAAATCTGATAACCTTCTGGGATTTGTTTTGATGTAACAATTTTTCTCTTAGTGCTTTTAAGATTGTCTGACTTTTGACACTTTAATTATAATGGGTTTTGATGTGGCTGTCCTTGCATTTATCTTATTGGGGACTCTCAGAGCTTCTTGGACCTATATGTTTGTTTCCTCCTCCAAGTTAGAACTTTTCTTTATAAAAAAATTTTTTTTATGTTCATTTTTGAAAGAGAGCACAAGCAGGGGTGGAGCAGAGAGAGAGGGGGACACAGGGTCTGAAGCAGGCTTCAGGCTCTGAGCTGTCAGCACAGAGCCCAACACGGGGCCCGAACTCACAAACCGCAAGATCGTGACCTGAGCCGAAGTCGGATGCTCAACCGGCTGAGCCACCCAGGTGCCCCTAGAACTTTTCAATCATTGCTTCTTCAAGTACATTTTTCCCCCCTTTATTCCTTGTTTCTCCTTCTGGGACCCCTATCACACAAATGTTATTCTACCTAATGTTGTTGAAGAGGCCCCCTAAATTTATTTTTTTTTTTAATTATTTTTTCTTGTTCTGCATTCCATTGCTTTATCTTGGAGCTCACTGAGCCATTCTTCTGCTTTATCCAGTCTGTTGAACCCCTCTAATATATTTTTCCCTTTAGTTAATGTATTCTTTAACTCTGACTTCTGTTCAGTACTTAGTCATGTTTTCTGTTGCTTTAAGTTCTCACTATATTCATCCATTCTTCTCCCTAGTTCAGTGAGCATCTCCTTGTGATCATTACTTTGAATTCATAATCAGGTCAATTACTTATGTCCCTATCATGTATGTCTTTAAGATTTTGTCTTGTTCTTTTCTTGGGGGTATATTTGTTTACTCATTTTGCTTGACTGTGTTTCTCAGTATTAGATAAAACAGCTACCTCTTTCTTGAAGGAGTGCCTTGTTAGGTGATGATCCTTCTTATTCAATTTGCCCTAGCTTTTGCTTGTGTCTTGAACCTTTGTCCAAAGTACCTGACTTACTCTTCCTATGGATTGTCCAAAGTGCCTGACTTAATCTTCATATGACCCCATTTTTTTCTTTTCCATATACTTTTTTAAAATTTATTTTTAAATTTACATCCAAGTTAGTTAGCACATAATGATACAATGATTTCAGGAGTAGATTCCAGTGATTGACCCCATATGTATAACACCCAGTGGTCATCCCAACAAGTGTCCTCCCTAATGCCCCTTACCCATTTAGCCCATACCCCCACCCACAACCCGTCCAGCAACCCTCAGTTTTTTCTCCGTATTTAAGAGTGTCTTAGGTTTGTCCCCCTCCCTGTTTTTATATTTTTGCTTCCCTTTGCTTATGTTCATCTGTTTTGTATCTGAAATTACTCATGAGTGAGGTCATATGATATTTATCTTTCTCTAACTAATTTCACTTAGCATAATACCCTCTAGTTCCATCACTTAGTTGCAAATGGCAAGGTTTCATTGATTGCTGAGTAATACTCCATTGTGTGTGTGTGTGTGTGTGTGTGTGTGTGTGTGTATGTATGTGTACACACACACACACACACACACACACACACCCTTGTTTATCCATTCACCCTTCGATGGACATCTGAGCTCTTTCCATATTTTGGCTATTGTTGACAGTGGTGGTATAAACATTGGGGTACATGTGCCCTTTTGAAACAGCATACCTGTATCCCTTGGATAAATACCTAGTAGTGAAATTGCTGAGTGGTAGGGTAGTTCTATTTTTATTTTTTTGAGGAACCTCCATACTGTTTTCCAGAGTGGCTGCACGTTTGCATTCCCACCAGCAGTGCAAAAATTTTCTTCGCATCCTCACCAACATCTGTTGTTGCTTGAGTTGTTGATTTTAGCCATTCTGACTGTGAGGTGGTATCTCATTGTGGTTTTGATTTGGATTTCTCTGATATTGGATTTTTTTCATGTGTCTGTTAGCCATCTCATGTCTTCTTTGGAGAAGTATCTATTCATGTCTTTTGCCCATTTCTTCACTGGATTATTTGTTTTTTGGGTGTTGAGTTTAATAAGTTCTTTATAGATATTGGATACTAACCCTTTATCTGATATGCATATGACACAATTTTTGGGGATCCATCACAACCTGTCATTCCAAGGGGAGAAATTTCTTTTAACACATAGTTTTAGCAGATTATAAACCAGATCCTCAGGCAGCAGTTTTGCAACATGTAAATATTGTGGAACAGCAATAGTAGTCCCTGCTGGCCTCCAGACGAGATTTGGAAGTGTTCTCTGGATGACTGTTGAAGAAAAAAAATGGGTCTCCAGACATGGGTATAAACTCCTTTCTAGGAAGTGTCCTTGAGCTGTAGGGGAGGCTAAGGTATGTACAAGGATGATGTCTTCCTGGTTAAATTCCCTGGGAGTGCCTCCTTCGTCTCTAGATGTGTGGGAAACCTGAATTCTGTCTCTCAGGTATGAGCTCCAGGCCAATTAAATAGGCCTTTTCACAGGAAGACTGGGGTTATGTTTTAGTCTGCTGTTCCTGCAGTGCCCTGGGGTGTGTGGCTTACAAAGAACTATCTTTATGATTGTTAAAGTCCTATGGAACTCAGAAACACCAGATGTCTTGGCCACCAGGGCCAGAAGGTGAAGGGGTGTCCCTGTATGGACTGTGTGTGCCTATTTGCTTTAGCTGGGCAGCTGCAGAGTGCAGGGTGTGGGATACTCTTAATGTCCTTTTAAACGCAGGGAGGAAAATGACTATTCTCACCCACTCTGGGCTTCAGCAGTGCAGTGGGAGAGTGCCTTATCTGTGTAGGAGCACTGGCTTGGGCTGCTGGTGGGAGAATGCCAGGATCACTCTGCCTCACCAGTCCTGGATTGGGAGTGGGGGAGTATCATGACTTGGTGCTTGCCTGCTTCAGAGTGGGGACTGCTTGCCCCAGCCTGTCATAGCAAGGCAGGGGGTAGTGCGTCTGAATTCCCCCTGCCTATGCTAGCAGACTGTGGAGACTGCAACAATGGTGTCTGGTATCACCTCCTTCTGTAGGGAGCATCTCAGCTGTCCCCTGCTCCCAGATCAGCAAATGAGACTCCCTAACATCTAGTCGAGGAGCTTTTGAAGCTGATGTTATTATCTGTGCTGTCCCTCCCCACTTCCCTGTTCCATCGGGTGTGTGAGCCCACACATGAGCCCAACCAGAGAGGAATGTTTTCTGTTGCACTTTGGGATCCCTGGACCTCAACACCATTGGTTTTCCGAGCCATATGTTCTGGGGACTCCCCTCTCTGATACAGGTCCCAGGGGTCGGAATGCTCCAGGTGGGGCATCAACCCTTTATTCCTTTGGGAGAAGTGTCCCTCTGGTGAGATCCCTCCCTATTAAGGGTCACTGTTCAAGGGGTAGGATTTTTTTGGTGAGATTATGTTCCTGCCTCTCTACCTGTCTTGATGTAGTCCTTTTATCCTTTGTTGGAGAGCAGTTTATCTAGTTTCAGATCTTATTCAGAGGAAAATGATCCTCACATAGTTGTATATCTGGGAGGAGCTGAGTTTAGAATCTTTTTATGCTGCAATTTTGGACCCCCTTTAAATAACTTAACATCATCAAATACTTTAACTTCTGTGTATCATAATTCCTAAACAATCTGTATGAATTGAGTCTGGAATTTTGGTACTTTGCCTTGTTGATGGAACAAGGTTCTTTGTACTGCAGAGTTTCAGTCTGGATTTTGATGATGGCATCCCCCTCTGTTATATTTAGTATGTTCCTCTGGTCTATCTTTTGTAAATGGAGGATTGAATGTAGTTTGACCAGATTTAGGTAGACTTTTTTTTTTTTTCTTTTTTAAAGCAATGTTACTCGATAAATGATTTTTTCCATTTTTTGGCATTGGTTGTCTGGCTGCCTCTCCCTTAACAGCTGTTGATGGTCCATGACTAGGTGCATTAATTCATTAAAACTTAGAAAATAGGGCTATTCTAACTTAATATGTTTAAAATTAGTGGTATATATAGGTGTGCGAATGGATGTATTTCTGAAATAAACCTCTAAGTGGAATTTTTAGAAACCCAATGGTGTAGTTTATATACAAAATGCAGGATGAACTCAAAATGTTACATTTAATGAAAGAGCCATAAACACAGAAACAGGCTGTGGAATGTCATAAGAAAATAATACCCATGGCAATTATCCCTAAATGGTTAAGTCTCCTCATACTTAAAGTTCTTTGAGATCCTCTGTGCAAAAGATGTAACCACATACATTCTCAATATTAAAAAAATGCTATAATGGTCTTTAGTCCAAAAAGTTACACGTTTATTAAACATAAATATAAAAGTGGAGAAGTTAGGTGATTCCATTGCCTGGAGAAAACCACTGTCCGAGGGTGTTGATACTATTGCTTGGTGGTGCAAAATCTTTGCAACTGTAAACAGTGATACTTAAGCTGCAAAATGGAAACACAAATAATGTTTAAAGTGCTTTAGTGAGCTTCTGTGCATTTTTTGTGGTAAAATACAAATAACACAACACTTACCATTGTAACTATTTTCAAGTGTATAATTCAGGACAATTAAGTACATTCAGTGTTGTGCAACAACCTTTGCTATCTAGACACAGAATTTATCATCCCAAGTGAAGACCTTGTGACAGGTCACAACTCTGACTAGAAATTACCGTATGCTTTTGAGTTTTAAAGTATACCACTTACCCCTCAGTGGTTTTCTAAAGGAGATAGTAGGAAATGGAACCAAAATACTTCTTGGCTTCATGGAGCTTGCATTCTAGTGATAATCATAATACAATTACCACCTTCAAAAATGAAAAATGGCAAAAAAAAAAAAAAAAGGGAAATTACCCAGGGGAGGTAAAGAACATGGGTGTGTTCTTCCTGTAGAGTCCCTTAGATTTCTTGACTGTAATCTAAAGTTTATGATACCCGATCCTTGATTTTTCAAAGAGCCAACAAAACTGCAGTGGTGGCAGATGATCCTGTATTTTCCTGTGGATGAACAAACACTTCAATTACAAAACTGCAACATAAATTTTAAAAATGACATCTGCATCCTACAGAGTGATGGAATTGTAGATCTGAAGCAATCCTAGATAAGATAAAATTCAACCTAGTTGTTTTACAAATAGGCAACTGATACTCATGGTAGATCAAGCATTTAGTCCTAACCAACCAAGCACTATCTGAATCTATAAACCAGTTATGCTACTAAGGCAGTGTTACTATGTTTTATTTTTGCCTCCCCCCACCCCCTGAAACATTGTCTGACAGCTCACTGGTTCAAATCCTTTATCTATAAAAATAAGCTTTACTTGGCTATCCTAGGAAGAATGGAGGTTGACTTGGCTCAACATTGCATATCAAACACGTTTTAGTTTTGGTCTTTTTTGTGTCCATGTATGATAGTCAACAGCAAAACTGCAGAAGGAGAGCCTGAATGAGAAACAGGACTTACTGAAATCTGATCTGGCTCATGAACAATAACCCTAGGATATGGATGTTGGGGGGGGGGGGCGGGGGAGAGGGGCAATATGCCCCTGAAGGACATATCTATAGCTACATTTGTAGCTATAGAGAACTTATGTCCCAAAGTGGGAACCTCTTGTTCTTACAAGTCAGTTGATGGCAGAGTAGAGAGCGGTCTTCTAGCACCCAATTGTGTGTACTTGGCTTTGAGGCTTTATGACAAAAATCCTTCCCAATCTACTAACCTTCTCTCATGCTTCAATTAGTCTAATCAAGCAAACATGACTGAAGGTTTCTTTGCCAGTTAAAACCCTTGCCAAATGGTAAGGTCCTATTTCTGAACCGGGTGTTCTCATTTACCTTGCAAATTGTAGTTTGTGGAGGGAGAGAAGGAAGGGTGAAAAGATTAGGTTGAATCTGTCAGTACTTCAACTGAAATGCATCCAGTTCCAAGAAGACCAGTGGGAGGCCTTTCAAGGGTAGTCCCACAGAGGATAAGAACAGATTTGCCTTGGATCAATTTGAACAGGAAGGAGTCTGCCAAAGTTTTATGTGGGGCTGGCACTTGGGGGCAGAAGGATAAAAATATAAAGTTGTCTTTGTTCCCATCTCCATACAGAGCCGTTCAGCATACTACTTAATTTGCAGTCTTGCAAATTCACAAATGGAGAAGGGGGAAGGGTAGAGGTGGAAAAATGAGAGGTCCATAATCAGGGCTGGGAATAGGCCTCCTTCTTTTAACAGGGTTCCCTCTGTGGGATCTGGGTGGGTGGATAATTTAAAGGGAGCAATTTGGAGTATTGATATTTTATCATCTAAGCATCATTATAGCTTTGAGAGCTAGGTTCGGCATATATTATGACCTTCATTTTAGGTGAGGTGGTCCAGAGATGAGGGCGGTAAGCTTTTGTAGGATCATTGATCTAATCATTCATGAGGGTGAGTTGGTTTAAGTGGAGTATATTGTCAGATCTGTTTGTGAGCTGGTTGGCCCACCATCTACACTGCATTGGCTCCATGCCTATTATGGGGCCACCTTTCCTGTAAGGACTCCTATCAGTAGGAAAGATCCTGTAGTCCAACAGAGTGCCATTGCCTACTCTCTGCAGCAAAGACCTCAGTCCTAGAATTTGTTTAAAGGTATCCCTAACTCTGATGGTTAGAACATAAATATGACTTGGGGAAAAGGATTGGAGTTGCCTACAATAATTTGTGGTTAATGAATTGTCTTAAGGGTTTTATGTGTCACTCTCCCACTCACTGCTTTGCATGGTAGTGGCCCTTTTCCTATTAAGACTTTTCTCATTTGAACTGTTTTATGAATAGAAGGCTCTTTCATTTTTCACAGCTGATTTCCTTTTATTGTCTTTATTGCAGTTTAACAGAGAGACAAATGACACAGCAAACAGATGAGGGAGACAGCCCCGCCTTTGCTTTATGTGTTTTTATTAACCTTTGTTCATCTCCTAGCTCAGGTTTTGGGATGCAGGCCTTTAGTGTGGGTCATAAATGAACAGCCAGATCTGAAGCACTGTTGAAAAGCTCTGTAATGGGGCAGAGTAGTCTGTGAAATATTTGTTTTCTAACATTGTCTGAAGTTACAATGACAATGATAGGAACAATCTAGCACCAGATTTTCACACTAGGAATAGAGGTCTCTGGACATAGAGACCTTCAGTCCACTATATGCCAGAGATTCTAAGTTTTCTGTTAAATGAATGTATTACTATAGTAAGCATTTTAAAAGGGAGAGGTGTATATAATATGAAAATTATCTTGATTTGCCTCCCCCCCCCAACACCACTGCCTCATAAGAGGCTTCATAAGAACGTATGTAAAAATACTACATAATACATATTTTATGACTTATTTTGACAAAAATTGGCTCAAAACTCTAGTCAATGTATTATTCAAAGACACTCTTTTTACTTAACATGTTTTGAAAGGTTTGCCATTGCCACTTTTTATAAAATCTTGGGTTAGGCAGCATTTCCCTCTTGGTAGGTATTATTTTTGTTAATACAGGTAGAACTGCAGTACATCCTTGAACATGCATTTGCCCGTAGGATACACTTCTAGAAGTACAATTCCAGTGTGGAAGGACCTGTGCAGTGTTTCAGCAGACACATTTCCTTCCGGCAGCTGTACTGCTTCATCTGCCCACCATCTTGGGTACAACAGTGACCCAAGGCCCCTTGTATGTTACTTATTTTAGTTCTCAGAATACTCTGACAAAAACAAAATTCTTAACCTCATCAACTGAGAATTACAAGCTTCAGAAATGTGAAGTATACTTGCCTAAGGTTACACAGCTACACTAAGGAAGATGAGTTTTGTCCATCACACTGTCTCATGCTCTTTCCATAGTTAGGACTTTGTAGACACAACACCCTCTCTAGTTTTGCCATTAATCGTTTTTATGTCTTGGGGAAGTGGAAGTCGACTTTTTAGCTCCCTTTTCCTTTTCTATAAGATCTAGTTGGACCACATGATTTTAAGGACCCCTTTAGCTTTAAATTTTGAGTATATTTGGGGGGTATAGCTTACTAATAGCATGATTGATAGTATCCTTCTAATAGTAGCAATAGTATCACTTATAAAGAGTATTGAATACATTTTGGATAGATCTTCATTTTGTTTTTTCTACTTACAAGTTATTTACTTTGGAAGAGAAAGAAGGGGGAGGGGCAGAGGAGGGGAGAAAATCCCAAGCAGGCCCTATGCTATCAGCATAGAGCCCAACACAGGGCTGGATTTCATGAACTGTGAGATCATGACCTGAGCCAAAATCAAGAGTTGGATGCCTAACCAACTGAGCCACCCAGGCGCCCCTATAACTTTACTTTCCAAAGGGAGAAAGGATTTGAACTAGGGTTAACTTAACTGATACTAATAAGGTTAATATTACCATAAATAAACTTGTTCAGGATTTCTTGTGTGCTGAGTACTACTCACTCTTTGGAATGTTTGCCTGCATTATTGTGTACTGCCGTCCCTGTGCTGCAGTGATGATGGGTTGTTACTATCCTACAGATTAGGATAATGGCAGGGAGGGCAGGTAACCAACCCAAAGTCTTACAGTGTGTAGTGCATGTTTGAACCAAAGCTGTCATACCTGAGACTGAGCTTGGAAACCTCTCTTTCCTTGAAGTTTTTGGGGGTTGGGGGTGATAAAAGCAATTCCTCCTTCTAGCATTACTAACAAAGGGTTAAAAAACAATGTTCTAGATAACTAATTTTTATTCTCTTTAGGCTCAAAAGTTAAAACCTTAATTTGGCATAAAAAAAACTTTTTTAGAATGTTTACAATGTTACATGTTCTTCTATTTACATTCAGCTTAATCTTTGCTTAAGATTAAGCATCATTTTGGAAGTATTGCTTTGATTCTTGCTCCTGGGGTAATTAAACTGAGTTATCCATTTTTGCCTTTTTCTAAATGACTTGGAATTGCCAGGCATTTTGAGTGTTTGAGGTTCTTTTTTTAAATTAATTGTAAATTAAAAAATTGTCCAAGGTAGTGTATAGTGCAACAATGATTTCAGGAGTAGATTCCTTAATGCCCCTTACCCATTTTAGCCCATCTCCCCCTCCCACAATCCCTCCAGCAACCCTCTGTTTGTTCTCCATATTTAAGAGTCTCTTATGTTTTGTTGCCCTCCCTGTTTTTATATTTTTGCTTCCCTTCCCTTAATGTTCATCTTTTTAATGTCTGAAATTCCTCCTATGACTGAAGTCATATGATCTTTGTCTTTCTCTATTTTGCTTAGCATAATACCCTCTAGTTCCATCCACATAGCTGGAAATGGCAAGATTTCATTGTTTTTGACTGCCGAGTAATACTCCATTTTGTGTGTGTGTGTGTACACATCACATCTTATTCATTCATCCACCGATGGACATTTGGGCTCTTTCCATACTTGGGCTATTATCTATAGTGCTACTATAAACATTGGGGTGCATGTGCCCCTTTGAAACAGCACACTTGTATCCCTTGAATGAATATCTAGTAGTGCAGTTGCTGGGTCGTAGGGTAGTTCTATTTTTAGTTTTTTGAGGAACCTCCATACTGTTTTCCAGAGTGGCTGCACCTGTTTGCATTCCCACCAGCAGTGCAAAAGAGATCCTTTCTCCTCGTCCTCACCAACATCTGTTGCCTGAGCTGTTAATGTTGGCCATTCTGACAGGTATGAGGTTGTATCTCATTGTGGTTTTGATATGTATTTCCCTCATGAAGAGTGATGTTGAGCATTTTTTCATGTGTCAGTTGGCCATCTGGATGTCTTCTTTGGAGAAGTGTCTATTTATGTCTTTTGCCCATTTTCTCACTGGATTATTTGTTTTTGGGGCGTTGAGTTTGCTAAATTCTTTTTTTCAACGTTTTTTATTTATTTTTTTGGGACAGAGAGAGACAGAGCATGAACGGGGGAGGGTCAGAGAGAGAGGGAGACACAGAATCGGAAACAGGCTCCAGGCTCCGAGCCATCAGCCCAGAGCCTGACGCGGGGCTCGAACTCATGGACCGCGAGATCGTCGCGGGGCTTGAACTCACGGACCGCGAGATCGTGACCTGGCTGAAGTCGGACGCTTAACCGACTGCGCCACCCAGGCGCCCCTAGTTTGCTAAATTCTTTACAGATTGTGGATACTGACCCTTTATCTGAAATGTCGTTTGCAAATATCTTCTGTCATTCCGTTGGTTGCCTTTTGGTTTTGCTAATTGTTTCCTTTGTTGTGCAGAAGCTTTTATTTTGATGAGGTCCCAATAGTTCATTTTTGCTTTTGTTTCCCTTGCCTCTGGAGATGTGTTGAGTAAGAAGTTGCTGTGGCTGAGGTCGGAGAGGTTGTTGCCTGCTTTCTTCTCTAGGATTTTGATGGCTTCCTGTTTTTACGTTTAGATCAGTCTTCCATTTTGAGTTTATTTTTGTGTATGGTGTAAGAAAGTGGTCCAGGTTCATTCTTCAGCATGTCACTGTTCACTTTTCCCAGCACCACTTGCTGAAGAGATGGTCTTTATTCCATTGGATATTCTTTTTTAATTGTTTAATGTTTATTTTTGAGAGAGACAGTGTGAGTGGGGGAGGAGCAGAGAGAGACACACACACACAGAATCTGAAGCAGGCTCCAGGCTCTGAGCTGTCAGCACAGAGCCCGACGTGGAGCTCACACCCACAAACTGAGAGATCATGACCCGAGCTGAAGTCGGATGCTCAACCGACTGAGCTACCCAGGAGCCCCTCCATTGGATATTCTTTACTATTTTGTCAAAGATTCGTTGGCCATATGTTTGTGAGTCCATTTCTGGGTTCTCTATTCTGTTCCATTGATCTGAATGTCTGTTTTTGTGCCAAGTGAGGTTCTTTTTTACAGTATGTTGTTCTTGACTTTGTGTCAAGGGGTCAGCACTGAAAGCCTCTGTGGTATGGAGAAGGTAGGCTGAATAGAGGAGGATGTGCCCCTTCGGTGTAGGGAGCCATATCATTCAAACCAGGACGCTGTACAGGGTGAAATGGGGCATGATTTCTAATTGAGCAGAACAAGGGAAGAACATGCAGCTACTTCAGACTGGGGTCTACGGTAACTTTACTTGGAGCCAACTCCAAATACTGGTCGAGTTACTTGTTAGAGTCCTGCCACAAGCAATTTAGATCATTTGAATCAGTCTTGTCATTTGCGAATACACGGACAATAATGCCAAACTGCTCTAAGGATGAGAGAACAATTGTGTAGAACTTGTGGCATATGGTATGATAGTAGCTGCCTCACAGGCTTGTTGAAAGAATGAGGGTGGATGACATAGTAAGGCGCTTAGCATATAACGACCACTCTTTGCCTGTTCACATTGTTGAGGCTCTTATTTTCCTCTGCTGTAATTGCGTCTACATCTGGCTGCTTCCTCTTGCACCTCCCTCTTAGCTATTTCTAATCTGATGTGGGCTGGGGAATGAGATAACCAATTTATTAGTTCTGGAAAGATGCCACTTCTGAAAAAGCTAGACATATTTTTACTGTGGGAGAAAGGATCACTTGGTGTCTGTGTCCTGAACGGTAAATGTCACTTGGTAATTGACTAGTGTCTAAAGCTTCTTGGTGATTAGAATATTATAGGTTGGTTGATAGGTGATTTTTAGTATTAAGGTAGTTTAATTCAATAAATTTTAGTGTCCTATCATCTTGCAAGGGAGGGAGACATCCTCTCCAAAGCATCTTCTCCAAAGTGAAATGGGGTAAAATAGAACTTCTAAAGCATTTGACAGGCAAATGCTTCCGGAGTGTGAAGGTCTAAACAGTGTAATTGCTTGCTTCCCAGGAACATTAGATGCATTTATTATTAAGAGGGAAGTGAATTTAGTTTTACTTTTTACGTAAGGGGAAAGAATTATGGTGAAGTAGAATATACTTGCGGTACCAAAGGGACAGGTAGGGTGAATGAAATAATGTTGTTGTAATTTTATTTATTTATTTCTTTATTAATTTTATTTATTTATTTATTTATTTTATTTATTTATTTAGGTAATTCAACAATTTCTCTGAGCTGGGATTTTTGTTCTCCATCTTCACTAAAGTAGAAGTAAAGATCACATCTGTGTTAAACGTGTATCTGTAGCACCCATGCAGCCTGTGGTACATAGATTTTCAATATGTAATAATTAATAAAAAAAAAAAAGCCTATTGATGCAATCTGGTCAACTACTTACACTTGAGTTGTAATTAAGGGTTTACTTTCTATAATTGTATGAGAATGCACACAAAATTGTTTGCTTCATTATGCATCTTCAGATTACCATTAACCTATTAGTAGAGATTGATCATTTTGGGGAAACAGAGGCATTACTTGAGTATTAGCCCATAAAGGATAATGGCTTTTAAACAGCAAGAAAACTCTGCTCAAGTCACCTAATGGTTTTATCTGCTCTGATTTCTTTTGTGCATACTTGAATTCAGTCACTTATTGAGTGCCTGCTATATGACAGGCACTGTAGTATGCATGAAGCACAGATGGAGAAGAGTGAGTGGGTGAATGAGGTAGTTCATAAGTTTTCATGAGTATATTTCAGTTTGCTTTCACAAGAGCTACTAAGTGTGTGCGTACACACACACACAATGCATTTCTTACATATGTGAAAAGATGATAGACATTGTCTTTGTCCCATGTTCCCCATTTCTAGTTAAACTGTTGGGCTTCTTTATCCTACCCCAGGAAAAAAGTACTGTATCTTAGCTCTAGAAAATCCAAGGCTCTCTGGACAGTCGTGGTAAATGACTAACAGAAATGTTAGGACACCCTGTTCATTTTTGCCAGTTTTTGTTGTGTTTGGGTGGAAATGTTTGCAAATACACCACCTCTTAACTGTTCTCATTAATGGTGGTGAACAGAATGTGGGTAGGCAAACTCCATAGCTAAACATTTACAGTGTGCTTTCGGGCTTGGAAACATGGTCAGATAGAACCAGCCAGCCTGCCTCTTGCCTCCTCCTCTCTCTCCCCACCGCCTTCTCTCCTCCCTGCCCCTGTTTCTTTGTTTCTCACTCTCCTAACTTTTGATGGCCTTTTTGTTGGTCATTTATTTTGTGACCATTGGCTGAGCCCCAGCTCTTGTTAACAGCTATGTTGGGGGCTATGGCTAGAACTGTGGTTACTGGGGTTAAAAACCTCATAGTGTGGTGAGAAAGATGACAAATACATAAATATATGAGTGTGTTTTACTAAAAATCCATAAGAAAAATTATGGACTCCCTGAAGGGAGGTTGACTATGTCCTCTAGGGAGGAGGAAGAGGCTTCACAGCTGACGGAAGTAAGAGTGGACATCAGGCACCATAATTTCCTGATCAATGGAAGCCACATATTAGGACATTGAGGTTTGATCCCAGGTCTTCCAAAGAACTGGGTGAGTTTAGAAAAGTTGAACTTCTTAGTGTTTCAGCTTGCTTATCTACTTGTTAGTAAAAAGTCTTCAGTGCTGTGAAGACAGAATGAACAGTATTTGAGAAAGCTCTTTGATAAGGCTTAGGTAGTTACAAATTGTTATCTGCACTGTGCAGGTACAGAAATAGTCTGTGCCTGTTGAGTTTTCTCCTGAGCCAGCCATTCTCCTTGTATCTCTCAGGGGGAATCCAGGCAAAACTAGGACTCTTTCTTGAAAGACAAAACCAAGTGACAGTCTTGAATTCTAGTCCTTGGAAAAACTAGAAATTTTAAAAAATGGTGGTACTGACATCATTACCTTATGCTTGAGAATGAATTAGAGCATTTATAAGCAATTTCCACAGTGATGATCTCCTATGACACCTAGGTGAAAGTTGTCACCACCAATGCTTTATAGACAAGTCCACTAAGGGATAAAAAAACAAAACAGATCACTTGGTATTAAGTCCAGAACTCGAATAATTGAGTGTTGGGATTCTAAAAGGAAAGAAACCTTAAATAAGAGTGTAGTTAGATATTTAAGGAGGGTAATGAGGTTGGGAGAAATGAAGTAACTTGTGCAGGGTCACACAGTTAATTATAAAGTGAAATTGGACCTCAAACCTGTTGTTTTATGGCTTTGGTAGCTGAGTTATGCTATGCTACATCTTAATTCTGAATTCATCTTCAGTGGTCAGGTTCTTTCATAATGACTGTTAAATTCTAGGATGAATATTCACCCTTTAAAAAAATTGTTTAATGTTTATTAGTTTTTGACAGAGCAAGTAAGAGAGGATCAGAGAGAAAGAGAGGGAGACACAGAGTCTGAAGCAGACTCCAGGCTCTGAGCTGTCAGCCCAGAGCTTGACACAGGGCTTGAACTCCCGAACCATGAGCTCATGACCTGAGCTGAAGTCAGATGCTTAGCTGAGACATCCAGGGGCCCCTATTCCCCTTTGATATCAAAGCTTTTCTATCAGTTTATGGATGATCTAAAACTAATACTTAATTGTTAGGGAAATTCACTGGATGAAATAATCCTACATTCTGTAGATAAATAAATTCGTTTGTTTTTACCATCTATAGATTTCTCCTCTCACTGATTTGCTTATTTGGTAAAGTTGAACATTCTGATCTGGAATTACCTGGGCATACCAGGAGTTATTACAGCCTCTGGGTTTCCTACCTAGGCTTTGGGTCCATCTTGTGCTCTGAAGATATATGGGTGGGAAGGACATTTGCAGAGCTCCAAGTGTTAACTGTGCCTGTGTTCCCAAACCAATCTCAGCAAATCGACCCCAAGTCCTAGAATACAAGTAAACATGCCGGGTGAAATTTCGTCTCATTAGTTTCCTTCCATAAGATGATGGAATTGATGCTTAAAATGATACCAGTATTACTTAAAATGGCTTAAAATGGCTTACCACTGTCCTCATGTTATATTCTTCTTTATAATCGCCAACCTGCAATGTCATCATCTAGGCTAGGCTTGCAGCATGTCATCACTGATTGGAAGATGCTCTGTTGTTGGTTTCATTGACCAGAGTTTTGAGGAAAAGCAAGACAAGCTGCCACTTTAAGGCCAATTAGAGGATCAAATCCAATCCCTTCTATAGGCCATACTGTTTGATAAACTGGATATATTCATTCTATATTTCCAATACTACATCCTTTATCAATATTTAACAATTGATGGTGTAGTTCTAGTCCATCTTCAAAACCTGAGAACCAGGAGCACAGATGGTCCAAGTCCCAGTGTAAGGGCTCAGATTGGACACAACCACCAACACTAGGCAGAGCCATCTGCTTTATTCATTCCATCAATTAAAATAGTCATCTCTTCCAAAAACATTCTTACACACTCAGAAATATTTAGCCAGATTAACCAGATTATCTGGGTATTGATTACCTACTTGAATTAACACATGACTTTCTTGGCTAACCAAATGCATTTTAATCATAATGAACATGAAGAAAACTTACAGATGAAGACAAATTAATCTCATAACTAAAAAAACATAATGAGAATTTTTATCATCAAATTGACAAAAATGTGAGTACTAATAAAGGGTGTTGCTGATGGGGTGCCTGGGTGGCTCAATCGGTTGAGGCGTCCAATTCTTGATTTTAGCTCAGGTCATGATCCCAGGGTCATGGAATTGAGCCCTACATCAGGCTTTGTGCTGAGTGTGGAGCCTGCTTAAGTGTCTCTGTTCTCTCTCTCTCTCTCTCTCTCTCTCTCTCTCTCTCTCTCTCTCTCTCTCTCAAATTAAAAAAAAAAAAATGGTCCTGCTGATGAAGGTGCAGAAACATGGAACAATCCACATGAACCTGGTGGGAAACATTATATAAGAATTGGGAACCTATTTGACATTACGTGTAAAAGTCTTAAACCTTTATATCCTTCAGGATCTATTGCAGAAATGATAGTTTTATAGAAGTAGACTAAAATTGACATTCAAAGAGATTCATTGCAATGTTAGTGTTTTTAAATATACTACGTACTTAGGATAGAATCTAGGCGTAGAAAGATGCTAACAATGTGCAGTCATAGCTACCATTGAGGATTTATTGTATGCCAGACACTATGCCAGGAACTTTGAATATGGATCTATTAATACAATAGTTTGGTCCCTCATTGGATTTTATTCTTGTTTCAGAAAAAAATGTTTAATTCTTGAGTTGAACATGAAGACCTTTCCCAAGATGTCCCTGACCTATCTTCCCCACCTCCAATTTTTTTTTCCTAACTTAGAAATGGGGAAAATGAGGCCAAGAAAAGTTGTGAGTTAAGGCCAAAGAACAAATCTGAGGTAATGTCATGAGTGAGATCCTCCGTTCTTGGTGCCAATTAATGAACTTTTTCATTCCACATGTTCATCTGGAAAAAATATATCCTACTTTACAAACATTCACTGAGCATGGGATAAATTCCAGACATTGATCTAGGCAGGTGCTAGAGACACAAAACATAAACAAAAACCTTTGCTCTCTAGGAATTTACAACCCATGGGAAGACAGACTGACTCACTTTTAAAAACTTGAAAGTGAAACCATTGTCCATTGAAATTGTGTCCTTTTTGGTTTTAAATAAGATATCCATGGATGACAGACTCCATGTAGTTTGACAGATGTGAAGATGTGGCAGGGGATTATCGGCTCTTTCCTACTTAGAGGAACCCCCAAATCCTGAACCTACCACTTAAAACTCTACAAACCACCATGCACCACTTTAAATGCTCCACGTGGGCTAATTTAATTCTCAAAACAGTCCCATGAAGGAAGTCGTATTCCTTCTCACGTGGCAAAAGATGAAATGGAGGCAGTGAGAGACCAGGTGTAACTTGCCCAGCCAGTGAACCAAAATTCGAGCTCAGGTAGTCTTACTCTGCCTGTGTTTCACTACATGCAGGATGCTACATCTGAATTAAAAACCGAAGGATGAGGAGCAGGAATTCGTTTTGGGTAGAGGTATATGGAATGTTGAAAGCCTTTGGAGGTTCAGGGGTGCTTAATTGTTTTGGGGGAGGTTCGGGAAATTGTGGGAGGTGGAGTGGGTGTGATCTTTGCTCAGGCAAGGGGTGCTCAGCTGTGAGGCCTGAGCCCTAGCAGGGCCACTCTGAGGAGTGTGGCTTTTACCAGTTAGGCAAGTAGAAGCCACAGAGACCTTAAGCATGTAAGAAATATGATCAAGCTTGCCTTTTAGAACGATCACGTATTAATCAGTTGACAAAGTGACCGAGATGGTTTTGGTCGGCTTCTAAACCCCTGACCCTCTGACCATGGTTCAGCCACACTCGTCTTCAGTACAAAGGGAATTGTCCTCAAATGGAAACCATTGCTCACTGCTACAGGGGGTTAATAAAATCTCATGAGGCCAAGAGAGCCAAGTCACAATTTAAAAACGTTGCTTCCCAGCTGGCAGCTGCCGTGAGTGAGTTGTGAGTGTAGGCGTCTGGCAGCTCTGCTTTCACTGGCAGTATATTGCTTTGCTTCCCCCTCATAAACCTTTCTGTTTATTTTGTGGGAGGGTAAAGCGCCTGACGGACCTTATCCAGGAGGCAAATAAAGAAGCAGGAGGCCTTAAATCTTCAAGTTCTGGAGATCTCTAAAACAACACAAACCGTGAGATTGGAAAATGGGGGGACTTTCCTGGGCATCCACCTGTGGTGACTTCCCTCTGCCTTTAGTTCCCTTTTTCCACTTCTGGGACACCTGCTCCCTCCCTCATGTCTTTGAATCTTAACTCCTAGTAGGTAACAACGCTCTCATATTACCAAGACTTCACGTTGCATTTCCCTAGTGCAAGCCTGCCCTTTCCAGAACTGCCCACCTTTCAAAATTACTTCGTTGCATTTCTGGCTACAGCTATTAAACCCCTCCTGGGGCTCAACTCAAATATGTGTTAGGAAGAGCAATTTAATTAAATTGCCTCCCACTAAGGTATAAATAACTTCTAGCCCCCAACCCCATCCCTCCAATCATGGCAGGTATGTTAAAAATGTAATGAAAGAAATGAGTCTCTCATTGACTATAGCAATGAAGTAATAACAGTATCTTCCAAGTGGAGGGTATATTTCAAGGTGCCTTAAAACATTCTTGCATTGAAGCCCCACCACTTCTGGGTAAGGTTCTGTTCATTGTGTACTCTGGTCTCTATTCTGTTGTTGAAACATTTGTGCTTCCTATTTAGCAGAAGCAGCTGTTGTCCTTTTCCCTCTGCTTGGGGGCTCCCTAGCCTGATTGCCTGCAAGCCTGAGCCTGTTGGCTTTTGCTCTGAGGATTATAATCCCCCTGAGCTAGGAAGCAGGAAGGGGGTGGGGCAGATGATTGGAAGAGAAAAAGAGAGGGAGGTGTCAATAGAATGAATTACGTGTATCCAAAAGAGAAATGGAAGTTAGTTTTAAACGATTACCAGCAATAATGGGAAGAATTGGTGGTGGCAAACAATGTGACAAAATATCCAGCAAGTTCATGGCTTAGGGTAATGTGACAAAATATCCAGCAAGTTCATGGCTTAGGGTAAAGTCTGTACCAGGAGATGGGAATGCTTTTGAATTTAATCTTGTGTAATTAATGTCTTAGAGTCTTTCTGTTCCCACCTGTACAATGAAGGGGGATGGACCAGATAGGCTAAGTATCCATTAGATCTAAAATGAACTGATCAGATATTGGGCTTCGTGTGGAGACCTTGGACCTGTGTGTTGTAACATTGACCTGCTTTATATACTATTCTGCTGAAGACCAGTTTCTCTGCTATAGGGTAGAAGAGAGGCCATCCCAGCAGTGAGTTAGGGTAGGAAAAACACCAAACTTAAAACCAAAGACTTGGGTTCTAGTCCTAGCTTCACTTCAACATTTGAAGTTGGACCTACTAATATAACCAAGTCGTATCTCAGTTTCTTTGTAAACTGGTTCACAAAGTCATGCATAACCAGAACTGGTGTGACCTGGTGGCTGCTGAACAAGGTGGGGACAGATGCATGGTGGCAATATAGTTTGTTAAACTTGTATTTCAATTTACACTTAACTGATTTTTTTTTTTTCTTTTGCTAAGTCAAATGGCAATGGGAAATCATAAGTTGCGTGCCCTGGACTATCAACTGTGTCAACAGGAGGATAGAGGTGAAGTTAATGGAGTTTTTCTAAATTTTGTCTATCCAGGCAAGATAATCTTTGATCTTTGAGTTTTATCCATCATTGAAAAGATTCTCTTGGACTACATGGGTTTTAGTCTCTCCCCCAGTAAGAACGCATGATTGACAAGCATATATTTCCCATCATAGACCAAGGGACTGATTATAGGCAGAAATGGAAGGAACCTTGATCTCAGCTACTCAAGAGGGCAAAACCCCAAGAGAGGTCAAGTTTGCTTTGCATGGTTGGGAATTGCTTATTCAGGCTTAAGCTTTCTTCATACTGAATATTACGAAGAGTTTGGATGTCATCTTGATATTAGAAAAGCCACTTAGGTCAGGCCTCTTACTGCCCCCATTTGTACTGTTTGCTCTCCCTGTTTATTCACTTGAGCAGAAAATCGTCTGTCACTTCCTATTGTTACCTTATTATGTGGGTGTGCCCTACACACTCGAAGAAAATCTAAGTTCTTTTGAGTCAGGAGCTCTGTTTTTATCTCTTTATCCCTTAAATGATGAGTTCTTGAATCAGGACATAAATTTATTCCAGGTTTAAATGTCGTTGGTCTTGGTATCTCCAATACAGGTTAGTATAGGATGTCCTTTATGAGCTCTTATAATGGAACTTCGTAAATACTTCTTGGGTTTAACTGAAGCCTTTTATCTGTAAGATCTTGGCTTTACTGATTTAATTAGAAGTAAATGGGGAATCTGATCTGAGAAGTGTAGAGACTTGGGGATATAGCAGTCTTTGCCTCCCTAACATTAGCATCCTGTTAAGGTTATATTCCTAGAGAAAGAACTGTCCCAGGAGGGATAGAAAAAGGAAATAACTGTGAGCTTTGTGGTGGTGGTGATGTTGGCTGGTAGCCAACAGCTCAATCACTACAAGGCCCATTAAACTTAGAATTCCATATTCATCCAGTTGGTGCTTAGAAGATTCTTAGAAATGATCCAGTTCTGTTGCCTAGTTTTATAGATAAGGATGTTGAGGCCAGGGAGTTTAGAGAATGTCCAGTTTTGAAGAAATTGTTTTGGGAAGGATATGTATGTCTAAAAACACACAATTGCACAGCTTAACAAAAAGGGTGTTATGTGATTGTTGAGTAGAGCACTTAAATAATGGCAGCAGAAGCACAGTAATGGGTCTCGGTGGCAGAGACCGCCAGCCCTCTTCCAAATGTTACTTCTTCCCTTCCATGTCAGAGGGTTGTTTCTGGGAAGTGGGTGCTCATTTAAGGACATTTTCTAGCTCTTCCTATTTCATGGGACATAGGACTGGATCTGGGCCATGGAATGTGGAATGTGGGTAATGGTGATGTACGCTGCTTCCAGAACTGGATCCCTGCAGGTTTTTCACTCCATTCTCCATGATCTCTTTCCTTTATTCTCTTTGCTCCAGTCTTGCTTCATTTGGTCTTAACAGTAACTTCTCAATTGTCTTGACTTCCAGTTTATAATGATTTAACCTCAGCTGAGATGTACCTCTCAGGTCAAATGTCCTGTAGGACAATGTGGCCTTGGCTATATTTGCATAGCTTAGAGAAATAATTTTTTTCATCTGTCAGATTGACAAAACTCAAGTTTGATATATTTGTTGGTGAAGATGTGGAAAAACAGGTTTGCTCATACATTTGTGTCAAGAAGTACAATTTTATAGAGAGCAGGAAATAGTAAAATTAAGTCATTTAACCGTTGACCTCACAAAGCCACATCTAGATGTAAGCACACCTGCACATATTTGAAATCCTATGTAGACAAAATTCTCCCTTCTAGCACCATCTAGAATATTATGTAGGAGGCATTCCAAGTATCCATTAATAAAGGGATGTTATGAAACACAATCTATACAATGAGATACTGTATAGCTGAACCAAATAAGGAAGTCTATTTTTGTTCAGGAAATATTGCCAGAACATAAATTGGCAAGTATAAAAAGCAAAATTGAGAACAGTCTGTATAGTATGCTATCATTCCTTTTAAAAGGAGATAAAATATTTTCATATGCTCTCATTTGCATGAAGAGACCCCGAGCTGAGTGTGAAAGGAGTTGAGAAGAGTATAGACAGGAACAGAAATGAGAATATTTATTAACCTCTACCTTATCACATTGTTTTGAGTGAATTACCTATCAAAATACAATTAAAAATAAGAAATTATGGAGGTCATCCCTGTTTGCTTATATGCAGAAAGGCACAGGGGTGGTAATTACTGGATAATTAATATTAACTGTTATTAAGGAGAAGTCAAGCTTTACTTTGAGTAATTGACCTAGAGTTTTGAACTCTGCCTGTGTCATTCCTAGCTGGGTCAGCATGCTACATTCATAGACTTGTGTTTTCAACTCTAAGAATTCACTTAATTGGATGAAACTCTTCTGCTTTCTTTAGATAGGTGTTTTTCAAGAAATGAGCAGTTTGAGTCCCATAAGCTTGTTTGTGTGAACTTCCTTAATAGCTTCCATTAAGAGTCTCCAAAGTATCATTTGCTCTGTTGAGATCTGGGAATAGACACTAAGAAAAATATTTTAGGGAACCATAATTGAGAGGGAGGGAGAGAAGAATAAATACCTTGGAATGGGCTCCCCCCACCCTCAAATTGCTATGAAGTCTTAAATCTTGGTAATCTCACAATGTGACTCTGTTTGAATAAAGGGTGAAAAGATAATTAAAATTAAGTGAGGTCCTTGGGGTGGGTCTTAACCTGATTGGTGGTCTTCTAAGAAGAAGAGATTAGGACACAGTCATATAAGGAGGAAAGACCATGTGAAGACAAAGGCCAGTTTCCTCAGAATGAAGTCCAATCTGCAGACATCTTGATCTTGGGATATCCTCCAGAACTATGAGGAAAATTTGTTGTTGAACCCACCTGGTCTGTGATACTTTGGGGTCCTTTGAGAAAATGAGTACATGTCAATGATTCAGTTAGAGCTGTGGTGGGGAAGTTAGCCCCTTGGGTGACAGAGGAGAAGCACAGAGAAGGAGCCCCAAACTTAAGAGTTCAGACAAGACAGAGAGGTGACCTCTGAGCATAATCTAGGAGGCAACTCTACTATTATCCTTATTTCCTAGAGGAAGAAACTGAGGCATGGAAAAGTTGTATGAATTGCCCCAAGTTACAGAACCAAGAAGCAGCAGAGCCTGTGTTCAAACCTAGACAAATTTCTCCTCGGCATGGCTTTTATGACTATATTCTGCCTCTGATAAAAATTTACCGAGAGGAAATAATGTGAGACAAGGTACGCACAGCGTTCAGGGATCTCCATGTATATGTCTTGAACCTAAAGCAGGAGGTTGGATAGCAGCAAGTGGTTAGGGGAGGTTCTATGGGCCTCCCAGGCCGTATGGATTTTGGATCTTAGAGGGAAACAAGTGGAGCCTTATCTATGTAATTTAAAGTAGGTATGTAAGGAATTTATGCCCCCACCATAAACGTTAAGCTCGATGAATTTCCACAAGCTGACATACTTGTTACTGGCACCTAGATCAAGAAACAAAACATGACCAGACTCCCCAGAAGTTTCTTTCTGTTCTCCTCATTCATTATCTCCTCCATGGATAGCTACTCCTGTGACTTCTAAGAGCAGAAACTAGTTCTGCCTCATTTTGATCTTGTACCTAAATGGAATCATGCAGAGTATACGTTCCTGTATCTGCCGCCTTTTGCTCTTATAAGTCTGATATTCACGTGTATGGTTGAAGGGAGTTCATTCTCTTTGCTGTATTGTAACAAAGAGTGTATCTGCCTCTATTCTAGTGTTGGTTGCCATGTGTGGCTTTTAGTTTGAAATGAATATAAATGCTGCAATGATAAGCCTTAGAAATATTTGACAGTGAACATATGTCCCTAGGAGTGGAATCACTATATCACAGGGTATGTGTATGTTGAGTTCTAGCATATACTGCCAAGCAACATGTCTACTTAATGGTAAAATACTAAAAGCTTTTAACACTGGGAATCCCTTCTGTTGAAAATTTTATTGGAGGTTTCAAGCATTGTTAAAAACACAAGAGGAGACATGATGTGTGTGTGAAATCCAAAAGAATCTTAAAACTGTTAGACGCAAGTGAATTTAGCACGGTCTCTTTGTATGAATTGGTACAAAGTAAATATATCAAAATTGTATTTCTGTGAACGGACAAAAATAGATGAAGACAAAATCTCAATGATACTTTTCATAGTTTTATAAAGTATCAATTAGTGTATACTTGGCATTCAATTCCTTCCCCCATACTGAAAATTACAAAACACCATTAAGAGAAATTAATAAAGAATAGACCATACTACTACTGATTCTAGTATTGAAAGATGCAGTACTATAAAGAGGTTAATTCTCAAACTCCTTCATGGATTCAGTGTAGTCCCAAACCCCATCTTGGCAAGTTTTTCCATAGAGTCTGACAAATGGACTCTAAATACATTGATGGGGGAAAAAATTAAAGTGGCCATTTTAAAAATTGACACCAATTGAAACATAGTGTCTAACAACCTAGAAAAATGCTGTTCCCTAGAATTAATAAACTAGTCAGATGAATATAATACACACTCTAATGTCTTCATTGTTAGGATCTTGAACATAATGGCCATGAGAGACCAGCACAGAAGAGGGGTTTAAACTAATCAGAAGAGAAAAGCCTAAAAGAGACAAAAAACTTTCTTAAAGGTATAAGTCCAAGGCAACTAGGATAATAGCTGACTGTTACTTCAATCCCTCTTACCTAAACTCCTACTGTATAGAACCCAAATGAAGAAGTGCATTTCTTTTTCTTTTGTGGGACATTCATGGAGAAAGCAACCTACCCAACAAGTTGATAGGATGGAAAAGTAGACAACAAACCTAGGTCAGTCTTGTGAATTTTAGCAGTCTATTTTAGTAGTGCTATGGGAAGGTGCTGTATTGGAGGCAGGCCATTTCTTGATAAATACAACACTGTCGTGAGCATTGAAGCATATGGCTGTTCGAGTACTACATGAAGTGGTCAGCTTGCATTTAGGGCTGTACTATAAAAGACGTTCTTTTCTCACTACATTTTCACCCAAGTGATGAGAAGCTCAAGCTAAATCATGAGAACATAAGGGAATGAAGACCAGACTGAGGAGTATCTGATTGGCTGTCACATCAAGCACACTGAGGCATTTGTTCATCGAGAGGAACACCTGGGTGGATTGCCATTATTTAAATTATTTTTCTTTTTTCTTTTTTGGTTTGCCAAACATACATGGTTAAATTGTAGACATGAAATGCCCCTGTGCTGGGATTCCACTGTATCTGATGACATAGTCTTTAAGTCTTTCTATTCCATTGTGACGGCCACCATCTCCATATCCCCTAATAGGAGCAGGCTACGATTTCTTTTGGTTCTCTATTTACATGGGGACGTATTCCATTTTTGGATAATGTTAGTTATTTACCCAAAATTGAAGAAAGCAAGCTGCTGGCAAGAAAAGGAAATAACTATTTCTTTAATGAAAATAACAGGTTACTTCCATGTTAGTTAAACACTTTGAGTAACTTGTCAACAAAATTAGTGTGTTTTCCTCTCTTCCCACAGATTTTTACATATTATAGTGAGAAACAAAGTCTTAGTTTCATGAGCAGAAGCTTCTGCAGTTGCTGGGATATCCTTAAGTGCATTTGCCATTTTAGGATTGAGATATTTGAAAAAGGCTGTCACATGTTCCATAAATTTTTGTCTTCACAAATTTCACTCCCACTAATTTTAACTTCTCCTAAAACAATGAGGTCTTTAGATTCCTGCTCTCCAAGCAGGAGAAAAGGATTAATAGCTGCTGTGGTTGGAACAGAAGTGAAAAGAGACCTGTTGGAGGAAGAGAGAGAAGGCTGGACAGCTATTCAACCTAGTTTGAGGAACAGAGGAATGGTAGAATTTAATTACTGGATGAGGGCTTAAAGACGATTTAAAATGATAAACAGTTTGCATATTAATAAAAACAAAACTTTGTAAGGCCTGAAGTTTTTGAGGTGTCCCAAGGCAGAGTTGTGTAACACTTTCTCACCATGCTTTATTGACACTTTGTCAACGTCTTAGGTCAATAAATGGACTTGATTCATAGAACTGGAAATACTCTTATTTGCTGTTGCCCAATTTAGGGATGACCCATTACTTAGGAAAGTCTTGGTGTCTTTCTCTACTTGAGACCAAAAATCTTTCAATTATTGAATTCAGAGGTGCACCAATCACCAGGTTGGTTACTTGTGTATTTTTGTAGACTGGATAAAGATTTTTATTGAACTCAACTACTTGACAATTAATGTCAGTGGATATTTCATTCTGCTCCTCAGGTGAATTGACAACCTGTAAAAACAAGTTTTAGAATATAGCAAGACTATTCTGTGTTCAAAACGCTTTCACTTCATGAAATGTGTGTGTATATATCATGTTAGCTTGTGCAGTCAGTCTTCCTAGATAGTTATGATTTGCCTGTAGAACAAAAAGTCTTAGTTTTCAAAGACATTCAGAAATTTTTAATGTATTTTATAGAAAAGAATAGAAAGCAGTAAAGTCATCAGTTCTGTTACTCATTGGGCATATTCCATGATTCACTGATGAAATGTTTAATAAACACCTAGTAGATGCCAGACACCATATTAGGTTATGGTGAGTGAAAATAATACAGGGGCGCCTGGGTGGCTCAGTCGGTTGAGCGTCCGACTTCGGCTCAGGTCACGATCTCGCGGTCCGTGAGTTCGAGCCCCGCGTCGGGCTCTGTGCCGACTGCTCAGAGCCTGGAGCCTGTTTCGGATTCTGTGTCTCCCTCTCTCTCTGACCCTCCCCCGTTCATGCTCTGTCTCTCTCTGTCTCAAAAATAAATAAACGTTAAAAATTAAAAAAAAAAAAAAAAAAAAAAAAAAAAGAAAATAATACAGAGTAACTCCTCAATCCAAGGACTTGGAAGGGCAGGGACATGGTTCTTTAAGGTCAAGAACAAAAACCCTAACTTGATAGGGCTGGCAGGTGGGGAAATGTGAGATGTGGTTGGGGAAAAAAACAGGCAGGTACCAGACAGAAAACCTTGCAGGCCATGCTAAGTATTGTGGTCCTTGCCTAACAACATTGAAAAGGGCTTGTAGGATTTTATGTAGGTGGTGCCATTTCTTACATGGATTTAGGAAAGCAGATAGGAGAGGCCCAAGCAGGTTTTCCTTGGAATTTGGTAATTGATTGAGTGATCCAGGTGAGAGGTAAGGGGAAGGTATCTTGAACTGCAACGGTAGCCTTGGAGATGAAGGAGAGATCTATCAAGAAGAAAAATTAAGAAGCTTTGGTGACAGGATCTGGGGTAAGAGGAAAGTGTCAAGGATTGCTTCTCGATTTCTGCTTTTAATGACTCTAACTCAATCTGAAAAACATTTTGTGTGTGCTCAGCCTGACTTTATCCCTGGTTAAGTTTTGTAGCTCACTGAGTTATTAGTATAAATAGGTTAGAGCATGATATTACCAAAACCTGAGTCAGGAGTTTGACCCCAAATTGTTAACTTTATTCTCTTAATGGGCCACAAATTCTGTTCGTTTCTCTTGCTTTCTCAAGAAGCCTTTTGATCCCAAATTGCCCTGGGAAGGGAGCATGGAGCTGTTCGACTATAGATGTGTCTTAACTCAAAGTGTGTGTCATAGAAATACAGATCAGGAGTCTCTTGGCACAGTGGTTGGCATACTGTGGTTGCTGAAGTTTTAAGATCTGGATGTTGGATCATTAACTCTGCCTTTATATAAGAGGAATTTTTTACTTTACAGGAGGAAATTGTATGTCCTGAATATCCCAAGGGAAGAGGGTATGAAGTGAATGCACATGACATTTTCCTTCTGTACTCTCTGTAACTTAGTAAAGTGGCTCAGGTGAGAGGTAATGTGGGAAATATGTCAGTAAAGACAGCTGAGGGAAAGGAGGAGGAAACCTGGTGTCATGGAATGCTCATGGAGGTTGGGAAAGGCCTGGGTTGACTGTCCTCCAGGGATCAAACCCACCAGTGAAAAGTACTCTGTTCTCTGATCCTGTGGTATACTTACTAAGGAAATGATCATTTTCCTAACTGGACAGTAAGCTCAGTAATGGAAACAGCTTAATCCTGCTCACCCTCAAATTTCCAGAGCCCGGTTAAGTGCCTGGCATATGGTTGATGAATAAATACTTCATAAGTGAAAGGAATAAAAGTGGTCTCAACAATGGTGCACAGCACGAGGTGGAGTTACGCTATGTTCACATGTGGTCTGACCGGTGCAGAACAGAAACAGACTCTGTAAGCAAACCATACTGCATTTGGAGTCATTTTGAAAATTTTTCTTAAATTAGGGGGCTCCTACCAACATCCAAGTACAAAGATGAGATGCTAGGTACAGGAATGAAGGGCTAGAAGGATCTAGACTAGCCACTGTGGTTTTAGCCACTCCCTGGGGTTTTAGACAAGTGTGCAAACTTTAATGGAATTGCTGTTAAAGAGGGTGACATGAAATCAAGAGATTACCCAGTAAAATCATTAGGAAAAGCATAGAACTGAGCTGTGGATTACTAGGACTTAGAGACTGGGCCTCAAACACAAAAATGTGTTTGAATGTTAGGGCTACAGATAGGGTCGTTGTGTGCTCTCCCAGAAATACACTATCTAGTGGGCCACAAAAGAAAGGGGTCCACTCTACACAGGTTTTCAATAGAACATGCCTTTCCCCTACCTAGGAAGTGACCCTTTGGTTGAAATAACTTTTTACAGGGAAAAAAAGGATGTTTTACATCAAAACAGGTGCATCATCATTGAGAATCAAATAATTTGGGAGAAGACCTATTAGTACTCTCATATAATAATGACTTTTAATTGTTTTTCTTAACAAGTTGTGGATAATTTTTCTTAAGACCCATGTTGCCAAACTTGGCTTCACTTTGAAAGCTGTGGATGTTGAAGATGAGGAAAATGAGGCCAGATGAACAGGGATGAGAAAGGCTGGAGGGTACCTGGAAGGGTGACATATTTCCTTGGGCAGCCTGTGGAAAGCATTGACTTTCCTTTGTTGTTAATTTGCTGATGTTTATTTCCAACTAAGTCATAAGCTTAAAGTTAGGGACTCTGTCCTATGTTTCTCTTACATTCTTCAGAGTACTTAGATGGGTCCATTAGAATTACCTAGATGGAATAGAAAATTCAAAATTAAGCATTTTAATGGAGGAGAAGGTGCAGTTTCTTCTGTAAACACCTGTATGAAATGTTTCAGAGGGGATTGGGCATTACAGGAATTTTGGAAAAGGAAAAAACTTTGAGAACATCTTAGTCTTGAAAAAAATTATTGTCCTAAAAGTAAGGAATTAAATGCTGGACCATGAAACCCGAGAAGTAAGTCATCACTTTGCTTGCTTCACAATCAGTCATTAACTTGGACCTTTCCCCAGTTTCTGACCTGAAATATGTAGGTCACTTAACAGTTTTTTGACCTTCTTTTCCTTCAATTTTTTCTTAAGTGTAATTTCAAAAGGAGCCTCTAACAGAGTTGCTGGGTGGAAGTAATGGTTCTCTTTTGAATTGCCAAGCTCCTGGTGACTGGAGCAAGAAATATTTGTATCAGACAGTTTCCTTTATTTGCTTGACTTGATTAATTATTGCTTGATTTGATTAATTCTGCTCACTTGTGATGACCAGTATCTCATTATACCTTTATCAATAGCAGCCCTTTATTAAACAGGATTCTTTTTTCCTTGTGCTTATTTTTCTAATTAGGTGATATTAATAAGGATGTTTTTATGAACATCAGTGTTGCTCCCTCAGGTGTTTTGCTTTTGGGTTAAGCCACTTACAAAATGAATCAACAAGTACAACAGGGGACTGAGGTAAAAAGTCCTAGGTCATGAGCGCCTGGGTGGCTCAGTTGGTTATGCATCTGACTTCAGCTCAGGTCATGATCTCATGGTTGGTGAGTTTGAGCCCCGTGTCGGGGTCTGTACTGACAGCTCAGTCTGGAGCCTGCTTCAAATTCTGTGTCTCCCTGTCTCTCTCTGTCCCTCCCCTGCTCGTGCTCTGTCTCTCCTCAAAAATAGACATAAATAAAAATTAAAAGAAAAAAAGTCCTAGGTCAGTTACCTATGTCTCCTGATGAGGGCTTCAGTAGAGAGTTTATAGGAAGTTTCAGTAGATACAGCAATGTCTTTACTTAGGAACCAGTTAGACCATCATTGGTTTTCTTTAAAAATTAAACGTTTTATTGGAGAACTTCTCATAGGCCTTGGGGAAAATGTGTGACTCCTTTTAAATTAAAGTAAAATCATCTGATGAAATTGACTTGCCTCATAGAGACTTTGACCCTGAAACCACCTTGAAGAAGAGTAAATGTTTTAAAGTTTATTTTAGGGCTTTATTAAAAAGGAAAACATGCTTTATGGTTATGCCTTAGAGGTCAGTAGAGGTTCTGGCCAATCTTCAACCCTGTTTCCACCTCTGGTCACAATAGAAAAGCCTGTTCGGGAAGAGGATTCTTTGAGATGTTCCATGATGAGTGAGGAAAACTCATTTCTACTCCCTCCCCCAGACCCCCATTTTGGGCTGCTCAATGCAGAAAACTGCTTACATACTTCAGACCTGCAAAAAAACTTATAATATTAGGCATCAACTAACTTAGGGGTTTGGTTCAAACTGTAAATTGGGAAAATAAACTCTGAGAATTCCAATGGCCTACCATGAACAATAGGAATGAGGATTGTGTGATTTCAGGAAACAATAGAGTTGCGTCTGTGATGTGAAAGTCATGGAAAACTTACAGTTCAGAGCCCCTCTCCAGGTTACTATATAATTGTGGTCATTTCTGGCTTAAATCCACTGCCCTCTCCTATCCTCTTGTAAAATTGAACACCCTGTCAAGGGTGTGGTTTGGAAGGATTGGATTCCAGTGTGAGTAGGTTATCACTTCATTTGTGCCAAGGAAAAGTAGAGTCTGTTCAACAAAAGAAAATTGTGTGCTCCACGGTAAGAGTATGGCATGAAATGATAGAACAGGGATGGAAGAGAGAAGCTCAAAACTCCTTTCCCGTTTTACAGTCTGAGCCTGAGAAGGCTTTCTGTCTTAAAGCGGATGTATCATTTAAGGTCTGGTTTGGAATTATTCCATTGCCCCCTGCTTTTAGATCCTCTGTTTTTTCTCTCCCATGGCTTCTGTTTAGATTTCTAATAACATTGTTAAACTTGGTAAACACTTAGAATGCTGAATTGTGCTCTCAAACATATATTACAAGGTAAAGCCACAGGGATATTGCATTATAAGTGAGGATGATGGGGGACAGTTCAGACTAAATTTGTAATGTACTCCGCTTAGCATCCCGGGAGCCTCCTGTTGCATTGTGCAAAGTGGAAGAGGCTCTGTTACATTTGTCTCCATAAGGCAATATTCCCAGGTGACTTGTAGGAAGAGTCTCCGTTCCTGTCAGATCACAGGGTAGAGCCAAGGCCAGCTGAAAAATATGTAGTGCTTGGGCTGCTATAACATCAGACTTCATTGCCTCAGGCACTCGAGGGGAGATAGAGGTTTCCAGAGCAATTTTATTAAGAATAAACTTAGGATAAGAAAAACAAGGGAAATACTGTTTTTATTCCTGGCAAGTATTTTATTTAATTTTTTCAGTATTAGCATAACAGCTATACCTGCATTAGCAGGACAACTGGAGAATCTGTTTAATAAAATGCAGAAAAGTTAAACCACCCAACAAGCTTGTTCCTCATAAAATTTTTGCATACACCTGGTTTTAACATAAGTGTTGAAGCAATAAAATAAGAAGTGGAATCTCTTATCTGAAAACATAAATGTTAGGACATTAGAGCTGTTTTTTAACTGTGTGTGTGTGTGTGTGTGTGTGTGTGTGTGTGTGTGTTTGTTTCCCTTAAGGGATGCCTGGCTGGCTCAGAGGAACATATGACTCTTGGTCTTGAGGTTGTGAGTTCGAGCCCCATGTCTGGTGTAGATTACTTAAAAACTTAAAAAAACAAAAAAACCAAAAAACTGGGGGTGCCTGGGTGGCTCAGTCGGTTAAGCATCCGACTTCAGCTCAGGTCATGATCTTGCGGTTCATGAGTTCGAGCCCCATGTCGGGCTCTGTGCTGACGGCTCAGAGCCTGGAGCCTGCTTCAGATTCTGTGTCTCCCTCTGTCTCTGCCTCTCTCCCACTTGTGCTCTATGTCTCTCAAAAATGAATATATGTAAAAAAAATTTTTTAAAAACCTGGTTTACCTTGCATTTGGAAAATGTTGTTTCTAAATGTTAGGTGGCTTAAGAAAGCAGTAACATGTGAATTCTGTTCTGAGACCAGTCCTTCCTGTGAAGGAAGAAACAGGGAACTAAGGGCTAGAGAAGGAGAAAGGTAAGCTGTAGTTGGTTTGTTTTTTTCCCCCCACTGATAATACAGTTTTTCAAAAGACTTGCACCTCTACATTATATTAAAACTAAGACCTGTTAATTTTAAGAATTTATTTGGGCAAAAATCGATTCCAATTCAGCAGTTCCAAACCCAGAAGTACTTAGGAGGGCTTTCCTAACAAGAGCTCAGGGAGAGACTTTTGCAGATAAGAGGTGGAAGCAAAGTAAGAAAATTACTGATTGGCTATAACTTGAAGCCTAGTTGGCTCTGATCGGTCATCCTTAGCATTTCGACTTTGTAACCTTGAGGCTTTTACAGACTGAAATTTTGGTTGGTTTACAAAGTCTTCCAGGGCATTAGAGCCACATGAACCCAATGGCCTCCTTGTTTATCAGTTTAACACAGCCATGTTACTATATTCCATTGCCAGGGACCCACCTATACTGTGCACAGCACCCAGCTTTCCAGAACTGGAAAGAAGGAACTGAAGGAGCGGTCCTTCATCCCTGACCCCTGTGCAGCCTAGGCCACTGTCCTGTGAGCTTTGAAGGGTATCTGGAAATTGCCTGAATTGATTGGTTCTCTACTGGCTTTTGCAACTATTGCTCCTGTACTGCGGCCTTCTTTCTCAAAATAAGTAGACCTCCTAAAACCAGAACATAAAGTGTCTTCTAAAAACACCTGAGATTTTCTAGACTTAGTTACATAAGCAGAGACACAACCATGCAGGAAAGCGTGAAACCTAGTCTAAGACTGCATGAGCTAGCATTTATTTTGTGATTGATAATAATGGTAAGGAATAAAAATGCTGAGAATTAAGTACCAGGGAAGTGTGCCAAGATTTTTATACACATGACCTTCTTATATTGCCTATGATAGTATGTATCATGAGGAAATTATGCTTAACATGGAGATAGGACTAGAACTCCAGTCTGTGATTCTAAAGCGGTGCCTCTTTACCTCAAAAACTCAATAAGTCCAAACAGTTTCCCCCACCATCAGCTGGTAAAACTCATCCCTTGAAACTTCAAGGTACCTTAGTCTCATGTCTCACTCCTCCCTCTTAAAATGACTTTTACTAAATCATTGCTTGAGACCTCTCCACAAGGAAAGTAGTATCGACTGGTGGGGAGGAAAGATGTGTGTTAGGAAGTAGGACTGGCACTCTGTGTGTGGCAGGGTAAGAGGGATCAGAATTTTTGTGTAAAATAGGACAATGCAAGCACAGATCTGGGAAGATGAGAATGAGTATGGCAAAGAAGATGTTCCTGCATGTTTTCTTTTTGCATCTTGCCATGACGAAATTAAATTAGTCTTCCTGGAATGAGTGTAAGAAGTGTGCATGTCTAATTCACTTAAAGACCAAAAAGGAAAGAAAGAAAAAAAAAGAAACCCATGAACAGAGCATCAGCAGAATAATAAAGAAAAGGTACATTTTTCTGTGAAGCTTCTGATCTGTTTAAATTGTACAACTTTTAATTACTATCTCCTTCAGGCATAAAAACCCAATTCAGTAAGATAATTAGCCAGCCAATGGTGGAAAATATTTCGAAGATGACTCACCAATGAGCAGCATGATTATTTCTGTTGTATTTTCCTCTTTTTTTGCAACCTAAAAAATTGTGTTATTCAGTTGGAAATTGCAGCTTCAGGAATAATGAATTTAAAGGGAAATCGGGGACCTTCACTTAAAGTGCCTTCATTATTTTCATATTTTAATTAGGTTGTGTATATTTACAATCCCTTTGGATGATGGGTGACTAATATGTAGAAAAACAGGCAAAGTTAATTCAGAAGAGAAGTAAAAGATTAAAAAATTTGTGTGGTATAAAGGAGTGTAAGTACTATTAGTTGATGATTTAGGATTTTGTGGTAAACCTTTATTGTAGATGACATCTGAAGTTGTCTTTCTCTTTTTTAAACTCTAGGTACTGTGTGACAGAAGGGGTTGTATTTTAGTAGCTATTTATGGAGAGGATTGTGTGTGGCGGGGGGAGGGGGTGGGGAGGGAAGTGCCCTCTAAGAAGAAGATAAAATTTAGCTGTTTAGATAAAATTTAGATAAAAATTTAGCTGTTTAGTCCTATATTTAGCAAACATAGGACTGGTGAGGAGAGATCTGATCACCACGATCTCTCCTTTGAAGGATCATCATGTTAGTAACAGTCATATGTGGCTTTGAAAACTAAAGGTTGGAAATTACTGAAGAATTTTCTAATTAGAACTGTCCAACAATGGGACTGCTGCTTGATGAAGTAGGAAGTTCCTCTTCAGTGAAGTGTTGAGACACAGGCTGGAAGACCATCTGGCAGGGTTGTCAAATGCTGGGTGTGACTCCACAACCAGTTGGTGTGTGGATGGGAAAAGTTGTGTTAAATGACTTGATCCTCCTAAGTTCACATTCTCAGATTTTACAATGGCAATAGGATTCTTTCAAGGAGGGGTAAAATCATCAGTAAAATTTATGTAGTTTCCAAGGACATTGGTAAAGAGTGATAAAACCAAAGAATTCTAAAAGGAAGTGTCATTATGTTAGGAAAATTATTTAGTAGAAAGAATATAAATAATTATGGCACCTTAACTTAAAATTTTTTTTAATATTTACTTTTGAGAGAGAGACAGTGTGAGTGGAGGAGGGACAGAGAGAGAGGGAGACACAGAATCCGAAGCAGGCCCCAGGCTCCGAGCTGTTGGCATAGAGCCCAACACGGGGCTCGAACTCACAAATGGTGAGATTATGACCTGAGCCAAAGTCGGATGCTTAACTGACTGAGCCACCCAGGTGCCCCTATGGCACCTTAATTTTTAGAGGTATAACATAAACAAAGCATGCTTGAGTATTTGGATTATTTTGACTGGAGTTTATTACTCTTTAAAATTGACCTATTGTCCATGGCACCTGAGTGGCTCAGTTGGTTAAGTGTCTGACTCTTGGTTTCAGCTCAGGTCATAATCTCACAGTTCATGAGGTTGAGCCCCATGGGGGGCTCTGTGCTGACCGTGCAGAGCCTGCTTGAAATTCTCGCTCTCCTTCTTTCTGCCCCTCCCCTGCTTATGCTCGCTTGCTCTCAAAATAAATAAAATATTCAAAAACCAAATTTTTAAAATTGACCTGTTGTCATATCCATAGATCCCTTACCTAAAGTTGTCCAACTGTATCACCAGGTCTTCCCAAGAACCAGTTGATCTCAAATCCCAGCTTCCTTAATTGCGGAAGCGAGAATTCCAAAGATACAACCCAGTGTTGATATCCCTTGTTAATTAAACCCTAAGGTAGTCACTGCTATGAAGGGACTTTGTATATAGAATTATGAATCAGCAGACTTTAAGATACAGAAATTATCCTGGGTTTTTTGGGTGAGCTCAATGAAATTGCAAGAGTCTCCCAGCAGAGACCATGTGTGTAGGAAATCCTAGAGGTTTATCAGAAGGGGAGATCAGAGAGACTCAACCCATGAGAAAGATGCAACCCAGGGTTGCTGACCTTGTGGGCGAGGAAAAGTCCCACAAGTCAAGAAATGGGGGCAGCTTCTAGAAGCTGAGTACAACTCCTAGTTGACTGCTAGCAAGGAAACAGGACTTCAGTCCTATAAAAATACATGGAATTTTGCCTACAACCTGAACTCAGAAGAAGTTTCATCCATAGAGCCTCCAGTATGGACCCTTTGATTTCAGCCTTGTGAAACCCAGAGCAGTAAAGCTGCTGAATAACAAACAGGTGTTTTAAGTTGCTAAATTTCGGTCAGTTACAGCAGTGATAGAAATCTAATGCAGCAATTACTATGGGTGGTCCTTGCTAGTTGTTAGCAGAAAAACTTGGAAAATTTGTTACTTGAATTCACATAATGAGTGAATTGTATCTAATTTTTTAAGAATGTTTTTTCTTCAAATAAGATGACCCATTAGTCAAAATGATACTTCTAGTGATGAAGTCCACAAGACTGATATTTTGAGAAGTGGGACTTTGCTAATACTCTTTGCTTACCCAGGTTACCGTGTAACCCTTTCAGTCCATCCCTTGGTATTCTTTATCCTTAAAACACTGCATGAGGGATTCCCCTTTCTCCACATCCTCATCAATACTGACTTTTTGTCTTTTGGATAATAGCCATTTCAGTAACTGAGGAGATCATTCATAGGGGTTTTGATTTGCCTTTCCCTGATGATTAGTACGTGATTTTTGTGTACCTGTTGGCCATCTGTATTTATTCTTTGAAACATATCTATTCAGATCTCCATCCATTTATTGATAGCTTTTTGCTAAAGAGCTATATGAGTTCTTGATACAGTTTGGATATTAATCCCTTATCAGATAAATGATTTGCAGATATGTTTCTCCTGTTCAATAGGTTGCCTTTTCTTTGTTGATAGTTTCCTTTGTGCAGCTTTTTAGTCTGATGTAGTTTTATTTATTTTTGCTTATGTTGCCTTTTAGTGTTAGAGAAAAAAACTCATTCGCAAGACTGATACTGAGGATTTCTCTCAGGAGTGTTAAGGTTTCAGTTTAAAGTACAAGCTTTTAATCCATTTTGTTAATATTGTGTATGGCATAAGTTAGTGGTTTCCAGTTTCATTCTTTCATATGTGTTAGCCTGGTTTTCCAAACATTTATTGAATAGACTGTCCTTTGCCCATTGTATATTCTTGCCTCCTTTGCCCTAAATTAACCATATATATGTGTGTTTATTTCTGGACTCTATTCTCTTCCATTGATCTTCTGTCTGTTTCTATGCATACCACATTGTTTTGATTAATACAGCTTGGTCATTGGTTTGAAATCAAGGGGATATGGTGGCTCCAGTTTTGTTCTTTCTCAAAAATTGCTTTGCCTATTAGGGTCTTTATTCGTTCCAGACAAATTTTAGGATTCAGTTGTGTGAAAAATCCCATTGGGATTTTGATAGGGATTGCATGGAATCTGTAGTTTGCTTTGGGTTGAACATTCTAATAATATCCCTTATGTGAAATATCTTGCCATTTATTGGTCTTCAGTTTCTTCCATTAATTTTCAGTGTACAGGTTTTTCACATCCTTTGTTACTTTATACCTAAGCAATTAAAATTTTTTTTTTAATGTTTCTTTATTATTGAGAGAGAGAGACACAAAGTTTGAGCCGGGGAGGGGCAGAGAGAGAGAGAGAGAGAGAGAGAGAGAGAGAGACACACACACAGAATCTGAAGCAGGCTCTGAGCTGTCAGCACAGACCCTGACATGGGGCTCGAACCCACAAACTATGAGATCATGACCTGAGCCGAAGTCGGACACTTAAGAGACTGAGCCACCCAGGCGCCCCCTAAGAAATTTTTAATAGAATTGTAAATGGGTTTGTTAATTTCTGATAGTTTTTTAGGGTGTAGAAACACAAGAAATTTTCATAAGTTGATTTTTGTATCCTGCAACTTGACAAATTCATTGATTCTAGACTCTCGGTGGAGTCTTTAACATTTTCTATATAAGATACATCATATGCAGGGTGCCTGGGTGGCTCAGTTGGTTAAGCTTCCCACTTAAGCTCAGGTCATGATCTCCTGATTTGCAAGTTTGAGCCCTGTGTTGGGCTTCATGCTGACAGCTCAGAGCCTGGAGCCTGCTTTGGATTCTCTCTCTCTCTCTCTCTCTCTCTCTCTCTCTCTCTCTCTCTCTGTTTGCTCCTCTCTCACCTACACTGTGTCTCTCTGTCTTAAAAATAAATAAATTAAAAAAAATTAAAAAAATAAAACATCATATGCAAATAGTTACAGGATTCCTTTTGAATTTGGATGCCTGTCGTTTCTTTTTTCCTGACTGTTCTGGCTAGTACTTGAATAGTAGGTTGAGTAAAAGTGGTAAGAGTAGACCTTGCCTTTTTCATGATTTTGGAGAAAAAGGCTTTCAGCTTTTCACTACGGAGTCTGATGTTGTGAGCTTGTCATATGTGGCCCTTATTGTTTATATATATATATATATGTTTTTAATAACCACTTTGTTGAGAATTTTTATTATAAATTTGAATTTTGTTAAATCCTTTTTCTGCACTTGCTGAGATTATCATGATTTTTTACTCTCATTTTGTTGTGGTTGTGTATCAAGCTGGTGGATTTGTGGATATTGAACCATCCTTGCACCTCTGGACTAGATCCCACTTGCTCATGTTGCATGATTCTTTTAATGTTTTGTTAAGTTTAGTTTGCTAGTATTTTGAAGATTTTTGTCTGTTGATCATCCCTGTGTGTACACTTGTCTGTGTACAGGGATAGTGGCCTGTAATTTTTCTTTCATGTGGCATCCTTGTCAGATTGTGATATCTGGTAATTCTGGCTTTGAAATGACTTTGAAAGTGTTTGCTCATTTTCTGTGTTTTGAAAGAGTTTGAGAATGGTTGGAATTCTAATTTGGATGTTTGGTAGAATTCAATAAAACTGTCTTGTACTGGACTTTAGTTAGAAGTTTTTTGATTACTCATTAAGTCTCCTTACTAGTAATCAGTCTGTTCAGTTTACCTGAATCTTTGATTCAGCCTTGGTAGCTTGTATGTTTCTACGAATTTATCTTTTTCTTCTAGAATGTCAAATTTACTGCCGTAGAATTGTTTTTTATGATCTTTAGTATTCTGGTTGAAAAATATGTTGGATGTGATTTCAGTTTTTAATTTATTAAAACTTGTTTAATGGCCTAACATATGAACAGTCCTGGAAAACATTTCATGTGTGCTTGAGAAGAATGTGTATTATGTTGCTTTTAAATGGAATGTTCTATGTATATCTGTTAAGTCCATGTGGTCTAATGTGTTTAAAGCTGATGTTTTTCTATTAACATTTTTTTTTTCTTGTCTGGATGATTCATCCATTAATGCAAGTGGGATATTGAAGTCTTTTACTGTGGGAATCCTGGGAAGATGGTGGCGTAGGAGGGTGCTGGGCTCACCGCGCATCCTGCTGATCACTTAGATTCCACCTACACCTGCCTAAATAACCCAGAAAACTGCCAGAAGACTAGCAGAACGGAGTCTCCAGAGCCAAGTGCAGACGAGAGGCCCACGGAAGAGGGTAGGAAGGGCGGCGAGGCGGTGTGCGCTACACGGACTGGCCAGAGGGAGCTGGGGTGGAGGGGTGGCCCGCCGGCCAAGCAGAGCCCACGAGTCTGGCTGGCAAAAGCAGAGAGGCCGGACGGAGTGTGTTCTGACAGCAAGTGGGACTTGACATCTGGAAGGTTATAAGCTAACAGCTCTGCTCAGAGAACGGGAGGGCTGGAGGACAACCGGGAGGGAGAGTTGAGCCCCAGACAACAGAGCTCAGCTTGGCGGGGAACAAAGGCGCTCTCCAGCGCCGTCTCCCTCGCCCATCCCCCAGCCAAAATCCCAAAGGGAACTGGTTCCTGCTAGGGAACTTGCTTGCACCACGCAAACACCCAACGCTGTGCTTCTGGGGATCCATCCCTCCAGCGGGTCTGACTCCCTCCCGGTGCCGCAGGGCCCCTGCCGAAGTGGATCTCTGAAGGAAAAGTGAGCTGCGCCTCCCGCCCCTGTGCACCTTGCCGATCCATCCCAGCTAATATGCCAGATCCCCAGCACCACAAGCCTGGCAGTGTGCAAGTAGCCCAGACGGGCCACGCCACCCCACGGTGAATCCCGCCCCTAGGAGAGGGGAAGAGAAGGTACACACCAGTCTGACTGTGGCCCCAGCAGTGGGCTGGGGGCAGACATCAGGTCTGACTGTGGTCCCACCCACCAACGCACGTTATTCAAGACAGCACAGGGCAAGTGCCCTGCAGTCCCGAACCACTCCAGGGACTATCCAAAATGACGAAGCAGAAGAATTCCCCTCAGAAAAACGTCCAGGAAATAACAACAGCTAACGAACTGATCAAAAACGATTTAAACAATATAACAGAAAGTGAATTTAGAATAATAGTCATAAAATTAATTGCTGGGCTTGAAAACAGTATAAAGGACAGCAGAGAATCTCTTGCTACAGAGATCAAGGGACTAAGGAACAGCCAGGAGGAGCTAAAAAATGCTATCAATGAGTTGCAAAATAAAATGCAGACAACCACGGCTCGGATTAAAGAGGCAAAGGAGAGAATAGGTGAACTAGAAGATAAAATTATGGAAAAAGAAGAAGCTGAGAAAAAGAGAAATAAATTCCAGGAGTATGAGGGGAAAATTAGAGAACTAAGTGAGGCACTAAAGAGAAATAATCTATGCATAATTGGTATTCCAGAGGAGGAAAAGAGAGGGAAAGGTGCTGAAGGTGTACTTGAAGAAATAATAGCTGAGAACTTCCCTGATCTGGGGAAGGGAAAAGGCGTTGAAATCCAAGAGGCACAGAGAACTCCCTTCAGATGTAACTTGAATCATTCTTCTGCACGACATATCCTAGTGAAACTGGCAAAGTACAAGGATAAAGAGAAAATTCTGAAAGCAGCTAGAGATAAACGTGCTCTAACATAAAAAGGGAGACCTATAAGACTTGTGACCAATCTCTCTACTGAAACTTGGCAGGCCAGAAAGGAATGGCAGGAGATCTTCAATGTGATGAACAGAAAAACTATGCAGCCGAGAATCCTTTATCCAGCAAGTCTGTCATTTAGAATAGAAGGAGAGATAAAGGTCTTCCCAAACAAACAAAAACTGAAGGAATTCGTCACCACTAAACCAGCCCTACAAGAGATCCTAAGGGGGATCCTGTGAGACAAAGTACCAGAGACATCGCTACAAGCATGAAACCTATGGACATTACAATGACTCTAAACCCATATCTTTCTATAATAACACTGAATGTAAATGGACTAAATGCGCCAACCAAAAGACATAGGGTATCAGAATGGATAAAAAAACAAGACCCATCCATTTTCTGTCTACAACAGACTCATTTTAGACCTGAGGATACCTTCAGATTGAGAGTGAGGGGATGGAGAACTATTTATCATGCCACTGGAAGTCAAAAGAAAGCTGGAGTAGCCATACTTATATCAGACAAACTAGACTTTAAATTAAAGGCTGTAACAAGAGATGAAGAAAGGCATTATATAATAATCACAGGGTCTATCCATCATGAAGAGCTAACAATTATAAATGTCTATGCGCCGAATACAGGAGCCCCCAAATACATAAAACAATTACTCACAAACATAAGCAACCTTATCGATAAGAATGTGGTCATTGCAGGGGACTTTAACACTCCACTTACAGAAATGGATAGATCATCTAGACACGTGGTCAATAAAGAAACAAGGGCCCTGAATGATACACTGGATCAGATGGACTTGACAGATATATTTAGAACTCTGCATCCCAAAGCAACAGAATATACGTTCTTCTCAAGTGCACATGGAACATTCTCCAAGATAGATCACATACTGGGTCACAAAACAGCCCTTCATAAGTATACAAGAATTGAAATCATACCATGCATACTTTCAGACCACAATGCTATGAAGCTTGAAATCAACCACAGGAAAAAGTCTGGAAAACCTCCCAATGCATGGAGGATGAAGAACACCCTACTAAAGAATGAATGCGTCAACCAGGCAATTAGAGAAGAAATTAAAAAATATATGGAAACAAACAAAAATTAAAATACAACAATCCAAACGCTTTGGGATGCAGCGAAGGCAGTCCCGAGAGGAAAATAAATTGCAATCCAGGCCTATCTCAAGAAACAAGAAAAATCCCAAATACAAAATCTAATAGCACACCTAAAGGAAATAGAAGCAGAACAGCAAAGCATCCTAAACCCAGCAGAAGAAGAGAAATAACAAAGATCAGAGCAGAAATAAACAATATAGAATCTAAAAAAACTGTAGAGCAGATCAATGAAACCAAGAGTTGGTTTTTTGAAAAAATAAACAAAATGGATAAACCTCTAGCCAGGCTTCTCAAAAAGAAAAGGGAGATGACCCAAATAGATAAAATCATGAATGAAAATGGAATTATTACAACCAATCCCTCAGAGATACAAGCAATTATCAGGGAATACTATGAAAAATTATATGCCAACAAATTGGACAACCTGGAAGAAATGGACAAATTCCTAAACACCCACACTCTTCCAAAACTCAATCAGGAGGAAATAGAAAGCTTGAACAGACCCATAACCAGCGAAGAAATTGAATCAGTCATCAAAAATCTCCCAACAAATAAGAGTCCAGGACCAGATGGCTTCCCAGGGGAGTTCTACCAGACGTTTAAAGCAGAGATAATACCTATCCTTCTCAAGCTATTCCAAAAAATAGAAAGGGAAGGAAAACTTCCAGACTCATTACTATGAAGCCAGCATTACTTTGATTCCTAAACCAGAGACCCAGTAAAAAAAAGAGAACTACGGGCCAATATCCCTGATGAATATGGATGCAAAAATTCTCAATAAGATACTAGCAAATCGAATTCAACAGCATATAAAAAGAATTATTCACCATGATGAAGTGGGATTCATTCCTGGGATGCAGGGCTGGTTCAACATTCGCAAATCAACCAACATGATACCTCACGTTAATAAAAGAAAAGATAAGAAACATATGATCCTGTCAATCGATGCAGAAAAGGCCTTTGACAAAATTCAGCAACGTTTCTTAATAAAAACCCTCGAGAAAGTCGGGATAGAAGGAACATACTTAAAGATCATAAAAGCCATTTATGAAAAGACTACAGCTAACATCATCCTCAATGGGGAAAAACTGAGAGCTTTTTCCCTGAGATCAGGAACACGACAGGGATGTCCACTCTCACCGCTGTTGTTGAACATAGTGTTGGAAGTTCTAGCACCAGCAATCAGACAACAAAAGGAAATCAAAGGCATCAAAATTGGCAAAGATGAAGTTAAGCTTTCACTTTTTGCAGATGACATGATACTATACATGGAAAATCCGATAGACTCCACCAGAAGTCTGCTAGAACTGATACAGGAATTTAGCAAAGTTGCAGGATACAAAATCAATGTATGGAAATCAGTTGCATTCTTATACACTAATAATGAAGCAACAGAAAGACAAAGAAACTGATCCCATTCACAATTGCACCAAGAAGCATAAAATACCTAGGAATAAATCTAGCCAAAGATGTAAAAGGTCTGTATGCTGAAAACTATAGAAAGCTTATGAAGGAAATTGAAGAAGATATAAAGAAATGGAAAAACATTCCATGCTCATGGATTGGAAGAATAAATATTGTCAAAATGTCAATACTACCCAAAACTATCTACACATTCAATGCAATCCCAATCAAAATTGCACCAGCATTCTTCTCAAAACTAGAACAAGCAATCCTAAAATTCATATGGAACCACAAAAGGCCCCGGATAGCCAAAGTAATTTTGAAGAAGAAGACCAAAGCAGAAGGCATCACAATCCCAGACTTTAGCCTCTACTACAAAGCTGTAATCATTAAGACAGCATGGTATTGGCACAAAAACAGACACATAGACCGATGGAATAGAATAGAAACCCCAGAACTAGACCCACAAACGTATGGCCAACTCATCTTTGACAAAGCAGGAAAGAACATCCAATGGAAAAAAGACAGTCTCTTTAACAAATGGTGCTGGGAGAACTGGACAGCAACATGCAGAAGGTTGAAACTAGACCACTGTCTCACACCATTCACAAAAATAAACTCAAAATGGATAAAGGACCTGAATGTGAGACAGGAAACCATCAAAACCCTAGAGGAGAAAGCAGGAAAAGACCTCTCTGACCTCAGCCGTAGCAATGTCTTACTTGACACATCCCCAAAGGCAAGGGAATTAAAAGCAAAAATGAACTATTGGGACCTCATGAAGACAAAGCTTCTGCACAGCAAAGGAAACAACCAACAAAACTAAAAGGCAACCAACGGAATGGGAAAAGATATTTGCAAATGACATATCGGACAAAGGGCTAGTATCCAAAATCTATAAAGAGCTCACCAAACTCCACACCCGAAAAACAAATAACCCAGTGAAGAAATGGGCAGAAAACATGAATAGACATTTCTCTAAAGAAGACATCCGGATGACCAACAGGCACATGAAAAGATGCTCAACGTTGCTCCTCATCAGGGAAATACAAATCAAAACTACACTCAGATATCACTTCACGCCAGTCAGAGTGGCCAGAATGAACAATTCAGGAGACTATAGATGCTGGAGAGGATGTGGAGAAATGGGAACCCTCTTGCACTGTTGGTGGGAATGCAAATTGGTGCAGCCACTCTGGAAAACAGTGTGGAGGTTCCTCAGAAAATTAAAAATAGACCTACCCTATGACCCAGCTATAGCACTGCTAGGAATTTACCCAAGGGATACAGGAATACTGATGCATAGGGGCACTTGTACCCCAATGTTTATAGCAGCACTCTCAACAATAGCCAAATTATGGAAAGAGCCTAAATGTCCATCAACTGATGAATGGATAAAGAAATTGTGGTTTATATACACAATGGAGTACTACGTGGCAATGAGAAAGAATGAAATCTGGCCCTTTGTAGCAACGTGGATGGAACTGGAGAGTGTGATGCTAAGTGAAATAAGCCATACAGAGAAAGACAGATACCATATGGTTTGACTCATATGTGGATCCTGAGAAACGTAACAGAAACCCATGGTGGAGGGGAAGGAAAAAAAAAAAAAAAGGAGGTTAGAGTGGGAGAGAGCCAAAGCATAAGAGACTATTAAAAACTGAGAACAAACTGAGGGTTGATGGGGGGTGGGAGGGAGGGGAGGGTGGGTGATGGGTATTGAGGAGGGCATCTCCTCCTTTTGGGATGAGCACTAGGTGTTGTATGGCAACCAGTTTGACAATAAACTTCATATATTGAAAAAATATATGCCTGCTCAAAAAAAAAAGTCTTTAACTGTGTTGCTGTCTAGTTCTCTTTTTAGTTCTGTTAATACTTTATATATTTAGGTGTGCATATGTTGGCTGCATCAGTACATACAAATGTTAAATTCTCTTGTTGGATTGACTCTTTTATCAATATATAATACCATCCTTTTTCTCTTACTACAGTTTTGGTTTTAAAGTCTGTGTTGTCTGATGTAAATATAGCTACCCTGTCTTTCTTTTGGTTTCTGTTTCCATGGAATATTTTTTTCTACCCCTTAACTTTTTGTGTGTGGTACTTCTGAAGTGAATCTTTCGTAGGCAACATATAGATGGGTCTTGTTTTTTCTTGAGTATTTTTAATCAATTCAGCCACTGTCTTTTGATTGTAGAATTTAGTGTATAACATTTAAAATAATAACTGATAGTTTTGAACTTCTGTTTTTCATGTTCTGGCTATTTTGTATGGGACTTGGACCTTTTGAAAACTTTTTTTAAACAAATATCATTAAGAAATATAATCCAAAATGAACTTGCATCCCTAATCTGTGACGATAAGCCACCATGACTTTCCACTATGTGTCTTTTTAGCCTAAAGTCATGTGACACTAATAGAATTATTAGTCATGTGATATTAATAGAACTTGAGAGTTTCAACATTTTTAAAAACAGTGAATAGTAAACATATTGTCAAGCCCTGTGTATTAGACGATGGGGGAGAACATTCATAGGTAGGGGTTACAATTCCTACTCTCTGGATTTTTTGATGTACTAGGGGTACTGGAGTAGATGGTTCTGTATGAAACATTTTACATTACTAAAATGTGTGTAAAATATTACATAATTTTAAAGGAAACTGCAGCGTGAAATATTCACCTCACGGTAGTAACACTTCAGCTGGTAAATGGAAATTTTTACACCCTTAGTCAAAATAACTAACAGATTCAACACCTTTGTTATTTAACAAGGTGTTTGGGAATCAATGCTTTTCTTTTCAAAAGACAGTCACAGTACAAGACGGTATTAAGGGCCATAAGGTACACATGGAGGATTACTAGTGGAATACATTAATATGAGTAGAAATGAGGTTTTCTAAGAAACTTATGTTCAGGAAGGCATTGGACAGGTAGTGAAGAAGCCAAGTAATTCCAGTGGGATTGGGTAAGAGAAGGGATGTCAGGATGTGTAGGTTGGCTGCGGGGACATTTGGGAGGTTTAACCTGACCAGAGTGTTTACCAGTTTGCAGAGTTTCTCTATGTCTTGAAAAAGGAGTTTGACCTTTTCCTGTGCACAGGAGGCTATTTGTGAGATCTCACAATTCATCTATCTCTAGACTTCCTTTCTCTTCCTGCACCTGCTTACCACCTCTTAATAACTACTAATCCTGAATATTTGTATGCATTTGAAATCTGATTAAAATTAGCTAGGGTAGGCTCAAAGGAGATAGATAGTTACAAAAGAGCTGCTATTATCAGGGGTTATGTGAAGGGGAAGGAGGTATTCCTGCTGACCTCGGGTCAGCAGGAGTGTTTTTGATAACGAGAAAACTGTGTTTAAACTTTGAGTCATGTACGTACAGAAACACTTCACTTACACTGTAACCTCTGTGTCCTTTTTACCTGAAATGCCTGCAAACCACCCAACCATAACACTAATATCTGTGAAAAATGGTAACAATACTAGAATGATTCCTGCCTCCTCCCACAGGCAACTTGACCCCAAGCAGGGGGCGAGGGTTTCTGCCCACAGAAGGGGAATGGTCTGAAGGGCAGATTGAGCCATAAACATTAAACGTTTCTGTGACAGGAAACCAAGATGATCTCTTGCAGCTTCCTCTTCTACCTGAGGTGCCATGGTTGGTATTAAACAATGAGATTAAGCTCTTGTCAGGCAAACTAATGAATTTTGGATTGATTTCTGTCTTCTGCAATGCTACTGACATTTTTGACAGCTATGATTTATAGGACCTTTATTGGGTCTATTCATGAGAGGAGCTGTTTATTTTGGTTGATGGGCAAGGTTTCTAATGTTCCCAGTGGGAAATGCTGAGGGCCAGCAGCATGGCTGTCTTGAAGGTGCTCTCTGGCTGTCTGGGGCAGGTTTCTTATAAATTTGTAATCAAGATCTCAGAGAACTAATGAGGGCAGGTTAGCTTGGAAATTGTTTTGGTGACATTTGACCAGTGGAATGCTCCTGGAAAATATATAAGTCTGCTGTTCAGCTACAGATCCTTAAGGCAAAAATTATACTTTGACATTTTATTTGCTTTTTTCTTTTTAATTTGAAATGAGTTAACAAGTGTCTGCAGTGTGGAGTAAGAATGTTAGTTCCCCAAAACGGTGGGAAAACAGTGTAATTTAAAGATTAAAATTAGGGTCTTTTTCTTTTGAAGAATCCTATAGCTCATGGAACATTTTTCTTACAAAGACTGGAAAATTTACAAATGATAATGGTTTCTGTAGTGGGCCTCTCAGATTTAAAGACCAAGACAGTGAGTTTGCCCAGTTCTTGGGAGTGACAGCTCCTGATAGCTCCCAGATGGTCCCTTTCTGAAAATAGCCCTGCTGAAGGGCAATGCCTTGCCTAAGGTTAAGTTGCTTTCTCTGTCATTCTGCATTCAATGATTGGTCAAGACTGGGGTGAGGAGGCCTCTTTCCTCAAATGATGTCTTCTCTATTGGGCCATCCCAGCTCCACAGCTTACCCCATGATGGCTGAAGCCTTTGTTATGAGTACGTCAGGGTTCAACTGTTACCTGCCCAATCCCTTTTCCCCAAGAGATGTTCTTGAGATCACTTCATAATCAACTTCCCAAACAGAAATCTCAACTTGGTCTGTTTCCCAGGGAGCTCTGCCTACAACAAGGAGGTGATACTTGGAAGAGGTGGGCATAATGCAAGAAAATGATCAGGGGTTGACTACAAATGGGATTTCCGGGATGAGAAAGGGAACAGCATTGAGGATACCTTGAAGGTTCCAAACCTGGGCATCAGGGAGGATGATGTTGCTTTAGGCTAAAGGGAATCCTTAGCGCTTCTCAAGGTGTGTGTGAGAAACCAGTCCCACAACATCTTTTTTATTTAAAAAATTTTTTTTTCAACGTTTTTTATTTATTTTTGGGACAGAGAGAGACAGAGCATGAACGGGGGAGGGGCAGAGAGAGAGGGAGACACAGAATCGGAAACAGGCTCCAGGCTCTGAGCCATCAGCCCAGAGCCTGACGCGGGGCTCGAACTCACGGACCGCGAGATTGTGACCTGGCTGAAGTCGGACGCTTAACCGACTGCGCCACCCAGGCGCCCCCCACAACATCTTTTTTTAACAGTGAAAGATCATAAGGTGCCTGGCCACTGGCATTTACAGGTAAGTTCAACCCATAATACAGAGAGGAAGATTACTATTAAATTGATAAGCAAAATAAAAGAATGAACATAATCTGTTGGTAATGTTTCTGAAGAGTGGAGCTGGATGGAAAGATAGGATGTATATTCAGATGGGATTTTTTTTTTTTTAAAAACACATAACTGCTATCACAACACACATATGAGAAGAAAATAGGACTTGCTCGACAGTCAATAAATGCTCAGCAATAAAATCAATAGGCTGGATGCCTGCTGCTTATATGTATTCAGATGCTGATCACTGGGCAGCACAGGCAATGGTATCTCTTGTGAACCAGGAGTCAGCTTTCTGGAGGTCCACAGGGACATTCTTCATGTCTCTGGAAAGTGTTAGGACCCTTCCCCTCAAGTAATTGCTAGGAATTTCACATTGACTTTTTTTCTGTAAATAGGATAGGTCTTGATTTTTGTCTCTCTGAGCTCAGCATAATGTAACTGTCTTTCATTTGTCTTTCTTACTATAATAAAAAGATAATTCCAAGATGTTGACTGAAAATTCAGGAGGAAGAATCTCCCCAAAATGGTGATTCAAAAATAGTAGTTGGAAAGTGATTTTTATAACAAAGTGTTCGACTTTGCTGAAAATTTAGGGAGTACATATTCCCATATAAGCTAGGCTTCACACATAAGCTAACTGGGATAGCCTCTGGGGTGTGAGTTTAGGGGTTCTGAAGAGTTGTTAGAAGTTAAGCTTAAAAATGTCAGAACCTTAGTGACAGTAACTTCAATAAGTGAATGAGACATTTCTTTCTTTCCTGGGAGTTTTTTTGTTTTGTTTTGTTTTGGTCTGAGGCAGCAGGAAAGAGGGGTTGGATATATAATACCTAAAGAACAAAAAAAAGAGGATCAAAGGTATGAATGAAAAACTGCCTGAGGTGGGGTAGGTGGGGTGAGTGGGGTACAGTAAGTAAAAGGAAAATAGGCCTCAGAGATCAGCTTTAACTACCTTACAACCTTATTTAACGAGACAGCTATGGTCATATTCCCTGGATTTCAACCAAAAAGCCTGTTTGAAAAGCATTTTAACTGCTCCTTCCCCTGCTCTTGAGGCTCTGCATAGGTTTACATGCTTGGGATATCTGATGTGCCCTGCTATTACTGCTTTCAGCTACTTGTTAAATCTTTCTCTAGGTTAGTAAAGTTGAATCCGTACCAGTGCACTGTGATGAAGAGTCTTTCCTCTTTAGTTACTGGCCTAAGTTAAAAGGTTGGTTGAGTCCTGTCTGTAGTCACTTGATTGCTGCCAAGAACACTCCTGGCTCCCAGATAGCTCCTCTGTCAGCTACTGTAATAGACACTTAAAGGGATGAAGGTAGTAGTTGTAGGTTTTAGGGGTGGACCCACAGTGGGTTGTGACTAGATGTGACATCTTGTAACTTATTACCAGGAATGTCAGTGCCTCAGTTTACTACTGATTTTGGCATATATTAGAGAAGGCTCAAAATTAAATCTTTAGAAGAGCATTACTTTAATGAAGTGGATTAGGTCCCTGAAATATGCAAATACCTTCTTGGTTCAGTCACATGAAGGTGAATATATACTCAAATAAGTGCAGAGAGGGAAAACATTGGGAGACCATTGGATTGAAACACTGTGCTATTAAAATGCTGCCGTGTCTCCTGGGAAGAGGAATGCTGAATGCAGGTGTTAGTAACCTTCATTAGTCAGAAGGACAAAGCTCAGACACTGCTCCTTCTGGTGTGTCTGACAGGACCCATGGTGGGATGAATCTCTGTTCACTAAGTGGTTCCTTGAAACACTCTGCCCAATAACGTTTTCACCAAGGCAGTTAGGAACAAGAAGGAAAGAGTTTTCAGGGGCAACTTGGTCAAGGCTTTTCAAGCTATAAGATGTGTATGAATCTCCCATGGGTCTTGTTAAAATGCAGGCTTTGGTAAGGTACATCTGGGTGGGCCTGATGTGCCTTCTAAAAAGCTCCCAGGTAATACCAATTCTGCTGGACCACAAGCAAAGTAAGTAGGAAAGTAAGAACTGCTTGTTCTCTTCAGTAGCCATCTTGGAAATCAGTGGACTCGCTCTGTCACATTCACATAGATTGGCTAATCATTACTCAGCTGTTGTTTCAGATGTTGTTACTCAGCTAAAGTCTCAGAAAGTAGGGCCCAGACTATTGATGAGAAGCACATTTCCAAATAGATAAAATCAGTGCTCTTTTCTCATTCTGTTTAAGAGTCATAAACCTAATTCTAGACTCATTTTTGCCACTGACTAGCTGGGTGACTCACAGCCAATACTTAAAAACTGAGCTTCACTGAGAGAAATAACATGTCAGCCCGTCCTGTCTTCTGTGAGCACTAATCAGGTAGTGGAGGGGACAAGTGTGAAGTGGTCTCATGAATGTTTTGAGACAGGTCTAGGTAGAACTGTTCCAGGTGGAATAAAGAAATGGGCAGTCCTAGGAAGATGGGGCTGGAATGAGTAGTTTGACATTCCTTTATGTGTGTGTGTGTTTTGTGTTTTTGTTTTTTGAATACACGGTATTTCTGTGAGATGGGTGCTATATGCAGGCCAATCTGCACAGTGGGAGGTATGATCAATGAAGGCGTTCAGGTTTCTCTACCACCCTTCAGGGAGGGTGGCAGGAAGACAAATGGGGTTTATTTTCTCCAGCTCAGCAGCTCGTTTGCATAACATGGAAGAGAGAGAATGCAAAGGAAGGAAAATATTAAGTGGGACAGAATATGCTAAAATAGGTCAAGGGAGAAAATGAAAGAGTATTGTTCTCTCCTCCTCAGAAAATGTTGTGAAGATGAGATCTGCCACAGACCACAAGATTGGTATAGCAAACTTTTTTTTTCTTTTTCCAGCTACCAATGATTTTAATGATTAGATGAGGACTAACTCAAGATGGGGGCTATGTTGTGGAAAAGACCTGTGTTGTGTGGTTTTGGTGGGAGAGAGTGCCTATATCTTTAGCCAGGCCCAGTCTTTCATAAAATGAACACATAGGCAACCTGTTCTATCAGCTCGGTTTTCTATAATTTCTTCTTTCTTCATATCTGTGTAAAGTAATTTACACTAAGATGTTAATGATGATCTATTACCTTTCCTAGCAGTGTTTCTGTCTTTGTAATCATACAGAGTGTGTGTGTGTGTGTGTGTGTGTGTGTGTGTGTGTGTGTGTGTGTGTATTTTGGCTATGATACTCATTTGTAGCCTGAGGTGATACTTACCTAATGTACTAAGGTCACACTATCAGGTACTGTGTTTGATGGATAAATTTATTCTCCTGGTCTGAGAGTCCTTCATTGTCAGCACTGTAAAATCACCATTTGTGCCCTTGAACATGTAGTGGGTGTTTTTGCCTTAACACACAGAAAGAAAAACCCTATCTGCCTTCTTAATGGATCACAAAAGGGAATGTTAAATGAAACTCTGAGACTTCATAATCAAAAAGAAGTTTTGTATGTGGTCTGAATCCTGCCATTGGTTTTCCTTTTATTTTCCCCACACATGCCCTGCCCTGCCCTGCCCTGCCCCTGCCACCACTCCAGAAGCCTGATAGCTGGGTGGTTGGGAAAGGTCCCAACTCAGTCTACATTTTAAATGAGAAGAAAAGTTCATAAGGTAAAGTTCTATATAATGTAATATATCAACAGTATTTCTTGCAAATGAAATGTTCAAGAAGTAGTACATGAAATAGCGTAGTGTCTTGCTGAGTTTTCTTTTGGTCTTTGTTCCATTTCTCTGGAAATGAATGACGGTGACCTCACCATGATTTCTTCCCAATGAATCTAAAGACTCAGGATTAGAGTGGAGCTGGCTGAACCATAAATCTTCCTGATGAGGCTGGGGAGAGAGGACAGACTCAAATGCTAGTTGGAGCTGAGGGATCCTACTGGAGTTAGAGATTGAGAAGGGACCTAAATGCCAGCCTCACAGAGAACAAGCAGAAATTGAATCACCCACTTGGACAACTTAAGTTTACTATAGAATCGGATATACATGGATGGACCCTGTGTTGCTCAGAGGATAGTTAAAACCCAGTAATGGGATTGCTCATCTGGAACTATTTTAAGAGACTTCCTCTACAGGGATTTCTTCTGCCCCTGTGGTCATGAGAAGCAGAAAGATGGTTCCTGATTGAAGACACATCTTGTGACTTCACTTCTTATAGACTTGGACATAACTCGCTGACAAGACTTAGAGCCACGTGGCAGTGTCTCTGTTGTCATTTAGGGGAGTCATGTACCATGTTGCTGTCCCAGATGGAAGCCTTCAACACCTTTGATATTTGGCATTAAAGTTTCTCCCTCACCCAACTGCCCCCCACCCGCAGATACTTTGTGTAAAAAGGGCTATGAGTCATCTTTAGAACTGGAAGAGAAAATTCACTTCTATAATTAAGCAATAATTATTCTTTCCTCTGAGAGAGGACTCAGGGAGGTAAACAACTCCCAGATAAATAAGGCTTAGAGACTGTGGGCCAAGGCTTCTATTGATTCACAGTATATTTCTCTTCCTCTCAAATAAAAAGATGTTAGTAATTATTTTTTAAATGATTCTTTTTTAATCATTTAAAATTTCTATTTTCCACTGTACTCAAATACTAATGATATTTATGGCCATGTTGTAACTTGTGGGGAGAAGGGAGATGGAATAAGCAGCTCAGAGAACCCACTCCCTCCCTGGGCGGCAGCTCAAAGGCACAAAGCAGATTTGCAGTAGTTGACCTACCAAGCTGCCTGTAAACGATCTTTGTGGATTTAATGTGGTGAATTATGGTGGAAGACCAAGAATGTGGGTCTGCTAAGTGTGTTGGATAAAGAAGAGGGAGGGTATTTGGGGAATCACTATTACAGGTAGGTACCTTGGATGCCAATTTTATGACCTGATAGTGAACTTGGTGTGTAGAAGGGGCAAGAGAGCTGGATGGGGATAAGAAGGCCTGGGTTTTGTTACTACTTACCTGTGTGTAAATTCCAGTGACCTGTGGTGGCAGTTTTCTTTCCTTGTTCTTTAAAAAATTTTAACATGTATTTATTTTTGAGAGAGCACAAGTGAGTGAGGGGCAGAGAGAGACACACACACAGTATCAGAAACTGGTTCCAGGCTCTGGGCTCTCAGCACAGAGCCTGACACGGGGCTTGAACGCACAAACTATGAAATCATGACCTGAGCTGAGGTTGGATGCATAATCGATTGAGCCACCCACATGCCCCTCTATAGTGGTATTTTTCTTGAATGCTTTATATTCTACATAAAAACCTCTATAAACCATGTAGACTTGGGTCTTGGGGCCTTGGATTTCGAAGTATTTAAAGTAAATGTTCACCTTAAATGTTGTCATACTTTGAGGTTGCCTTAAGTGGGAAGTTTAGCAAATCCACTCTGAAATGCCCTCCTGAGGAAATTGGGAATTGGTATTGAATATGGAAAGTGAGAAAGCGGGTCCTCTGAAGTTGAAAATGGCTCTGGAGAATGCTAGGTATGCCTTTGGTTCCAGTTTTGGAAAACAATATATACATATATACATATACCTATGTACATACACACATATATGTGTATATATGCTATTTAGATATTTTAATTTACCTAACATTTGTGTTTTAGGTCTTTTATGCCCAACTGTTTAATAGGCTTTTTAAGGGAGTAGATTTTGTGTAAAATCTCTAGCATACCCGTGTTTATGTAGGGCTTAAAACTATTTGTGGAGATAATTTGAATTCCGTGTAAGGAACACTATTATATTCTGAATGATTATTAGCTATTAAACTGATAAATCATTTTATAAATTCAAGTTCTTTAGGAATGGATGCATGAGGCATAGGTCATGGGAGAATAAGAATAGGAAATAGGCATCAATGATGGAAGACCTAGTTTGGGAGTACGGATAAGAGGAGAGCAGGAAGAGAGCCCAGGTTGGAACTTGCTAGAGAGAAGGGAGATAAAGGAAAAGAGCGGGGCCTATCAGAGTAACACAAGCTGTATTCGGTTGTCCTATTGTCCCGAGAGATTTTTTCCTTCCCCTTCCCCAGTGAACAAATAATTTCCTCCTCCATTGCCTTTCTCATGACTGACTTTGGCTGATGAAATGTGAACAGAAATGATATTTTACTTCTAAGCAAAGCTTCAAAACCATTGTGGGATTGATCTGTTGGTCTTTTCTTTCTGATACACACCTAGCATGTTCCATGTGGGTCCTGCTCCTTCAGGCCGGTCTCAGGATGAAGATGCACATAGAGCTGAGGTCACCCAGTGAAAGCTTAATAACCTTAAAAAAGGTTTTCTAGAGAAACTTGTGCTGTGCAACATCCCTCTGGTCTAAGTAAATTGTTTGCCCAAACTGGAACCAAAGGTAAAGCTAGCATTCTCTAGCTTCCAGAGATAAAATGAAGTGACCTGTATTAAAAAAAAATACATATAGGGGCGTCTGGGTGGCTCAGTTGGTTGAGTGTCCGACTTCGGCTCAGGTCATGATCTCATAATCCGTGAGTTCGTGTCCCATGTCGGGCTCTGTGCTGACAGCTCAGAGCCTGGAGCCTGTTTCAGATTCTGTGTCTCCATTTCTCTCTGAACCTCCCCCGTTCATGCTCTCTCTCTGTCTCAAAAATCAATAAAGGTTAAAAAAAAATTTAAAAAAACCATATATATGTATACACACATGTACACGTGCACATGCGCGCGCACACACACGCATGCACATATGCACGCACGCACATATGCGCACACACATACGCACACATATACATACACATATACACACGCGCATATACACGCGCATATACACACGCGCATATACACACGCGCATATACACACGCGCATACACACACACACGCATATATACACACACATGTATACACATACATGCACACATATGTGCACACGCACACCCGCGTGCACACACACGTGTGTGTGTATATATGATAAAAGAGATTGGAAAATGTTGACTGAGTATCCATTGATAAATGTCTGTAACTGACAAGTTACAGAAATTTCTTTTGAAAATATTTTCATTCAGGTTAGAGAATGCATGGAAGTAGCTGAAAATTACTGTTCAGTAAATTCTGAAATGGAAAGTAATCAGAGAAGTTGGTTTGGGTGGTGATATATTACCTTTCAACTCTGAACAGTTTGGGATTTAAGGAATAATCAGGGAGAACTTCCTGTTTGGAACCTGCAGGGAGTTTCATGTTATTTTGAAAAGCTATTTGTCTTTCACAAGCAAGAGTTTACCTGTCTGCACACCGAAATCATTCAGAAATCAGAGTAGCAGCTAACACTGGGAAGCTTGCCGTGATGCGCAGTAGTGTAGAGTAGAGAGCCACTGGAATAGTGACACACACAGACAGTTGTCTGGACTTTATGCAGGTTTCTGTTTGAAGTTCCTTGGGCTTTGGAGATAAAAGACAAGCACAAGGAACAATGGGACTCAAACCAGCCCAGATGGCCTCTGACTGTATCCATTGAGTGCAAAATTACTTCTTTTGTGTTCTCAGTTCATCTTAATATAAACTAGGAAAATCTGCCTCATTCTAATAATAACTAGTACAATTTTAACGGCTAATATTTATGATGCATTTTCATGGGCCTGTGTCAACCAAGATTGTTTTGGTTATAGTGGCAGAAATCCCAACCCAGTTGCTCAGGCACAAGGGAGAGTTACCATGTCATATAATTAAAGCTGGGTAAACCAGAAGAGTGGCTGGCTTCGAAAACAGTTTGGTCTAAAGACGAGAAGCCACCATACTTCCTTCCTCTCCTATCTTTGTTCTGTCTGTATATTGGCTCCCCCCCCCCTTTTTTTTTTTTTTGACTGGAGGCTGGCTTTTTCCACAGGCTTTTTGGGGTTTCTGTTTTTCCAGCTGGTGATCAATAGTTCTGAGTTTGCCTGAAAATTTCCCAGTTTTACTGCTCAAAGTCCTGCATCCTGTCAAATCCCTCAGTATCAGCAAAATATGGATAGTTGGTCACCAGAGAAGACAGGAGCTTTTTCCTTAGGCTATAGTTCAAAAAATAATTTGATTTTGATTGGGTTATTTGTCCACCCTAGAGGAGCAGTTACCACGGTTAGGGAGTGAGTTACCATGATAGAACCAGCTTAGATCAGGTACCACTCAAGGGCACCGATGCTTGAGGCAAGGAGGGCAGATTGGATAACCTTATGGTATTTTCCATTCTGACGTTTGCCAGGGGATAATTGCTAGGCAAACCTAACATTCACTACCAACTAGAGTGAGACACAATGCTATGTAGTGCACCTGATTTAGTCCTTATCAATCCTGTGATGAGAACTCTCATCTCATTTTTATAGATAAGCTGAGATTTAAGAGGCAATGAGACCTACAAGTTAAATTTAAAAATGCCTTCACAGGGCACCTGGGTGGCTCAGTCAGTTAAGCATCAGACTTCAGCTTAGGTTCTGGTCTCATGGTTTGTGAGCTCAAACCCCAGGTCAGGCTCTTCTGTGCTGGTGGTGCAGAGCCTGCTTGGGATTCATTCTCTCTCTCTCTCCCCCCACCCCCACTTGCATGCTATCTCTCAAACTTAAAAAAAAATAATGTCTTCACATTTCATTTGTTGGCCTGATTTTTTTAAGACTGAAGTTCTATTTTTTGTTTTGAATATTGTCTCTGATGACTGTACCACATGTTCATTTTTTTCACTTGAACTCCTATGACACTAATTTTTATTTTGTAATTGCTTTTATTACTTACGTGCTTTCTTGTATTGGAAACTAGTGTCTCTTCAAGAAACTTCTATTGCAAGTTCTTGGAGGGCAGACATTACATGGTCCACCTCTAAATAATCCTGATTGCTGGTTCGTTTTCATCCATCCAATACTTTATGTCATGATTGGATTTTTTTTATATCTTTTTTTTTTTTTTTTTTTTTCAGTAGGGAGACAGGGAGATAGAGGGGCAGAGACAGAGGGAGACACAAAATCTGAAGCAGGCTCCAGGCTCTGAGCTGTCAGCACAGAGCCTGATGCGGGGCTTGAACCCATGAAGTACAGGATCATGACCTGGGTCGAAGTCAGAAGCCTAACAGACTGAGCCACCCAGGTGCTCCTTCATTATTGGATTTTTTAGCTTTGTACCCAGTATTTTTTTTTCATGTGTCTAGTATATTGTTAGAATTAGGTTGCTTTTAAATTGAAACTTTATTTTTAGCACTCTTTTACTTTGGGTGTGGTGGCCATCAAATATTTTCCTAAGTGTGTACAACAATTGCAGAAAAAGCCTAATAACAATCATTAAAATAGTACTACTCATTCTGAAATCAGGTAGGAGGCATGGTCCAAGCCAGGGATGAAGAGGACTACTTTAGATGGATATTTCAAGTCTAGTTACAAGTACTTACATACACGATAAATTTAGGAAAAATTTCAAGCTAAGTGTTTGCAGAAATGATAACATTAAAGGAATATTTGTTGAAAAGCCATTTAGCAGAAAACTGATTTCCAAGCTGCTTACAATATTTTTAGTGTCCTATGAATTATTTTTAGATGACATTTTGTCTTTAAACTTAAAAAGCAACTGTTTTAAAATAGACTTCTGATATTACAAGATGGATAAAAAATACAGTAAGGATTGGGGCGCCTGGGTGGCTCATTTGGTTAAGCATCTGACTCTTGATTTCAGCTCAGGTCATAATCCCATGGTTTGTGGGATCAAGCCTCGCATTGGGCTCTGTGCCGAGCCTGCTGGGGATTCTCTCTCCCCCTCTCTCTCGCTGCCCTCCTCCCCCCCAAATAAACATTAAAAAAATACAATAAGAATTGTCAATGAAAAGTTGTTACTTTGGGCCAGTTCCTTCACTTCTGTGGAGCTCAACTTGATTCTCTGTAAAAAGGGGGTGATGGAGTTGAGCTAAAGGATCCTAGGGTTGGATATTCCCACCCTAGTAGTCTTCAGTTTTATTTAATAGTTAAATTTCTGTGATTTCATTCTTTATCAGAAATTGATTGAAAGCTTCATGGGAACATTAAGCCCTATTTACTGTTGGCAGAATGTTAAAAAAAAAAATTCAGTTGACATTTTAGGCCTTGAGTAAATTTAGTTTTTATCAAATGTGAATTATGGATGGTTCTACCTATAATTCAATTAAAAAGTGATGGTAAATTTCCTGCTCTCATCATGAAACAGGCAAAACTGATAGGATCAGATTCTGTGATTCATAGTTTGTGCCCATAATAGTTCTGAAAATGTGTAAACCAGTTTCCTTTATTCTGTCAAGAGACACACACCCATATGCTAACTTATCTTCTTAGTTTTGTTTTACCCAGGATCTTTATATAATGGACACTGGTTTGGTACGACCTATAAGAATTTTATTATTCCTGGGAAAGTAGCTCATTGAAATTGAGCATCTTTCATGACCTAGAACTTGAAGCCCTGCACAGAACCTACTGTAGTGCTAGGAGTATGGTATCTACTTCATTGTGGTTGAATTCAAGTTACTCTTTGTCACACTGTGTTAGGCCTGCCCCTGACGTTTATAGTATACAGGCAAAAATAAAAACGGAGTCTCATAGTCCATGTTTCTGCATATTTAACAGTTGCACACAAAGCTAGTGAATTAATTCTAACACCTTGTATTCTGCCTGCTTGGCTAATATATCTTCATAATTGAGAATGACTGGTTTGAGTTTAGATCCTTGAATACACCCTCTGGTCTGAGGCCACACCCTTTCACTTCCCACCCATGGCTTTGTTTTATACACATGTATGAGAGACCATACATGGTAAATGACCCAGTTCAAGCTTTACCTGCAGTGTTGCCACAGCTTCCCTGGGTCCATTTATTGGGACTGGAGTTGTCCACACACGCGACTTGGTACACCCTTGGGAGGATAGGCCAAAGAAGAGGCCCATACGGGGAGGATGTGGAGGAATGCAGGCTCCAGATAGAGACACATCCCCTAGGGTTTCTATGGAGGGTGTAGCTAGAAGAATGTTATTGTGGCTAGAGAGGCCACAATAGCTTGATTGTGACTTGAATACAAGGAACTTCATTGAAGCCAAAAGGAGAATTTATTTCAGGTTTACTGGGAAGACGCAAGGGCACAAATGTGCCAAGGATAGGGTCCCACTTTTTCTCTTGTTGCTATGTCTCCTGCTTTAGTCTGTCTCTGCAGACTGACTTTTTTCAGCTTCTCTGGTTCACATGGCAGGAAATCTGGGCACAGACTGTTCCCTAGCTGTGCATGTGTTAGTCTGGGCAACCAGATGCTTTTCTTTTTCATTCTAAAATTCTTGGGCTCATCCTGGGTCAGGTTGTTTGCCTCAACAAAGTCCTGTGATCCATAATTTTCAGCAAGTAATGAAAAGTTTTATAAGAAGATCTCTTAAAGATTTAAAAGTATGAGAAACATGTTTTAATTGCAACTAGTAGCTAATTCTTAGAAGAGAAAAAACATTTAACAGTCTTGTAAGATAATACAACAAGCATCCTTTGCTTTACATCTGGCTTTCATATCACCATGAAGAAAGTCCTTTTTGTATAAATATTTGATAAAAACCTGTGCTAGTTAAATATAATCCTTGAAAGAGGGAGTATAGTGATGGACACTAGGCATAGTAAGGGGCAGGAGAGTCAGGGAAGGCTTCCTGCTGGGGTGGCACATTCTAAGTCTCAGGGAGTGTTTCAGACTAAAGGGGTGGGGGAGGTGTTGGTGGGAGGAGGGGTTCAGACCAAGCCCTATTATGGGCAGAGGCACAGGTGGTACATGCAACTCCACGTTCAGACAACTGCTAGCATGTCCATGTGGCTGGAGGCTGAGGCAAAGAGAGGATGCTGCTTTGTACTTGCATTTCTGGGGAGAAAGGAATTCCAAGTTACAAATATGCATATGTAATCAAACTTGTAAACCAACCGCCTCATGCATGACAGTCTCCTAAGTGACCATTTCTACTTTGTGGTCACCAAAAAATTACTGGACAACGTAATTTCTAACAATGCCCTTGGGTGTGATTAAATCAAAACATTCATATATATTTGTATAGACTAAGTATCCTTATATCCTTATCTATGAGCTTTGTCAAAACCTTGTCATGCAGGTGTTCTTAACCAACAGCTTCACCTTATTGTCCCTTTATCTGTAACAAGGGTCAGCAAATTTTGTCTGTAAAAGGCCAGACAGTTCCTATTTTAGGCTCTCTGGGGGATTATGATCTCTGCCATAATTGCTTGCCTCTGTTATTGTAGCGTGAAAGCAGTCATAGATAATCCAAAAGCAAATAGGTATGGCTGTGTTCCAAATAAACTTTATTTACAAAGCAGACTGTGGGCTTGATTTGTCTTGTGGTTGTAGTTTTCCAACCCTTACTCGATAACATCTTATAGAACTGTTCTTTAATAAATACAGGAGAATTTCAGGTATATGAATCTAGTACTTTAAGTGTATTGAAGCCTACTCCAGTGTCTACTATCAGGATAGCGCCTATTTCATTAACCTGAGAAGGTCACCAACCTTTACAAGGGACAGGATTTTTCTGCCATCGGTTCCTGAATCAGTTCAAACTGAAACCATCTCCTTTATTCTCATTAGTGTACTCATAGTCACTCACAGTTGCCTCTTCATGTTCCATTCACCTTGCTGCTGACCATTGCTTGCAATGGGGAAGTTTCCATTTTCCCTATGGCTATTGCCCTGTTGGCTTCCATAGGAAAAATGGGGAACATTAGCCTTGGTCCCCAGAGCACCTTTGGCCCAAGACCATCTGGAGTGAAAGATTTTGCTGAAAGTTCAGGAGGAACCAGAGGAAGTTAAAACATAGAAAAATATTCCCAGACAACAAACAGAACAAAGGTCATTCCTCATAGGGGTCATTTTGGCACATCTCCGTTCTTCTTCCCTGTCCTGTCTTCCTTCTTTGTGTCCAGAATAGATCCCTCTTCTATCCTTTGTCATACAAACGTGTGATATAGGGAAATCCTAGCGGTCCTTGGAAAACCATACATAAAGGCTGTTCTCAATATTGGGCCTGTCCATTTCCTGCCTCCAGGAGGGGATGCGGCCAGAACACTTCCCAGAGCCTGTGTTGTACACACCTAAGAACATCCATGGCCCCTGTCCCTCACTGTCAACAGCTAATCAGTCTCTATATTGTCTTGTGCCACGCTCAGAAATGTCTCTGGGACCCGCGGACACTGCCTCCCTTTAGTTTTCATGCTCGCTCCCAGAACACGG